>NC_013489.2:9665180-9776030 GCF_000004555.2 Caenorhabditis briggsae
CAGTTTATTTGCTTGTTCGACTGACAACCCAATCCTTCTGACAAAGTGGGCATCTGTTATTTTGGCGAATCCATTGAGTCATACAGCAGTGATGGAATGAGTGATTACAATCTCCCCAGACTACACAACATTCTGAATTCGGTTCGGATTGACAGCGAAGGCATTCCTCTGAAAATAAATCAATTTCATAATCAATAGTTTGGTCAAAATATGAATAACAATGTTTTTTTCTTTTTATTTTCTAGCTCCTTGAACGAATTTCTTCAAAAATAAAATAAAAATTAACAACTCACCCATTAAATGAACTCTACAGATCGCACATGTGTCGCATTCAACATCCCATGCCCAAGTGGCCAACGCGTTCCACTTCTTCAGAACGAACGGACGAGTTTCAGTTGGGTTTGAAGTTTTCTGTTTTCTGAAAAAAAAAACGGCATGGAAATGTATGCAGAGTAGTTACTTACTGAACACTAGCACTGTCCTCCTCCATCGGGGTTCCAGCAGAATTGCTTGGTGTACTCATATTCGCAAAAATATTGATTTCTGACCGGATTTCGACTGGTTTTGCGCAAGAAAATTGAATCGAAAAAATTGACAACGACACTCCGATATTCCGTTGCGCGCGCGTTGTTTAGCCAAACCCAAATTTCGAATTTTATCCAGTTTCTCTTCTCTTTTTCTTGAAAAAGTAATATCAAAAGGATACTTCCAGTCCAAAAGTAAAAAATGTCCAGGAGAAGGCAGAACGATGGTATGTTTTGACTCAATAAGAACTCGAAAAAGTTTTCATTCATTTTAGAGGAAGATGAGATCCAGATGAAACGACGTCGTGGAGCTCCACTGATTGGAGATGTCGAGAAAAAACTCCAAGAAGTTATTGGAAAAGTCGGAGATAAAGTAAGAGTTAACACAAGTATTATTTTAGATTTTGACAGCGACGTGTTTCATGATCCAATTACTGTTTCCAGAATACGGGCTCATCAATCGAAGCTAATCTGGAAAAGCTCACAGCTTTCTTGCATGACGATCTCGAAAAATATAGATCCTCAATTATCGATATTGTTGCTGGATGTGCCATATACCTCCCGAATCGTGTCACTGTCTATACTACCCTTGTCGGCCTTCTAAATGCGAAGAATTTCAATTTTGGAGGAGACGTTGTAGAAAAACTGATTGCTGAACAACAAGATCTTCTGTTGAAACAAAAATACCAAGAAGCACAGAATCTCGCCATCTTCCTTTGTGATCTTGGAAATTCGGGAGTGTTGACAGCTCAGTCCATCGGAGAATACTTGGAAAGCTTTATAGCAGCCGCATTTGAAGAGAACATGCCCCAGGTACTAACATTCCAAACTCATGTTCAACGGAAAATAATTATTATTCAGGTTCGAAACGACTACTACATTCAAACTGTTCTTCGTTGTCTTCCTTGGATTGGCAAGGAACTAACAGAAAAAGCTCAAGAGCAAATGGAAAATATTGTTGAGGCTGTCGGAAAATATCTCGAAATGAGAAACAAAAATCATGTACCTGTAAGTTTGTATTATATTTAAAGGAAGGTAATACAAGTATATGCTTGCAGCTTCTTCGTGTTTGGCGCGAAGGATCTACGGATCAAGAACAAGAAGATTATTTGGAAAGTTTGTCTGCTCAGATCGAAAATCTGCGAACAGCAAACTGGATGCAAAACCATATTCCAAGATATTACAATACGTTTGAGGCTGTTCTTCAAGATGCTCTTCAACATAATCTACCCAGTTTCTCTTCTCCAGAACACACTTCCGATATGATCTACCCATATCCACTTGTAGTCTTCCGGCTTTTCCAAGACGCTGATTGTGGAACTGTGAGTCTTGGTTATTTGTGTGTTTTATAAATGTTTTTGTCGTTTACAGGACAGCCAACTTCCTAGTGGTCATTCCATTGATCGTTTTCTTTTCGAAGGCGAAATCTCATGGATCATTGAGAAGAACCAGTTTAATCGAAAATCGTGTGCTCGAGAACTTCTGGCTTTTGCTGATGAGAATCCAACAGCACCAGTTGGATTCCTCATCTTTGAAACTATCTTCGGTCAGATGCTCCGTCTTCCACACGCTCCATACCCAGCCATTTTCCACTGTAAGTGTTTCTGGAGTTTTTTTAGTGATAACATTTGATTTCTGCAGGTTCTCTCGTTCTCGAACTACTGAAGCTTAAACCTAACGATTACCCGAATATATTGTGCAAAACTGTGGACTTGATTTTTAGTCGCGCTGATTCAATGCAACCTATCTGTATTGACAGGTAGTATTTAATTTTTAGTTTGGTTAAAATGAATGATTTTTAGAATGGTAGACTGGTTCAGCTTCCATCTCTCCAACTTCCAATATCGTTACACATGGGATGAATGGAAGGATTGTATTTCCGTATGATTTTCAGGTTGATGCCCTTATAGTAAAATTTGATTTTCAGAATGACGAATTCTCGGGACGCCAAGTCTTTCTGCGAGAGGTAATTGAGAAATGTCGTCGCCTGGGATCCTATGAGAAAATTATCGCGGCCTTGCCATCAGATTTCGTCAAAATTCACCCAGCGTCTCCAGAAATCAGATATCTACTCGACGAAGGTATCAACTACTTATCAATAGAAAAAGTTTCCGAACGTTATCAATTTTTCAGAAGACGCCATGAGTCAACGTGCTGAAACATTCACACAGATGTTTCAAGAGCGACAGCCAGCGGACGCATTCCTCAAAGAGCTGAAGTCAACCGATGAGAATGATGAGCTTCCATATAATATTAACGAATTCGGGGTTTTCGTCACTGTCATGCTGAAGATGGCATCAAAAACTTATTCTCATAACTTTTCGGCACTTTTTAGGTAGTTTGTGTTTTTTAAAATTATTCTTCCTACGTTTAACATTTCAGATACAAAGACACTCTGAAAACAGTATGTGATGCAGCTGAGCAATATCAAGAGAAGCTCCTTGAAACACTTTATTCTTGCTGGAAGTCTAACCAACAAATGTTGATGATCCTCACTGATAAGCTTCTGAAAATGCAGATTATCGATTGCTCATCTGTTGTCGGTTGGTTGTTTGATGAAAAGATGTGGCAAGAACACAACCGACAATGGCTGTTCGAAGTGCTCAATCAAGCTCTTGAGAAGCTTACCAGACAGATTAATGTGGTTGAGAAGGATATCAAAGATTTGACAGAAAAAGTTGAGAGCAAAGAGAAAGTTACTGAAGCAGGAGATGTCAAAATGGAAGAGGAAACCGTGGTGGATGAAAAACTAAAAGGAGAAATGGAGGAATTAGAAAATCACAAAGAAAAATTGGACAGGATGGTTTCTTTCCAAAGAAATCTTTTCAACGATTTCCTTATCGTACGTTTAGAACACTTGAGTCCTGCGGGAATTTACTGGAAAAGATTTCAGGCATTCGTTGAAGAAATCAAAAGTGCTGCTACCAACACTTCCGAGATGGATGGATCAGGCGATGTCGGGGGAAGTGAATCGTCAAAGTTTCTATGGCTCCGTGGAAGATTCTGCCACGTGTTGCTAGCGGTATGTCCATTTCATCTAGGCTAAAACACCATTTGCAAGTAATAATTCGTATTCAGCACGCTGAAACACTTCTGAAACATTCGTCAAGTATCGCCGAAGAAGTTTTCTCCGAAGGAGCCGATCCAAATATTTCAGAATGCTTCAATCAATTCCAATCACTTCGTTTCTAAGTCCCTCTCCAAATGTGCAATCTCGTATAATTTCACTGTTTCTGTTATAATCATCCCTCCCCAAACTAAATCTCCTTGAAATCTCCCTCGCCGGGTTCTATTTAATTGTTAATCGACTTTTCGATCTATTTCCTGGAACCTCGAGCAATGTGAAAATTTAATTTGTTGTGTTTGACATCATTTTTTATCCGACCATATTTATTTTTCGATCTAATCAAAGATTTTCGACGCGTTTTTCGATTTGACAGGCCATTATCGAACACATAAGCATCGAAAAAAGTAATAAGAAATTGACACATAAAGAAATCAAAAGTAGGATAGGAATGTGGAAGGCAGGGGATGAAGGATCATGATCAATAGAGAAAAATGAAGCCGTGGTTGTATCATTCGGAATCTTGGGAGCAACAGTGGGAGAGGTAGATGATAAGGATGAGCGAAGACGTCGGAATGAATAACATCCTGAAAATATTTTTCATATAGAAAATCAGTTGTTCCCTTTAAAAGATCCACAGTTTAATTTTTCGACGAAAATTTTAGATCCTTTTTACTTTTCCAGCTATTTTTGCCGATTTTTTTCATGTGTTTCGCTGTAAATCATTGGGACGGTGTCCGCGAAGATTACTATAGATTACTGTAGGAAACTGATTTCCTGAAGTTAGAAAAAACTTTTTTCCCGAAGTTTCTCCACATTTTGACGCGATTATGTTTTTGCAAAGAAACTACAGTAATCTTGATGAACATCATCCGGTGATATGCATTTGGCAAACAAAAAGCTGGAAAAAAAAACAAAAAAGAATCTGAAAAATAGCTGAAAAGGCTAAAAAGGTAAAAAATTTCGTCGCGAAATTTAAGTAAATAATTTTTTACCGCAGAAAATCTTTCAACATTCGAGCGCTGTATGGGATGACCTAGAAACAACACTGGTAAAAAAGAAATCTGCGCTTTGGAAGAGAAAAACCGGTGTCAGTGGCCGAATGTCTCATAACGATAACTACAGTAACCTGAAAAATATTTACATTTTCAGGATTCCATTTCTCGTTGTTTACTAATTTTCGCCGATTCTTCCATTATTTTTCCCCGAACAAGTCGGAAAATAAAAATTTTAGACTTAAATCAGGGAAGTTTTTAGGTTACGGTAGTTGTCGTTGTGGGACCACGGCGTTTCTCTTCCTCAGCTTCGATTTTCTGTACCAGTATAAATAGTATTGGCCGGTGTATGCTAAAATATTCCATTTGTTGTTTCGTCTTTGAGAACTGACCCGAATTTTTTTCTAATTCTCTATAAACTTCCATCTGTTCCAACATCCAATCATATTGTTCTCTACAGTAACCCAAACCGCTTTTCAGCATTCGTTCCTCATCATATTGGTTTACGAAAGACTTCAAATTTGAAGTTCTGAAAAATTAAATTAATTTTCTTTTTTTTAGAGTTTATTCTTTACCTGTTAGCCAAGTGCATAGACCAATAATACGGCGCACATGGCTCACGAAGCCAGACAGGAAGAGTCATTGTTGAGTGAAGAAGATGTCGGAGTAAGCGGAAGTTCTCCCGAGAAATCAAGAGGAACGAAGCGGGAAATTCCTGAATTTCTGAACTGATTTTTTGATTTTTAAAAGACCAAAATACCATCAAGGGATTTCCGTCGATTTTCAGTTGGGACAATCCACTTAACATCGCCATTACTTCTGGAGGCATTGAAGAGCTTTTATGTAGCATGTTGTTGGCCAAATTTAATCGAGCCAAATGACAATTCGCAGTGACTGCTTGAGGTATTCTTGTCAAATTGCAAGAGTCCATATCAAGATATCGAAGCGATTTTAGAGGAACGAAGGAATAAGGAGAAATCGTTTGGATTGGCATTCGAGATAGGGATAACGTTTTCAAAGAAGCCAATCCATAGAAATGATCAGGAGATAAGGTCTGGAATTGAGCTATCGTGAAACATAGGGGCCGTTTAATAGAAGGGCCCACTGAGAAGGACTCAGTAATAGAAGGGCTTTTTTCAAAATGTGTTGTTTGAAAATGAACATTTCCGTATGTTTTCAATGAAAATATTCCGGAAAGTCCACAATTTTGCAGAAATTTGTTGAAACTTTTATTAACTCGAAAATTTGCTCAATTTTGGTGAAATTGATATATTTTCATGAATTGCGAACGAGAATTCACCGAATTTTTAGATGAAAACATTCGTAGAGAAATGACCGGAAAAATAGAACGGGCCCTCTGGAGATACCTTGGAACAATAGAAGGGTCGGCCCTTCTAATACTGGTCTTACCGCATTACTTGTTGGAAAGTTTTGAAACATACTGAAATATTAGTTCTACTCAATTTCAGCCACTTCAATCGAATGTTCTTTGCAAATGGTTTGTATGGCAACATTTTTATTGGATTCCCAGTTAGGTCCAACACTCGAAGATCAACGCATTTACTGAATGTATGAGAGGCAAAAGAAGTTATCTGGAAAATCCTTTTGAAACTTTTTCCTGTCAAAATGAGTACCAAACCTGATTATAACTGAGATCCACATGAATTAAAAGCGGTGAAACAAAGAGAAGTCGATGAAGATTTTCGATTCGATTATGGGAGAGTTTCAAACTTTTAACTGCAGGAAGTTGAGCAATTGGGGATAGGGAAGATATTGAAGTGCCTGAAAAATGATATTTTTAGGAACCTTTGAAAATAAACAGTCTTGCCCTTCAAATATACGGTTGACAAAGATTTGCTGGTTGATATCCATTTTGGTAGTTCCGTAATTGATGAGTTCTCAATATGAATGTATGTTATAGTATTAACAAAAGGAGACGGTTGAAGCCAGAACTCGAAATCTACGTTCACCAAAGACAACACTCTCAAATATTTTAAATTTCTCAATGAAGTGTGAAAATGGGCTCTTGTTCGATGTCTGAATATTACACTTTTCGAATGTAATGATTTTGAAACCTACAGTAAGACAACTTGGAATGAACCCAAATTTGGAAAACATTCCCCGAAATCAATTGAATCATAAAGCGGATGATAGTGTTGGAATGTTATGGAAGTGACATTTTGAGAACAGGATCCAAGAAGGAATTCTTTTGTGAGACTGAAATAGTTAATATAGTTTCTTAGCACCAAAAAATAATTAAATACCTTCCATTAGAGTTTTCCACTACAATGGTATATGGAGAATTTGGATTTGGAAGGTTGGGTTGTCTACAGGAAAATGGAGAAGCGTTGGGTTGATGGTCAAGCCATTGATAGGGTTTCTGAATTTTCTATTTCATTATCAACATTTCGAAAGTAAATCAAATACATTTTCAGATTCAATCTGTTTCAATTGGCAATCCAAATCTCTAGTGATTGTTAAGAAACAAGAGCATTGTTCATGACAGAGTGCCGAGAATTCACAGCTTGGAGTGAGACTGTGATTCAAAGAACAGCATACCTGGGAATGGATTTTGTTTCAGAACTACAGAACAATTTACCAACCAGATTGATTCCATGTGCTTGAGCATGAAGAGGTTCACAAGAATCAGAACACCTAGAGGACACAGCTAATAACAATAATAGAATAGTCCACTTCAACATATTGTTTTTTATCTACTCATAGAGACAAAAATAAGAAATTGGTCATACTGAATCGGACCTCCCTATCTCTCAAAAAATGTTGAATTTTGAAATTTTGTGAGCATGAAGTCAAAAAAATGTGGATCGCATAAGAAATGCGTTCTCATCAAGGCTCTATTCAAACAAAAAAAGATGCAAAACGGAGAGAGCGCGAGAGATGAAGAGACGCAGAGAATGTACATTTTTGAGCATTTACTCCTCGGTTTTTTGACAGCCTGGGGGCGAGTATTCTACAAATTAGATATATAAGAAATGTTTTGTGAAACAAACAGTAGAGAAAAGAGTGTATTTATGTGTGTGTGTGTGTGTGCTTGAATTGTGTAAAGGGGGACTCCCACCAAAATGTCTATTTCATTAAAATGTTTGAAAATAATTTTTGCCGACAGCGTTTTTAAACGTTTTATAAATGCGGAAAGATTCCGGAAAAAAGATAAATGCGGAAAGATTCCGGAAAACTGCCATGTAAAAAGGCGTGGCCTAGGATTCCCACTGCACAAAAACTCAAATCCTCTTCTCTATTCGTCAATTTTTAAAAAAAACTTTCAACAGCGTTTTTTAGGGATTTCGGACGTTTTTTTTTGGATTTTCTCAAAGTAATCTTATGAAAATACTTAACTTTGGGAACATTTTAGTCGGAGTCCCCTTTGAAGCTATTTTTGACCTTGGCCTTTAATCAAAATCACTAAAACACCAAAACAAATGCGGCTGCGATAAAATGAGAATGTTCCCTCCGCAAACTTGGGTATAAAAATCCCGAAAAGTTCAAATATCAATGCGTTCAAAATGATTCGGAAAGTAACCGTCGTCCTTCTGTATTTGGTTGTGGTAAATGCTGTTGACTTTGGATCAGATTTCAGTAGTTGTGAAGATAGTTACGAAGGAGGAGGTAGTGGTGGAAACGGAGTAAGTTGAAAAAAATATTTTTAAAAATTGAGAAAAATTTATTTAGGGGAAGAGCAGAAACGGCTGTCCGAGGGGATGGAGAAGATTTAATAGAGATTCCGGAGGATGGTGTATGAAGGTTGGCTCAGTTTAGGGATCTCAAGAAATTCAACTAGCTTCAGGTTTTCGCAAGAACGAATATCGAATACACTGACGCTGCATCTGCTTGCTCCAATGTAGACGCAGTTTTGTCCGGAATTCAAAATTCGGAAGAGAAAGATTATCTGGCAAGAAGTGCCAGTTCAAATCTGGCGTCTTCAACGGGATCCCTTTGGATTGGAGCGAAAAGAACTGCTGCTTGTGCTAGAAGCAAATTGACAGCTACTTGTTCAAAAACTGTAAATTTGATCATAAGGGAACTGAAATTGACTATGAGTTCAATTTTTCAGACATCTTTCTATTGGACAGATGGAGTGACCACTGGAACTGCTGGATTCTCCTGGCTTGACGGAAGTCAACCGGATAACGCTCTTGGGTATGCCTGAAAACTTTTTTAAAGGTACTGAATCATGCGAATTCAGAGGAAACCAAGACTGTCTTTCCTTCTTCTTCGCACCATCCAAAACTGTCATTGCACGTGTTAACTGGTTCCCTGGAGCAATGGACGATGTCAAGTGAGTTTCGAAATATTCCAAGTTCTACATTCAAGATTTTTTTGTTTTGAGTTGCGATGCGAGCCAGTTCAATTCAATCCTACAGAGAAGAATTCAAGGATACGTTTGTGGAAAAGCTGCTACTTCTTAATAATTCAGTTTTGAAATAAAGCAGAACTTGAGTGTACCAAAATTTTGAGGAATATGTAGTTGATTTCATAATGTGTTACAACATGGTTTTTTATGTTTTCAATTTTGTATGCAAATTCAAAGCAACATTTTGCAGAAGACAACAGTTTATCTTGTTCTATGAGTTTCTGTGAGAGTATACAAATTATTAGTCTCTATAGACAAAAAACCGTTTCTTGAGAAATTAATACAATACAAAGGACTATACACACCGCCAACTTTGAGGTCATATATCTCGCTTTCTGTGAAACATATCATAAAGTAATCAATTGATATAATGTTACTAATAACAGAACATTTTGTGAGTTGACTACTTTTTGATATCTTTCATAGGAACTAAGAAATATGATTAGGCACCACAAAATAATTTTCAAAATAGATATTTTCTTATTTTTATTGTTGGATTCTTTTCTCCACTCTTATAGAAGTCCATTCCCAAAGTCGATTAGAAGTCGAAAAAGTCGAAAGTCGATTAGATGGGGACAAGTTTTAACCCTAAAAATAATGAGTTTCTAACGCCCGATACAAGACTTCAAAGATGGACTTCTGAAAAGGGGAGAACAATTTGATCGCCCCGCCCCCTTTCATTGCGGCGCCTAAATATGATCTCAAAGTTGGCGGTTTGGGTAGCCTTCTATTATAGTGTTTCAAAAATCATTTAGCCTGGAGGCTTGACCATTCATTTTTCAAAGTTACTTTTTGTCTATTGAGCTCTATAATTACTCTATTCTGATAAGACTTTTTCCATAATTTCCTAATCTTCTTTGTCATGCATTGATTCACAGTAATACAACAGGTCCCTGGTCAACCTAGTTGCCTCTATTGACTTTCTGCCAATCAAACGTTCACTACTTTCCACACAGGAGCCATTACTGAATTGTCTATTGATTTTCAGACATTCTTCTATCCTAGAGAAGAAAACAATTGAGAGTCACCTACTCAGACTTAGTCTACCTGAAGATTTCGAAATGTCTGTCGTTTCAAAATCTTGAGGCGAGGCGACTAGTTTCTCTGTTTTACTGTTTTCTCTTTTCCAAGCTACTCTCTCATTTAAAAGAATTTTTAGTATTTCTCTATTAGGTCTTTTTGTTCAAGAATATTTTCTGCGACATACCGTAACAGTCTAATAAATAGAAGGCTCCCTATACTCACACTTTGAGATCAATTATCTCAATTTCTATAAGAGATGTTAAAAATCTGTCAACAAAATTTTGAAATCTCTCATGGGAACCGAGAAAGTTGAGCTCGAAGTTGAAAGTTTGGACGCTCTTCTGTTACAGGTTTTACTGTTTTTTTTTAATTTCTGACTTTCGAATTGTTATTCGCAGAAAGAGTTAGAAAACAGAAAAGTTGACTGACATGACTTCTTCAATTTAATAGGTTTTTCAACATTTCTAATCTGTTGTGCAGTATCAACATACAGTAATCCAACGGACCCTTATAGGCCTAGTGACATATTTATCAAGTGTCAATCAAATGTATGTCGATCACTTTTTCCCAAAAGAACCATACTACATACTAGGAGAATTGAGAAACAACTATTCAGAAACAACATAACGTTGTCTACCGACATATTTCGAAATATTCTGTTTTATTTTTTTTCGATTCATTACGAAATCGCCTGTCTATCTTGTTTGCTTTTTTATACTTACTGATAGCGAGTTTTCTTATTCTTGTTTTGATTTCGAATATTTCAGATAATGTCTTACTTCTCGTACGCCACCTCTATGTTGAGCAGCATGCTCAACAACGTGGCAGAGCAAATCGGGAGCTATGTCAACATCCCAGAAACTCAGGTAGACAGACAGACAGAGAATGAGGGGACGGATCCGGAGAAGGAGGTGAAGAAGGATGCTCCAGAAGCGGTGGAGAAGGAGGAACAGAAGAAGGAACCTTGTGAGGTCGGAAAGATGAACGATGACGAATTCGAACTAATCACCGATCACGAGTTGTATGTCATAATGTTCGAGCGAGATGGAGGGGTCGTCACAGAAGAGAACTTCTTCATCAATTTGGAAGAATCTATTGCCAACCATTAGTTAAACATTTTTTATCTAATTTCTTCTCGAACTTTATTTTATCAAAATTTCATCCACCATATTCATCTTCCCAATATTCCCATTCGGTTTTCTTTTTTGTAATATTCTCACTGTAGTTCACCTTTTCTCCCATACCCACTTTCATGTTATCCGTTTTCCGGTGTATCCCGGGCATCAATAATTTTTGCGGGTTCATGAATAAATATTATTGCTTTATAAAATGAATTTCTAGCAGAAAAAGGTCATCGTGCACATAGAGGTTCCACTTATGGATTACTGTATTTTTTCTTCTCCCGGGAATGTGGGAACTTCGCCCAAAGTTCCACACTATGATGTCTCCTGAAAACGTAGTCATCTTATAAGATTTCGAATAAAATGTTTTAAACGAGAAAAGGAGGAGATATGTTTCAGCTAACATGAAATAATTGAAGGATTACGGTAGTTTTGGTATAGTTTTAGCTTTGATATATTTTCGAACACCGAAGTAAGGGTATAGGGTTACTGTAGGAAAACCCGAAAAAATCAGTAAGCAAATTTCCGTATAAAAGTTTTTCTCCATCGAATTATCAAAGCTTTAGCTTTCATTAACTCATATTCTTTGTTAAAAATCAAACAAAAGACACAGTTTCGTAGAATAATTATTATTTTCCTTCCATACACTCTGACCCAATATTTTTCTAGAATTCCTATTTTGTTTTTTTTACCAAGAACTGAATACGCAACGTGCAACGTGCCTTTAATTTGGAGAGATTCCTATCGAATTGCTGAGCCTCTATCACAAAGACAGTTTATTTCACATCTTGTACTTTGATCTTATCAAAGAAGCTAAGTGACTAGGAAAATGTCCTCGTAGGTTTCATCATCTGAATCCCCTGAATCATTCAGAGAGAGTTACAGAAAAGATAAGAAAACAAAGAAACACCATCACCATAATGCAAAAGGATCGGTTGTTCCACCGAAGAAATCAAAGAATAAGCATGATAGGAAGAAGAAGGGAACCAGAAGAGAAAAGTCTAGTACTAAGTTGCATGCATCCTCATCGAATGTCAGTCTTCGTGGTTTTGATTCAGACACCGAATCAAGAAAGTTCCTGAAGTATCATCCGATGGAAACCCATTCCTTCCAAATATCACTGTTTCGGATACTTGTGTCAATTTTTTCACCGAACAACCCTCAACACCAACAAAAGCAGTCACAGTGAGACCAGAGAAGGCGTTGACTCCGATGGCAGCATCCCCAACTCCAACTGCTGCTCCAATCGTGGAACCAGTTCTTGTACAACCTCCACCTACTCCTCTCATTCCTACACAAACTGTCGTCACAAATGTGAAATGGAAAGCTGAGGATGTCGCATTGGGATATATTGAGAAACTGGATGCCACAATGGCTCGCCTTGAGTTCATTGAGGCTTGCTCCGCGACGAAACCATCGGTTGAAAAAGACTGTCTCATTTGGAAGAAGAATCTTCAGAAGAACCAATCGGATGCATATCCGGTTCTGGATGCAACGATGGTGAAGCTAGCGAATGAGCCCGATGCGTATATCAACATGTCGTCCATCACTGTTCCACACTGTCGTTATCCAATTCTGATGGCTCAAATGCCCAAGAGAGGATGTGAGGAAGAGTTTTGGAAGGCGTGTTTCAATGAATCTGTAGTCATGGTGTACATTTTGATGGGTCCTGAAGATGAGAAAAATGATTTCTTCCCGACAACATCAGGTGCCTATGTTTACTATGGAGCAATGTTTGTCAACATTCGAAAGGTATTTATAGAACCAAAAAGGAAACATAAAATATTTCATTTCTACAGGTCGAGAAAATGGATGCAGAACGCACAATGTACACGATTGAAGTTCTTCCAAACGGTTTTTCAAATTCGGTGATCATGAATGTCTACGTTCACACGGGTTGGGAACCATACGGAGTGCCTCTCAAATATGCAAACACGACTCGTTCGGTGATTGATGTCATGAATTTTGTAAAGACGTCAAATGGAGGAGATAAACTGTTGATTGTGTCGAAGAACGGATGTGGTCGTGCTGGATTCTTCCTCTCCCTTGGAGCTGCATTTTGTTGTCTGAACGATTGTTCGGAGCCACGAATTGTGGAAATCGTGAAAGCGATTAGGATGCAGAGACCAAATGCAGTTGAAACTTTGAAACAGTATGCTTCTTTGTACCTCTGTCTTCTGTACTACATTAAGGTAAAAACTGAACAACAGTAAAACCTGTAATAGAAGGGTCTTAAACTTTTGACTTTGAAACAAATTATCTCGGCTCCTGTGAAAGATATCTGAAAGTTATAAATTGATAAGTTGTTTACCATAATATCACAAACATTATATTAGTTGACACATTTTTGATATCTCTCATAGGAACGGAGATAATTGAGCTCAAACTTCTACTACATTATTTTTTTCAGAAGAAAATCTCGATCCCAGAGAGTCTGAAACAGAAGGTGGAGGATGTGACGAAAGGATTGGAAGGTCTCATTCGTGAAGACTTGTCAATCTTGTACTGATTGGAAAACTGATTGTGGCTTTAATGAATATTTTGTTGGAGTTTTGATTTTTCTTGAGAATTTCATATTTTTATAGATCAGTTTTTTGTATTTTCCAAAGTCTGAATTTCAGAATTGTTGGAATTTTGGGATTTTTTATTTTATTTTTTAGATTTTTGAAATTACGGAATTTCAGAATTTTCAAATTTTCCAAAAATTCGAAATTTCGGTAACTAAAAAATGTAGAATTTTCAAAAATTTGGGTGGTACGACGGATCGGAAATTTCCGAAAATGAAATAGTAGCAAAATGAAATGTTTCTGAATCGAAATACTTCCAAATTAAAACATTTATGGAATGAAAACTGTCCGAAAGCAGGAAAGGCGGAAGCGGAACTGTTCTGAAGTAGAATTGTCCCGTTTTGAAACGCTGATTAATAGAGCGCTCTATTGCTAACAGCGTTCCAAAACGGGACAATTCCACTCTAGGCATTTCTGTTCCGTCCAATTTCTACTTCCGGACAGTTCTGATTTCGCACAGCTTTCAATTCGGAACCATTTTTTGATTTAGGAAATTTTCATTTTGCTTCAGTTTCATTTAAGAAAGTCTCCAATCCGTCGTACCACCAAAATTTGGAACTTTCGGAATTCAGAAGTTTCTGAAAATTCGGTAATCCTGAAATTTGGACATTGGAAGTTCAGAAGTTTGGAAACAGACTATGAGGAATATGTCAAAAAGTGTCTGAAAGAGGATTCTAAGATCGATTGCTCAAACGTCAATCCAAATCAACTAACTGGAGATGAAGTAAGAAATAGTCTACTGTAAACACTCTAATCGAACGCCACCCCTAAAGTTGAGCCAATTTATCCCTGTTCCTGTAAAAGATATAAAAAGGTTGTCAACTGATAAAATTTTAATCATAATATTCAAAAGTACTTTGTTAGTTGACACATTCTTGATATCTTGCATAGGAATTGTGATAATAGACTCTTCGTTAACATTCAGATAATAACACAAAATCTCTTTATTCATGAAAATTGCTGACATATGATCTGCAAAAACTTTTCTGTGTGCGGAATATCAGTTTTTAGTGAATTGATCAAAATGAACTATGTTGATCGGAGAAGTTGATTGTGTATTCTTCTGAAGGATATCTCGAATCATCATGACGACTCCATGCATCGTGGGTCTTCTGGTTGGATTTGGATGAGTAGTGCGAGAAATCAGATGACGCATCTCATTCAGAGCACGTGGCTCTTCTGAAAAACAATCATGGAAAAAAAGCTCAAAAAAACTTCCGGACCTGACTCTTCTTTGTAAGATTGAATCAAATCCGGTTTGAGGATTTGCTCAAAAAGACGACCCAAATTGAATACTCCACTTTCTTTGGTTAGCTTCCGAGTGAATGCAACTTCTGGAGCAGTGGAATCATAATCAACCACATGAACAGTGTTGTCCGATTTCCTGTTATAATTGAATTATATTATTTTCAGCACACTTTTTCTACTGACCCCTGAATGAGCAATCCGTTAGCTCCACTGAAAACCAGTTCGTAATTCTTCATTGTTTTTGGTTTGAAGCCAGCAAACTCAACGTAGAAGTTTTCCATTTGAGATGCTCCGTGGTAGATATCACATTGATGGAGTTCCGAGAGAATACGAACTGCAGAAGAGCAGAACTGAAAAAAAATAATATAAAATCCAATGACAGATCAAAATGAGGGACCTTGATTCTTTGGGTCAAATCCAATTCAGACTGACGGGTTTTCAGAAAACTCTCCAATAGACTTCCCAGTTCAACTTTGTTTCTAAAAGTATCACATTTTTTTTGCTCTCTTTTCTATTTCACCTACTCATAGATCAAAGTGGGCGGAGTCAATATTGCTCCGATTGGAAGACGAATCGGAAGATTTTTATTTGAGAGAGCCTTCCCATTGACAATTTTCTGAAATTAAATGATTTTCAAGACTTTCAAGCACCTTAAAATGACCTCAAAGAAAACTTTATGGTCTGTGGAACCTGGTCTACAATGCAAAATCTGTTCGAAAATTGCCTCTTTGATTTTGCCGTCGGCAAACTTCATCTCTCCGGTGTAGATCTAAAATTGGCATAGTTCTAGTAATCTCTTATTCTTCCTCCTTACCATTGTTTGGATATCTCTATACAATGATTTCTGATTAGTAATCAGTTTATCCGTCAAATGAATGTTGTGCATTACGGTAGATGATTGTCCCAGAAGACAATCCATCGACAAGTTCTCATCCAAAACTCCGCAAAGAATATCAATCTAAAAGAAACTAATTGGATGAGCAGTTTCAGATTTGAACGATTACATTCTCATTTTTCAATTGATAAATTAATTTTCTCATGGAAGAAGCACGTGCGAAGATCAATCCGGGAATGACATACTCTTTTCTAGAAACAGGAGTATAAAATTAAATTTATTGAAGAAATTGAGCTCTCACCCTGATTGCTCAATACGAAGATTGATAACACGTGGTCCCTCCTTTTTGGTCTTGTTAGGATGAGCAACAATCGAAAGGTAAAGAATGCCTTCGAGGTTTGTAGAAACACAAAAGTCTCCTAAAATGTTCCTCTTTTGAGAATATTACACCTAAAAGATTAACCTGGATTTTTGAGCACAAAATTCTCAATAAATGGGATTGAAACATTGACGAACAAGGCATCTTTGATTTCTTCGTCGTCACTCATTGATCGTTTTGTAATTTCCACATTCGATTTCGATTCGACCAACGTCATCGCTTTGAATCGATAGAGTTTTGATCTTGAGATCAAAATATTGCTTGCCAAAAGTGTGGAATATCTTATTGGAATCACTTTTTTCCTTGGAGAAGATGTTTCTGAAAAAATATGTGGAATCGAGATTCACGTTCCTTGCTGTCCAGTTGAACAATGTTTTGAACTAGAAAAAGATATTCCCATGCAGATTAGTTCAACATGAAATTTCGAATTTTCTAGGATTTACAGTAATCTCTGACTACAGTAATTCACTTCATTATTCTTTGAATTTTTGAATTCTTTAAAGATTTGTCATTTTCAATACTTGAAATTCTAAAAATCTGAAAAATCCGAAAATCGGGAATTCTGTAAACTTAAAAAGTTTAAAAAATATAAAGAAGCGGAAATATTCGAAACATCTGAAACTTGGGATATCCCGAAATCTGAAAAATCTGGAAGCTTCGAAAATCTAGAAATCTGAAAAATCCGAAAATTATAAAACATTGAGAATCGGAAAACCTGAACATTCTGGAATTTTCAAAAATCTAAAAATCTAAAAAATCTTAAACATCTGGAAGCCAAATTGGAAGAGCCAGAAAAATCAGAAACTTTGAAAAAATCAGAAAATCAGGAAACCTGACAAATTTGGAAAATTTTAAAAAACTCTGAAAATTCTGGAAGCTTCGAAATTCCGAAATTCTGGAAGATGCAAAAATCTGAAAGCCCGGATTACCTAAGAATCGGAAAAATTTGAAATTCAAGAAATCTGGAAATCTAAGAACTTTGAGAATGTGAAAAAAAAGTTTGAGGTATTTCAAGATCTAAAAATGCTAAAAGCGTCAAAAACCGTGAAATTTAGAGAAACTGAAATATCTGAAAAATTTGAAGATTTGAAAATTCTGGAAATTTCAAAAATCTTAAAACCAACAATTTTGAAAAATCTGAAATTCTAAAAATAGGAAAATTCTGGAACCTTCAAAAATGTGAAAAAGTGAAAAAAAAAGCTGAAGCATTTGAAAAATATGAAAACCTGAACAAATCTGAAAATCTTGAGAATCAAATAGTGTGTGAGCTACGGAAAATAGGGGGATCTGAAAAATCTGAAAACCGTTAAAAAAAACTGAAAACCGTTAAAGGAGGCCAGACACCAAAAAAAAAAGTTTTCCTGATATTTTGCATAGAGAACCCCCATGAGGCACAGGTGATTCGCGCAGCGTTTATAATAGGTGAAATATTGTTCCCGGAAAGACGCCATGGGTACATCGGAACATGACTGCCGCAGGTCATTTACAGACCAATCGCGAACGCGCCACCGCAAACGACCAATATTCGCCCTATCGCGAGCAAATCTCCTACAATTGGCTTGTCGCGAGGGCTATAAATGGGATATATTTTTTCGAATCTGGAAGCTAGCAGTTGCTAAAAATTGTTTATTGCACAGAAAAAAACAAGGAAAAACGAAAACAGAAGTTATCGGCTGGAAATTTTCTCGAAATCAGCGAATTTGACACTTCCGACTGAAATCTAAAGTTTTTTCTCAGATTTTTTTTCAAATCTACCCACCGTTCCAGTTTTTCTTCCTTCCTCTTTCTCAGCCGTTTTTTTTCCGGAGTACTCAGTGGACGTACCAGAAAATTGAGAATTTCCTGGCTCTCTGTAAAAATTGGATTTGAAATTCGGACTTTCTGAAAGCTTCTTACCTTTTGAAAGTACAGTAGCAGTGCTATCTCCTGAATAAACCAAAATTTCGACAATACTGGCTGATACAGTATTCTAGTATGCTCTTGTAGGTTAAATAATAATTTACGGACAAAATTGCTAAGGAAACTGAAAAAAACGATGAAAAATAACCGAAATAGATGAAAGAACTTCGAAAAAGGAAAAACAAGAATTTTTTCGCGACGGGTCAATTGTAGACCTTTTATAGGGTCAGTTAGTAAGATACACAATGTGCTCGTGAATGTTCAATTGTAGAAGCACTAGTTTGCGGTAGGTGAGTAATTGGGTCGTTTATAGCTCTTCATCTGTAATTGGTCAATCACGAATCACCTGTGTACGGGGGCGCAAAGGCGCCGGACGACCGATGGTCTATATAAGCGCAACGCGATTTCGTCCTCCGAACTGTCCCCCGAAATTTTTGCTGTCTCGCCTCCTTTAAAATTGGAAAAATCTAGAAGCAACGGAAAAGTAAAAAATCTGGTATTGATAATGTTGTTTTTTTTCTTCACTTTTTTCAATTCTAGGAAGTCTTTCTTCCAATTCTTTTTTTCCATTTTCTTTTTTTCTCATTTTTCAAAACTTTTTCCGGTTTCCCTGAAATGCCACAACAACATTTTTCCATTCTCCTTTTCTCGTTTTTTTGAACCAGTACGACACATAAAATTTATGACTTTGCAAGCTCCTCGGAGCCTCCAAAAAGTGACCCCTTTGGTTTGGTCTTCGTAAAAAAGTATATGATTTCTTCTTCTTTTCTGCTTTCCCAGGAATAAAACTGGATTGTCGAATTCATCCTTCTTCTCCTGATGTCAGGAAATCGAAAAAAGGAGTTGGTCGTGCTCATTCCAAAAACAAACAGAAAGATCTATCATCCATCGGTTATCGCCATTCCTTTCTCTTTTTTTTTTGTTGTTTAGTTTAAAAGGTTTTGTCTCTTGGGAAACATTCGAAGGATTCAAAGATTTCTGTTTGAAGACGTGGTTTTGATGAAAAAGCCATTCCGAGAATAAGTCGGAAAAAGGAAGACAACGATACTTTTTTGTATGAACGACTCCCTTGTCGATTTAAAAAACTGAGTTCATTTGGATCAGAATTTTCGGAAATTTGAGGTTTTATAACAAACAAGTCACCTGATCCCTTTTAATAATTGACTTTTCTGCTCAAGTAGGTCTCTACATTGTTTTGTTTTTTGAAAAGTTAATTAATTTAGAATTCGAAGCTCATTTCAAGTGGACTTCCTTCCTCATTCTCTTCCCCCATTCCACTCAATTTTAAAACTCAATTTCCTTCTTGCAAACTTTGCAGCTCATTTGGAGTCTAATTTAGCTTTTTTTTCTGAAATCTTTTTTGTTTGGTCAATCTATTTTCTTTTGCTTCTTTGAAAGTGTCAATCACACGAGAACAACCGAGCAATTTTCGGACTATTCTCTTTTGAGTGACGTTGATTTGATGGGATTCTGTGTAGTCGTGGGTTGATGAGTTCTTTTCAGAAATTATGGGGGCTCAGAAATCAAGTGAAGATTCTAATACCTAAAACCTGAAAACCTTGTGGTTAATCTCAATCTCTTTGAGTAGGTTTATAGAATTTTTTTAGAATTACAAGATCTTATCAGGAAGATTATCTGGTTTTCAAAATCTCATATCGCCAATCAAAGAGAAAGGAAATTGAGGAAGTTTTTTTTCAAAAAATGAGTGTTCAATTTTATTCCCGAGTTATTCCCTATGCCTATGGCTCCAATCCTACAAAATTCTGCACACCATCTTTTTGTTTTCTTTTTTTCTACAAAATTTGTCAATCACATTAATGATCACTTCTGAAATATTCACATCCTCTGTTTTTGTATGAATGACGAGGATTTTCTCCAATATTCGTATTATCTAGACTAGAAAGCTTAGCAGGGTCAGAAAAAAAGCATAGACATATATGTCAACAAAGTCATAAAATCAGGTAGAAGACAAAATAGTCGTTTTCCTGCATTCATAAAAAAATTTCGGACCACGGTAGTCTAGAAACTTTTTCTCGCTCTTTTTCCATTTTTCGATCTTTTTTTCATAGCATATTTTTCCATACATTATTCACTAGTAAGAAAGTTCCTAGAAGTCAGATGACATAAAAAAACGACCAAAAAGAGGTCGATTCGCTTGGTGGGGTTCATTCAGAACAAGAAAAAAGAAAAAAGGAACGTAGTATAATTGAATTCGACTTTTTTCGAGACACTTGGTTTTAGAGAAATGTGTTCCTGGAAAATTGCTAAATATATTCTGAGAATTATCAGATTAGCTTCTGTCACAAATTTCCAATCTCTTTTTTTTTGCCACTTCCTTGTTAATTTATCAATAGTGCCTGACTTCAAATTTGTTGCCATGAAAATATCAAATCTCTCATAAGATATACTCGTGAGAAGTTTGAACTTATCCTTTTGTGCTCAAGATTGAAAAGGGAAAACCTATAATTTAACATAGCCTTTCACATTGGAATTTTCTCTAGATGTTGAATTCTAACTAAAACTGACATCATAAACATATTTCTTATTCTTTCCGTTTCCTTCTCAACTCTAAAAGTCTATCGCATAGTTTAAAGTCTTTAACTGAGTCTTTAATTCATTTTCCGTTTCACTTCCTCTCTAGATTTTCCCACGCGGATTGAGCCATCTCTTCTTTTGAATGAGAAGTGAAAGAGAGTGGCAGCAATTATGATGCCGTGAAGTCACATGACAAGATTATGAAAAGATTGTAAAATTTTGATTGTAAAAATATTCACATCCTCTGTTTTTGTATGAATGACGAGGATTTTTTCCAATATTCGTATTATCTAGACTAGAAAGCTTAGCAGGGTCAGAAAAAAAGCATAGACATATATGTCAACAAAGTCATAAAATCAGGTAGAAGACAAAATAGTCGTTTTCCTGCATTCATAAAAAAATTTCGGACCACGGTAGTCTAGAAACTTTTTCTCGCTCTTTTTGAGAAGTGAAAGAGAGTGGCAGCAATTATGATGCCGTGAAGTCACATGACAAGATTATGAAAAGATTTTTCTGCAAGGTATGGACTTTAGACTCTTTGCGTCTTATGATTGAGAGGTTTGAATCTTTCGAGATACTAGACAAGGTATGAACCAATGAGCAATTTTTAGATAAGTGAATGCGTGACTGCTTCTGGAACTTACCGTAAACACTCTAACAGAATGCCCCTGAACCGTCAACGTTGAGCCCCTATAGCTCATTTTCTGTTACAGATATCAAAAAGCAACCAACTGACAAAATGTTTATCATAATATCAAAAATATTCTGTCTGTTGATCACTTTCTGATATCTTGTACAGGAACCGAGATAAATTGGCTCAACGCTGGCATAGCAAAACAGGCAATATATTCAATGTCAGTCTCATTCGCCCATCAGAAACTTACGCATTGATTTATTTTTGTCTAGCTGGCGAATCTCATTTACTCCTAAAATCCAATATTTCATGACATGTTAATGACCTTTGAATTTCCAGACAAAAAAATGAATGGCAGGTGGAAAGGATCTTCTTTAAGAAGAGAAGAAGAGAAGTGACATTTCCTTTTTTTTTCTTCCTGAACTTTCTCCGATTTTCTCTTAAGGGATTAACATATTCATGAAAAGGGTTGTAGAGCATTCCGATTACGGAATGTTAGCTGACATCTAAGCTAATTTCTCAAGACCTACATTGTTAGAACATTTAAGAAAAGGAGCAGATTTTTGCTGATTCATGACCTTCTAAGTTCGAACGTCTCCAATTTCAGTATCTCATGTTTCGTGTAATACCGGGAATGAAAATCGAAGACTACCGTAATCACTCTAATAGTGTGCCACTCAAACCATCAATTTTATCTCATTTCTTGTGAAAGGTATCAAAAAGTGGTCAACTGACAGAATGTTTATCATAATACTACAATATTTTTAATGCAATATTTTGTCAGTTGACTACTTTTTGATATCTTTCAAAGGAAATGAGATATATGTGTTAAATGTTTACGGCTTGAGTGACACTCTATTAGAGTGGTATTCAGATCTAAGCATATTCTATAGTTTCTGTATTTCCAGATTTGTTTGTTCTGTTTTCTTTCATTTCCATTTCGTATAAAATGTTCTTCTTTCCTTAACCTTTTGCCTCTGTGGAGGAGGAAAAGTGGTCATAAATCAGAGCTACCGTAGTCTCGATTCTCTTCAATCCCTTTCAATTACTTCTCCCTTCTTCTTCTTCTTTTTCACACCATATCCTTTTTCTTTTCCTCTAATCTCATCTCGCACTTTTCACACCTCCTTCTGCTCCATCAGTCTTCTTCTCCCTCTCCTTCTACTTCTTCTTCTCCCATCTCATCGCCCTTTTGTGACGTCGCCTGGCGCGAAGCGGGACGCGTCGCGGCTCCGATTTTAAGAAAAAAGAAGAGAAGCGAAAGAAAAAGAGGCAACAAGTGCTCCATACTTATTCGTCATCCATTTTTTTTTCTCCCTCTCTCCTCCCATCCTTTTCAGCTGACACACAACGTCTTCTACCCCCCCCCCCAAAACTGACTCCGCCCACTTCTCTGCCTTCTCTCCCACGTCGTTCTCTTTCCACTTTTCTTCGTCTGTCTTCTTTTCTTTTTCTTCTTTTCTGGTTCAGAGCTCCCAGAGCAAGCTCACTCACTTATTTCTTTTTTTCGGTCGACGCCTTCTTCAAGCGATCGACACAGTCGTCCTTTCGTCACATGCCCCATTATCAGCCGGGGTTGGCGAAGAGCGCGGGACATGGTATGTTAAATGAATTTAAAAATATTTAAAAGACAAAGGAGAATTTGTAAATTGTATGTAATCATGTCAGAAGAGGTACGAATTCTGAAAATTTGAGCCGGAATAATTTTTGTATTATCTTTTTCCAATATCTTCCAGCTGCTCTTGTCTGGAACTATGATTAGTCTGAGCAATTCTTCTCCCAGAAATACGAATCAATGATCACAAACCGCTATAATATATTCAGAATGTCCCGTGGGTGTTCATGATTCAATTCATATATCCCGATGATGTTTTTCTCTCGAGATTTCTCATTTAACGAACTTTTCCCCCTCGAAAACAAACCTCAAGTACAACGTACACACTCCTCTTCTGATTCTTCTGATTTTTTGAAAACAGAACCATTTGATTTCTAAGAAGGATACGAACCTCATAATTTCCTTTTCTCCTGATTGACTTGTTTACCCTTTTTGAAAAACCACTTCACTCGAAATTGATCGTAGAGAAATCCGTCTTTCTCTCTCATGCCAAAATAGCCACCGTCATTGGGATTCCGCAGTAATTTGACACTCTTTATGAGGACTTGCCTGCAGAGAAAAAGTTGGGAATATTCTAGGACACTACATTTTGACGTCATCTCAAATCTCGCTAATGTGTTCAATGGACATCACGAACACCTTTCTCATTTAAAGCATCAGCCTCCTATTAACATCACTTGCGTCTGATTTAAATATTGAATTAGAGGAAAGGAGAAACAAGTTTTAGGAAGCAAGACACTAAATTTCCGGTCACAAATTAGAAATATAATTTTCCATACATGACATCACTTTTAGATTTTACTTGAGATAAGACCAATTTCTTCGGAAACCCTATTCGACCAGAAGGGCTTAGGTAAGGATAATCTTCGTGCGGAGGCGTACTTAACTCTTCTTCATCTGTCATACTCTCTTTTTTCTAGACTTCCGTTTCGGCGAATCCCGGCGATATTCACAAATTATATGTGCTCCGGGACAAGGAAATCCTTTTGTTCTTCCTTGTTTTTTTTCTATTCTTTTCTTTTCATTTTTGTCCATCCGTTTTCCCATCTTGACATGTTATTGTTGTCATTTCCGTGAGTCTCTCGGGCAGACCATCCGAATTATTCAGCACGTTCAACTGAAGAAAAAAAACGAGAAGCACAAAATGATTAAGGCAGTTGATTCTGTTGAGAAGTAGAAATAATGACGCATTTGGAATGAGGCTTAATTGAGAGGGATCTTGAGAGAACTGCCTAGAGCTCAGAGATTATTTGAAACTTGTTTTGAGAGAGTTTCCTGATATAGCAACATTCATATGAATAGATGATCAAAAATTATTCATAGAAAAAGATATGATCAAGAAATTAAAATGACAGGATTACTGTACCAGCAACATTTAAAGAACTAATATTTTCAGAATGGTTCTATCTTGGAATTGGTGGAGCCGTCGGTCTCGCGGCTCTTGTAGCCGTTGCCGCCCTACTCGCTGTTCGTAAACGTCGTCAATACCCATCACTTCTGCTTCCCCCGAAACAGGTCAGTAAGAGATCAGAGTGAACCATAGCAAAATTAATTTTATTAATTCTAAATTATATATCCTTCTTTGAGTCACACGAGCTTCTTATGTATAGTACATCTAGACTTTCCTGGTTCAGAAAAGACCAGTGAAAGGACATTTGTACTTTTCAGTCCTATTGTTTTTGTGCTCTCTTTTCGAAATTACTTAAAACATGGTATTGGTTTCTATTTCCAGAACATTCTCTATTTTCTTTTTAGAAGAACAGAAGACGTCACGAAAATTTCCAGTGTTTGTTCCTAGAAAGGAGGGAAACGAAAAAAGGCATCTTTCTCATTTCGTCTCTAAAATTTCATTAGGATAAAAAAGAAAAGACATGGGGATGTTTGTTTACAACTATAGGATACCAGACCAAGGACTACATCCCATCAAATCTTTCTATTTTTTTAGGTGATTGCTGTCCGTGGAGGATTTCCAAAAGGTCCCGGCGGACTCAAACAAAGCCCATCCCCTCTTCAATCGCCTCTTTCAAATGACTCGACTCCATCACCAATCGTTCCACTGCAGACTCTTTTGGAAGACAGAACCAGAAAACTGTCTCCTTCGGAACTTCCATCAGAACGTGGAAACATCTCGTTCACTCTCAGCTATGATCCTCATACACTGACTCTTCTTGTCAGCATCATCAACTGTAGAAACCTTTGCGAGATGGTGGTGTCTCGTGATGGACAATGTCTTCTTGACCCTTATGTCAAACTTCAACTTCTTCCGGAGCGAGAGCATCGTGTAAAAACTCGCATTGTTCGCTCAACAACCAATCCAGTCTATGAAGAGCAGTTCGCCATGTATGGAGTCACTCACGAACAAGTCAACTTTGCCACGTTGCACTTCCAGGTGAACTATAAAAACACTGTAACTAAAGCATCGATTTACTTTTAGGTCGTTGCCTTCGACCGTTACTCTCGTGATACAGTCGTTGGAGAGTGTGTCTACAGACTGGCCGATGCTGAACTTCAAGTTCACAACGAGATGAGGTAAACTATTTTATTTCCTGCTAACTTACTAATTCATGAATACTTGTAGAGTTGAGCTCCCTCTCCTCCCACGTGCTACGGATACTGTAGCTGCTCGTGGAGAACTTCTTCTTTCCTTAACCTATCAGCCAGCATTCAACAATTTGACTGTTGTCGTGCTCAAAGCTCGTGGGCTAGGAGGAAGAAATGATGCCGGAACTGCGGGTAAGTAGATGAAACATTTCTGCATCAGAAGATTTGAATAGAATATAAATTCAAAAGGAAATGCTTTTTTTTGACAATAAAAATAACTATTTTTGTTTCAGATCCATTTGTAAAGTTGTACTTGCGCAAAGAAAGTGGAGAACGTATTGCTAAGAAGAGAACGCATGTGAGAAGATCGACGTTGAATCCGGTTTACAACGAGTCATTCGTCTTTGAGCTTCCAGAAGATCGACTGGATCATTCTGTCATTGACCTACAGGTTTGTCATCAGGCCTAAAATTATTATTACTTTATTACGCTTTTTAGGTTATTAATCATGACCGCGTCAACCGAAATGACGTCATTGGAAGAGCTCTTTTGAACATGGAAGACTCACACGTCGTCGAAGTTCTCGAGAATCCAGGAAGACAAGTCGCTCAGTGGCATCATCTTGACTAATCCCCTTTTTTCTTATCCCTTCAAAAGCTTTTGTGTAGATTTCTACAGGTTTTCGAACCTATTCCATTCTTCCACCCGCTCTTTTTTCTTTACTGACTCTCCCGTTGCACTGGAAAACAATTCTTGATCACCGAAATTTCGCTATACGTTGACATGATTTTTTGACACATGAACTCCCTCTCTCTCCTCCATCCTTCTCAAACTGAAACATCTAATGGAAACGACTAAAACTTTTCATAACAATAAAATTCTGTTCCAAATCTGTTATTTTTGGTTTTCTCAATTTTATATTACCTGAAATTCGAAAACACTAACAATAAGCAATACAATTTAATCATAATCTCACAGCTACAGTAATTTTTAGGGGCAATGATTATGAAGAAAATCCGGAAACTCATAAGAACAACAGAAAAATAAAAAACCTTTTTCAAACAACAGAACGATAAAGAAAAGGTACTTCTTTGTGTTTTTTTCGGACTTTTCCAACCTGAAGCTCTCGCACTCAATGAGGCTCCAAAGACTGAGATCAAAGATCTGCAAGAAGAAAAAAAGAAACTCAATGAACAAGGCGATAATTCAGAAGATAATCTTGAATGTATTTATGTTTTTCAAGAAGTGTTAATCAGAAAAGTTTGGATCGCTTTAGAAGCAACTTTGGAGTTTACTGCTCCTTAATCAGTGCGAAATGTCTATCTCAATTTTGTCGTTTCTGCTATTGTTGTCAATCTTTGCAATCTTTGTCATTGTTATTGTTTAGAAACTCTTGATTTTCAACCCATTTTATAGATAGAATAAAAGTTGGCCAAATAATTGGTTCGTTCTACTCGCGTTCCTCTCCAGTCGGCTATCCAGTAGCGGAGAGCACACCAACTGGGAGGAAAACAAAAAGTGGTAGGAACCATCTGGTAGGAAAAATGGGCGGAGTCGGAGGCGGAGCCTAATTTGCAACCCTGGCACGGTTTTGCCGCATGGTTTATTTTTACCATTTGGTACCTGGTCAAGAAAAAACCATGCGGCAAAACCGTGCCAGGGTTGCAAATTAGGCTCCGCCCATTTTTCCTCCCAGATGGTTCTTCCCACTTTTTATTTTCCTCCCAGTTGGTGTGCTCTCCAGTAGCGCACTACGGTTCACAATTTAGTTCATTGTCGTACATTCTGACACCGCGTGTTTGCGTACAACGAAGTTTTTCAAAATTTCTGAACTTGTCTTTTTGAAATTCAAGACTTTCGGAGCCAATTCGTACGATTGAACAAATCTTCTGCTTTTAATAATTTTGTACAAATATTTTTTCGTTTCTCACACTCCCAAGTTTGGAAAAATCGATTCGATAAGAGACTGATAGGCAAAATATCTTAAATTTAGGTGAGCAAGCCGAGTGGACTCATGATTCTACTCCGATTACTTGTTGCATTATTTATACTGCAATCAAACCAGCCTATAGGCTCAATGTTCCACGAGTATTGTTACCCTACCACCCAACTGTGCCAGTTTCATTCGTTTTGGAAGTAACTCATCCCACTGGAGGATGCTTCTCTTGGTAGGTCATTCAAGAAAAACAGATTATAACCTAGCTTACAGGAGATCCACCCGTCCGGATATTGTATCCGTCAAAAGCATAGTCACATCGGATGCAGGATGCTCTGATAAGGCCGAAATCCGCTCTGTTGCCAAGCCAGGAAGCGTTGGAAGTTCTGAACTTTCTGCAGTTATTTTTGCAGAAGATAAAGGTGAGTATAAATAAAGAGATGTAATAAATCGAATTCGTTCAGGTTCCGGCACTACATTGAGTTGTGGAGTTACTGTAGATGAAATCGCAACAATCAGCATCGAGACAACAACGAGGTGCTATTTGTCGATGCTGCGCCGGCACGAATGACTGTTGATGCGTTCAATGCTGACGGTGATCGCTTTTCAACTCTCAGCGAACTCGCTTTAGAATGGGAGCTCTCTTCAACATCATCCAATAAAGCCAAACCGCTTCGAATCGTTCCGTTTGAACAGTCAACTTACGAAGCTCCGTCAGAGATTGTGAAATTGGAAAAGAATAGAAAGAAAGGATACTTGATTTTGATTGAAGGAGTTGGGACTGGAACCGCTACGTTGACTACCAAGTTCAGCGATGCTTACTTGCAGGTAAATAATGATTATGTATTGGAAGAAATATAATCTTTGCAGAAAGTTGCTGCTCACAATGTTGAACTAGCAGTTGTTGCTAATCTTCTACTGGTTCCATCTCAAGACATTTACATGCCTGTTCACTCTGTCATTCCATTCCAAGTTCTCATTGTTAAGCAGCGCGGTACCGAAGTGGTCAATATGCCAAATCCATCTTACGAGCTGAAAATCGACGGGGTTGATGTCGCATCACTCGACAAAGCTACCTCATCTGTAAGAGCTTTATCAACAGGAAACACTGCTGTGCACCTTCTTAGCAGTCGTAAGTTACATTTTTGACATCTCTCAAAAAATCTGTGATGTTTTTTGCAGACGTTGATGTTCGTGCCAAGGCAGGTCTCCGCCCTCCTTCAACTGTAATCCATGTTGTGGACGCCGAATCCGTTCAATGGCACGTTTCCGGAGAAAATTGGATGCTTGAAACGGGAAAACAGTACACCATCAATGTTGAACTGCTGGACGAACACGGAAACGTTATGTTTGTATCTGATGTAAGACACTAGAGTTTCAGTTTACTCAATTTAAAATCATATTTTCAGAACTCTCGATTCGACACTCGAGTGGATGAAAATGTTCTTCGTGTTGACTTCAAATCAGAAAATGGCACATGGCTTCTCGTAACACCATTGAAGCCATCAAAGACAACTCTTCATACCAAGTTTGTCGCTATCATTGATGCTAATGGAAAAACCATCTCCCAAAGTGGGAAAATTGGCGGAGAGCAGAGAGCAACTATCGTGGATGCTGTGAGGATCGTACCACCAGTCATTTACTTGCCATTTGTCACCGAAAAAAGATCACAAATTGATTTGACAGCCACCGGTGGAAGTGGCTTATTCGATTGGTCTTCTGAAGATGATCATATTGCTACAGTTGATTTAACTTCTGGAAGATTGACTGCCAACTCGCTAGGAAATACAGTTGTACAGGCTACTGATAAAAGAAACGAGCAACTGAAGGATCGAGCAAGCGTTCACGTTCTTGAAGTATCAGGAATTGGATTCGGCGAAGCAGTACGCGAAACGTTCGTCGGAGAGAATCTTGAGCTAAATATCAAAGCAACCGGCCTCAATTCCGATGGAGTACTTGTGGAAATGTCCGACTGCCGCAATATTCGTGTTCATGTTCAGTTATCAGACAGTGCTCTTCTTCGACACGAATCTAATGTCGATTCTCATCTTCCAAAAGTTGGAACCGGTTGTGGAACTATTTCTCTCAAAGGATTATCTTCTGGAGATGCACGTGTTACCGTCAGCTACTTGGGACACAAGGCGAGCGTTGATGTTGCTGTCTACGAAAAGTTGAAAATATCCGAAGACTCGGCCGCCATCGCTCTTGGCAGTTCACATCATTTGGTTATTAATGGAGGACCACGGCCCTGGATTCTGGATCCTGCCAATTTCTACAAACGGAGAGAAACTTTAGATAAGAAATACGTTGATGTCACTTTCGAAAATGAGAAGGTCGTTTTCAAATGCGGTTCTTCTGAAATGACGGAATCTGTTCGTGTTCGTGTCGGAAATCAAAAGTCATCCACCCTTCCTCTTCCTATTCATTCTGATATCACCGTCTCGATTTGCTGTGCTAAACCAACTCGTCTAGAAATCTCTGAAAACAAACCACGTCTACCGAAGTGTCCTCTAAATGTGCATTCAATGCTCTCGGAATCTGAAAAAGAACTTGTGCTTCGAGGATCTGGAGCTTGTAATGGAGTCGTCACACCACTTGCATCTATCAATGGACTCTCGCCGAAATGGACAACATCCGATTCCTCGCTCTTGAAAATCAGACGTCAGGGAATTCAAAGTGAAGTTGCTGCAGGAAAGGTGAACTGCTAATAAGAAAACTACAAATCTCCTTATGTATATGTGGAAAAGTGTTTTTCTTACAGAAAGAAGGATCAGTAACTGTGCAAGCCCATGCAGGATCATTATCGGCCAAATACGAAGTCACAGTCACTCATGGAATCAGAATCGAACCAGCCCGACTGATTCTTTGGAATGAAGATATTTCAAAAGGAACTTTCACAATTGCCGGTGGTTCAGGTCATTTCCATGTAGACAATCTCCCAACACATAACACTCCTGTCGCTGTATCTCTTCTCTCTCGAAGTTTGACAGTAACACCAAAAAACAATGGAGAAATCAGTATAAGAGTTACGGATTCATGCTTGGTTGGACAGTATGCTGATGCTTCAGTCAAAATCGCTGATATTCATTCCCTGGCTATTGATGCTCCACAATACGTATGTTTTTAATTATATTCGGTGGTACAAAGTTCCCGGTTGAATTGTATTTTTGCTCCCCCTGTGTTGAAATTTGGTCTCGGTACGAAAACTTTGATTTCACCAGGAATTTTGTGCTGCTAAAACCCACTGTACCCCCCCCCCCAAATTTTTGGCCTTTCTTTTAAGTAAAATTATCTTGAATTACAGGTCGAAATTGGTCAAGAAGTTGAAGTCGAGATTCTTGCACAAGACGAGACAGGCGCATCATTTGAAAGAGAGCATCGTCCTCTAGCTGATGCGCAGCTTGATGTTAGCAATCAGCATGCAGTACTGACTAAAGTTGATGGCCTTCGATACAAACTTCGTGCCAACTCCATAGGAAGTGTATCTCTGTCCGCTACTTCGAAGTCTTCCTCTGGACGTGTTCTCTCCTCTCGCCTGCACACCGTTCAAATCTTCTCCCCAATTTTCCTTCAACCGAAAAGACTTACTCTCATTCCGGATGCTAAATTCCAGTTGGAAGTGGTTGGAGGTCCTCAACCAACTCCACCACTTGATTTCTCATTAAACAACTCAATGATTGCAACTATCGAACCAAATGCTCTAATCACTTCTTCTGAAATTGGATACACTTCAATCACAGGTACTGTTCGTGTTGGAGACGGACATGTCACAAAAGATTCCGTGGTTCTTCGTGTCGCTTCACTCGGAGGAATTGTTTTGTCAGCGTCGAGTCACAAAGTGGAAACTGGTGGAAGAGTTAATTTGAGATTGAGAGGTGAGTTGATTACTATCCGTTTTTCAGTTATTTATTCCCAATTATAGGTATCTTTGCGGGTGCCGAAGACGAAGAACCGTTCGCTTTTGGAGGAGCAATCTATCCGTTCAAGGTCACTTGGAGTGTCTCTGACCCATCTATCATTTCAACCACACATCCACTTGGTAGCGATGTTGTCGAACCTGCTGATAACCAATTTGCAATTTGGTTCGATGCGATTCGTAGTGGGTCCGTTACAGTGAAGGCTGTTGTTACCTTGAATGAGAAAGCGAGAAAGCACTTTGTTGGAAGAAGTACCAGCTTCACATCTGAAATAACGGTGACTGTTGAAGACGCTCTTTCGTTGGTGCATCCAGAAATGGCTGTGAACTCTGTTAGAGTTGCTCCGAATTCTCAACTAAAGATGCAAACAATCTGGTGAGTGGACCCCTTTTACTTTTGTGGTAAACCATAACACCTTTCTAGGTCTCAAGCTGCTTTCTCTGTTCCTTTGGAATTCTCAAACCGAATTTCGATCTCCTCTGAAGGTTTTCTTAGAACGAATGGAAAGGAAGGATCTGCCGCCGTTGCAGTGCGAAAACTTAATAGCCCAGACAATGAGACTGTGCTTATTCCAGTTACAGTATGTCCCACCAAAATAGTTGTTACATCAAGGTTATTGACCATTTTTCAGGTGTCTCGTGTTGCTTCTTTTGATATCTACCCTACCACAGAATTGAAAAGCGCATTCGAGAATTCTCCAATCGTTCATCTGCCCGTCGGAGCTCAAATTCAACTGAATGTCGTCCCACGGGATGCTCGAGGACGACGCCTGGCTGCAGCATCAAACAGCATAAATTTCAGACCACACAGGTTCAGTTGAACTTTTTTTGAATTTAGAAATTGTTTTTTTGTAGATTCGATTTGACCGACATTGTGGCTACGAATAACAATTTGACATTGACGATTACATTAAAAACTGCTGGAGATACTGTACTCCGAATTGGAGATGCTGCCAACATCCACATTTCTACTTTCATTCGTCTCTCTGCTTCAGAGTCTATACTTCCTCGTTCTGCGCATAAGCACGCTGAAGATCTTGTCGTCTCTGATGTTATTTGTCTTCAATCGAACATCCTCACCGGAGATGGGGCTCATTGGTCTTCTCAAAGCTCAAGTGAAGGAAGAATTAATTGGTTAAATGAACATCTCGGAGTAGCTCAACTCGCGAAAGCTGGCAATGCCTTTGTCAAATTGCACACCAGCCAGCAGACGATCCATTCGAAGATTTCGGTCCTGTTGCCTTCGTCTCTTCGTTTCCCAGAGCAGCATCCAGATTTCGTCAGCAACGATGAGCATTCAGTTTTTGTCATTCCAGTCACCGCCACCACCAATAACACTTCTAGGAACAAAGTTTCGTCCATCTACGGAGGTGAGAACATTTGCAGAATTCAATATTCATGCCTACTTTTCAGAATGCAATGCTGACCAGATTCGATCGTTTGACACAATCAGTGCTCCATTCGGATGCCAAGTTTCTTTCGTTCGAAAATCGAAGCATGTTTTGTCTGCTGTTAACTGGCTTACTGCGTCCGCTGTATTCAGCCCAACGTTTGGTTACGGATGTGAGATTCGAAGACTGGACACCAGCATTTCCACGTCATCCATTGCTGTACCGGAAGAACTTTTGAAGGATCAGGTTGATGCGAGAATCACTGCTAAATGGGTTTCTGATGGAACTGTTCAAGTGGATGAGGCTCAAGTTGATGTTCCATTCCACTTCGCCTTCATTGTGCAGGAAAAAGAGGTAATAATTTTTACTGATTTGTGATGTAATTTTTCTAAATTTCACAGCTTGTCTTCTCAAACATGAATCAAATCGATGCGGCACTTTCAATCTGGGTGCCTTTGTACGATTCGAAGAACATTGTTGTGTCTGGATGTGAAGGAGATATTGTATCGGTTGGAAAGACTAAATCAAGTGAACATCATTCAGCAAAAGCAAATATATTCTACAATGTCCATCTGAATGTCAAAGCTGCTGCACTGTTCACGGAGCATGCAAAGAAATGTCAGATAACTGTGGAGAACACATTGACTGGACAGATTGTACGAGTTCCAGTAACCGTTCAACTTTTAGACGAAACAGCAAAACAAGTATTCAATGGTAAGTGTTGATCTATAGCTTCTCAATTTCATTTATTTATTTTTCAGCTCTCGAAAGTCGAGGAATTGTTGATGTTCTTCTGATCCTCGCTCAAAAGTACTCTCATACCATTCCAACTCTTCTATGGACATGCTTCATTGCGTTCGTTATTCTCGTTATTGGAATATACGTCAAGACAAGTGTCTTCGATAAGTCTGGTTCTTTCGGTGATAACACTATCAATAATTCTGCTCATCACACTTCTATTGGCAGTTCATTCAACAGTACCAACGGTTAGTTTTTTTTGGGTTCAATTATTTTATAACAGACTCATTTCAGTGAGTCTCCGTGATCCAATATTCCGTTCAACACCAATCGCCGGATCCCCACAAGTTGCTCTTCCAACTCCACGTGATCGTCTTCGTAACAAAATGGGGTCTGGAGGCGAGAACCAATTATGGAGTTATTAAATATTTATTTCTCTCCAGTTGTTTTTTATGTAAAACTTTGTTTTTTGAAATGTTGTTGTTACACTTATGCTCCTCTTATCATCCTAACTATTTTTGGATTCTCCCCCTTCAGGTTAATTTTTTTTATAGCTGCTCAGTCTCCCTTTTTTCAACATAATTGTATCATGATTAAGAATCTAGCAACCTGATTCCCTATCTCTCTGTCCCCACTTCTCTTTCCTACGAGTATATTTTTGACAATCCCACACTTCCTTCAACACCCGATTTTTTATCCATACCATCTCTCTTTATCATGTTATTATCATATTTTGTTCACAATGAACGGTTTCCAATTTTTCAAAGGTTTTATAATAGCATTTCAGACGAAACTAAATGGAAACTTGGGGATATTCAAAGGTATCAATGGATTCGAGAATGAAGTGATAGGAACGATTGGTACTCCACGAGCAGAGACATGAGCCGGAGAAATCGGAAGAACAGCAACAGGAGCGGTGACATGTTTCTCATCCAAACTGAACGATACAGATGGTGGAGGGATTGGGAAAAACGGTGTCGTCGTGGAGATGGGAGGTTGGTACATGATAGATTCGAGCTGTATTTTTCGGATTATTATGAATCTGGAATTCTAGACTTACAGGGGACATTTTCAGATTTTGAAGAGCTGTTAAGCGAACAAAGTTTCCAGAATGCGGTTGCACGGGAGTTGCTTCTTGGTCTGAAATTTTGGATACTTTTTTTCTTCTATTTTTCCAGCTATTCTTTCGAAAAATGTTATTAAAAATCAAGCGAATTTTCGTTCAAAATCACCAAAAATGAGAAATTTGTCAAGCAAAAAACTATGTTTCAACAAATTCTTAGAATATTTTTCACTGAAAACGTGCGGAAGTGTTTAATTTCAAACAACACATTTTGAAGGGGTCCTTCTATGACAGGGGACCATTCATTTTTCCTAGCCCCTTTCGGAGGACCCTTCTGTTAGAGGGGCCCTTCTAATATACAGTGCGTTGCAGGTTCTTCGGATTTGGAACAACAAATTAAATCTAGTGAAAAATGTTTGTAATGAAACCTTGAAAGCTACCCGAGTTATCTGGAAAAGTTTGAAATATGACTTTTGCAACTGTTACAAGTTTATACGTCCACTCCAAAGATCAGTAGATCCCGACCTCCAGCGAAAACGGAGGTATTCAATTTTGATTCTTCTTTCATGGAAACGGGTTTGGAGAAGAGAAAAAAGAAATGGAAAATGTAAAAAAAGGGATTTATTGAAAAATAAAATAATTTCAAATATAGATATTCCTGAACATATCAACAAAAATTATGAAAAATGACAGGTTTCAAAAGTGTATTGATTAGCCAGACTTTCGTCTGTTGATCCCTTTCGTCACGTAGAGGCTCAGTACATGAAAGGGAAAATGGGTTTTCACTGGGGGAAAACACCAACACAAAACACCTGTCTCCGAGGACGACAGTTTTCTGATTCTCAATAGTTCTTTTTCACTGCTAAAAATCTATACGATCGCAATTTATTGTCTAGTTCATTTGTTTCTTTTTTCTTTGATTGGGTCTTTTGCAAAAGGGGGACGTTCAGTGAAAATGATTTCACCTAGCCATGAACCACCAAACATGGCGACCCTAAGGGTCTTTTATAACTTTTTTCGCATCCGACCAATCGAAAGAAAAAAGCAAATGAAACAATAAACAGCTTTAGCAGGGAGCTTCAGGGCAGTCAGAAAGTTCTAGTGAAAATTATCAAACTAATTCAAAAAGTGGGATTTCCCAAAGGACTTTTTTTTTCAATACGTGGAATTTTTCAACGTGGACAGAGGTGGGGGGGGGGGGGGCGTGACATAATATCCACATTCAATCCAAATCACACGCTACGCAATGATATATTAGGTTAATATTAGGTTACGCCCTCCTCCTCTGTCCACGTTGAAAAAATTCCACGTATTGAAAAAAACAATTCTTTGGGAAATCCCACTTTTTGAATTAGTTTTCACTAGCACTTTTTGACTACCCTGAAGCTCCCTGCGTAAGCTGTTTATTGTTTCATTTGCTTTTTTCTTTCGATTAATCGGATGAGAAAAAAAGTTATAAAAGACCTTAAGGGTCGCCATGTTTGGTGGTTCATAGGTGCTAGGTGAAATCATTTTCACTGAACGTCCCCCTTTTGCAAAAGACCCAATCAAAGAAAAAAGGAAAAAATGAACTAGACAATAAATAGCGAGCGTATAGCTTTTTAGCAGTGAAAAACAACTATTGAGAATTATAAAACTGTCTCCTAGGAGACAGGGGTTTTGTGTTGGTGTTTTCCCCCAGTGAAAACCCATTTTCCCTTTCATGTACTGAGCCTCTACGTGACGAAAGGGATCAACAGACGAAAGTCTGGCTAATCAATACACTTTTGAAACTTGTCATTTTTCATAATTTTTGTTGATCTTTGGAGTGGACGCATGAACTTGCAACGGTTGCATAAGTCATATTTTTAGACTTTTCCAGATAACTCGGGTAGTTTTCAAGGTTTCATTACAAAAATTGTCCACTAGATTTAATTTGTTGTCTCAAATCCGATTTTCAAAAAATTAAGCCGATACCTTTAACAGCTCTCAAGTTATGACCCTAAACATGGGCGGACGTAAGAACCTGCAACGCACTGTAGTTTTTACGGTATTCTGGTACAAAAAATCGAAGATGTGGGAGAGAAACGCCGGTGGCCGAAAGTCCCAAAACGAAAACTACCGTAACCAAAAAGCGCGCTCGTATTTCTACATGACGATGCAAAGGGCTTTTTGGGCATTTTCGGCGTTTTTTCGCCCCATTAATAAATTCGGTGCCTCGAACGAGGATCGAACTCCGGTCTATTGCTTCACACCCCGGCGTGTAAACCAGTGCGCTATTCGATCGACAAAAATCTTCGTTGTTTTTGATATATAAGAAACTTCTCATTTTTCTCACGTGAAAATTCCAAAATTATTTTCTTTTTCAAAATTTAAATGAGCGTAAATTTCTGAAAAGTGTTAATAATTTACCGTGTTTCCTCTAATAAAAGCTCATAGGCTTCTATTTTTTCAACCTCTTTCTCAGGGTGGGCTTCTATTAGAGATGGGCTTTAATTAGAGGAGATGGTTTCTATTTTTCAATTTTTTATTTTCAAAAAAAATTGTTTTAAAAAATCCGAAATTTGACAATTCGGGAGTTAAGAATTCTGAAATTCAGTGTTTTGGATCATTCGAAATTTTCATTATGCAATTCTAAATTCCAAAATTCCTATTTCACGAAATTCCGAGATTCCAGGATCTCAAACTTCAGAATTCTGGAATTCTGGAACTCCGAGAAAAAAATCTAAAATTCAAAAAATTTGAGATTCGGAAATTGAGAAATTGTCGAGTTCTAAAATCACAGTTCCGAAAATTCTGGAATTTTGAATCAGCGTATTTTCTCCAATACAAGCCCATGGGTTTCTATTGGAGTGTGGGCTTCTATTAGAGGAAATGCGGTATACTAGAATCAAGATTTTTGAGTTTCTGGTTCTAAAAATTTTTGTTTTGATTTTAAGAATATTATAAATTTATAATATTTCAGAAAATTTTGGAATACCGAAGATTATTTCTGAATTGGGATAATTTTTGAAATTGGCGCCGAAATTCAGGTGGAAGGTTAACAATGCGATTTTGCCTAAACCTATGATCGTAAACAAAAAAAACGAAACAAATTGAAAACAAATTTTCACCGAAAAATGTGAGAATCTTACTGATTTTCGCTAATTTCGGTACTTTTTTGACTGGAATTTTTCATTTTTTGAAAAAAAAATTATAGGCCTTCCCTTTCATTGAGCTATCCGAAAAATGGTGCCAAATTCAAAAACTTTGCATGACCAGAATTCGAATTCAAAATTTAACACAAAAATGTCGCTAGGAATAGGGAAAATTATTTTTTCTTCATAGGCATTCAGATTTTTTGGTGATTTTTTAAGATTCTGAAAATTATTCGATTCTTCCTAAAATAATGTGTTCTCTTGAAAAATCTGTAGTTTTTAACTGTGTAGCATGCCTTTGTTAAAATATATAAATTGCAATTTCAAATTTTCTTATTTCTTAATGTACGTACTATTGCTGTCTGAAAAATGAAGGTTAGAGAGTATTTTTACTGGGAGCCTTGCTTCTAGATGTCAACTGATATAGGGTGCTAAGCCAACTTTTTAAAAGCTGAAAGTACTTTTAAGGGCAAACAAGAGTTCAGAGGGAAGGGTTGCTATCCAAGAGAAATTCGACTTATTCCTCTTCTAGTTTTGATGGGAATAAATTCGAATCCACACTAAATTGCTTCAGTCGTACTACTGTGGATCCACGTTCCTTTTTTTTATCTCCCTCATTTTTTTTTGAAATGTCACGGAAAAATATAATATTGCTGTCCTGAGAATCAGAAAATAGAAACTAGGAACAATACACGTGAAGAAAATCTCCCCCCACAACAAAAAATCAAAAAGCCTTTTGCATCCTCATATAGAAATACGAGCTCTCAACCAAAAAACGTGCCTTTTCATCACGGTGAATAATTTGCGAAATTTGATTTTTTTTTTCTGATTTCTTGGCGCTTTTCTCGATACAGTGGAAAATTAGGTTTTTCGGCATTTAAAAATTCTAGGTCGAAATTTTTGATTTGAAAATAGGTAACAATCATGAAGGCGGGGAAAACAAACAAAACGAGCAAATGAACGTCAAATTTGGTTAAGAATTGAAGGAGGAGAAACATTTTTCAGAAAATCACTGAAAAAAAATCAATTTTTCGAGGTTTTTGCCAACCTGTTCGAATACCACCGATCGCATATTTTTTTAATTAGGTAACAATTGTGTAGAATTTTATGGGGAACATTTTGATATAAGTTTCTCCTGGAAAAATTCAAAACTGAGGGAGGAGATAGGTTTTGAAGCAGTCAGATTAGTCAGATTACTGTAGATTTGTGTGAAAATTTTCATTTTCCCAAAATAGTTTGCTTGTTTATTCGGCGTGTTATTTATGGCGGGAAACTTTTAGCTTGGATTGACGTGAAGTGACCTAGAAGAGGGAAAATTGAGGGTGAAAGTGATTCCTAGAGTCTGAAATCCCTCAATAGGTCGGTTCACTAACAAATTGAGTTCTTTTGAACTTTTTGAATTTCGGTTTTTTGCCGATGCACGAGAAACGCGTCAACAATAACCATTAGTGCGCTTATCGTGAATTATTCACCGTGTTTCAGTAAATTTTTTCACTATTAAAAGATATATCAGAATTTAAAGACGAAAAGCAGTGAAAAACGAGAAAATAAAAATATTTTTAGGTTACGGTAGTTGTCGTTTTAGGACCTTCGTCCACCGGCGTTTTTCTTCCACAGTTCCGATTTTTGCATACCAGAAATAGGACAAAGTTCCAGAAAACTCACCGCAACTTATAGTTTTCGAGTTCTCATCCACCAAATCAATCGACGAAAATGCAACAAAATCGTTAGATCCGGTGACGGATTTCAAAATCAATACGACTGGAATACCTTTCGGAACTTCCTCCAATGAAATCAATAATTTATTCCATCCAGATTGAGACTTTCCAGATTTTTCTGTGCCTTCTGTCCAAATAGTCTTCTCATTCATTGATCCAATATTTCTAAATGATAGTGAAGTGATTGATCCAAAACTATCAAACATTTGAAGTTGAATAAAAGAAGACTGATCCATAGGCAATCGAATTGGAGTAGTTGTTAAACTGGATTCTCCAGCAGCTTCATTTACGATTTTATTGGGAAGCATCTGAATGTTCGAAGGGGTCCAAGAGCAAACACTAGAGAGGAAGTGGCAGGAAATTGGGGTGCAAACCTTCGATAATTCTGGAAAAATTGTAATGGAAACAAAAATTGAAGTTAAAAATAAACTTGAGCTTCTTCGAATCTCTCTTCTCCGAATATCTTCTTCGTCGAAAAACTTTGAATCTTGCCCCGCCCACATTACGTTTGCAGGGGTTACCACATCGATTTCATCAACAGCAATCACATCTTCAGCTGTTTGAATATTGTCACATTCGAATATTACACTTGTTTGATTATCGTAAGGAATCGGTGGAAAAATCACACTTCTTCGGTGCCATTTGGTTCTTTCAAGTTCATTCGAAGAAATTGTATCCAGAAGAATTTCATCGGTTTCATTTTTTAGAAGAACCTAGAATTTAGGAGATATTGTAAAACCTTCAATAGAAGTTCTCAGCAAATTTTCGGCACGCCAGGGCACAGAGGGGCACAGGATCCGCATCCAAACGGCACCGTGCCGCGTTGAAAGTGCCCTTGGAACACCGCACCCGTATTTCTAGGCTTTCAGGTGGAAAATCATGAAATTTATTTCTGTTTAGTTTTCAGACATTGGCTGTACCAGATGTCCCGTTGGAAGAGACACCGAAGGAAAATAGGTGAGTTGAGAGATGTTCAAGTAATAATGATGTCGGAAATCTTTTCAGTTATAAAAGACGAGAAGGGAAGTCGTCAAACCGTGGGGGATACTGAAGAAGAAGAAGATATTTTACGACCAGCAACGATGAATATTCCAAATTAAATATGTAAGTGGGCGAGATGTGAAAAACTGAACTATTTTGAAATGACAGTGTTCAAAAAAAATGTTCGAAAGGTTAATGTTAATCCCTGTTTTACAGTTCCGCTGATCTTCGGTGAAAACGTGCCAGACAACTTCCGATGGATTTTCGGGAAGACAATCCGTCCAAAGAAATGTGAGTTTTCATCCAATTAGTTATGTAAATAATCTTTAAAGTATTTGTTCAAAATCAACGGTCAATACTTTGACTGCTTCCTTCACAGAAACTTGTCTATGTGGAACCGTGTATGTAAGGTGATAAATTCTAAACTCAGTCCGGTGGCGTTTGCTAAGCGAGTAGGAGCGATTCCTTATGATATTCTGATCCCTCCCACTTGACCTACAGGACTCGGTCCGTCTGGTCATTTTACTTTTTTATTTGTACAGGTTCCATTTCTTGCCAAATTATCTATCGATTTCCGCCCATGCATTGCAAATAAATATATTATTTAAGCAAAGTTATCTCAACTCCTATGCCAGATATCAAAAACTTGGTGAACTGATAAAAAACTTCTGATATTATGATAAACAATTTACCAGTTGACAACTTTTTGATATCTTTTGCAGTAATCGAGATAAATTGGATCAAAGTTGACAGAGACTTTCTATTAAAAGTTTTTCGGTAGGAAGTTTTACCCTCAAAACGGCTTTTCCTCTTCGTTGATAACGATAAGCAAGAATTCTCATATGATCTGATTTTAAAATTTTCTGTGAAACAACTCTTGAAGAAGGGACTGATGCAAACTTTCCCTGTGCCAAGAGAAACGGTCCTTCTGCAAAAATTCATGAAGATTTTCCAGAAGATTATATTATTTTGGTACAAAAAATCGAAAGCTGCGGCAAAAGCCCGCAACAACATCTACCGTAACCTAAAAATACAGCAAACCACGGCAACCCAAACCGCCAACTTTGAGCATAATTATCTCGGTTCCTGTAAAAGATATGAAAAAGTGTTCAACTGATAAAATGCTTATCATAATACCAATAACATTTTTTTAGTTAACCACTTTTTGATATCTTTCACAAGAACCGAGATATATGGGCTTAAAGTAGGGTGGCCTTCCATTAGAGTGTTTACGGTATTCTTATTTTTCGGATTTATCGTCTCAATTTTCGTGCGTTTTCAGTCAACTTTTTCGCTTTAAAAACTCCATACTTTCGGAATTTATTTAAAGACGAAAAGCAGTGAAAATCGAGCTTAAAAATCCAAAAAAATATTTTCAGGGTACGGTAGTTGACCTTCGACCACATCTCCGATATTTTTTCGTCCCAAAATGATAAATGACTTCTTACCAGATGTAACAACATCAGTAGTTCTAGAAGTGATAAGAAGTCCAGGTTCCTGATGACGTGGCAGAATCGCTAATGAGACAACATTCCAGGGTGGTTTGATATCCCACTCACATGTTCCGTCGTCAAATGAGCACAATTCTAGACAGTGAATTGCAGATATTATTAGAAATAAAAAGAACAAGATTTGTTGAAAAAGCATAGCGTTGAACGGTGTCATCATCTGTCATAATCCAGAAGGTGTGTCGAGTGACCTCGATGTATATCCAAAAAGTGACCGGTTTTCTGGATGATGCTAATAGGAGAGAGGACATGTCAATTATACAAGAGTAAGAGATGTGCGGGCGGGTAAAAGGCTAGTTAGTTATGAAGGTAAGCAATTTATTATATTAAGTCTCTGCACAGAAGAATTTGTAGAAAGAAAAGTAGAAGGAGAGGGGGCGGGGCGAAGAGAAAGTTGAAAGAAAATTGAGAAACAGGAGAACTTTTCTTAAACGATCTTATATTAGAACAGGTAAGTGGCAAATGAAAAAATGATGCCTAGGTTGGGGAGAAAAGCGGAGATGGTGGAGGCAAAAACTGGAGAAGAAGAAAAAAGCGAATGAGAAGAGGGGAACAAAAGTCTATATATTGACATTCAATTTCATGAATACCCGGATAGAACATTTACAAAACCACATTGGGTAAATTAGAAATTCTTTGTCTTTGGTTTCTAACAACATCCTCCGCTACCTCCCGGTCTTTGTGGTTGAACAGGGTTGATGGTATCACGGGATTGCTCATCTGTTGAATCGGGCATCTGAAAAATAAAGAATCGTGATTTTCAAGCTTAGAGCTGATTATTGATTAGTAAGATAGATCTTGAAATTTTACCTTCGCAAGAATCGCCTCCGCCAAATCGTAAAATGCGGTGTCCACATGTACGTTCAATTTTGCAGATGTCTCATGGAACCGGATACCGTGATCCTGTGCAATCTTCTCTCCTCGGTCTTTGCTCACAACTCTTCTGTCACTCATATCACATTTGTTGCCCAATATCATTTTTACCACATCTTCAGACGCGTGTTCATCAATATTCCGAAGCCATTTGGCAATGTTGTCAAAGCTCTTGGCATTTGTGATATCATAAACGAGCATAATACCCATCGCTCCACGATAGTAGGACGTTGTGATCGTATGGAATCGCTCTTGTCCAGCAGTATCCCAAATTTGTAGTTTGATCTTTTTTCCTTTCAATTCAATTGTCTTGATTTTGAAATCGATTCCTGTAATAAATAGATTTCCTAATCGATCAAAGGCAATAAAAAGAAAACTAACCAATTGTTGAAATGAATGTCGTATTGAATGCATCATCTGAAAATCTGTAGAGAATGCAAGTCTTTCCAACTCCAGAGTCTCCTATTAACAGCAGCTTGAATAGCATATCATACGGTCGGCGAGCCATGTTGATCTGGAATGAAGGAAATGTGAGAATGAACGGTTTAAAAAGAGAAGAGTCAGCGAGATTGAGAAAGACAGAAAGGCAAAAAAACACTTGGAGCATTGCAAATATAATACTTTTGAGATTGTGGGAGTAGGCACGGATATTTGAGAGGTTTCTTAATAAGAAGATATTTATTTACTGTTTTAAAAACTCGGAAATCTTCTTTATCCTACCATCTCATCCAGAATTAAATAAGGCACTGGTTTAGAGGAAATCAAAAATTTGAACGGAGCGATTAACCGGTGCGCACATCGATCAGCTGTCTCGGAAATTCTCGGCAATAGATGAACAGCAGCTGGCTTCTGCGCAGGTCACACACACACACACACAAAGAACCCATTATAATTGTTGTTCAAGATAGGAAATGAAAACAGGGCGTAAGCGGAAAAAGACCGAGCGTAAAGTATTCAGTATCGATTGAACCTCTAGTAAAGTACACATTTTGGGAAAAAAAAACCAAGGTGAGTTTCGTCAAAGTGTTATCTTTGGTGTTAGAAACCTGGAAGGGCAGTTGATAAGAAGTTCTGAAAGACGTATTCTGGACATTGACAGATACAGTTTTGTTGAGGAGAGGAACTATAACTTTTCCTTTGATCGATCAGTAGCACTTTTAGCAGGATATGCGGAAGTTCACCGTAAGACCTGTATTAGAAGGGCCCTCCAAAAAGGGCTTGGAAAGCTAGTAAGGACCCCTGTAATAGAAGGACCTTATTAAAAATGTCTTACTTGAAATTGAAAATTTTCGTAGGTTTTCGGTGAAAAATCCTCCGGAAATTCCGAAATTTCACAGAGATTTGTTGCAACACAATTTTTTGCTCGAAAACTTGCTTAATTTTGGTAAAATTGATGGATTTTCATGCATTTTGAACGAAAAATAACCTGATTTTCGGAAAATATATTCGGAAAAAATGGCCGGAAAAATAGAAGGGCCCCTCTAATAGAAGGACGCTCCGGAGGTGCCTTGGAACAATAGAAGGGCCGGCCCTTCTAATACAGGTTTTACGGTATATAAATTATAAACCCTGTATTTCACCTCTGGGATAATGAAAATAGTGAGTTTGTCGAGAAAAAAATGCAACGACAACCGAATGACATAAACAGATTTATTTGACTTCTTTGTCGCTGTTTTCAAATAAAACAAAGCTGTTGACAATGGGGTGGTCAATTCGAATGACATGGGTGTGGTGGAATTTTGAAGGCTAGTGGTTGGACCTAAAAAGAAAAAAAAGAAGACCCCGAAAACAGACGTTTAATTTGATGAGATGGAGAGACAAAAAAGACTCATTCCTCTAGACGAGACGACAGATGAAGAAAGAGGGGGAGCGCCCCCGAGACGTATGGCTAGGGATCGATGGAAATGGGCGAGATGACATGAGACAACGAAAGAGACGCAGAGCTTGCTGACATTGCATTCGAGTTATTGGGAGGAGGATGAGGATGGAAACAGCAGAAAACGGCGGATGAAAAAGAGAGAGGAAGCTCAGGGAGAGCTCGACTAAACCAAAGGGCAATGTGCTGACAGCTTTTAGTCGAACTGGTGGTTCGATCATGCGTTTTCGGTTTCCGGTGAACAAACGTTTGGAAACAAAGCAGGAAACAGGTATACGTAGAGCAAGTGAGCTAAACGGGCCCGTCATTTCACTAGTTTCGAAATGTTCAAAAAACACATAAGGGGGGACCCTTATGTGATTTTTTTCGACCAAAAAAATTTTTTTCGAGTTTTTTCGATCTTTTTTGATCAGACAGACAAACAATCCGAAATACGAAAAAAAAAATGGAAAAAATTATATTGAGAGCTCAAAACTTGGCTCAAAAATACAGAATTTTTGACACCGGGCCCGGGCCTTGAAAATTTCCTCAGGCCCGGAATTTTACAAGTATGCTTTTTTTGATCTACGAAAAAGTACGGCAAAAACGTAATATTTCAGAATTTCGGCTCGTTCGAGCTATTTAATAGATTAATAGATTCTAGAGCTGCTGGCGATCATTTTTATATCAAGAAATCAAAATTTTGTTCAGAAAATCCGACTGAATTCACATAAATAAATTTGTTATCTACAGTATCCGTTTTCGCTCCGCCCCCTCGTAAATCGACACGAGAACCGTCTCCGAGATTTTCAGGTGTCACTTTTTTAATCCGACAATATGAGCGATTACATAAATCTAATGGGGTTATTCATGTAGCGAAACTCATGAATAACCCCATAAGAAATTGAGACAAACAGGATGATATATATAGAAGAGTGCACTCGGCCTCGCGGAAGGGAACCTAGATTTAAAAATTGGAAAGCGCGCCAAGTTTGGACGCGTTGCGCGGTCGCGTCGCGGCTTTTCGGTGAGTAGCGACTCAACAACGCTTAATTTCACGTTTTGAAATTTTCGAATCTGGCACGCAGCCAACTTTTATGTGCGACGAAGCGCGCGTTTTTCAGGTTCCCAACCGCGATGCCGTGTAGAGTGCAATTTTCGCACTAGGATTATAAGAATGACAAGAAGAAGAAAAAATGGGGTATTTGTTCAAAAAAAGAAGGGGAGAAGGATTGCGAAATCGACGGAGACCACTTTAGAACGAGCGGGAGGTGGTGAGTGGGCAGCAGAAATTGTGAATGACTAATGTTTTGAAAACTGAGAGAAAGAGAAATTGAGGAATGTGCAAATATGTGACTAAAACTGCAACACTAAAAAGCTTCAGTTTTTCGTAACTTTCGACTTTTGGGGACAGGGAAAAACAAGAATTTTGAAACAGTATGAACGACATTTGATACTTTCAATATAAAAAATGAAAAACAAAATTATGAATTATCTCTTTTTTGTGAATTATGGATCGAACTTCATGAAGGACTACGCCCAAAACGAAGAGAAAGCTTCAAGCCAAATAAAAAAAAAACAAAATGTGTCAAAAAATTTAAAAGGCTAATCTTTGTCAGAAAAAAACTCGGATAGGCCGAGAAATCGTCGACAAATCGGCAAAGAGACCCCGCAATTTCTGGGGAAAAAAAAATCGGGGAAAAAAAACCGGGGAAAGTGGGCGGAGTCGAAAAAAAACCGTGCGGCAAAACCGTGCCAGGGTTGCAATTTAGGCTCCGCCCCCTCATGACCGTGCCCAAATGTGCAGAAAAACCCTGCGGCAAAACCGTGCCAGGGTTGCATTTTAGGCTCCGCCCCCGACTCCGCCCACTTTTTCCCCGATTTTTTTTTCCCCGGAAATTGCGGGGTCTCATCGGCAAAATGCCTTCTCTTGAAGTGCGCTCCACCGCACACCGATTTTGCCGCCAATTTTTCGCATTTGAATGGTAAAGAAATCAAAACCGTTTTCTTGTTTGCCTTTGGATTGTCAGCTTGATTTTACAATAGGAACGCCATATTTTTGTTATAAAACCTCATTTTGTGAAAAAAAATGGGAGACAGAAATGTCGTTCCTGTTCGAGTACAAAATGTACTTGATATGGATATCGTTCGACTCAATTTATGGTCCATTCAGGTAAAAATAACTAATATTTAGGTAAATGGAAAGAAATCAAGTGTTTTCAGTTTGTAGACTCTGGTGTCATACTTGAGGGATTTGTTCGGAGTGAAGACGGAAATATGATGCAGAAAGTTCGGTCCGGAATGATATGTGTAAGTATGAACAATATTTTTCAAACTCCAAAAATGGAGATAACAATTTATTTGCGAATGAACTGTCTTTCAGAAACGGATGACTGCTACAATGCTTTTTGACTTTTCGGGTTGCTTTTTCGAATTATCTGGCCAGATAGATCGGGAGTATCAACAAAAAAATGGGAATGCCGTCGAGAGTTATCGATGAATTCACAAGTGGATTCCCAGAAAATTGGGTTTCTCTCATAAAATCATTTCTCCCTGTTAACCCAATCAGTGCGGTGAAACATATTCAATCAGCTCCAAGAGAACCTTTGAGGCCTATTAGTGAGCCAATAGTAACGATGCTTGATGAAACGACATTAGAAAGCGAAAAAGATCAGAAACGAAGAAACAAGAGGAGCGATTGGGAAAAAAGCGATTTGAAGAGGAGCGATTGGAAAAAGAACAACGCGAGCAGAAGTTACGAGCTGAGAAAGAAAAGGAAAGACGAGAAGCTGTTGCTGCCGCCGAAGCTGAAAAGAAACGGTTGGAGGAGGAAGAGGATGCCGCAAACTACACCCTTCGTGTTCCTCAATCACAAAGCGGGGAAGCAATCACTCCAATACGGTTCACACGTGGAAACGGACAGAAAGGTGCAAATGTGCGACCGATTTTCGATAAAACTCCAGTTGTGAGTTAGCAATGTATAAATCTGTAAATTGTTTGCTTTTTTCAGAGAGGAAAGCCAGTTGGACCACTGGCTTCGTCAACTCCTCAAGCGCCTCCTCCACAACAACGTCTGTCGAATGTGGAAAAGAAACCGGCGTCTCCAGAGCCTCGACCACGGATTCCTCAGCGTGATCGCGATGTTCAATATGCCAGTGATGCCGATTTGTTTGCTGTACCGAAACTTCCAGCTCCTAAAACCACCAAACCTTCTACTACCTCGGAACCCTCGACGGGGGGAGGCTTCGATTTTCTTGATGAGATGGATGAGCTTTTTGATACTGTTGTGGTTGAACAAACACCTACGCGAAATCGAAGACCGCCGGGATGGTATAGCAGATCGCCATCACCAAGACGTCGTCAACATTCCCCACCAAGAGATAGCTTCGAATCTTCACGATACTCCCAGAGATATAATGATAATTATAACACAAGCCGTATGAGTAGGAGGGATGACACATTCCGAAGAAATGACGAGAGGAGGGACGAATTTAGAATGAACAGGAAACGAGTATATGTATGTGACCGTGGTCTAGTACGCAAGAGAAAATACGTTTTTCAGAACAACTCTCCAGACGACTTTGAATATAGCAATCGATATGATGATCGCAGTAGACGTCCAGATTACTACGATTCTGATTCACTATACGACTCGAAACGGTCTCGTCCTAGAGAGACTTCTTCGTCTTCTGGAAGAGTAAGTTTTCACAAATCGATTTTGGTAATATCACAGTTTTTGTTTAGTCCGTGCGGTTCGAAGATGACTATCGACGAAATCACTGCGATCCAAGAAATAGAAGTGATTCCAGAGACTACAGAAGTTACGATGAGTCTCGTAGAAAACCTGAAGATCATCGTGAGGACAAAAGAAAACTGAACGATATTCTGAGACGAGAGCAGGAGTTGGTGTCCCGTCTTCAGAACAGGAAAAAGTCTTCTGTTTCTTACCGTCCGGAACCATCTTCAGATGAAGATGACATGGCTGATGAATGGGACAGAGAGAATCAGGAAATTTTGGATAACTCGATGATGTTCGGTGATGGACTATCGCAAAAGAAAAGACGAAGTGCGGGTCGCCCATCTAAGGTTAGTTCTTAATTCAGATTATTTTTTAATTCTGAGGACGACTACTAGAGAATGTGAAAGCGTTTTGTTGCTTGGTGACAACCGTGAACATTGAAAGCTGTCCTTTCTGTCTTCGAATATATTTATTTCTATTAAAATACAAAGAAAACTTCAACTAAATGGCTCCATCTTTGCGCCCTAACCCAAAGAAAACTGTTTTCTTCCAGCCGTCGAAAAAAGAACGTCAAGTTCAACCGAAACCTGTTCGAAAGCCGCCACAGCCGAAGAAGAAGAAGCAAAAATCTCCACCTGATGAACTCAATGATAGCATCGCTTCTAACCGTCCTCGCCGTGCTTGTGTAACTCCGTCAACTCCTGCCCCGAAACGAATTGTTTGGCCGAAAAGAGATTTAGATAGACTGAAACACACTATCGGCTTGAAGAAGCCAGCTGGGTCTGATGCCGATTGGGCTGAAGTCACAAGATTGCTGGCAAAAGAAGGTGTCGATGCAGAGGTTGTCAAACAAGTTGCCATTACAAGGCTCAAGTGGAAGGAACCTGCACAAGATCCAGAAACTATTCAGAGAGAAGAAGAGGAGGAGAAGAAAAGAAGACGTGGGGTTGCTGCTAGAGTTAAGGAAGGTGTCAAGCTACATGAAGAGTTGAGACAACCAGGTGTAAAACGAGCTGATAACTCTCAAACTGGTGTGGAAGCTATGGAAGACTACGAACCGGACGATGTCGCTGCTGACCAGTCGTTACTAGCTCTTCAGACTCCGGTAGGAGCAAAGAGAAAAGGTGGAACTAGAGCTTCTATAATGCCAGAGCCTGTAGAAGACTCACCATTGGTTAGAAGGTGAGCCCAACTAAAATCTTTTTCTGAATAATTCCTGATTTCTTCAGAAATAACTCAACTCTCAATTCACCACGACTTGATCAAACGAAAGCAAAAGAAGTGGAGACCACCCTCAAATACGTTCAGCATCTTTCCATGATGAATGCTCATCCTAGCTCGAGAGCTAACACTTCCTATCACAATAAGTCATCGGTATGATCTGAATTGTCATTTATTTGGTTTTAATCATCTTATTTTTAGTCTCGTGGTGGTGGCAGCAAGAATACAAGCATGTCACTGGATCAAGGAACTAGAAAAGCATTGAAGATAATCAATCGTGGAAGAACTATTCACGAGGAAGATGAAGACGATGAAGAAGACGACGAGGATCAATATGAAGATGCCGTCGTTTACTAGATACGCTCAATGCTTTCTAAAATTTACTCACTAATATCTGTGAATAAGGCCTTATGCCCAAATAAAAATCAGTTTGTTAAGTTGATTTGATTTTATTGCCAAAATGAACAAAAATAAATAAGTATGCCTGAAGATTTGAAAATTTTTAGCTCATGAGTACTTTATGCCTTGTGTTGATATTCAGCATCCACGAGCTTCGCAATGGTGTTCAATTGAATGTTAGAAGTTCCTTCGTAAATTGTTCCAATCTTCGAATCACGATAGAACTTTTCAACTGGGAATTCTTTCGTAAATCCGACTCCTCCAAGCCATTCGACGCATTTCGATGTGGCTGTGGTCGCAACCTACAAACAAAAATCTAAGATATTTATTTACATTATTCTTAATACCTGAGAAGCGAAAAGTTTGGCCATCGCGGCTTCACGGACAAATGGAAGTCCGTTTTCCTTCATACGAGCAGCGTTGTATACGAGAAGACGCGCGGCTTCAATTTCCATACGAACTTGTCCAATTTGATGTTGCATGCCCTTCAAAAATGGATTATATCAAAAATAAAACACTGTGGGCACCTGGAAGTCGATAAGTCTTTGTCCGAACTGTTCTCTCTGTTGAAGATATGGAATCGTTTGGTCGAAGCATCCTTGTGCCAATCCAAGCATCTGAGCTCCGATTCCAATTCTTCCGGCGTTGAGACATTCGATTGCGTACTTGTATCCTGAAAATTCGATGTCTTGAATATTCACAAATTCGTAGATGATGTTCTTACCTTTTCCGTACTCTCCGAGAATGGCCGACTTATGCACACGTACGTTATCAAAGTGGACAGAGCATGTCGAAGAAGACGGATTCCGAGCTTGTCTTCTTTTTTGCCCACCGAGACACCTTCTTGATTTCTATCAACAAGGAAACATGTGATTCCCTTGTATCCTTTGGATGGATCAGCATTGGCAAATACAAGGAAGAATTGGGCATGACCGGCATTTGTGATCCACATCTTGGATCCAGAGATCACAAAATCGTCGCCATCCTTCTTAGCTGTGGTTTTCAGAGCAAATGCATCAGATCCAGATCCGGTCTCCGAAAGAGCAAAGGATCCGATAGCCTCGCTGACGATCTTTGGTAAGTATTTTTGTTTTTGCTCTTCACTTCCGAGTTGAATAATTAATGGGGCGACTAGAGTGTTTTGTACATCAACGAACACTGAGACGGATGGATCGATCTTCGCGAGCTCTTCAATCACAAGAACAGCATCGAAAAATGAGGAGCCGGGTCCTCCATACTTTTCTGGAATTTCGATTCCCATCAACTGAAAGTATTTAACAGATTATTTATTATACTTTTATAAATTGGCCTACCCCGTTCTCAAAGGTTCCAGTAATAACGGACTGATGCATCTGCGACTTGTCGTCCATTTCACGAACCAATGGTTTGATGACATTGACAGCGAATCGACGTACTGAAAGAAATGTATCACTATAAAAATAATTCTAGCGATTTCCAACCTGTGTCGACGATAGAAACCTCCTGCTCGGATAGCTGCTGCAATGGTGTTGGTACGTGTCCGTCAATGTGAGCACGTGGCTTCGTCGACATAGAAGACGTCGCGGAGACGAATGGAACAGCCGAGCGGCCCACGAGAATTGACCGAGAGAGGGAGGACATACCTGGAAAGCCATAATAAGAAAAAAAAAAGATTTACACAGAAAGAAAAAAAAGTGGAAATGTAAAAAATCATTGAAACAAGTAAAATCATATTCTATGAAACCAAAGAATCAAGACATTGCCTTCGTAAATTGAGTATTTATCCTATCTTGAGTTGACCTAAGTGTACTCCTGACATGTGAACAATGATGTTAGAAAACGGCAAATTCTAGCCAGGCGAGTGAACAATGGTCTATCGATAAGAACAAATTGAAAAAATAGAAGAAAACTCGGAAGGAGAGTGAAGAGAGATGGGCGGACTGGTGAGATGCAGACAAGAAGACGAAAGGCGCGTTTGGACTGGATGGACAACTGGCGCGAGATGAAATATGAAAACACTTGATAGTGAAAGTGAACGTTTGAAAAGAGTTGGTAAATAACTGGAGATGGGAAGTTGAAGCTAGCTATAAATTTTCGCGCTTCGGGATCTTTTCTGAAAAAAAGGTCAAATTTGGAGAGTTACAGTAGACACTTTTTAAGAGAGCCACCCAAGCCGTAAACTTTGAGCCAATTCATCTCATTTCCTGTTAAAAAGATAAAAAGTTGTCAACTGACAAAATTCTTATCATAAAATGAACAATATTTTGTCAGTTGATTACTTTTTTATATCTTCTACAGAAACCAAAATATATGGGATCAAATTTGACGGTTTAAATAGGTGGCACTCCGCTAGAGTGATTACGGTAGGCTATTGTAAAGGGAACCAGGAGAGTTTTCAGACGTGAGAGTTAATTTATTTTCACAATGGAGCTGTGTAAAGAGTTTCCCGAAATACCAGCAGATTTTAATGATTTTAAAGCGTCACCGAAGCCGTATGATGTATGTTTTAAGACACTTTTTTTTGTGAAGATCGTTACTATTCTAGATGACTTGTAACGAGCTCACATTGAAGAATCACTCAAAGTTTGCTGTTTTATTCAAAGTGAGAAATTTTTATGGAATTCCTGATAAACTAATATCAAAATACAGGTGAAATGTACAAGTAACAAACGTATCAAAATTGAAGATTGTTCCGAAATTTTGAGACCAGGAAATCAGACCTCGGTGATAAATATTCAGAATTATATGAAAAATATTGAAAATCTAGGTTCCTATCAAATTGGTCGACAACATCGACGGAGACTCGCTCTACGTGATTTATACACTAGTCGGAAAGCAGTGGCATGATGAAAGAATGTCAGCTTTCAGGTATCAATTATGGCTGGACGAAATTTCGAGAAATTCTTTTTATTTTAAAAAATTTAGATGTTGGGAAAGAGCAAAAAAGCAAGATGTGCCAACGAAGTGTGTTTCGATTCGGATCAAAAAATCGACTGAATGTGAGAAAAAAGAGAAGAACAAGAAGGATAAAGACAAGACGAAGAGCGAAGATTGATCTATTTTTTTCAATAAAGACATTTGAGTTTACAATTAATTGAAAGGCAAAAAAAGTTCACAATTTTATTGAAAAACACTGCTAAACAGAGAGCGACATTCGGAGTGTCGTAGTGAGGGAAAAAGCGGGAATTCAAAAATATGTTTGTTCCAATCAATCCAATCAGTGACCTAGAACTAACAATATATGCTTTTGAAGCAATTGAACCGTGAAAGCAAAAACACCGATGGTAGAAAAAATCTCAAAATTGCCAACACATAGCAAGAAATAAGTTTTCTCAATTACACTATTACTCGATTTCATCCTCACTCGATCAGTCGATACTCGAAAAACCCAACAAGAATGCCTATGACCGACCCTATTCTAACTCCAACTCGCGAAGGACCACCAGCGGATCCAGCTCTTCTTGCCAATGCAGGATGTACTGCTGATGCTAGTGAAGCAGGGATCAATATGGCTGTCACCGTAAGTGGATCAAATGGCAAACCTACTATTATATTCTATTTTATAGACTATGCAAAAATTCGGACGCGAATTGGAGCAGTTTCCAGCCGAAGGACGTAGACTTGTGGAGCAAGCGATGACCTCTATTTCAACAACCAATCATCGTTCTACGTTAACTTCTGCTTCCCAAAGATCTGCTAGATCTAGATCAGGTCATGGAGAGCAAGATTCATTCGTTAGAATCATCAACATTCTTGTTGACATGGTACATTTTCTACAGTAATACTACAGTAACCCTAATGTTTCAGACGGCTGGTCAAACTCCATCCAAACCGATCATCGAGACATTCGTCCTCTCTTCTATCACATTGGCGGTATTCTCATTGTCTTCTTTACTTGGTGGATATCTTTTGGCTCCATTCATCACATTGGTCATCCCACCGGTTGGAGCGGCCATTTTCAGTGCTCTTGTTGCTCCGGCTGCTGTCTACTATCAATTGAGCAAGGGATACGGTGCTATTGATGGCTTCCGTTTGTTGGTCATTGCTGCTGCTGCTCAAGGAGTTCTCACAGGAGCAGCTTTTGTCCATTTCACTGTCCCATCCGAGCCATTCATTGCACTCTCCACAATTGCTGCTTCATTCGCTATTGCTATGATCAATCCAACATGTGAATTCAAAACTTTGAACAACATATAATCGAATGAAATCATTTTCAGCACGTTCAGCGTCTCTCTCCACAACATTCGCAACATCCATCATCATCCATTCATCTCTGGGAGCAATTGAAGGAGCACTGACCCCCATCTACTTTGTTCTTACTGGTCTCTACACTCTCAGTGCTCTGGTTCCAATCCAATTGGCTACTCGTGACCAAGGACGAGCAAATGTGAATTTGTATTCTGCAGTCCTCGTTGGAACCACAATCGCCTCCAAATGCTTCGTGTATGGAATCCTCGGAAATTCGGATGCTCTGATTTTGGTCGAGCAACAGCTTGGAAACGAAGGCATCATCGAACAGCCAACTAACGCATAAAACTTATTTTTGAATAAAAATATTTTGAACAAAATGCTTACAGTTTGGAAGCTTCATTTTTTCTTAAATGAAAAAATCTTGTTGGGGGTGTAGAGGGGTCATGACTTCAAAGAGGAAGACAATTATAGTACAGTAGGTGCAGGGGGATTTTTTTGACTCGTGAATCGAGAAATTGTTTGACAACTATAAAAGGGGGACTAAAGATAAGACAGGTGAGTTGAAAGAACTGAAAGAGAGAGTAGTGGTTGGGGCAATTCACAATTGATATGTAAAAAAATGAAGGCAAAATGAATGAGATTGATTTCAAAATTGGTTACCAGTAGAAAACAAAACCTGTAATGAGTGATTCGAAATTAGAAAAAAGCTAAGAAAAAAAAAACAGGAAAATGTGAGATAGAGAGAATTAAAAAATTTGTGAAAGTAGAATGAAATCTAGTATGAATTAATCTGTGTCAGAAATAGCGGAGAAGTCGAGAGCTGCACAAGGGGTGTCTAGATCATTTGCATTCAGAGAGAGTGGAACATGATGTCCAGTGGAAGGTCCAGATGATGATGAAGGAATATCATGCATACCAAAATCTGGAGTGATGACCTTGATTCCTAGCTGAACCACTCGGTCCACATTCAAATCGATCACTGATGATGTGTCAGAAACTGGTGCGTCGTTCTCACTGTGATTCAAGAGTTCCTGATCCAAATCAACCTAAAAATAGTCTTTAAAACTTCGAATATGAACCAACGAGCTTACCTCTGACCCGATGCTATTGATGTCAAAAGCAGAAACCCATTTTGGACATTTGCATTCGTTTTCCAACTCATGAAAAATGTTTTCCGTGCTGAATCCCGAATTGAGAGCACTCGATGATTTTGAAAGTAACTGAAAATAAAAAATGAGTAGTAAACAAAATAACCTATACTAACGCTCAACGTTGAGTTATTTCTGCGAATTGCACTACGGGTACATCGTTTCTTCTTCTCTTCTCGATGTCCAGTTTCACCATTTGGTTTCAATGAAGCCATTGAATGGTGACGCTCAAGACGAGCTGATCTGAATTCCGAAGAGTATAAACTATGATTCATTGGAATGTATGATTGAGGTTCGCAAATCTGTCTGCATTCGGTGAGGTTCCAGAGCGACTTGTATCCATAGTCCAGTAGATACATCTCTGGATATTCTACGTGAGGATACCGAAGCTCATTGCGAACACGATCAATTGAGCGTACAGCATGAGCCCTGGAAGTCTAAATTAGAACTGACACATTAGAAAAACGGCACTAACATAGCAGGACCACGTTTTTGGCTGAATTCGCAGTAGAAAATGGGAATGCGCTTCGGGAAGGAGCAGAAAGTCAGGTCTTCTGGGAAAAACGTTGCTTTAATCTTGTCATGTCGAAAAACATTGATGGCCCCTTTCACATGTCCACCTTTGTACTCGAATGGAAAACGGCAGTCAACTATCATATACGTTTTATTGAAGTCATCACCAAGACGTTGGAATTCAGACAGAAGAGTCTTGGCAGATATACTTCTGAATGCTTGGGAAGCTTTTTGTGGTTTGTCGACTGCGGGAAGGGTGTACTTCTGGAAAGCACACAAAATTGAAAACTCTTTTTGGAAAACCCCTTCAACTCACTACTTCAAGCGTAGCTGGCAAATCATGGTCAATGACACCAACGCTCATTGCTCTCAACATTTGCTTCGGTCTTTCCAGAAATGATCCGTTTGCTGAGGTGTCGGATGATTTCCGTTCCAAAGGCGTTGGAGGGGCCAAGTCCCATAATGAAGTAGCCGTCCGCGGTGCTGGTGGGGCAAACGTTGATGCCGAAGTATTGAAATGTTGGCTACTGCTTTGATTCTGCTGCAGAAAGACGTCATCGTCGTCATCATCTCCAAAGGGATCATTACAATTAGGGACGTTGAAAGAACCATTGTAGCGGCAAATCTTTTCACTTTGTGGAGCAGCAACTGACAAGTTTCTACTACGCTTCCGATCCATCAGAGTGAAAGTGGGTGACATCGACGAAGAACTTCTTTTCCTATGTTTATCAAGTGTCCTGTCGAGTAAGCTTTTCTTCTCATACATCGATTGATCATAGGTATCCGTGTCGAAAATAGTTCTCTTCGTTCGCCCGGTTGGTGTATCGTAGTTGTAGCTGAAAATACTACATAAGAATCTTTTAATTAACCTATTCTTTTTTCAAATTCTTAATTCAACAAACGCACAATGAGGAGCTACGAGATGAGCTGACCGATGAATTTCGTTTCATTTTTGCGACAAAATTTGAACAATCGGAAAGGGCAAGTCGTGGTTCCGTTTTGCTAAAATCCACAATCCCTGAGGATTCCATGATATCTTTCTTATCACCACTACAACTTGTCATCGAAACACCTACAAAATATTTTTTGCAGGAATCACCTTTCAATCGTCACTAACTGACCAGAATCACGCGAATCGGCATCTTCCTCGAAAATTATGGATGCAGATTGGACGGTTTGTTCCGAGTGGACGACGACTTCATTGTCGCCTACATTCCCTTGGTCGATATAAATAGGGTGCTCTGCAGCCGTTGTCATCGGAATCACTCAGTTTTCTGTAAATTGCAAGCTCTAGTGTCATAAATTTGAATATGAATGGAAATTGGCGGTCAAATGAATGACAACGCACGAAGAAAAGAGGCGCAGGTGGTGGTAGGAAATATAGCAAAACAGGGGGAAAAGGTCATACTGACATAGAAAAGTGAAAGGGAAGGTAAGCTGCGTTATGACTGTCATTCTATGAAGACGGAACTCGGGTCAAAACTCTAGTGAAACATTGAGAAGAACGAAAGCAAAATCTCAGAATTCAAAGGTTTTTTGAAATCTATTTGGCGGTAGTAACATAGCGGGCTCTATTTGATCTCTAGGCAAAAATATTTTTGGATTGGCACTCATTTCATGCTTAGTTCCATGCTTAAAAAGCAAGCTAATTCTAGCGTCTAACCTAACCGTTTTAGGCCTGCCTCGATAGATTATAAGTTTCACATCTCATTAAGTTTTAAAATAATAATATTATAAGTTTTAGATCGACAGTGAAGCGAGCTCTTGAAGTATTTACTCCAAGACGAAAACCTAAGAACGTAGTTTAAATTCTCTTGGATTCGTATGTTTTGCCCATTCTTTAATTTATTAATAAATGTGCACAACAACTTTTCCTTGATATTAACCCATCATCCCGGGCATCAGTTTCAGCCTCTCTCTATGATCCTTGTCCTGAACAAGCCAAGAAACGATCAGAAAGCGTTCATTTCCGATGGAAGTTGATTACAATGTATAATTTGATCAAATTTCTCACAAGTTCGGAGTAACATATTTTCATGGAGGATCCTGGCAATTTCAAGAATTAGGCCCGTACCGCCTGGCTACCGTACTCCATGATCGACAAAGCGCGCTTGCAAATAGTTTTTGTCTGCATTTTTGCGAAAAGTTTGATGCAAAAAATTCTCTTATTTTTTCAAACATTCAAGCTTCTTTTCCGTTTTTGCTGAAACTTGCCAAATCTCTGTTCCCAAATTTTATTCAAACTATTTTAGAAGCAAAAACCTGTAGTTTTCATTGCGTTGTTTTCGGTAAAATGTTAATCGGTATTCATCGAGTCTAGCATTCAGTTTTGATTTCGTTTTAGTTTCTCTATTTCAGAAAATGAATCTGAGAGAACGAAAGTTTGTTGATTACGTCCTGACACCCCCAAGAATCCTGAAAAGTGCGACCTCAGCGGCTGTTCCGCAAGAGGATGTACCACTCCGTCAGCCGTCTTCCAGAACAATCAGATCAGCTCGACGTTACAGTCCTTCCGAAGGAAATTTTCTTCCAGTTAGAACCTTAAGCGGAACAGGAGTACCTTCCCAGATTTCAGTATTCAAACAACTGAGCTGTCAAAGACAGTCGTCATCTGCTAGTCTTCCACTGAATTCGAGTTCTTCACAACAACCACACCGAAAAGGTATGAATATTTAAGCATACATAAGGATGTTTGAACGTTTGTTCGTTGAAACATTCGAAAGTTTTAAAGATATTTTCGATTAGTCTCGATATATTCAGGAAACGGTACTCCAAATGTTGCCCCTGGGAATGGAGCGAACATTCCCAAATTATCATGCACGAGAAGCTTGACGTCACAGAAAAAATCAACCGAATCACTTTTGAAACCACTCAAGCCTATTGATGGTCAATGTAGCAGAGTATCTCGTCCGAGATGTCGATCAACGAATCCGCAACCAACTATTGTGCCGAGAAAGGCATCGAACGCCTCTACTGCAGGCAGCAGAAACAGAAATGTCTTAAAATCAGTAGTTCCGGCAGCGAGATCTTGTCGTCCGAGAGCATGCTCCACTGCATCGAAAACTAGGGAGCCAAGCAGTCAAAGAATATCGCCAGTTGTTAATCGTCGTCCGAATTCGAATTCTACACGACAATTAAATCAAAATGGTATGAATATTTGAACATAAATGATGAGATTTAAAAATTTTGAGCTATTTTTCCAATTTTAACTTAACCAATTCCCCAACTGGAAAAATGTGCATTTGAATATATTTTCGTTCTTTAACCTCGATGTTTTCAGGAAACGGTACTCCAAATATTGATCCTGAGAATGGAGCGAGTATTCGTAGATCATCAAGCTTGGCGGCGAAGAAAAAATCAATTGAACCACTTGTGAAACCACTCATGCCGAATGTTGGTCGAACTAGAAGTGCCCCTCGGCCGAGATGTCGATCAACGAATCTGAAGCCAACTAGTTCTGCAGGCAACAAAAACAAAAATGTCCTAAAAACATTAATTCCGACAGCGAGATCTTGTAAGTCTGAAGTTCTCAAGGCGACTCCAGTTCAGCAAAGAGTGCAAAATGCTCCACACCAGCGCAAGAGAGTCGAATCGCATCTCAACTATGATTTTGAAATGGAGTCGGAGTCGAAAGAAAAGTGGGACGAGTCCTCAGATGACGAAAACGAATCCGACGACACCACGTCGGATGAAGACGAAGATACCACCCCAAAACGAAGTAAAAAGGATTATGATCCACTATCGGAAATAAATAGCTCTTTCCAACCACTGATGGTTAAATTAGAAATCAAAAAAAGTGTCATGTAATTTAAATTTTAGCCAATCAAAAACACAACAACGGAGCCAAGAAAGTTCAAGGAAATGCAAGAGTTGTGGTCGAAACTCGTGAACGATATTCCAGAGGGAATGTTTCCTGACTACAAATTGTGTCTTCGTGATATGCTGACTGGACGTGTTTCTAGCCAGAATTCTGTTGCGTCGTTAGTTCCTGGACTCCCAGCTCGCGCAGTTCCAACACATAATAAACTTTATGTACTACTATATGAGGCATCAGGAGCGGTAGTTTATATGTCTCATAATGCTAAAACGATGAACAAACTTTTCAGCATCCTTGCAAATATCACGAAGGAACTAAATTGGTCTCCCAGCATAAGCTCGCTGATACTTCTCAGATTGGAGCCCAAATGTTGCTGGAATGTCTCGACAATGGAGTCGTGCCGTTCGATCCTAACGCTGAGACAAGAATTCTGAAGGAAATTCAAACTTATGTTAGAGTATGTGACAAAAGATCAAAATTTTCATAAGATTGATTTGTTTTTAGATTGGTATCAAAGATATGCTTCAAGATATGGTTGAGCGCCTTTCGAAGGATCGTAATATCATCACCGCGGATGATTTGAAAGAGACACTCGTCGCTCGACTTTTCGACTCTAATAATTTGGAGTGAACACAAAAATTTGTTGTCTGATTTTCATAGTTCTCCTTTATTTGTTATCTTGTTTTTTGTTGTTGTTGTTGTTATGTTTCCATTGAAATTTTGTTAAGTTCCAGTTTTCAGAAGCAATAAACATTCATTTCTAGGAAACCGGTATTTTAAGTCGAAAAAAGAGATCAGCGATTGGGGAGAGACCAAAGTACGGCTGAGCGATCAGCACTGGTTGACAGGAAAGAGAAGTCGTGAGGATGCCATCTGAAATCAATTTTATAAATATCTGGGGGATGAATTTAAATGCGCCAACCTGCACTGCACTACTTTGTCTGAATGCTCAGCTACTGGAAGATACATCAATGGAGCCATCAAGTCACCTCGCATATCGGTTATCACTACTCTGGAAAATTTGAAGAATGATAATTACGATTTTTAATGATTTACCGTTTGTCGTAACTGGCGGTTAGCAAATAATAAGCAGCGTTACTGAATCTAACTGTCCGAACTTCATCTCCATGAGGTCTGAAACTGAGTGTTATCGATTGGAATCCAATATATAAAAATTACCTAAAAGTCTGTAAAACCCGATTCCCAGTTATATCGAAAAGTGCAACAGACGCGTCCTCGTGTCCGGATACTAACAGTTTTCCATTAGGATCAACACAAACTGATGTCACTGGAGAAGCATCTGCAAACAATTGAATCAGAACCAAAGTTTAGAGAAAAAGTACAGACTGTGTGATTTGTTGTGGCCAGGAGATATGACATTCGTTGCAGTTTGTTGTCTAAGATCCCAAAATCGAATCGTTTTATCTTGAGAGCATGAAACGAATTGATTTCCTGCTTGACCCCAAGTGTATAATCCAAGGATTGGAGCTGAAAAACAACCCAAAACTCAAATTCCGTCTAAAATTTCCATCCCTACCTGAATGCCCTTTCATTGACTGAATCGACTGTCCTGTATTACAATCTGTCACATTCAAATGACAATTACCAGCTCCTCCTGATATCAATATAGTTGATCTATTGATTGAACTTTCGATGAAAATCAAATCTCGAACTGTTCCATCGTGACATGTCAGCTCCATTTCAGCACCTGGAATTGAACAAGTTGAAAACTTTTTATCAGAAAATGCTGCATACCGATTCTGCAAGCATCCTCATTGAATGCCATCAGTCGTATCGTTTTGTCATTGGATCCCGTTGCCAACAAGTCTCCATTTGGGTTGAATGAAAGACAGTAAACAGATCTATTTTTAGATTTTATTTTATTTTTCGGATTCAAGAACTTACCCTCTGTGTTGCTTTGGTCTCGTCAATGCGACTTCAGCGTTTCTCGTAGATTCATGAGACGTCGGTCTACTAAAATTCATGCCGTAAAGACTGTATTAAATTTGCTCCTTGGATTGTTTTGCCCCTCTATTAGTAGTTCACCCAAAAAAAAGGAGTTTGAAAAATTGTGCTCCGTTCTCTAATTTTAATGTAGGGCTTGTTAATTTTCAAAAATTTTGGAAGGACATGAATTGTTGAAAAGAAACTACCGGAAAACCTGTAATAGAAAGGCTCCTTAACTTTCAACTTTAGGCCATTTTTGTCGGCTCTTTTGAAAGATATAAAAAATTTATCAACCGATAAATTGTTTTTCATAATCTCAGAAGTCAGTGTGTATTATCAGTTGACGCATTTTTGATATCATTGGGTCTGTGCTGTGATATTGCCTGTAATAGAAGGGCCCGTACACTGTCAAGATTGAGCAAGTATCGGTTCCTGTGTAAGATGTCAAAAACGTATCAACGGACAAAACACTTTTGGTATTCTAATAAATATTTATCAGTTGACAACTTTTCAATATCTTTCACAGTAACCGAGAAAAAATACCTCAAAGTTATAATTTAGGGACCCTTCTATTACAGGTTTTCCGGTACACTGCTTTCACAAGTAAATTGAATTTTTAATTGTCGCTGACTCACTTTTGGGTTTTCTTAATATCCGGATAAAGACAAATATGAAGTTGCTTTGAATTTGTACCTAATGCAAAATAACGACCAGATGGATGGAATGCCGTGGCACGAATCGCCTGGGAATCTTCATATCTGAAAAATATTTGAACTACCGTAATCCCCCCACTTTAGTAAATTAAACCTGCAAACAGGAACAAACTGAACACCCATTCCAGATGGAACCGATACGGGCCTTTGCATTGGTTGGACCGTTTGTGGTTGTTGTGGTAATCCAGCAATGGATTGTGGTCTCATCATCGGAACCATTCCTTGGTTGGCCATTTGCTGGAATGAGATGATTTCAGAAGTGTATCTCGATTAATCCACGGATGCCCTAGCATATGGCTTTTATTTCATTCTGCCAAGATTCGTGGTGTTCTGGGACTTTCCTCTTGGGATCAGGTGAAAAAATACGCCTTGAAAAACAAAGATTGATGACAACTTCCTGGTGTCTATTGTGACGGTGTGGTGTTCAAAAATCTATGTCATTCTCATATTCAAGTTTCGTACCTGAGCTCCAATTCCATTCTGAAATCCAGGAGCCGCCGCAACTCTTTGCTGAAATAGTCGTTCTTGTGATTGGACCGGATGCACGTGTCCAGTGGCTGCTGCTACTGCTCTCGGCACAACTATTTCATCTGAAAATAAACACAATTTTTGCATATTTATTCTCTCCTCTTTTTTCTAATTTCCGGCGGCAGAGTAGTCCAAAGTGCTTAGAGAGTGGAAGAGAGAGATATTCATATAGATGTTATAAATACATATATTCTCATTTATTTCTTTTTTTTTCTCTTTCTCAACGGCTCTTTTGGGTCTGTTGCAGAGGTGTTACGACAGACATATTGGTTAATTTTTATAACGTCGATGGTGCTTGAAAAGAACTTCCTTACCCTCGTTTTCGTTTTTTCTTTCCACTGCTCGAAAGTTCTAGGAGCAAAGGCATTTTGATTAAATTTTCGTCTTTATTGGCCTTCTTGCGGCTATTTGGAAATGATGTCACAGAGATGAAATGTAGCAGAAGGAAATGGAAAAATTGCAAGAAGATAAAATCAAACATCTTCATGGAATATTTCGTTTTGAAGTTTTTTGAAGAAGTGCACCCAAACAATTTTTCGGAGGATGCACAGGCTGAAAATTTATAAACCCATTGAAATTCAGCTTCTGGAGAACTTCAGTGATTAAATTCCCTAAAAGACTATTTTCTTGAGAAAAAAGCTTTCAGGTATTATCATTTGGTGCGAAAAATCGGGAGAGAAACGTCGGTGACCAAAGTCTCACAACGGCAATTACCGTAACCTTAAATAATTTTTATTTTCCGGATTTATTATGTTTTGGTGCGCTTTCAGTCATTTTGTTCACTATCAAAAAGTTTTGGTTTCCGACTTTTCTTCGCGTAAAATCAATAGAAAATTTAAAAAAGAAAAATATTTTTAGGTTACAGTAGTTTATCTTCCACAGCTCCGAATTTTTCTTTGTAATAGAACAATATACCAATCTTGAGCTCATAAAAATGACCAAATATTGTTCATAGTTCGATCATGGGATTTCTTATTGGTATTATCTCATTATGGTGTGACTGAAGTATTAGTGTGAATTATCACTTTTGTTGAAAGATTAGAGAACGGGATGAGTCACTTGTTGAAACCTTGAAAGTGTTTCCATTTGTCCTCTTTTCGAAAATCCAATCCTAGAAACCTCAAATCATTTCAACTGTTGAGAAACTTGTGAAGTTTGCCCTCTCCCCCATCTTCCTCAACTCGTTTATAAGATTTTTCGATTTCTGTCATTCTACCAACAAAATGATAATCTAATCTGATTCGCCCCAATCCCTCGCTTTGGCAAGTAGCTGGGGGGGGGGGGGGGGGGGGGGGGAAGAGCGACGATGAGAAGCTCTCATTTTTATCCTTTTTTCCACTCAAATCCGCCCATCAATGTCCTAATCCATTGGTGATGGGCGGCGGCGGAAGAGGAGAGACGAGAAGCCAGATATGATAACGATGATTGAACGAAAGTTGGCAGAGAAGACGTCTCTGGTTTTTGTTTTTTTTTCACAATTTTTTAGTTTTTCGGGATAATTACTAATAGGAAGCGATTTCAAACGGATAGTGAGAAAATTTTGTGAAGTCGCTGTAGAACTTCTAAAAAATAAGGCTGAAATTATAGTAAACACTATCGGAATGACCTAGTACTTCCAACTTTGTGACAATTTATCTTTGTTCCTATGACAGATATCAGAAAGTTACCAACTTATAAAACACTCCTGATATTATGATAAATATTTTGCCAGCTGAGCTATTTTTGAAATCTTGTACAGGAACCAAGAAAAAGCAACTCAAGCTTGACAGCGTCGGGGCTCTTTTATTATAGGTTTTACGGTAAATTAACAAGAGTCTGTCAGAGTCTCTGTTCAATATCCCCCTAAATTAAAAAAACTTAACATGAAATCTATGATCTGATAGAGCTCTATGACGTTAGTTTAACCTAAATACCCCTTAGTTGCTTACTTTTGGGATACCACAGAAGTAATTCGGAGAATTCAAAAACAAGACGAACCAGTGTTCAACTTGGACAAAAAAAAATCTATATTAAGATTTCCAGATGAAGTTTAACAGTTGTAAAAAAAGATTACAATAACACAAAATGGCAGTGCTTTGAAAATTTCAGTAGCCATCATTTTCTGTGGTTCCTTCTTAATCTGCATAATTACCCAGACTGAAGTTTGTACTAGCATGACATTTGAGTTAAACGTTGTACTAGATTCAATTTAATAGTATAAGAATGCGAATATATCATCAGTAAACTGGTAAAGTTTCAAATTATTTGATCAACCTCAATCTAAGTTATCGCTTGTCAAAGTTTCTTCATATTAGGAAAACCACGAGAAACATTACGCGGTCCGTCTTTGGACAACCATAACAATACCTAGACTTGTGGAATCGATTTGAAAACTTCAGTATCAAAAATATAACACTATTTCTATCAATTTTCGAGCTTCCGAGATGCTTATGTCTAAAGATATACCCGTTTTTATGAATCCGAATAATTGGTCCCGAAACTAATGCCTGAAATTGATGCCGATCTCAATTCAATCCTCAACCCATTATTATTAGGTTGGCAGGAAAGTAACTGTCCATTTTTTATTAGTAAATAACACAAACACAAGAATAATCCGGAATTAGCAATATGCACCGTCGTGATCCACAACATGTTGGCAATGTTCAGTTAACTTGTGGGTACCATCCCTCCAAAAGCCAGCTAGTGGCAAGTCAAAGTATCCATCCAGTCCATTTTTTCTGGCATCAATTGTGTTAAAGTCCTTAAGCTCCAGATTACGTTGTATACTTTTGAATAACCAATGATCTGATAGAGCTGAACCAAGTCTTTAACGGGGGTAAAGGAGAACCGTCCAGCCAAAGCGGCTCAGGTACGGCGTGACTTTCCGTGAACATGAGGTTTTTTCATTTTTTACCTGCAGTCAAGTCAGACCTGAGCAGCTTCAGTGGGACCGTTCTCCCTCACCTACTTACAGTCCCGACTGAGCTCTATCAGATTATTGGATATTCGGAGAGATACAACCTCATCTGGAGAATACGAAAATTTGCACCATTTATGTGAAAAACAGGAAAAAATGAATACTTTGATTCGTGACTAGCTGGCTTTTGAAGGTATTGTTTCCACAAGTTATCTGAACATTGCCAACATGTCGTGGACCACGACGGTGCAAAATGCTAATCTTGGATTAATCCTGCTTTTGTATTATTCACAAATAAAACAAGGGACAGTTACTTTCCTGCCAACCTAATATTATTTTCGTATGCCCCCATGTCATCAATTTTTTGGAATAATAAGGTGCTCCTTTGCTCCGTTTTTTTCTCCATATTTATTTTCTCTCTCTCCAGTCTTCCGTCAAATAATTGTACCCGTTTTTCTAGCTGTTCTCACCCACCTACATCTTTTTCTGATATTTGTCACGAAATCTGAGCATCTCGATCTAATTTTTTGTGATGCTGACTGCTCCTTCACAAGGTCATTTTCCATGATGATGCCTCACATGAATGAGCAGGAAAGAAGACGAAAAAGAGGAGCTCCAGGAGGAATTAATTATTCGATTTGTGTGTGTTTGTATGTCCTTCTTCATGTCTCTTCGCACCGCTTTTCAGCCATCATCATCTTTTCTACACGTGGTATTGGCAGACAAAAAAGTTGACGATGTAGAAAAAAAAAGAAGAAGTCGTGTATATCTATAAAATATTCATTCTACCCTAATGGACAGCTTATATACGCTCCAAGCTGTTCTGCTCCTATTCTGAACTTTGGTTCATTCGTCATTGAATTTTTTTTCTCTGTTTTCTAACCTCATTATCTTATGCACCTGACACTTCGCCATATATTATATTATTTTTTCGGCATATCTTTTACTTTTAAAACCCAATATTCCAGTCCTTTGTTGAATGGACTCAATTTCTTTGCTTGTGGGACCTCCGCCGAACGCGTCGAGAGCATTGAATCAAGATGATTTTGATACGCGATACAACTTTGCAAAGTATCGGAAGAAGAAGACAAATACGGAACTTGTGAAGCAGTTTGCAATTGGAGACAACTGGATTCTGTACCAGCAACCCAACTCGTGGATACAGATTCTTCCGATTACGACATGGATTAACAAGTATCATGTTAAAGTGAGTCGGAAGATTAGAGAGAAAACTGAAGTCTAGGCTTTCTTAATTAACTTCAACAAAAAAAGTAATTTTTGTAAATGATAACTCGAATCTGGGTTTCAATTTGCCATAAAACCTGTAATAGAAGGGCCCCTTAACTTTTAACTTCAAGCTAATTTATTTCGGTTCCTGCCAAAAATAACAAAGTTGTCAACTGATGAACTGTTTATCGTAATCTCATACTCATTTTATCAGTTGACACATTTTTGATATCTTGCATAAGAGCCGAGAAAAATCATCTCAAACTTGACAGCGTGGGGGCACTTCTATTACAGGTTTAACCGTGACTTAATTTTTACATTTGCATTCTGAGCAGACGGACAACTTAGAAGACAGTTGAGTTTATGTCAAACTATTTCAGGACACCCTAGGCAAGGATATCCTCGGAGCTCTCTACCTTTCTCTTCTTCTTCTGCCTCAAGCCATCGGTTTTGGTGTTGTGATAAACGATGTCTCTGCTGCAGTCTATTCACTTTTCATTCCTCAAATCATTTATGCTTTCTTCGGATCCGCACAACATTCCTCTCTCGGAGCGCTTTCGTTCACCTCGATTATGATATACTGCTCAATTGAATATTCTAATTCTCATCTCTCCTCGATTTCTCTCTGCTGTGCTTTTATCCAGTTGATCCAATTTTTGCTCCCATTGGAATTAATCTTCTCCTATATCTCTACTTCCGCATTGGCTGGATTTTCCGGTGAGTTAGTGTTATGGGGGTCAATTCAAAATCCCTATTTACAGTTGGTCTTTTCATCCGTACCGTATTCCGTTTCCTCCCACAATTCTTAGTGTTCCGTGGACATGATTGCAAAAGTACAACGGCCGTAGGTCTTCTACTTCCAAATACAACAAACGATGTCAAAAGAGTTCTTCAATGTTTCTACGCAGCTGTTCCATGTCTCAGGTTAGATGAGAAACATAAACCCCCCCCCCCCCCAATAAAAACGAATAAAAACGGGTATATCTTCCAATAAAAACCAATAAAAACGGGTATATCTTTAGAAATAAGTATCTTGGAAGCTCGAAAATTGGTAGAAATATAGTTTTACATTTGATTCAACACTACTCAAAAATTCAAAGCGATTCCTCAAGTCTCGGTATTGTTATGATTATCCAAAGTTGAAAGGTGTAACGCTTCTTGTGCTTTTCATGAGATGAAGCAAATTTAAGAAACGATAACTCAGCTCACAGTTGCTAAAATAATTTGAAACTTGGTCAGTTTACTGATGAGGTATTTTAATTATTAAGCTCCAAATTTGAGTCTATTAACTACAACGCTTGGCTCAAATTTCATGCTACTAAAAACTGGAGTTTCAGATCGGCCGACACTATTCTCATCGTTGCCACCGTCGTTGCTGCAATCATATTCATCATCTTCAAATGGCGCCTTTCTCGTTTTCTAATGTCGAAAATTGGGTTCAGTGCCCCTCATGAATTCGTGGTTCTGCTTTCAGTCACCTTCTTGATATTCTTCTTCCAACCTGATGTTGCTGCCCAATCCACTACACGAATCGACCTATCCATTCCAAAAATCGGTTTATGGACGTTTCCATCATGGTCCACATTTGTGGATTCTTTTGCAATTTCAATTTATGCAATGACTTCGCATATGCAAATTACAAAATCAATTGCAGAAGAGAAAATGTACAAAGTGCATCGGAAGCAAGAGCTTTTCTGTTTCTCCATAATCTCTTTCCTCAGTTCTCTTTTCGGTTTGTTGCCTCCTTCAAGTAGTTACGGAAGCTCTCAAGTAACATTGAATCATCGAAATTCTCACTTGCTGCTAATGTTCTTTCCCTGATTCCTACAATGTTGATGGTTCATTTTGGAGCACCACTTTTCAATTCTCTTCCAATCGTAAGTTCCTAGTTTTAGTCTATTAAAAATTTGATATTTTTCAGTGCGCAATCGGAATCATGATCATAACATCGTTCAATGGTTGGTTCAGCGATCTAAAATCGATTCGAGAGATTTTCTATTCTTCCACTTGGGATGCGGTAAGCATAAATTTCCAATTTAGAACTAATTAGATTCTTTAGGCTCTCTCAATGGCAGCTCTTCTCAGTGCAGTAGTGTTTCCGAACGTTTGCATCGGATTCATTTTCATGTTGTTCTGTTCTGTGTTCGCAGTTTCTTTGAAAGTCCAATTTCCTCGGATGGAAGTTCTCGCAAAACTTTCGGATTCTCATTTTGCTGAGGAAAACCGGTAATTATAGTTTTTTTAGTTTAGAGCTTCAATAAAAATCTGTAGATACGAAGGAGACTGTTTGGATACTCCATTAAGAATCATTCGACTCAGTGGACCACTTCTCTCTGTTAACTGTGAGAGTGTTAGAAGCGAACTTTTCAAACAAGCGGTTGTCGTGAAAGGGTGTGTTACTAAAATGCCAGTGGACAGTCATCAAATGTCTTAAATTTCAGATTGATTGGAATTGGAATTGGAACTAGAACTGCCTCTTTGAGAAGTCAATGTCCGTCCGCAGTTGGACCGAAAGTAAGTCTAAGCCATTCGTCAGAAATGGTTGGAACCTGGTCCGTGTGTGATTTGTAACAAAGCAAGCGTTTTTGCGATTGTGTTGTTTCATTATCACTGTCGTTGTTAACCTTCCATCTGACGAATGGATTAATTAACAGAAATTCATATGAACATTTCCATTTCTTCCCCCAATTCAAGTACTCAATTCAGGAGAGTGTGACAGCCCGTGAATCCGTAAATCTGTCAGCTAACATCACAATTATCCAAGAATGTGATGTTTCCGTTGCACTGCCCCCGTCCGAAGACACTCCATCAATTGTTCGTTTTCTAGTTTTGTCTATGAATGGAGTCACCGGAATCGACAAGGATATGCTGACTTGTTTGTCACAGGTATGTTGACAAATTTACTATGAAACCTGTATTAGAAGGGCTCCCACAAGTTTGAACTCAATTACCGTAAACACTCTTATAAAATGCCCGTCAATTTTGAGCCAATTTATCTCATTTACCGTAAAAAAATATAAAAAATCTGTCAACTGAAACAATGCTTTTCATAATGTTAGTAATCTTTCATTAGTTAACTCATCTATCAGTTGACAACTTTTTCATATCCTTGACAGGAACTGAGAAAAATTGAATCAAAGTTTAAAGTTAGGGCGCCCTTCTGTTACAGGTTCTACCGTTCATATTCAAATGACTAGAACTCAATAATTCAGATTTACGGAGATTTGAGCAGTGAAAATATAAAAATACTAATGGCCGGAGTTCCTGCGTTTGTGCGGGATTCTATGGAGCTTTTGGGTTTTTATAATACAGTTCCAAAGACTCAATTTTACCCAAATGTTCAAGAAGCATTGCTCGCTGCAAGGAATGCTGTACTTCCATTTCATATGAGGTATGGATTATCTCTCATTCCCATTCACATTAATAATTCCCATTTTTCAGTGTTTCAATGAACGGATGCCGTGACGTCATAGCGCTTTCCTGCGCTGCTTCCAATGCAGATTTAAACCGTCAACCATCCCCAGAAGCTGTATAATCTTTTACTCACTCTCATATCATTTTACCTCTTCTCACAAAAGTCTAAAATTTTCAAAACCTACTGAATTGTTTTGTAGCAGAAAACTGTTGAAACAGACGACTTTGAGTCATCAGATTCTCTTCTTGTTGTGTGCTTCCAGACGGAGATCCCAGCTCAGGAACTGTTGGAAGACGGGATGGTGGTACTGATCTGAAATGAGAGAGCTGGAGTCTGGACATTCCGAGTCAAACAAACCTTCTTGTTATTTCGTCCAGCTGTCTTCTCACAGGTGTGAAGTCATAATTAATCATACTTTGAGCCATTGGGGCTACTGGAGCAAGAACTTGAGGAGCCATTGACCTGGAAAAAGAAAACTAGAAACTCCTTGAAAAAGCGAATAGCTTACATATTCATAATCTGATTCGTGATTTGTGATGTAGACGTCGGAACGATCTGCTGGGGAACTGGGACCACTGATGAACTGGGACAACCTCCCGTAACCATTCCAATACCTCTCAAAGTATCAGGCCTTGATGTTTTTGCCAATTGACTTGACTCCATCATTTCATCAATTAACAAACTTTGCGCCATTGCATCTCCTTCAGCAATCGCCGTTCCCAAACAGAAGCCAGCTGCAGTAGACTGTGACATTGGATTGCCACGTGGCACAGCTGGGAACATTGAGGTCGTCAAATCGGCAGGAGGAAGCATGCTCATTGTCATCGACTGGCTCATTTTTTCAGCGAATTTCAGTTTAGACGTTGGCACTAAATTGTGTGGAAATTGGCCTCCAGGTTTGATAGGGGTGGCCATAATAGTCTCCGTCCATGCAGCTTCCAGTTTTGGTTTTCTGAAAACTTTTTGGTTATTTTTCAAGCTGCAAAAATTTGTACCTGATGTGTTCAACTTTCAATTCTAGTTGTTTCTGTTTGAAAGGCATTGCAAACTGCTCTTTTCCAATCATTTCCAACCAACAGACCAATGATAAATCAGTTGATCCGAGTTTCGGACGAAACGTTAGAAGTTCAGATGGCGTCGGTCCAGCTTCTATTCCTCTTTTGTCACCGATGGCTTGTGCCTGACAATAATCCACACAACCTTCATAAAATCTTCCCTTCGCCAATAATCCACTCAGCCTATCATTTGAACTATTCGACTCTTCTCCTCTATCTTTCTCTTTTCCAGTTGGAGGGAGAAGATGTCCACAGAGTTGATGTACCTAAAAACTTAATTTGAAATTTGTTGTTTGCCAAACAACCAAAAAACCTTATGAAAACATTCAACTCTCGCCGAGCTAGGATTCCAATTCTTAAAATCATCATGATCCGAAAGTTTTGGAAGAGTCAAAAGGGCACATAAATGACGATAGTCTTCAGGAGATGGGCAAATGTGTTCCAGATCCTTAAGGCATTCTACTAGCTCCTAAAAATGAATTATTTCGATGAGGACAGATGATTTGATAACTTTACCTCCACTGCAAAATCGTTATCATGAAGTGGTCCAGGTTCGAGTTTTACACAAAGGAGTTCAAAGAATTTGTATTTCGTTATGTTGTATCTAAAACGATTTAGCATTAAAGGCGGACTCCGAACAACTTTTTTCACCAAAAAGTTTAAAAAGTTAGACATTTTCTGCAGTCGTGGCCTAGGTTTCTCACTGCGCGGGAACTCAAGTCCTCGTCCTAATTCGCCACTTTTTGAAGCCAAATGTTCACTTTCAGCGGCCGGGTAATTAGGATATTTTTTGAATTTCCTTGCAATAATATTAGAAAAGTACATACATATCTTTTCGAAAATTTTAGTTCAATAACAATTTTTGATTGGAGTCCCTCTTTTAAGTTCTAAACAGGAAAAAAGCGAACCGAAATGCTCCAAAATCAAATTCCTTGACTGGTTTGAGTGGTTCCACAAAGTCCAGTGCATTGTCCCATTGTCCATCGAGAATTAATTGTCGCAGAAACAATATATCATCTGAGAAGGCACCATTAATCACTCCGGCTTCTCGTTCCAGTGACAGCTGAAATGCATAAAAATAGGTCACAAGAAAGAGTAGCAAGTTATTTTGTAATCTATAACTCGAGAAATAGGCGGAGTCTTAAAAATTAATATTTCAACTTTGCATTTTGCTTCCTAAATTATTCTTTTGTACAATCCATCCTAATCTATCATTTCTACTGAAACTAAATCCAGCTCTCTCAATGATAACCTCACAAATAACTAACCTGTGTAATGTGCAACCCACGAATTTCCAAAAACTCCAGAATCGCCTTGATGACGTCGCGTTCTCGAATTGCAAATGGAATTCCACTTGGAGTTTTCGGTGACTTTGCTAACGTCGTCGAAATCGACGACCTCTCCATTTTGACATCAGATTATTGCGAAATGGATGAAAAAAAAATACCAGAGTAAGTGCCAATTTTGGTGGGAATACTGGTAGTAGTAGACAGCTTTAACTAAACAAGAGACGCAGAAATGCAAAGAGGATCGATGTGTTGAAGTAGAAGAAGAAGAAGCGGAGAATGGAGGAAGAGAAGAAGAAGTAGTAGAAGAAGGAGCACGAAGGGAGCCTCCATATAAAGGGAGCAGATGGTCAAATTTAGAGATTGTATGAGACAAGGAGACGCAGAGAAAAGCTAACATGAACAGATGGTGTCATGATCGGATACTATCCAGTTTCTGATATAGATTTCTTGAGGATGTCAACCATAAATCTAAAAGTTGTACATCGTTGATTGATTTTCATTTCTATAGTCGTACCGTAAACCTGAGAGCTCAAATATCCTAATTACTAGGCAAGATAGCAAAAATGTGTCAACTAAACACTTCTAATATTATCATTAACAATTTTCAGTTAACAGCTTTTTCATATCCGGAATCCGAGGAAAATTGGCCTACAGATTTTAAGGTATTTCTAAAATACCGGTAACCTTATTCTGATGTAAAAGAGATGACAATCTGAAACTACCGTAACCATATGATTCTTCAATATGGTTCCTCAAGTTTTAACATTCTAAAAAACAAATATTTGGAAGAAGTAAGCCATCATTGTTGCTCTTTAGGTACTCTTTTCTTTGCATCTAATTGGTATGTCCCTTGGAAGAAAATTTAAAACTCGATATTTTTTCTCAAAAACATCTATTCAATATTACATTGGTACAAAATTGCGGAGTTGTGGAAGAGAATCAATATTCCTAGGTTACTGTAGTGGTCGTTGTGGGACCTTCGGCGGAGGGTACCGGCGTTTCTCTTTCATATAAAAAAATTTCGAACCGCTGTATAAATTGTTTAAATGTACTTTTGCAAAGATCTTTTCTGGCATTTGAATTATTTACCCTGATCGAAAATTTAATTTAAAGTGGATCAAAACCAATAAATCCTACAGAGTACTACGAAAAACGAACACACTAACAAAGCATCAACGAAAAAAAAACAACTGGTCCTCAAATTCTCTTTTAGTTTGAAAGAAAAGAAAAATGAAAGCAAAAGAGATAGAGAACCTGGCAAAAAGGTACGAAAATGATGGACGAGGAAGAGGTTCCTCATTTCTGCAGCAGCGGGGTTTTAGAATTATTATTAAACCTATTCACCCATGTTTTTTTCCTAGACTCTACTATTTCTAGAGTAAACGGAAGTCCGAAAAGCCTTGAAAGGAGGCCCCATTGTAAATGCATCGACATTTTTGGCTTTTTTTTATTTGTGAGATCGCTTTTGCATTCTTTCTGTGTACTTATTTTTCTGACCAGCAAAGATGTTTAAAAAACTTTTTGAACCTTCATAAGAACATTTTTTTATAATCAGAAATTATCGCAAAGCAATGGGGAAATAAATACAATCAATGAACCAAAATCACTCGAGAGCTACAACGTCTTCAGATTCTCTATCTTCTTCTTCTTCTTCTTTTTTTCTTCTTCCAATCGACTCTTTTTTGCTTCTGGCTCTTCTGACCCATGTCCTCGATCGATGATGAAATCATCTTCTCCAAAATCCACTTCATCTTGATTTGACTTGAATTCTGTCTCACCAGAATCCGGCATCATATAGAATGGGATTCCAACATAATCAGAACTTTTTTCGACCAGTAAATAATTGAGATCTTTGATTCCAAGCCACTGGCAGAATTCTGCAGACTGTGGATTACGGTAGTAGGCGCTAGGTGGCACATTCTTCGCCTCTGATGTGTCCTAAAAAATAAAACAAATTAATTAAAAGTAGCTGATTCACTAATCCTACCTCTTTCAATGGTGGTGCCGTATGCTTAAATGTATCAGTTTTGATTGTTAAATCTCCTAATTTCGTAATTTCTTCCATTTCCTCTGCAGTAGGCCGAAAGTCTTTCCTGTCATAAACGCATGGCACAGATCCAATTCTATCAGGGAGCACAATCTTCGTTTTATCAGCTGTTGTCAGAAGATCAGTGTTTTTCAGAATCGCGAGCCATTCAGGATCGTAAGACAGTTCCATCTTCGCATCACTTGCCACGTTGATTTCCAAAGCCTGCATGAACTGTCTACCAGGAATTGGTTTATCGAGAGATAAAAATCGTGTTGGTTGGGGACGTTCTGATCCAGATCCTTTGTGTGGTACGAGAGCGGCAAACTTGATGTGGAGATGAGCAGCGAGGTAGTATCGAGGGCGGCAGTCCTGAAAACATAATTTTGAAATTCAGACGTTTTAAAGTATGAAATCATACATAAATCAGCTTCATCAGAGCCGGATTTCCCAGTTTTCCGCTTTTATGGTCCGCCTCGAAGAGGTCCTTCTTTTTGAACAGCCACGCACTGTCACCAAAATCCGGAATTCCTCCTGGCCAATCGTGTGAGAGCATGATGTCAATGGGATTCTGTAAGCAATATATTTTTACTATGTTTACTATGTTTAACTGAACGACCCCTTTTCACAGAATGGCTGAAATCAGATTTCGAAAAAAAAGTTATATAAAAAATCTTAATTTCGTTTGCAAATCTCTCCTAGTTCTTTTTCTTATCGATATTGTTTTTGCCTTACTGATAATTTATCGTTGTTGGCGGCTTTTAACTGCCTCAGCCGGAACATGTCCACGTTGCGAACATGGTAAGCGCTTTTAACATCTCTCTCAGCAAATGCAGGTCGCTCGTAATGAGAAAACTCAACATCCCCATGTGAGTAAATTCCAGATAATCCTGCTATTCGAAGTCCTGCGAACTGGATACAATTCGCGAATCCCATATAAAAAATGTTCGGAGCAACCCATCCACCATTCGGTAATTCACATAAGAATCCAGATGCTTCGTGGTTCCCGCCGATGAAAAGCGTCAAAACTGGAGCCTTCTTTTCACCGGAATAGTATTTGTAGAATGTTTGCAAACTGCGATATTTCGGAGGAATGCTCATGTGTGGAAGGTCTCCGTGGTTTCGAACTGCTTGGTAGTCTCCACAGCAGATGAGCAAGTCGAACTTGTATCCTTTCTTTTCTTCGATCAGTGCCATCGTCTAAGATTTTTAATTTATCAAATGAAATAAGTGTTTAGTTATTCAAAACCTCATAAATCGCATCCATTTCTCCATGTGAACATCCGACAACGGCAATTTTGGCCTTCTTCTCCCCATTATTAACTTCTTCTTCGACGATTAACGGCTGTGGAGCAAGATCATGTTGGATTGTGCATTGTGCCTCGTCATGTGAACCACAGCATGGAACTTCATCAACTGTTTCTTCTGTGGACATTCTGAGAAAGACAATAATATTTTATGAAAAGGCTAAACAAAAAGAGCAACTGTAATAAGGGTTAAAACCAGACTTCAAAACAAATAATACACAATATATTATTTCGACATGATAAATATAAATTTTATGAAACGAAACGTTGAGTGAAAATTGAGAGATCGAGAAAATTTAACGGCGAGCCGGTGCTGCTGGAGTTGAGAACATCTTTTTCCAATAGTCAATCTTTTCCATATTAACAAGTGGCATCAGCTGGTCGGCAAAATCACGGAGAGATTTTGCTGCCTGAAAATATTTTTTTTTGGATAACTTTAAATATTAAAATAACCAACCGGCATATATTCTGCAGACTCTGGCAAAGATATGCTAATTTCCACAAGTGCAGAGTCGGACATCGACTTTAGGGAAGAGGAATCGTAAGTTCCTGCCCGAAGTGTTCTCGTCAACGTTGAATGCAGTATTTTAATATTTCCTTTCGTCCACAATTTTCCCTGAGTTATGTATTCGTAATCCATTCGCAATCCCAATGATTTCGCGTACGTCATCATATCTTGTGAATGAACGAGAGAGCTGATCTCTTTTCGAACAATCGTCGGGCACTTCTGATCAGGTTCTGGCACTGAAAACCTTTACGTTAGCTTAAAATAAAAGTGTATATCCAGCATACCTCCAATATACTTAAGTTGCCAGTAATTTTGAATCTGATGTTCTGTTCGGAACCTTCTTCTCAGTCTGAAATCATAATTTTCATGTCGGGTTTTTTCTCAACGAATTACTTAATATCTGTTTTCACATCTGATGTACTGGAGGTTCTAAGGCTGAACGACATTTCGTGCTCATAGAATTCTTCGCAGCCCGGATCCAAAGACCTGCCAAGCGGCGTTCCAAGTCCTGAAAAGTTTTTTCTTTACAAAATATAACTCAGTTCAACTTACTGGGACGTTTTTCACAAAAATAGACCCGTAGAGAACGCATTCTTGAGTTTGATATGGTGTAGAATTTGCAGAAAGCTGAAAGTGCTATTTATGCTAAATATGCCGTAAAATCAATAGAAATACCTTCTGCTGATTGCCTTCTTCGTCAACATCTACAACATTATCCATTTTCCGATGCAAATAGGTTGAATTTAATTAACAAATTGACTTTGGAGAAAAAAATGAATTTGAAAAACAGCCTTGCGCGTAGTTTCTTGGGCATCTGCAGACAAATGCGCACCGTACTGTTTTATAAGAGAGCACACCAACTGGGAGGAAAACAAAAAGTGGTAGGAAAAATGGGCTCCGCCCCCGACTCCGCCCATTTTTCCTCCCAGCATGGTTCTTCCCATTTTTTCTTTTCCTCCCAGTTGGTGTGCTCTCTTTTATAAATTTGGATTTGGAAAAGGAGAGAAAAGAAGACGAAATTTTGTACGAAAAAGGGAGAAAAAAAAGTCAAAATGCTTTTAAAAAATCAAAATTAAAAGTGAGATGATGTACTTGAACGTTCAGAGTGAACATTCAGACTTTACTAGAAGCTCAGAGGCTTGAACATGGGAAGAACATTAGTACCAGAAAAATAATTTATCGTAATCAGAAAAAAAGAAAGTTTCCTCAAATCTTTTCTTTTGATTCGACTTGAGTTGTTTGCTCGCTCGAGTAGGTGTTATTCATCCTTTTACGAAATCTTTGGATCGAAACAATAGGCTGACGTCTCTGAAAAACTTCCATTTGGATTGAACGAAGTTCTGTTCGGGACTCACATCGTAATTCACGGTGACATTGTGTTTGATGTTGAATGTGACAATAGACATCACACAAGTTTTCAACTGCAATTTTTCTTGAGACGCCGTCAGTGTTGGTGGCAGAGATGAAGTCGTTGTTTCAGTGGTGGTGGTTGTATTATCAAGCGAATGTCGTGGGCGAACCCGTTGATCCATTCCGTCTTGTCTTTCTGCGAAACGCTTCATCGAATCTAAAAGTAACCCAATATATCTTCAAAATATTTATTTAAAACCTACTTTCACTTAAATCAACCCAGTTCTTAGCAGTGTTGTAATTGATCGCTTCACCTGAAATGTACTTATTGTTCGCTTCCAACGTCTCTTCTGGAGCCAGCGGATCGAATTGATAGCTGAAAAATCATTAATCGAAATTATTTTATTTGGATTTCTAATATATTACTCTTCGGGCAATGAGAGTCCTTTTTTCAAGTTACAAGCCATGTACTCTCCTCCATACTCAATGTAATTCTTTTCGTCCATAGTCAGGTTCTCGTCGGCTAGAGCTTGCGCCAATTCAGGATTCGTAACCGTGACTCCGTCTTCGGTTTTCAAACATTCCTCCAGTGGAAGATCAGACACGACCCAGACAGGATCACCATTCGGTTTGAAAATGTTTGAGTCTTGAGGAAGTTTTCCACTACCTTTCTTCTTTCTAAATGCTTTGGCAGAGATATTCATTTGACTCGACTCCGGCATTGTTTCCAGACGCTGAATTTTTCAAAATTTCAATTACAATTTCATAGTTCTGAACTCACAGCATCAGCTGAACGTTTTCGTGCTCTTTGAGACTCCATCATGTGTTTCAAAAAGTTCTTAGCCAAATCTTTATTGAATTTTGGCTTGTCCTCGTTATCGGATGGCTCTTTGGATCCATCTGACTTGTTCTCGGCTGTAAATTTTCCAGATTTTGTTGTAGAAATCTTGATTATCTTACTCGATAATTTCTTACGACCTGAGTTGGAAGAAGTTTGTGAATTCTTCTTTTTCTTCTCGTTTCTAGATCCAACTGGGCCATCATTCTCACTCGATGTCTGCAAATTTGGAGAATTTTAAATTTTAAGAAAATTCGATTGCATTAACCCGTTGATCAATAGAAATCGACTGTGTAGCTGTTGCCGAGTTTTTCTTCTTTCGGATTGTTGTTTTGGGAACATCCTTTTCCACTTTATCCTTAATTTTAAACGTTTCATAACTACCGTGAAACCTAGATAGTCACCCACACTGCCAAATTTGAGCTCAATTATCTCGGTTCCTATAAAAGATATCAAAGATGTGTCGACTGATAACATGTTTGTGATATTATGATAAACTATTTTCCAATTGGCCCCTTTATATTTTTTACAGGAACCGAGGTAAATTGGGTCAAAGCTTAAAGTTAGGATGTCCTTCTATTGCAGGTTTTACGGTACCTTTATTTTTCTCCGAATCACTTTTCCTTCTCTGGATGGAAAATTCGTTGTCATTGCAGTCGGATCTTTCAGTATGTTAGCCGGAATCGGAAGTGTTACATTTGTCATCGGTGGAGGAACGACTGGCGGTGGAAGAGGAGTCAATGGAGTTGAAGCAGGAGATGGAGATTTCGTTGGAATACTGAAAACTGCTGGAGGAGCTTTCGGTTTTGGAACTCCTCTGCGACATCTGAATTTTTATTTATCTTCTTGTCCACTTTCTATTTCCACTCTTACTGTGATTTCCCTTCTTTTCGTCTACATTTTTCTTCTCCTTTACGGACTGGAAGGTTAACAGAGTTCACCATTATGATACACTCCAAGATTATGGAAATAGTCGAATTTTGAATTATTTAATTACAATCTGATGAATTCTTGTGGATTTTTTTCTGTTGAACTTTTTTTCATATTTCCACCGGGATTCCACGTTCTGAGGGATCCGGGAACTAATTTTATAGGTCACTAAAACTGATTTTTTAAAAAGAATGATTTTTCAAATCTGATTTTCTAGTTTTTGAACTTTTCTAAAAAATAATATTCAAAAAATAACATTCAGAAAAAGCAGAATTTCAGAATTTCGTATTCTGAAGATCTGAAATTTTCTAACACTTTTGTTTTGAAAAATACGGAAAAATATTTGAAGTTTCAGCAAAATTATTTTTTAATTCGGGAAAAACAGCCAAGTTTCTAAAAAAAGGAAAGGATTCTTAAAAATAAAAAAAAACATTCTTTGAACAGTTCCAAAATCAGATAACAATTCATCAGAGATCTTCCTCATTACAGATTTTTAATATTTATTTTTCCGGATTTTCAAAAAGTTTATTCCGCTGACCTCTATAACTAATTATCATGAGCACACTGCGTTATCTTGTCGTTGAAATATCAAACTTTGAACCGAAACCTAACAATGGCAGTTCAAACAGTGGTGATCAAAGTTCACAATGAGATCTGAGACACGAGTGAACATGTACAACTTTTCTACTGATAAGAAAAGTCTAATTGCACAGATAATTAATAAAACTTTGATTGTATTAATTTCAAGTTCTGTAATTTTTATTTGTGATACATATTTTCAAAAATTTGTAGTGAAATCCGCAGGAATAAACTTTTTGATAATTTGTTTTCCTAATAACATTTTTTTCCTAATTAATTTGCATTTAAAGACAGAAATCCAATTACACTCAACCAAAATTATGCAAATGATACGAAAACTAAAAATTCATATCTCAACATACAAAAAATTTTAATACCGAAAACTTCAAAGGTTGTTCGGGTCTGTGACCAAATGGTGATCTTTGATGTGTCCTCCCCACCAACATGGGCGGGGCTTATAATACAGTAATACTATAAAAGCTCCCAACTTCCCATTCATTCACCAGCTAGATCATGTCTTTCAAAGTTCTTAAAAAATCATTCCTTCTCTCAAGGAAATCCTATAGCACTGCGACTGCATTTCTGACTTCAAGACCATCTGAAGACATTTATGAAAGGACGCCACCAGTTACTTTGCTCTCTGAGAATGAGAATTTCTTTGTGGAGACAGGTAAGTGTTATTTAGTTTCAGAAGTCGTCCATTTTTTTTTGATTTGCAGTTCGAAAGTTTTCCAATAACGTTGTGAAGCCGTTAGTCCGAGAAATGGATAAAAATTCAAAGATGAACCCAATTGTGACAAAAGGAGCATTCGAAAATGGGGTTAGTTTGAAAAACATCATACATACCTATTGTTAGATTTCAGCTAATGGGCCTTCATGTTCCCGAAGAGTACGGAGGATCTGGATCTTCATTTTTCGATGCGATGCTTGTTATTGAGGAGCTGGCAAAAACAGATCCATCGGTCTCCGCAATGGTTGGCATCCATAATACTCTCCCTGTATCAATGATTATCGATCATGGATCGGAAGAACAAAAATTGAAATACCTACCTTCTTTAAGTTCGGATTCTCTTGCTTCATTCTGTATTTCTGAATCTGGAGCTGGATCAGATGCATTTGCTTTGAAAACTACTGCGAAAAAAGATGGATATCATTATCTGATTTCTGGATCGAAAATGTGGATTACAAACTCTTCAGAAGCACAAGTTTTCGTTGTTTTCGCCAATGCGGATCCAAGTCAAAAATACAAAGGAATCACTTGTTTTATTGTCGAAAGATCTCAAGAAGGGGTTTCTGTATGCAAAGAAGAAGATAAACTTGGAATCCGTGCATCATCCACTTGCCAGGTGAATTTTGATAATGTGAGAGTTCACGAGTCAGCAATATTGGGAGAGTATGGAAAAGGTATAATCTGATAAGGTTCCAACTAAACAAACTTTTAAAGTTTTTAGGCTACAAATACGCAATTGAATGTCTGAATGCCGGAAGAATTGCAATTGGAGCACAAATGATAGGACTGGCTCAAGGATGTTTCGATCAAACGATTCCTTATCTTCAACAGAGAGAACAGTTTGGACAAAGACTCATTGACTTCCAGGTAAACTTCTGTTTCGTCATGTTTTGTATTATTCTGGTACAAAACAATCAGAGCCGGGATAGAGAAACGCCGGTGGCCGTTGTCGAAGGTCCTACAACGAAAACACTACCGTAACCTAAAAAGGCTTTCATTTCCGGTTTTCTTATCTCTGTAGATTACTGTAGAAAACTAATTTCCCGCGATTTAAAAAACTAGTCTATTTTCCGCAATTATTTTAAATTTTGGAGTCAAAAAACTACAGTATACAACAAAATCGGTTTTCTTCAGTAATCTACAGTAATCTTCCCAAACACCGTCCCAGAGATTTTCAGGCAGAAAAAACCGGAAAAAGCGAAAAAGAATCTGAAAAAATAACTGAAAAAGCAAAATGGTCTAAAAACTTGGTTTTTGAATGGGGGAAATTGAACCCGAAAGTTGAAATTTTGAAAAAATTGATCGAAAATGAGTAAAAAAATGCCTAAAGCTGACTGAAATTAGTTGAAAATAAGGTGTGGTCCATGTAGTGGCTAAACTGATCGAAAAAAAAAATCAAAAAACGGGTACAAAACAGCTGACAATCCATTTTTAGCTCCGATTTTTTTGTATCAGAATAATCATTTTTGTTGAAATCTATTAGTCTTAAAATCAGAAAATACCAATTTCCAGGGTCTCCAACACCAGATTGCTCAAGCACGAACTGAAATTGAGGCCGCCCGCCTATTAGTTTACAATGCTGCCAGAATGAAAGAATACGGTATTCCATATGTTCGACAAGCAGCCATGGCCAAACTTTTTGCCTCTCAGGTAACAGGAAATCTGATTTAATGTTCACCAAAATTTGGAATTGAGGTTGCAACATCCACGTCGGCACAATGTGTTAAATGGCTTGGTGGAGTGGGATTCACAAAAGATTTTCCAGCTGAAAAATTCTACAGAGATGCAATGATTGGAGAAATTTACGAGGGGACTTCAAATATTCAATTGAATACGATTGCCAAATTAATTGATAATGAGTACAAATTGAGAGCTTGAACTGTTTGTATAGTACAATTCGAAATAAAAAAAAATTGTTCCCATTTCGACTCTTTTCTTCCTCGTCATCCATCTCAATCTCTATTACCTTCGTCAGGAAGGGAAAAAAGTGAGAAAAAGCAGAAAAAGATGCCCAAGAGAGGAAGAAATTACGCATGCGAAACACCCTGGCTTTATGAGTTTTTTCCTTTTTCCTCTTCTTTTTTCTCGAGAAATGCCTTTTTTCTCTTTTCCTTTACCCAGATTTGGCCGGAAAAAGAACACACATTTGCATTGTAAATGTTGTACCAAAATATTTTTTGCGAAGACCAAAAATCTTTACGTTTGCACTCAGCAAATACTTTTTGGTGTGTGAGAATTTTTGAACTATGAGCCGATCTCTCTTGTTTTTTTTTAAATGAGAAATATCACGAATAGTTTACTAAGACACTCATTATGATATCAAAGAAGTTTTATACCACCTACAGGAGATAAATTCAGTCAAAGTATAGCTCTTTTATAGGGTGGAAAACAATTTCCCGGACTTATAAAATGGGTATATATTCAGGCATTAGTCTCTTGGAGGCACTAAAATAGGTACAAATATAATTTTACTTTGATTCAAAGATACTGAAATTTTCGAAGCGATTCCTCAAGTCTAGATATGGTTATGATTGCCCAAAGATGAAATGTTTCTTGCACGCCGTTGTAAATGAAGCAACTTGGACAAGCGATAACTCAGCTCAAAGTTGGTCAAATAATTTGAAACTTGGGCAGTTTACTGATGAATTATTTCAATTTTGGCACTCCTAATTTGAATTCAGTACACTGTATACTCAAATTGTATTCTAGTACAAATTTCAGTCCGGGCAATTATGCACCACCCTGTATTCCAAGTTTAATAGAAGTTGTAAAACTCTGTAGAAAAAGAAAAAGAAAAAACTTAATATCGTTGTTCTGTGAGCATATAAGCTTTTTTCTTGAAACCAGAACAAAGTATTTTTCTTTGGAGACTCATACTCACTTGAAAACGCAATTTGAAAACATATCAGGATTATCATTCCACTTTTAGATTTTTTAAAAACTTAAATCTGGATGATGCATCCGCTCAACACCAATATCTTCCTCCTCCTCCGCGTTTTGCACATTTCACACATCCAAAACGACTTCACAATAAACATTTCCATAGAAACGAAGAAAAAGGGAAAAGCATGAAGAGGAAAGAGGACATGGAGAAATAGATGAAAAATATATTTATGCTCTTTCTCTCTCTCTCTGACTTTCCTTGTCTTAGCTTCTCTCGTCTTCTGTGAGCCCAAAAAAGGAGAGGTCTTTCTTTTTTATAATTAGCTTTGCGACTAGTTTGTCACTCTCTAAGAAAAAAGAGAAGCGAAAATAGTTACTTTTCTCGCGTTTCTCTTGTTTTATTTTTGTCTTATTTTTTGCGATTTTCATCAGTTTTAGTTGTCCAAATGTTCTAAAAAAGATGATTTAACCCCACATTTTTATGAGGCCACCAACTTCTAGAGAGCAAACGTCATAGTCTTCTTAATTGAATTTCTTCTTACTCTTTTCTTTTTTTCTTTTTCTTTTTTCACGCACAATTGATTTCAGCTCTTTACCCCATTTCCTGAATTCAAACTCAATTGTTTTTTGGATAGTTTTTTTGGTTTGAAAAATCTCGGAAACTAACAAAATTGGCAGATTTTGAACCAAAAATTCTGTTACAAAAAATGTTGTGGAAGAGAAACGGCTCGAAAAAGATAACATCTCCAGATTAGAATATTTCAATCCACACCACGGCCTAATCCTTCTCATCCATTTCTACCATTTCTCGCTCTCATATTTCTCCCGAGAGGACTTTTACGATAATAAATCAAAATGTCAGTTGTCAGCTGCTCCTCTTTTCTCTCTCTCTCTCTCTCTCTCTCTCTCTCTCTTCTCACAATGTTCTCACATAATGTTCTCCTTACAATAACTTAAAAGAGATGAGACATCAAAACTTTTTGTTTCGATTGTTTTGAGAATGTTCTCCCTGAAGTATTCTATAAAAATATGAATAATCTAAAAATTGAATCGAAATTTTGACATGTTTTTCATATGTTTTTGATAGTTTAGCCTTTCCGGTTTTCGGATTACAGCTTAGATTTTATAAAAAAGAAAAACAAAAACAACGTTCGGCTATTCAGAAATCAGAATATAATACTATTTATCTTCTATTCTGAATCATTCTATCAATATGAGTAAACAGGTGAATTTGTTGTTCATTTGTCCGTGAAAAAGTAAACATTTTGAGAGGAGCAGAGAAAAGTAGAGGGAAAAGGAACAATTCCTAATGCAAACATTTTCTCTTTTCTCCTCGTTTTCTATATCCATACCTCTGGGAATTACATTTCATCCAACTATTCTGTTCCCCCATTCCAACATATTTTTTTTGTCTCTTTCTCATTTTTTTTAAACCGAAATTTGTTGATTGAAACGTGTCAAATCATCTAGACCTAATTCTTTCTACAGATTCATGAGCCTGAATGCGCAGACGTCGTAGATGCTTGGCGTTGCTTTTCATTTTTTCTGCATTCATCACTCCACTTGGATTTTTCTATTTCACGATTTCAAATGAATCTGGAAAAGTAAGAGGATACATCTTATTCGGTTTTCGGAATTTGAATTTCAGTTTGGATTCTCCTCGGAATATACTAGCGGATTTCAAACATCAGAAGTTGCCGAACAACCTGAAAATGTTCAATTGGATTTTAAAAGTTTTCCAGATAGTGGTAAGAATTTAAAATTATGAATTTTTCAAAAAAAAAAAAGTAATTCAGAATGTTCTGATTTTTCATCAAATGTAACAATCGATTATCCAGAATGTTTGAGCAAGATGCAATGGATCAGAAATGGATGGAAGTAGGTTGACAAAATTTTTTTTACTGAATTAAAACAATTAAAAGTAATGTATTTTCCTAATTTTATTGCAAAAAAACTTTCGATTCGAAATCTCCAAAAAACCCCGTTAAAAACAGAAATTTTGCTAAAACTTTAAAAATATTTTAAAACAATTAAAATTTTGGTCGGAATCCCTCTTTAAACGTTTTTCATTTTAAGGACTCATCAATGTTATGCTGACAATTACATTGATGGATCTGAATGTTCGTTTCGCTATTATTTATCACAAGTGGAAAATTATTGTCCTCCAATGACAGAAACTATACGACGGAATGGTCTTGCAAAGGTAATTTTGAAAATTCCTAATGCCTTCGATTCTTATTAAATTCTTCCTAGATGAGTCCCAGTATCCGACGCCTACTTCCTATTTTTGATGGAATTCCCGTTTATATGAGAACAAGAATTAATCGATTATGGAAAAAGTGGAAAGAAGGAGCACATGAAGTGATGGAAACATATGAAAAAACAATGACGAATAGGAAAAAATTGAATGTTTTGGTTTTCATTGGCTTTTTGGCAAATGAACAAAAACTGAAACTGGCAAAGAAATCAGATCATGGTGGTCCGCTAGGAGAACTACTCCAATGGTCAGATCTTCTTGCATCACTTTCTATTATTGGACATCATTTAGAAGTTACGACTGATAAAGACAGTTTGAGAAGGTTTGTTTTCGGTTTAGTACAGTGTGGCGCATAATTACCTAGACAGAAGTTTGTACTAATTTTGAATTTGAGTGAAGCATGGTACTGGCTTCAAATTTGGAGAGCAAAAAGTCAAATAATTCATTATTAAACTGGTCAAGTTTTAAATTATTTTATCAACTTTGAGCTGAGTTATTGCTTGTCGAAGTTGCTTCATCTCATGAAAATCACAACGGCGCCCAAGAAAAATGTTATCTTTGGACAATCACAACAATACCTAGACTTGAGGAATCGCTTTGAAAATTTCAGTCGCTCTGAAGCAAGCTTAAAATTATATTCCTATCGAATTTCGTCCTTCTAAAATACTTATGTCTTATCCGTGTGGGTAACTCTGCGCCACCCTGTAGAAAATGCAAGAATTAAAAATGAACCAATAAAATATTTGCAGTGTTTTATGGAAATATAAAGAAAGAGGACCTTGTCAGTATGTGAATGGGACCCGTCAACAAATGGATACCATTTTTACGGATATTATGGGATTGAACATTTTGAGACAGTATCACCGACAATTCTTGTTGAATAACAGGTTAGAGGGATTCTAAAAACTATTATAAATTCTCATGTTTTTGAGATGTCGAATCCGCCTACTTGATAGCTTTGGAACTCATGCAGAATTCACAACTAAAACGTATTTTCTTCAAAATAAACGAAAACTTTCGGGTCCATTTTCCCAAAGAAACCCATGGGGAGGACATGGATTGGATCTTCGACAACATTGGACATTTTATCCACATTCCGATGATAACACATTCTTAGGATTCGTCGTAGACACTGAAGGCGTTGATGAGAAGAGGCAGAAGACGTTATATCCATCTGCTTTAGTTTATGGAAAAGAGAAATACATGTGGGAGAACGCAGAAAAACCGATTGGTGTGCTCAAGAAATTTGTGAAGATTCATGCGACTGTTGCTGATTTAGAAGACGTTAATGAGAAAAAGACGAATCAGTCTACAGTTTTCGATGATGTGAAAAACCATGGATTCTTGAATTCTCAAGAAATTTCGGAACTTCTTGACACGACTACGATTTTCTTTGGATTGGGATTCCCTTTGGAAGGACCAGCACCATTGGAAGCGATGGCTCGAGGAGCAGTCTTCATAAATGCTCGATTCGAAATTCCGAAGTCGAGAAAGAATTATAAATTTCTAGCCGAAAAGCCTACTTTAAGAGAGGTAAGTCTAAAATCGAATGTTCTGAAATATCCAGAAAATTGCAGTGGACCAGTCAGAATCCGTACATGGAGGAAATTGGAGAACCGCACGTGATTACTGTAGATATAAATAATGAAAAAGAGTTGGAAATAGCAATCAAACGAGCAATAGAATTGAAGGTTGTTACAATTGTTACAGACACTTTTTTAATTATAAGGTTTTTCAGCCTAAACCATTTGTGCCATTTGAATTCAGTCCGGCAGGAATGTTGCTCCGAGTAGCTCTTTTGCTCGAAAAACAGGAAACTTGTGGAAAAATTGCAAAGTCTAAGAGATGGCCACCAGTTAACCAGATGAAGATTTTCAAAACTGTCAACTCTGGCGACTCTTGTGAAATGACTTGTCATTCTCAGAAGATGAAGTGTGAATCTTCGTATTTTCCAATCATTAATTCACCTTCTCTACTGCAGCGGTAAGCTCTCTCATTACTTAAAAAGAATATTTCTCAAATTTTCAGTCAATTCGGATGTTCATCAACAATCCCTGATGCTTCTCCATTTGCTCCATTCAATTGCACAGTCCAATCGTCTGCATATCTTTTCAGTTGTGCCTCTCGTCCTCCATTGGAAGTCGTCCGTGTATGTCCCTGCCGTGATTATATTCCAGAACAACATGCCGTTTGTAAAGCGTGTCTTTAATTTGAATAGCTTACGGTTTTTTTTGTATATACGGGTTTTCAATTTTGACCAATATCGAAATAAATCTTTTATATAAAAATGAAAACATCATGATGCATCAACAACAACAAACTTAACAAAGTGATAAAAATAATTTTGGGAAACTATAACTTGGACAACTGTTTCGAGTTTGGTTCCTGTTTTTGAGGAAAATGGGTTCCAAGTCAATAAAATTTGATTCGGGGTTAACTCGGATGTGTTACCTGAATGTAAACAGGAACTTGGTTGCGAAATGTCTAGTTTGAAAATTTAGCAGAAAAATTTCAAAAAACTTTGATAAATACAGTTAGCATTCTAATAGAACTACCATCAATGGAGGTATGATCAAAGGGGCGCATCCTAATTGTGCCAATTAAAGGTTTTCAATGTTGGGCATTCAAAATCGAAAGAAAATTATGAACCAACGAAGAAACTTATTAAAGGGGGACTCCGACCAAAAATTTTTATTGCATTAAAATGTTCGAAAAGTTGTCTATTTTCCCAATATTATAGCGAAAAAAATCGAAAAAATCCTAAATCCCCGAAAAATGGCGTTAAAAGCGAAAAAATTTCAAAAAAAGTTGCTAGGAGGGACGAGGATTTGAATTCCCGCGCAGTGAGAAAACTAGGTCACGGTGCGTGACAGCCGTTTTTTCAAGTGGCCGACAGTGGTTTTCTACGTTTTTTACCTGCCGGACATGAAAGCCGAAAAAATCCGGTAAATTTTCCATGTAAGAAAGGCGCAAGGATGCCGTGGCCTAGGTTTCTCACTGCGCGGGAATTCAAATCCTATTTTTTTTCAAAGCAGTTTTTCGGGGATTTAGGATTTTTTTAAAATTTTTTCGCAACAATATTAGGAAAATACATATTTTTTGAAACATTTTAAGGCAATAAAAATTTTTGGTCGGAGTCCCCCTTTAAACAAGAAACAACCATAAATTAGGTCTTAGGCTCTAAATTCACTGATTGTTTCCTTATTTTCAATAGAGATTTTAGATTTATTCATTTAATGTTCACGCGATCTAAAATCTCTATTGAAATTGACGAAAAAGGTAGTGAATCCATTCAGAGCTTAAGACCTAGTTTTCTCCGAGCTGTCTAATGCACAGCAAATTTTGATTGTATAATCGTAAACAACTTTTTCTCAGTTTTCCAATGATATAACTCCATGCACCATTCCCTAGTAAGTCTCTCGTTTTGCCCACTCTTCATGTGAGGGTAACCTACCGTATAATGTAACGAAGAGAACTGTTTAACTAATTAGGAGCAAGAAAAGCTAATTAGGAGCACAGAACTCTAATTGGAGGACAGAACAAGACATAGTAAAGAGAAGGGAATGGGAGTGGGAGTGTCTTTACCATGAGTCAATGACTTCATCTACAGTACCTAATTGTTCCCAATCCCTTCTTCTCACCCATTCTTCCCTCCGCCCACTTTCTCTCTTAAGAACCAACATTATTCAGCCTGTCTCCCACTTCTCAATCCATTTCATTTCCTCATTTCAATGCCTTTTCCAATACTCCGTACTTCGTTCGTCGTGCTCTCAGAAATCATCAGTTTATTGGAACCAAATCAAATGTATGTTTGTTTCTATTCGGTATAATACCTGGAAGATGTGTTCTTTTTCAGAGTGACTGCTTCTTTATGCTCCAAAAAAGTGAGACGTCTTTTTAAAAACTACTATCAACAAAGGAAACCATCAAAATGGAGATTATCCATGTTTGCTGATTCCGATAATGGGTACGTCGACATTATCAGTCGTACAGTCAACAACCGAACATATGTTATAATGACTAAACACACCTCAGAACTAGCCGGAGCACCACACAAATCGATTGAAATCAATGGATATATAAACAAGTTTGACAGAATTTACAGTTTTATATATATGAGTCAGAATTTACAGTTTTATATTTTCAAGATCTAGTGTTTGGAATCAAAATGGTTGTGGATTATGCCACTGACCTGCTTAGTCTAGATATTTACGGGTTACTCATTGATGAAAACGGTATGTGGGCATTCGATTGTATCAATGATCGACAGGAGAAGTTGTTGGGTGGTATGGGGTTGAATAACAATCCCAACTAATGAAGACAAAACAGAGTGAATGAAGACAAAACAGAGGATGATGTGCTAATAGTAAGGTAAGTGCCCAAGAGCTTGAAAACCTACTTGCTCACACAATGACTTGCTCAAGTCATAGTGTGTAGCAATCTTGCCTACAAATTCTTTCTCGGAATTATCTCAACATTTCAACTAAACAAATCTGTGATTCATGTTTTGAGACCCATATTGACCTACCATAAAACCTGTAATAGAAGGGCCTCACACTGTCAAGCTTGAGCTCAATTATCTTGGCTTCTATGAGAGACATAAAAATTTTGTCAACTGACAAATTATTGGTGATATTATGATGAATATTTTATCAGTTGACAAAGTTTTGATATTTTTCCCAGGAATTGAGATAAATTGGCTCGCAGTTAAAAATTAAGGAGCCCTTCTATTACAGGTTTTACGGTATTTCTGACTAGTTTGATTTTTGGGGGCACACACAGGGCGGTACCCCATGAAAAATCAAAATTGACCAAAATAGGTCGATATGGGGTTCAAAACATTTGAAATTATATTTTCAGTTGAACATTTTCTGTGAAAGATTACCCTGTATAGTTTACAGAAACGCACGTTCTTCTGACTTTGTTAGCAACGTTTCTGACAATTTTCGATTCAAAGAAAAACTGGGACCAGCAGATGTTTTGTTATTCGACAATTCAAACTGGATCACTTATGACAACTTCGATGCTATCAAACTCTTCATTTACAGATCCAGACTCACTGAATTAGATTTGAACTCATTTTTAAGATACTGGCGTGCCTGTGGCTCCCCCGATTTTCATTTCTAAGAGTGTTTTTCAAAAGGCATGCCACATTTATCGAAAACTTTGATGAAGATTTGGTAAATCCCATTGCTGAAACAAACGAAGTGAGAAGATTTCGCGTAGTGTTAGTGACTATTCTTAGACTACTTTAATTCTCATAATTTTTCAGTGCTGATGAGGATGTCGACGGAATTCAAGGAGACTACAGTATCCAAAGATGGGATGGTGTCAAAGCAACGATAAGTTGTATGTTCGGATATTTTTCGATGGTTATTTGGCATGCGGATTGATCGAAATTTCATGTTTTTTTGCATTTTTCTAGTTGAACAATCAAATTGTTTATTGAATCTGATAATAACTATACATTTTATTGCAATTTCCATGTTTTTTGTTAGGTTGCTCAGCTCGAAAGTTGAACACTCATTCTCTGAGACACTTCTTGTTTTTCCCCTTTTAATTTTTCACTTCCAATATTCTGTCTTCATTTTTTCATTTCCCAATTTTTTGGCATATTTTTTCATTCTCAACTTTTCACTTCCTATTTTTCACCTTTCAATTTTTCACTTTTAATATTTCGACCCAATTTTTTCACTTCCTATTTCCTTTTAAAATTATTTTCATTTTTTATTCACGTAACGCAATAAATTAAGAAATCAATAAGTATAAGGTCACGTCCCCTTCTTCTGTCCACGTTGAAGAAAAACCCACGTATTGAAAAAAATTTCTCTGTGAAATCCCACTCTTTGAATGTTATTGTCGGATAATTTTCACAAGCCTAGAAGGCCCTAAGGGTCGCCATGTTTTGGGGTTCATGGCTAGGTAGAATCATTTCCGCTGAACGTCCCCCGTTTGCAATAGATTCAATCAAAGATTAATAGAAATGAACAAATATCATTAAAAAGCGTACGCAAGGCTTCTTACAAGGGAAAAGGAACTTTGGAAATTATCCAACAATGGTCCTCGGAGACCATGGCGGGGGGACCCTTTAATGTACTGAGCCTCTACATGGCGAAAGGGATCAACAGGCGAAACGTCTGGCTAATCAGTACACTTGTTGTTTTTCATAAGTTTAAGTTTTTATAAAAACTGTGTTTTCTGTTGATTTTAACAAATTTAGTAAATCTGAAGCTCATGGCGAATAATTTTGTTAACAAGATTTGTTACCTTTTAATTTTTCGACCCAATTTTTTCATTTCCAATTTTTCGTATTCATTTTTTCATTTCCTAATTTTTAAGCATATTTTTTTCATTCCCAACTTTTCACATTCTATTTTTCACCTTTTAATTTTTGATTTTTAAATTTTCGACCCAATTTTTTCACTTCCAATCTCTTGTCCTCAATTTTTCATAAATGATGTTCGAAAATGTTTGTTTTGTTTTGTTTCGTTTGAGGTCCTTAAAGGTGGTGTGCGGTGAAAAATTTTATTGCTTTATTTTGTGCAGAAATTCATGTAGTTTCCCATAAAAATAAAGAAAAAATTCAAAAAAAATTCCTTCATTGAGAAAAACGGCATCGAAAAGTCAAAGTGGGAACCGGTGGCCTAGCGGCCAGGTGTGAGTTTTCTAGGCCAACTGGCGGTAAATGAGCGCGAAATTCGATTTTTTATTGATTTTCAGTGCTTTCTCTGATGTTTTTCAAAGATTTCAAAATGTTTTTGTTAATTTCATCCCAGGTGTATGAAAAAACCTGACAAAAATCAGAGAAAACACTGAAAATCAATAAAAATTCGAATTTCGCGCATTTTTACCGGCAGTTGGCCTAGAAAACTCACACCTGGCCGCTAGGCCACCGGTTCCCACTTTGACTTTTCGATGCCGTTTTTCTCGTTGAAGGAATTTTTTTTTGAATTTTTTCTTTATTTTTATGGGAATCTACATGGATTTCTGCACAAAACAAAACGATAACATTTTTCACCGCACACCACCTTTAAGGACCTACACCTCAAACGAAACAAAACAAAACAAACATTTTCGAACATCATTTATGAAAACCTTTAAAAATTTTAATCGATCTTTTTTATCCGAATAATTGAATTGTATCGTACAGAACTAGCAAAGAAGATCCCAACGTACTTGAATTTAATTCTTCCATATCGACATTTATCAATGCAAATATGTTTTTTTTCAATTTTCAAGAACCGTAGCTTTGATATTCTCAACTAAAAACTCTGAATTGTATGATCAGCATTTTTTGTTTTTTTTTCCCACCCCGAATAGAATCTGAAAATGGGAAATGAAACCAATTCAACCGGAAAATTCCACTAGATCCTGAGAGTTTTCTACCAGTATAAAAAACCTACCTCTGCTTCAGTTTCTTCACATTTCAACCATGAATTCCTTCTTTCTTATTCTCGTTCTCGTCGCTCTCATGTGCTTGTCCCTCGTCGAAGCTGCCGATCCAGATTTCGGAGGAATCTTCTCTGGAGTCGGCGGACTTATGGGATCCATCGGAGGATTGGCTGGAGCCGGAGGAAAGAAAAAGTAACACTTCTCTCATATTTTTCTGACTGACTGAATAAATTTATTTGCATTTCAAACTTTTTATTGTCATGAAAGAAGAGGTTATGAAATGGAAAGGATCAAGGGGAGTTTCACATAGGTTACCGTAATCCACGGAATGAACGATGGAATCTTAAGATAAATATTAAACAGTTGTAGAAGATGTGCATGAAGAAGAAGAAGAGGATGATGAAGACTTCAGAAGTTCTTGCCATCCTCTGACTATCAGTCGGTGTTCATCGGCTTGAACCGGTTTCTCTTGTTCTGCGGGTTCTTCCTGAAAAAAATTTCAATAAAAGCTCAAAAAATCTGCTCACTTCTTCTTTTCTCTCTTTCTCAATTGATGTCGATGTGGAGTTCTGTGAGTTCTCATCCGAACTCTTTGGTTCAATTTTCAAGAATTCTTGTAGTTCCTTGATAATTGGATCCTTTGGTTCCACGTATTCCGGTAACTCATCGCGAATTTTCACTTGAGTCATCTTGGAAGAAAGTTGTCTTTTGAGTAGAGAAGTCAGAGAATCTTCTCGCTGAAGCTTTCCAATCTGACGATCCACTTTCGATGAAAACTCAATTTCAGTGCTCATATCAATAACTGGAACTAGATTCACACTCAATTCCTCCTTTTCCTCTTCTTTTACTTCATCTTTGTTAGGTTCTTCTGATCTCAACGGCCTCACATATCTGGGCATTTCTTCTGAGAATTCCTCGATGATTGGAGGCTCAACACTAGCTTTTGATGTCATCTTTTTCTTCCGATTTGGAGTCGCATAAATTGCATTTGATTTTTTTGATTTATCAACTAAACTTCTCGCATTTCTCGACCATCTTTTCTCCGGTGTTTGTGATCTTCCTGGTTTCTCGTAGCTTTTTGATCTACGCATTGAAAACTCTTCACCGTTTTTCCGATATGATCGCAGTCTGTAATTTAAAAAGTTGAGATTACCGTAAAAGCTGTATTAGAAGGGCCGGCTTTTACTTTGATCCAAAGTCACGATTTCTACATATTATTGCGGTCATTTTTTGTCGAATTTTTTTTTCGAGAAATTCGGTGAATGTTCGTTTAAAAATTGAGCAATTTTTTGGAAAATTTAATTTCAAACAACACATTTTTGAAGGGGCCTTTTATTAGGAGGGCCCTTCTAATACAGGGTTTACGGTAAGAGTTTTTTAAGCTGTCTAGCTCTGAGTGGTTAATAAAAGTAAGCGGTCAATTCAGGAATTCGAAAAAAATAGGCTTGTCAAAAAACTGAAGCTCAACCAATTATTTGAAAATTTGATTCCTGTTTCCAGGAAAAATAGGTTCCACTTGAATGAACTTTGATCCGAGGCTCACCCGGATGTGCTACCTGAATGTAAACAGGAACTTGTTTTTGGAAGGTCTGAAATTTCACTCAAAAACAACTTCAATGAATACCGTAAACACTCTAATAGAACGACCACCGTAATTTGTAACTTTGAGTCAATTTTTTCGGTTCTTGTAATATAAAAAAGTTGTCAACTGACAAAATGCTTATCATAACATCAAAAATGTTTCGTCACTTTGTGATATCTTTTACAGAAAACGAGATATATGAACTCAAAGTTGGGGCATTGGGGGCAGTGATTACGGTAACTTTTTCTCTGCACAACATTCGGATTCTACCTGGAATAATCTCTTTCTGGTATTGGTGGTGGTCCATAGATATCACTATCTCCATCTTCTTCAAAATCACTTTCATTTCCGTCTTCAATTCTTCTCCGGATCCCTCGATATTCCAACCATGAAGCTCTTGCAACGTCATTTCTCGTGGACATTTCAGAAATCAAAGAATCCTCGGAATCGGCCAAAGGAGATGATATCATTTCAAGCTCATCAATGACTCGTTCCATTAAAATTTCTCTGAAATGGAGTATATTACTTACAGTCCCAGTCAATAAGATATTCAAAAACTTTTTTTTCGGTTGATTTTTGCTCATTTTGACCATTTCCAAGAGACTTGAGCCCGGCTGACAAACTTAAGTTTCCAGTAAGGCCTAGATCGTAAACCTTGCATTTACAGAATTTTTTGAAATTTTCCTATTTTTTCAGCTATTTGCTGATTTTTGGAAGACATCATTTTTGTACTGAAAATATGAAAAAAAAAACAGGTGCCTTTCAAAAATCCAAAAAAAAGGAATTTTCAAAAAATTAAATAGATGCAAAGTTTTCAATTTAGGTTTGTTTTACACCCTTCATAATTTTCAAAATGATCGGAAATTGGACAGCAGAGATCCAGACTTCCGAAAATGGTCAAAATGGCTGAAAATCAACTGAAATAGTTTTTGTATATTGACCGGTACTTTTTCGTTTTCCATGCACATCTAATATCATTTGGCACCAACCACCATATCCATTTATCAGTCATACATGCTTTATTACATATTCAAAAATGCACAAAATAATAGAGAAAATAGACAGAGCCTGAGTAAAATTTGAAAAAGAAAAGAGAAAGATAATATATAGGTCTGAAAAATGAGAGAGAGTAGTGAAAGAAACGAACAGTACAGTAACCTGAAAATGAAAACAAAAATTTTAAAACGATTTTTGACTCCTGTATTTTTCGTTTCGGGACCCACATCTCTCATTTTTTTAGACCTAGAATAGAAATTAGTGAAATTCAATACACAATCACGGGTAGAAGACATAAAACGGTTGTTTTTTTAATGGAGCGTACTTGCTACATACAAAATTAGAAGAAGTTTACAAAAATTACGATAGCATCTACCAGTGGCACAAGATAAGGTGCAGACAAAACTACCGTAATCTTGAATTCTAAAAAAATCTAAACATGCACAAACTACGATTATTCACAACTGATCCACAATGCGATTCATAGCATCTCTAGTCTGATACAACGCAAATATCTCTTGACTTTTAGCACTCGCCGGTCGGCCAGGCAACTCATTTGGATCTGAACTTGCCAGCATCAGAGTGCTGCCGATCGGTGAGTGGGCGGGGATTACGAACTCTTGAGATCCACCAAGTGTGGTGGCGAAGGAACGACGAGATGCTGGAGACATGCTACGATGACGGAGTGAACGTTGACTGACAGAAGCATCGTCACGAGTTGAAGACTTTGAACGACGGTGGTGGTATCTGGAATTGGTTAAGATTACGGTAAGAGAGTTCTAGGAATCTCAGAAATTTGCATCCTTGTAAAACATGGGCTCCGCGTCACTTCGAACCCGCTACACTTCGAAACCATTCATTTCGAAATCGGACATTTCGAAAACTTGGGAATACAGGCGGATGGATGAATTTTAGACTAAAAAAAAACAAATTAAGGGTTTTCAAATACGTTTTTTTCTTGATAGGACACAATCTGAAATCAGAAAAATCCAACATTTGTTTTTTTTTCAAAAATTTTTTAACGAATATTTCGAGTTTCAGGGGGTGTTCTATCAAAGAAAGCGTATTTGAAAACCCTGAAATTGGTTTTGTAGTCTTTGTTATCGAATGGTGTTCAGTAAATTAGGATATTCCCACAAACCTTTCCCTATTCTGATTTAGTTCATTTTCTCTCCGATGGTATTCATCCCTTGGCTCATCCCTTCTCTCATCTCTCCGTCTCTCATCTCTCTCCACATAACCATTACTTCTTCTGGACCATTGTCCAGGAGAAACTGAGTTCGCTACACTTCTATGACGATCCGGAACGATATAAAGAGGACTCAATGGAGCGGGATATGGAGGTGGTTGGGATCTGAAATCAAATTAGAGAAAAGTACAGTGTTCATTAAAAAAACCTCAAATCATCCCTGGAACCAGTCATAATAATTGGATGGGTGACCGGCTGGAACACTTGTTTGGGTCGGTAATCGTGGTGGATGTACTGGGGTGGGTCTTGTATTTCATCGTAGAATTCACTTCCATTATCCCGATACCTTCGATCACTCTCCTCAATCAATCTTTCCTTCCACTGAACTTCCTTTCTTAAATCTCTTCTATCTTCATCAGTCATCATCGTCTGTACTTTTCTATCATTCCACTGTTCATATGGCGCCCCATGAGCTCTAACAAGCAAAGGCGCTCCACCGAACGGGGCGGGCGTCAAAGAGATCATTGAGGTGTCTCCATCTAATGGAGCACGAAAGACTTCAACTGTTGTTGTTGTGGTAACGGCGTCATTCAGGAGAGCATTCCTTTTCGATAACTGAATACCTCCAGATGAGGGTTCAATGTTAACCTGTGATCGGGATATTGGAGTTTGCCAGGCAGGTTCATGATGTTTCTGAAAATTTGACGAGGTGAAATAACTGAAATTAATATGGAAATCCTAGTTAGCACAATCCCAACAAAACTGGACTTCAACTTGTTATCAGGACATACAAAATCGGTCAAAAAATTTGGAACGCTTCACGAATTTGCGTGTCATCCTTGCGCAGGGGCCATGCTATTCTTCTCTGTATTGTTCCAATTTTAGTATATGTTCTCGGAACAACGAATTCTTAAATAGGTCATCTGTTTATATAGGGACCCCCTAGACAGCAGCCGACATCTCCCGGGTTCCGCGCGTCACTTTTTTTTCTTGTTTCTGTGTGAAGGGGCGGAGCCTACGTTGCCTTGTGGGAAAGATGATGTTCTAGAAGGTGTATATGGGTTAAATATGTCATTTTGACAAGAAAAGTTGAATTTAAAATGTTTTTGAGAATCAAAGATCGAACATTGTAACAGCAATTTTGTCAAAAATTTTTTGAAATATTCATTCAAACCTCTCTCGAATTTTCTTTATTTTCGTCTCTCTTGTTTTTTTTTTTGAATTATCTTTTTTTCAAAATTTATCTTGTTTTTTCATGCTCTTTTTCACTCTTTATACACAGAAATACAATAAAAAACACCTATAAAGTATTATAACACAGCTAACTCTTATCAGGAAAGGGGCGGAGCCAATTGGCATGGTTATGTGAATGAAACGGTTCGGTGATATAAATTACTCAAATGACCGAAAGATAACGGGTAAATTTGCTAAAACCCATATATACTTACTGGCATACAAAGTCTCTTTTTTATTTAAAATTCAAGACAATCGTAGTTCCTCTAATAGATGCCCACCCAAATTATCAATTTTGAGTTCATATATCTCATTTCCTGTTTCCTAAAAAAATATTAATGATAATTTCAAAAATATGTTGTTAGTTAATCACTTTTTAATATCTTTCACAGGGAATGAGATAATTAAGCTCAAAGTTGACAGTTTGGGAGGGGCTCCTATTAGAGGAAATACGGTAATACGTTTGCCTACATCTACAGAGTCTTACCGATTCTTCAATAAGGTTTCTTTCATAATAATATCTAGTAGTAGACAACATCACTTTTGTCAGGGGTTTGCCAACGAAACAGAGCCAAAACTTTTTGTGTCTTTTCTGTGGATCCAAAAACAAATGAAAACCACCAAAAAACGAGCAAGAAAAAGAGTTTTGTGATGTTTGTGTCTCTTTTTTTCAGGTCGGTGTCATATTTATACACTCTGTTTCCCAACCCTTCTACGTATCGAATTCCCTCCGTGTTTACTTTCACCGCTTTTGGCACCTCCTCTCTATTTTTCTTCACCGTTGGCTACTACTTGTCACAAGGGTAGGCAAGGGATAGGTTTCTGGCAAGAATCCCTCGAAAACCAAAAATGTAAGAAGAAGATCGAATGCAAATATTGACAGTGATGCGCGAAATGTCTCGCACTGTTTCACATTTTTGAATTTTGCAGTCTCTTGGAAAAACGGATGACTCACCGGACGGAAGACGTTTAACACAAGCTTCGTTGGTTGGATGAACTCGTCTGGTGGTGAATCACGACCCTGGAATAAATAAAAATCAGATATTGGCTGCGTTACTTTGACTTTCGAATGATCTCAAAAATGATTTCGGTTTCAAAAAGTGCTCATACCTGTTTCGATAGATATGGTCCCTAGTTGTTTAGATATTTTATTTCCTGTATTAGAAGCCCACCCAAATTGAGCTCAATAATCTTGATTCATTTAAAAGATATAAAAAAGAGGTAAACTGGTAAATTATTTATCATGATATCACAAATATTTTATCAGTGGACAAGGTTTTCATATCTCGCACAGGAATCGAGATAATTGATCTCAAAGTAGACGGTTCTTCTGGGCTTCTAGTAAAGAAAATAAGTTACTGTTTTTATCTTGAAAAAACGTCATGAAGGAAAGGTTTGTATTTTTTTTTCATTGACAACTATCTAAAACTAGTAAAAATAACAATAAGAAATTAGGTTTTTCTAATTATAAAAGAAAATCAGATTTCAACAGACTATAAAGGTCCAGACAGCCCAAATAGGTTTAGCCCAAAACGGATTTTCGAAATAGGATATATTTTTTTCTTCACTTCCATCTAATAAAAAAAGTTCTGCAAGTTCTTTCCAGCTTTCGATCAGAATAGTCTGCAAGTTTAGCAAGAATTCGATCGTTGTCATGGAAAAGCTATTTGAAAAAACTGGAAACTGATCCTAATGAAATCTTTAAAATAATTTTTTTGGTTTTCAGAATTTGTCTGACAAGACATCATCAGTAAAACTTCAGGATTTTTTCATTATGGACATTTCCGATGGCCAATTTAAATAACTTTTTGGTCAATATCAGTCTATTTTTCCTTTATCTCCTCTTGAAGCTCACTCAAACCATCAACTTTGTGCTCAACTATCTCGATTCCTATAGAATATATAGAAAAGTGGTCAATTAAAAAACTATCTTTGACATTATCTCCCTTATATATAAAACGCTAGAGGCGTCTGTCTGTCCCGATGTCAGTCTGTCAACTTTTGAAATACTTGAAAAATAAACATAGATTTACGTGACCCTTTCGGAAAAATGAGCTAAGCGACGAAGAAAAAAACTAGGTTAAATCGCGCCGAAGGCGCACCAGCTTGCTGGTCATTAATATTTTCCCAGTTGACAATTTTTTGATATCTTTCACCGGAATCGAGATAACTGAGCTCAAAGTTGACGGTTTTGGTGGGCTAGTAATAGAGGAAGTTCAGTATTTTCTTTTTAAAAAATCAACTCACTTTAAACGAATAAATGGGTGATGGTGGAGGAGATGGAGGCTTCGGAAGAGGAGCTAGATGATGTCCATTTTCTCGTTTCGATGGTCCTTCTCTTCCAACTGAAATTAATGTTTCACGGGATGTACTTGGTACCATTTGAATTGGAAGAGGAGATTGTCTCTGAATATGAACAAGATGAAAATAGGATTCAGAAGGAGACTAACATGAAGAGAAGTAGTGGATCTCGTCAAATCGAATCCTTCTTCCAGCCTTCGGGATGGAGATTCAGAATACGGAGACATCCATGAACTCTGACTTGTACTTGGACTCGCTGACTGGATTGCACTGTGTACCACTAACCCATTATGCTGCCCTCCACTTGTGGTTACTGTAGTTTTCATATTAATAATCATTTGTCCATGTCCTCCACTAGTTGACTGATTGCTGAGGTTATCATAAATTCCACGTTGCGGATATCCATTAGAACCGCGCATGGCGGCGGCTTTTTGAGAGACTCTCTGGCGCGAATTTGAGTTTCTGGAGGAATGTGATGATGCATTGTGACGGGACATAGATGTACGAATGAAAATAGTCCAGAGAGATGGAGAATCGGAGAGTGTTGAGGGGTGATAAGAAAAATTGTGGAAGAAAATTTCAACAAAATTCAGTCACACATTTTTAGTTTTCCATAAAAAATAGGGAGACGCAGATAGACAAGAGAGACTGTTGATGTGCTTTTCGGGGTTGTTTGTTCAATATGTATACGCGCATGTGTTTGGAAGGCAACATGGAAAACGAGTGAAAACGAAGAAAAGTATTAGGGAAAACTATACTGAAGAAGAAGAGGAGTGAAATAAGGATTTGGATGGAGAAAAAGGTGAGAAAAGGGGGAGAGATACCAAAGCTTATCAGTTCAGAAACACCCATTCATTATCTATAATTGAATAAGGGATTATATAGTATTAAGCTCGAGGAGCGAGCTGGTGGCTTTTTCAATTTTTAGAAAATGTTCTTTATTTTTTAATTGAAAGTCATGAAAGAAAAATTCGAAATTCCAAAATTCCAAAATTAGGTCTCAGAAATTTTGAATTTTTAAACATTTTCAAAAAACCTAATCATCCACAAATACTTTAAAATTTGAGAAAAATAGAGAACCGAAAATGGAAAACCATTCAGAACTATAAACAAAACGATTTTTATTTTTGACTTGGTGCATACTGAAACAACCGAAAAACCTGTAATAGGAGAGCACTTAGCCTTTAACTTTGAGCCAATTTTTCTCGGTTATTGTGAAAGATATGAGAAAGTTATCAACTGATAAAAAGTATCTTTATATCACAAATATTTTATCAGTTGACACATTTTTGATATCTTGTATAGGAATTGAGATAATTGAGCTCAAACTTGACAGTGCGGGTGCCCTTCTATTACAGGTTTCATGAATATTTTTAGTGCCTGGGATTTAAAAAAATATAGAATTCGAAAACACAAAAACTAGAATTTCGAAAAATAGAATTTACTTTTTTCCCAAGAACCTAAAACTCCAAGAATTCGAAAAAAATAGTAAAAATGCGAAAGACCCGGAAAAGCGGAAATTTTCGAAATTTGGAAATTTGGAAAAAATTGAGTTATTAAAAATCTGAACGTTTGACTTTTTTCAGCCTGAAAATAAATTCTAAAAATATTAAATTCCTAAATTCGATTAATAAAAAAAAATAAGCAACATATTCAGTTTGACTGAATTAACATAAAAGAGGTCAATATGACAAGAAAGTTAAACCAACTAAAATAGAGAACCGTTTTTCGAATAAAAAAATTTAAGGCAAAATAGTACTAAAAACTTCTAGTAAAAAATCGGTTGAATTCCAAAAAGTGTGTCATCCAGTTATGCTGATTCATCTATAATTGAATAGTGAGTCATGGAAGAACATAGTTTTGAAATAGAGGTTCAGATGAGAAGAATCATATTTTTAAATGATGGAAGTACAGTAATTTTTTCCGTTTCAATCCAATTTAAAAATAAAAGCTAACCACAAAATTAACAGAAATCGACAAGGAAACCCGACAAAAAACATGTTCCGTATGGTTGAAGTGAAGTGGTTGCTGGACACTAAACGGAAGCTTATCCATATCTATTTTTCTCTGGACAGATATCAATATCAACGACTCTAAGAGGATCGGAGGGGAAGAGCAAGAGAGCATGTCTGTGCTCCCAAGATGACACAAAAAATGAAGTGCTTCTTCTGTGGGAGAATTTAGAAACAAAGAGATAATTAAAGATGAAGAGACGCAGAGATTCGAAATATAGAGAGCGCATGATAGACTCTCTGAGCAAACAGTGCAACGACACGAAAGAGAAAAGTGAAAGAAGTAGAAGCAGACCAAGAAGCAGATTCTGGATAGAGACCTGAGAAGAATAGGTATAGAGAGAGAGAGAGAGTGAGTGAGTAAAAGTATTCGGGTCTTGGCACGAAACTTGAAACTCGAACATGAATTAGGGATTCGTATACGCATAGAATACTGGAACACGAACATGGAAAGATAGAATCTTTGTCGATTTTCAAAAGTATTCTTTTTGAAAAATGAGAATTGGCAAATAGAAAATCAGATCACTTTGGAAAATTAGAGCTAATAACCTGAGTTGCCTTCATTACAGCGCGTCGCATAATTAGGATCATAAAATCTGAGCAAAGCGTTGTATTGGGCTGAAATATGGAGCGCTAAAACTCAAATAATTCATCAGTAAACTGGCGTAGTTTCAAATTATTTAATTAACTTTGAGCTGAGTTGACGCTTATCAAAATTGCTTCAACTCATGGAAATCACATCGGCATGCAAGAAACCATTCATCTTTGAGCAATCATAACAATAGATTTGAGAAATTGCTTTGAAAATTTCAGTTGCTTTGAATGAAACGTAAAATTATACCTAAGAGTTTTTGTGCTTCCAAGATACCTATGTCTAAAGATTAACCGGTTTTTATTTGTCTGTTCGCCACCCCGTAGAAAAGCAGAAGCTAAAAATGAACCAAAAAAAAGTTTGCAGTATTCTATGGAAGTATAAGGAAAGAGGACCTTGTCAGTATGTGAATGGGACCCGTCAACAAATGGATATCTTTTACGGATATTATGGGATTGAACATTTTTAGACAGTACCACCGACAGTTTTTGTAGAACAACAGGTTGGATTTACTCTGAAAGATTTGATTGGAAAACTAGATTTTCATGTTTTTCAGATGTCGAATCCGAATACTTGATAGTTTTGGAACTCATGCAGTATTCACAACTAAAACGTATTTCCTTCAATATAAACGAAAACTTTGTGTTCCATATTCTCAACGAAAACCATGGGGAGGACATGGATTGGATCTTCGACAACATTGAACATTTTATCCACATTCTGATGATAACACATTTTTAGGATTCGTTGTAGACACTGAAGGCGTTAATGAAAACTCTTGTTGAACAGTCATTCTATAAGTAAGACTTCAACATTTCAGTAGAAAATTTCGGAAATCTCAAATGTTCATTCAAAACAGGAAAATAGTCTATCATCTAATCAGTTTTTCGCACGAAACTATGAAAACCTGGAAAACTAAAAATGAACTTCTTCTCTATTTTCTCCCTGCTTGATGACGTAATCAAAAATGGTGAAGAAGAAGAAAAATGAGAGAAAAAGAAGGAATAAGAATAAGAAGAAGAAAAGGAGGAAAACCGACGGATAAAGCACATTTGTTGCGAAAAAGAGCTGAGAAAGAGTGGGTTGGCATGGAAACAAAAGTAAAAAAGAAAAAAGAAATATTGGGGAAGGAAAAAGGGGAAAAAGTAAAAAGAATTATTACTTTCGGAATGGGCGTGTGAGAGTGCTGCTGATACTCTTTTTTTTTCAAGAAAAAAAGCTTTTTGGAGGATGAAGAAGAATAAGAAAAAAGTGAGGAAGATGACTTTTGAAAGAAGGGAAATGGGCTAAAAGAGACGAGATGAAAGGGGTTTTTTGGAAAAAGAAAAAACAGAGATTTTTTTGAGTTTTCCAATAATAAGGTGTCGGGGGTCTTTGTTGTTCGTATTTAGTTAGTAACAGGGGAAACCCGGGAAACTGGACAACAACCTCTAGGGAAGAAAACAACTTTTGAAAATTATCTCAGGAAAAAGAGGGCTTTAAGAAATTCTAGAGATTTGAAATTATTCTTCTTTTGATGAACTTACTGATTTCACGAAATTCCGCCTATAAATCCAAAATATCGAAAACCCAGAAATCTAGATTTGGAGAATCTGAAAAATTGTAAATTTAAAAACTCTGAAATTTCAAAATTCAGATTTTACCTTAAGCTAAATTTTAGAATTTAATTTAGTGAATTCAGTTTTCGAGTTGCTGAAATTTCGAATCTAAATCTCCGAGTTTGGATTTTCTCAATTTCTCGATTTTCGAATTTCTCGATTTCTGATATTTCAAAATTCCAAAATTTCTGACACTCAGAATTTCGAATATTTGAAACACTTTTCTGAATTCGAAAATTAAAATTTCCTAACTTCTCACTTTTTGAATTCATTTATATCCGAATTTATCAAAATTCTGGCTATATTTATTTTCGATATACCGTAGAACCTGTAATAGAAGGGCGTCTGGAGTTTTAATTTTGAGCCAATTTATCTCGGTTCCTGTCAAAGATATAAGAAAGTTGTCAACTGATAAATTGTTCATCATAATATCACCAACATTTCTTTAGTTTACACATTTTTGGTATATTACATGGGAGCTAAGAAAAATTACCTCAAACTTGACAGTGTGGGGAGGGGGCTTTTTATTAGAGGTTTTACGAAATTTTGAAAGAACCCGAAACTGGGTTTTCCGAATTAGGAATCTTTAAAACTCTGAATTTCTAATTTTTCAATTTTCCGAGGGTTCTTTACTGAATTTGACTTCTAAAAACCTGTCAATTCAGAATTAACATATACTGTCAGTTGATTATTTTGTTCAAATCGCATGCTCTACAGTAACACAATTTTCCACGTTATCTTCGTTTTTAATTAAAAGTGCAGAAACGCTTTTTTTTTGAAGACCAATGTGGTTTTAAAACCACAAACTTTGTTTGGTTCTTCGATCACATTATCTTTCTTCTCCACGAAAAAATATTTATTCTTAAAATTAACCGAACTTCTCTCGGTGAAATTCGCAGTTCGCAATTGTTTCTACCGTTGCAAACAAAGAATTGATTCCATTAAAAATGCGAAGAGGAGAGGGATGTGAAAAATCTCAAGAAAAACAGGAGAAGACTGGAACTAATGAAAAGTTCCGAGTACATCATTTGAAATGCTATCATGGAGTACAGAAAAAGGAGGAAGTAGCGTAAGTTTTTCGTATTTGAAGATTTGAGGAAGAATCTGAAATTTTTAGGAGGTTAATGAAGGATTCGGGTCCTGGAACGTTCCTTGTCCGATCATCATTCTTACGATCTGAAGTTGCTCTTGGATTGTTTTTGTCGGTGAAAGTTGGAGTTGGAGAAGTCGATTGTATTCATCATTATCTCATCGATTGTCGATCAGGAGAGTATTATCTAATTCAAGAATTCAAAGATAATAAAGAAAATGGAAAATCGGTGACTGTCGAATCGAAACCTTTTCCGACGCTCGAGGAAATGATTGAATACTATCAACATCATCGTCTCGCATGCAAAATCCGATTGGGAAGACCATTGAAACGACCTCCGTGGCAGTTGAGACACAATCAAGTCCGATATGATGATTCTGGAAAACTTGGATCTGGAAATTTCTGTATTGTTTACAAAGGAAAGCTGGTGAAAAAGGATGGAGAGGTGAAGGATGTGGCAATCAAGGTGTCAAAGGATACGGATAAAGAATCGGCGGCACTGATGGAAACCAGAAATTTGTTGTTTGCAGAAGCAAGAATTATGATGAATTATAAGCATGCAAACGTTATTTTGGTAAAAATTATATTTACAATTTTCGGCTTGAAAATACTTTTTTATAGCTCTACGGCCTCGCCTGTGATCTTCCTCCATTCATGGTCTGTATGGAATTCTGTGCTGGTGGAAGTCTGGAAGATGCTCTGAAAAAGTTTGGAAAGGATATGGAGGAGTTCGAAAGACAGATTCTTCTTATTGACGCAGCTCGTGGCATGAGATATCTCCATTACCAAAAGTGTGTTCATCGTGACCTGGCATCCAGAAACTGCTTGATTTCTTCCGAAGGCAACGTTAAAATTGCGGATTTCGGATTGAGTAAAACTTTGGAAAAGAATCAGACGGCGTTCAAAGAGGCTCTCAAAGAAGCACCACTTGCGTAAGTTGACGTCTGGAATCTATTTTGAAAAAATTTGTTTTCCAGATGGTTGGCTCCAGAATGCATTCAGCGTGAATCAGAATTCTCAATCAAAACCGACGTCTGGGCATTTGGAGTGGTTATCTTCGAAGTCTACAACAATGGAGCAAAACTATTTAATGGAGAAGAAGACACTGCAATCATTCGAAAAATCAAGAGAGCCAATATGCCAACAATTGAAAATCGTACAAAATTACCGAGTATGCAAGCGGTTCTCAGCTCGATTTGGACAAGAAAACCGGACGATCGACCGGATTTTCAGAAAGTTCTAGAACAACTTGTTGCTGCTCTTGTCCCTATTCAACAGTCGGATCTGAAACGAATGCAGATTAATAATCTGAAAGGAGTCTCGAGAACTCAATTGCCGGTAGGTTTTTTCTTATTCATTTGTTTCATATCAGACGAAGCATCGTTTCACACTTTATCAAGAAAATTTATATGAAGTTTCTGAAACACAACAAAATTTTCAGAACACAAGTCTGGAGATGGAAGTTGTGGTGAACGAGGAGCAAGAACAGGATGGGTCATCGGAGAAGAATCGGAATAAATCAAGAAATGGAGAGATGCAAAAAAAGAAAACAGCGAATCGAAAAGAGCGGAACAGTGCAAAAAGAACCACCAGAGAGGATCCACCAAAGACAAGAAAGTCAGTTCCACTTCGTCATACAATTCGGAATCAGCCTGGAGCCCCGTCGGAGTGAAAAAGAAAACTAGAATTTTTCCCCGAATAAAGATTCTGTGTTTTTTTTGGTTTTTATTCTTTATAGTCGAACCAGCCTGGCTAGTGCGCCTACGACGCGCGCGAGTTCGTCGCTTAGCTCCTCCCTTTTAAAAAACTTTCAAATTGAAAAACTAATTAAAATTTCGATTATTGTCCATTTATTAGGCTGGTCCATAAGTTTCTTTCGATTTTGGTAAAATTTTCGATCAAATTTTTCTCAGAGCGGAGGAAGCTAAATTAATGAAAAATGTCCATGAGCATCGGTAGTTGTCTGGCAAAGCTCCGGTAATTTCTTGATTCCATCGGCCCAGATCGAGGAGGGCTGCGATTGGAAGAGGGAGTGAACTCATATTTGAAGTCGTCTTTTCAATCAAAGTCTTTTCTATCAAGATGGTTCTTTAGAGCCTAAAACGACTATTCATCCGAAAGGGCAAGGTCCGGAAAATACTATGGGGGCAAAAGAATGGTCCAGCCAAATGACATTGGTTTTTGGCTGATGCCTCTTGTGACAGGCGATGTCGCGCGGCCCCATGCTTGAGGGTAGGAGTAGTAAGAGATCCCTCTTCATCTATTTCTTATCAGGAAGGAATAAAAACAAAATGACATTTTGAAAGATTTGACGGTAAAGACCGAAAGCAAGCAGCATCCTCGCGAACGATGAGAAGGAGGAATAAGACAAAATGTGCACAGAAAGTCCATGAGATACTCTATCTAACAAAAAAACATCCACCAAGAAATATAGTCCCACTGAACAGATATGAATTTTCAAAGTTTAGCATTCGAAATCGAAAGAAACTTATGGGCCAACCTAATATTTATTACCAGTCCGTTTGCCGCTCCTCCGGCGCTTGAACCCAAGTGCAAACGAGCTCCAGACTGTTGAAAGTTTTCAGAATGGCCTAAAATCCACAAAAAAAATAATTTTTGTGTATCTTATCGACCGGTACTTTAGATATTCTGGATAAGAAACCCTATATATTTTTTAGAACTTCCTGAACGCTAATTGTATCACTGCAATTTTTTAAGAGAACTATAAAAAATGAATGGGCAAAAGTGCATAAATCAGTGCATAAAACAGGTGAATACTTTATTCGATGTACACAATATACAGAAAAATCAGAACCACCACAATTTCGATGTGCGATTCCTTTTCAGCCGGTCGACGTGGCGGAGTGCATATTCCAGTTAATTCACAAACTTCATCAGCATAGAATCCAGCAGAAGCATAAATCTAAAGTGCATCCTTCCCTCTCACCATTTTCGCACACGAACCTGAAATATTTTTTTGGTCATATTCTACCATTCTTTGATTTTAACCGCTCACGGCCACTCCAACTACCGTATTCCAACCATCAATTTTAGTAATTGCTCCACCGCCAGAATCACCCTAAACAACTTTAATTGTGTTCTTATTTGAAACATTGTGTTACCGAACAAATAGTCGTTTTATGATTGAAACTTTTTGCTGTGAAAAGTCTCGACTCCATACGAAGCACCACACCGTCCGAGGTGTATTCTGCCACCTAAATTTTGAACTATTGTAAGCAATAAAGTTTTCAATAGTGAACCTTAGCCTTATGATATAACAGTCGATGTTTTGACAATGAGTTTGAGGAAGATGCGCTGGCGCTGGAATTATAAATAATTGCAGATTTTCTTAGAAAAAGTTAAAGATTACGGTTATCTCCATATCCAAAGAAATCAAGATCGGTCCCGAGTGCATTATCATTGATATCTCCTGTGTAAAAAAACTTTTTTCAAACAAAAAAGAAATCTCTAACTTGCAAAGCATGCCGGTTGGATTTCAGAAGTATAATCCAAGTCTTCTGCCAACTCGACAATCATAAAATCATCAGGAGTTTGGTAGATATAAAAGTCATCCAGAATTTTTCGGCAAAATTGAATCATGTAACGCTGGAGAAAATGGGTTAAAAAATTAGATTCTTAAAAAACCTACAAACTTGGATCTCCCAATAGTTGTTTCATTTCTGCTCAATACGGTTACTTTACTCGCTTTCACTTCAGTTACGATTAGATGTCTACACCCGAAAATAAAATAAAAAACTACAGTAACCGGAAAAAAAACTAACTCTCCATTGCTGCAATCTTCTTTTTTCACAGGAAAGTTGACATCTGTCTCAATCTATTCTTTTTTATTTCCATTCGCAGAACAATGTGTTGCAGTTAGAATATGTCTTGGAGAGATGACTGTTCCTGAACAATGTGAAGAACCATCTGATTTCAAAGTGTGAACCATCACTGTCCATGGAGCTTCATTTTTCTTCACCGCTGTACCTCTGAACACTTTGGCTGAAATTTTCCAATTTCAGAGAAGAAAAGAAGGGGCTGCCTACGTTTCACAGTTATTCCACAGTGTTCTAATCATTTCTCATTTTCTTCAGTTGTCAATTTTCGACTATCAAAACAAGCAATTAGATAGAAAATCAAAGTCAACAGAATAATTTTCATTGCTATAGACAGAGCTAGAACTAAGATTATTAGCTGGGAGTCAAGAGCTGGATTCATAGAAAAATGTTGAAAATAGAGATCACGTTCAAAATAGAACTTAAAGTTAACCTGAAAAAAAAATCGAAAACTTCAATTTTGCTAGTTACCGTAAGACCTGTAATAGAAGGGGTTCCTAACTTGAAACTTTGAGTCTATTTATCTCGAATCGAGATTCTCGATTCCTGTCGAAGATATAAAATAGTTGGCAATTGATAAAGTGTTCATCGTAATATCGAGAATGTTTTCTCAGTTAACACATTTTTGATATCTTGGAAAGGAATTGAGTTAATGGAGCTCAAACTTGACAGCTTGGGAGTCCCTTCTATTACAGGTCTTACGGTAACTGGTTAACCTAGAAATCAAACAACTTTTTGAAGAGATAATTTATTGATAAATAAACCACATGAAAATTGGAATAAGAAATATAGAAAACCGAATAACTCCATTCTCATCTTCTTCAGAATCCGGAGTGCAAATTCCAGTGAGATCGCATATATCGTCGGAATAAAAACCAGGTGCACCATAGATTTCGTGTCCTTCCGCACCTCGATTCATGAAAACACAAGTAGCTGAAAAAAAGTTGCTGAAAATGATAGTATACACGTGGGTTCAGGCGAGGGGGTCAGAAAGCGCGCCCCAGTAAATTTTTCAAAAATTCTCATTTGGCTGCCGGCGCTTGTTGACTGACAATCATATGCATTAGGCCGACACGTTTTTTTTTCAATATTTTTCG
>NC_013489.2:9776230-9795936 GCF_000004555.2 Caenorhabditis briggsae
CGCTTTCTGACCCCCTCGCCTGAACCCACGTGAGTATATGAAGTATTTATACTTTGCATAGCCACTCCCACAACTGTATTTCTACCACCAATTATACGAATTGCGCCACCTCCCGAGTCTCCCTTAACATCACTTATAATTAATCATTGCTGAAAATCCTTTGAAATTGTTTGGCTCACCGGACACATGATACTATTCTTATTGCGACTTCTGGCTTTGAACAACCTGGGATCAATACGATTCAGAGTCCCCTCAACGTTGACTTTCAGAATCTGAAACTTTTGAATTCAATGGATAAAAATTCATTAACCTAACATCGAGTTCTTCGGATCGCAATGGTGGCTTCGGTGGCTTTTGATTGTCGGGAGTTGATGGCTTATCTTTAGGAGCTGAAAAAAGTTTGAATCAAGAAATCACAAAACTGAAAATTTACGATTGTCTCCAAAACCAAAAAGTCTGGCTATTGCTCCCCCTTTGTAATCTTCTACGCTATCTGAAAAAATTTTCATAAGCAGAATATCTTTACTGAAATTAATTTACTAGATACACAAGCTGGTTTCACTTCTGAAGTATACTCAAAGTCTTCTGACAACTCAATAATCATTACATCATCCGGAGATTGAATTTGAAAAGCATCCTTAGTAAGTATGCGACAAAAATTGAGTAGGTACAGCTAAAAAGAAACATTATCGGTCTAGGAAGAGTAGAAATTAAAACTTACAAATTTTGCTCGGCCAATATCATTTCCCTTTCTGTCCTGAACAAAAACTTTACTGGCTTTAACTTCAGGAACGATTATGTGTCTGCAATTATAACGTGATATTATTTTTCAAAATTAAATATTAAAAACCAGTTAACAGATCAAAACATGAGCCAAAAACCATTCGAAACGGATTTAAAACGGGCCAAAAACAGACCAAAAACAAACCAATCCGAGTTTTATTTCTTTTGGGCCAAACAAAGATTGAAAACAACTCGAAACGGTCCAAAAAACTGATAAAACACGGCCCGTCGTTTTTGGTTTGTTTTTGATCGGTTTTTGGATCGTTTAAGACCAGTCGAACGGATCAAAAACAGACATAAAGGAACCTGAAAATAGACCAAAAACAACAACTGTCAAAAAACCGACCAATACCGGACTGGAAAGGGCCATTAAACGGCACTTCGTATCTATTCTGTTTTTGAGTCGAATAGGAAAACGATTCTTTGGCAGTCCAGAAAACGGTTAAAAACGGACCAAAGATGTTGTCAAAAAACGGGTCCGTATTTCTGGTTAAGATTAGGTATTTTCAGTCATTTTTCGGAACCATCAATTTTTTTTTAATTTTTCGAAAAGTTTTCAATTTAAGAAAACTCTTCAGATACAGCCTATTTTTTGTTAAAAACACCTAAACCATTCTTGAAAACATCCGCTTGTCCAATAATTCAAATTCTCTAACCACCGAACTCACTCATTTTCCGGACAATCTTCTCGGTCGAATTTGAACCCCACGTATGTTTTTATCCACTGAACATCAGAATGATTTGCCAAGCAATGAGTAGCCGACAGAATGTGACGAGGCGATATCAAAGTTCCAGAACATATCGTTCCTGTTCCATCGGATTTGGCCACTCTAACAACCACCGCCCATGGTGCTTGATCATCACTAACTATTCCTCCGTTGAATATTTTTGCTGAATTCAAACGAGGATCCTAATTTTTGAGTTGACTTTTTGCCTACATTTCGTTGTCACACCACACTGCTCTAGACGTTTTTCGTTCTCTTCCTCTGTCAATTTTTTGCTTTCAATCGGAGCAATTAGATGGAGAATTATGATCAATTGACACCAGATCATCTTCACAATTGGAACTGAATTCCTAGCTCCAACTGTTAGAGCCTAACACCAGTGAGTTGGCTGCACTGCCTTCTCATTGTGAGAAAAACAGGTTACGTTGGAAAATCATGATTGTCATGATGAACTCGATATTTAGATATCTGAAAAATGTGAAGAGAGTAAACACCAACAGCAAAAAAGGGTTTATTCAGGGTGCTTCAAATCTCTGATTGGTTAAAATGAAAGATGTCTTTAGAACAAAGAAACGGACTAAATATTGCAATATTTCAATACTTTTTGATCGTGGTGGGGAATAGAATTTTTGATTGGAAAATGGGGAAAAAAGAAGGAGAATCGGAGAGAAAAGTGATTGACTTCGGGGAGGTTATGAAATATGAACGAGAAAAATAGATGGGAAAGGAAATGAAAACAAGAAAAGGGGTAAAACTCAACAATCAAGAAAGAAATGGAGGGAAAACTCCAAAAAATTAAAAGAGCAAAAGAAAAGGACAGTGTGAACCCGGGTTAACATGGAAAATTCTGGAAACTTTTTCCGGGAAATGGGATAAATAGATTGGAAAGGAAAATGATGATTAGATTCTTTATGTTTTGGATATCTCAGATGGGCGACGACTATTTTGGAAGAAATTTGTGACAAGGAGGCAATAGACTTAGAAGTATATAGAGCTCTATACGATAAATTATATGTTGATCTGGAATAAATACATTTTTGGTTAACAATGAAAAAACAGGGAAGATAGATGGCAGAGGTCAACTCTAGTGCAAAATCAGGGGGGCAAACGGAAAACAGGAGAAAAACTACTGATTATTATTTTTTGTTTGATTCGAATTACCGGGTCTTGGAGGGACCGAGAGGATCATGAGAGAGGGATTGGGGGATATAGATAATTTTCATAATTTTCAGGAGCTCATTATAGTTTTAAAACATTTGGGTCTTGACTTTCTTTGCTGGTGTTGGTTGGAAATGATGAATTGGAGTAGCAACGGTCAGAGGACGCATGTTACGGGAAGTAGAAACATTGACTTGGGGTTGAAGACGTGGAGCAGATGTGGACCACGAGCTTGGAAGACGAAGAGAAGAAGTTTCGTCTTCGACTTTGACGTAGTCGCTTAGCTGAAACTGAAATTAAGATTTGGAATGGTGTAATGGAAACTGAGGAGTGTGGTGTGTGTGTTACAGTAGGATTTCCAATGAAAAAAAACTTACCACTTCATACTTGATTGGCCTATCCATAGTCACAAATTGCATTTTCGGCTGTTGTGGCTGTTGCGTTTTGTAAAATTGAGACTGTCCATTGTTCACAACAGAGGCTGGAACCGCTCTGTAGGCGACTCTTGGTTGAGCCGACATCGTGACAATCTTTCTCTTCAACGGCTGCCCAGCCATCTTCATTGGAACCAATGGTGGCATATTGGCACAATTTGTGTTATCCGAGGCAGCATCACATTGGTCTTCAAAAGCTCCTAGCGTACGAGAAGTACGGTAGATGGGCGACGTTGCCGACGATGAAGACGTCGACGACGAGACTGACGAAGCCGATGACGACGAGGTCGAAGAAGGCTTACGCCCTCCGATCTTGGCCATCGCCATCGATATCGTCTCGTCGCTACGACGATACATCGAAGGTGGATGTTGTTGTTGATAGTGTTGCTGTGGTTGTAACGTTGGCGGAGGATGATTCGAATTATCCAGTGCTATGTGGTAGTGGCTCAGGTTCCCAGAAGATTGATATTTGTTATGGTTGCTGCTATTGTGATTGTGGTTTGTCACGGAGTTTCTAGTCATTTGTCGGTTGACGTTCGATGGGACCATAACTGGTCCAGCAGATGGAACAACGGCCGATGGAACGGCGACAACAGTTTGTTGTTCCGAATTTGGAGAATTCGGAGATGTAACTGTTGGCTGACAAGCCTCATCAATGCATTCGATGGCGTTTTGAGCATCTTGGTGTGCCAATGGATTGAGTTGTGGTGCAACAAGAAGGCACGCCGAAAGCATAATAACAGCCAAACATGTTCCAGCCTGAGTGCTTCTCTTTGTGCATTGATATAGTTGTGCCTGGAGCTTCTTGATCTGAGAGAGCGCTGATTGTTTTTCACTGGTTAGTTGTTGGATTTGTTGTTTCAGTGCTTGATTTTCTTTTGTCGATTCCGATACTCGGTCTTCAAGTTGTTCAATGTAGTCCTGTAATAAATAATTATTAGTTTCAAAAACCCCATAATTAGGATGATTGATGATAATGACCTCACTTATTCTGACATCGTCTTTATTCCCCTTTCCCGCTCAGAATGCCTCATTCAGATTTTATCTCATCTACATCTACTCCAATAGCCCCTTTGTAAGACAGAGTTCCGATGAGAGAAACCGCTGTGATCATTGTCCCAATCAACTATTGATCCAGATATCCCCTGTCTATGAGAAAAAGAGGAGAGGTCAATCCCGAAGAATTCTCTTCTCATTTCAAGGTCTTCGGGCTTCTCACGCTCTTCTCTTCCCGACCCAATGTCCATGGCCTATTTTGAAAAAAAAGAAGGATGGCGTCCTAAGAGGTTGAGAGAAGAACGAATGCGGTCAGCTGACGACACGAAAAACACATGTTTTCACAGTATATGTTGTTGATGTGAACAATAACAAATGAGGTGACTATTGTGTTGCCCTAAATTTGAAAAACTTTAGGTTGTACGAGAAGAAGAAGATGATCGAAGATTCAATTGACATTTGCCAGACACTAAGCATACTATTAATACAAGATTGACAGTTTCTGGAAGTATTCTGTCACAGAAGTGACAATACCAAATGGAAGGAAAAAGAAATGCACTTTGTAACCTAAAAGACGCCAAACTACAGTAATCTCATGCCAAACTTCATCTATCGCAACTAGTTTTCCAATGTACTTTCTCATCCGGATATAAATATTTGCCACAGACCCGAAAAACTTAGTGTCTCATTTTTTCTCTCACAAACAAAAAATGTGCTCACTGTAAGGTTGCCACCACCTGGCACTAGGTCAACATCCCCGCTAGGAAAACAGTAAAAAGGTCATCATCATGATCATCATTGAAATGAACTCACCTGTTTCCTTTTGCGGCTTGTCTGTGCACTGCGCTTGTTTCGAATCTTCCTGCGAATACGTTTCAGGTCTCGTTCTTCGGCTTTCGTGAGTGGATAGGATTCTGGTAACAAGATTCCCTCCTTCTTGCACAATCGTTTCTCTTCTTCTGTCAGTGTCAGCTGTGGATATTTGCGACCTGTTGATGGTTTTACGAATCCAGACGATAATGACGTTGACGACGGTGTAGATGGAATGTACGATGAGGAGGATGCGTTGAGAGACATACTAGCTGGATTGAGCACTCGTTGTTGACCAGGCTCTGAAACTAAAATTAGTATTTTCACAATCCACTTTTGAATCCCTGCAAGTACTAATTTCACCCCTTCAATTTTTCATGTCTTGTACATGCTGATGGGTACAAGTTGGTACCAGCCTCTATCATCATTTCAATCGCAAAGTCGCCTAGACGCAATAAATGGATGAGATAGGAGGATCAACTATGTTACGTGCGATGTACAGAGTTTATTGGGTTAAAAGGAATCGATAAAGAAATGATTTGACGTTCCTGATAAAGCCCCGATGATCGATGAACGTTTTAGTTTCAGAATTTTCAAAAATCTCGAGTTGGATACAGTATCTCATGATCTAGACACCCCCTTTTTGTGTTTTTTTTTGTTCTCATACAATTCCCTTTTTCAATTTCACCGCTGTGTCAAAATTAAATTAAAATCGATTCTCTCTTTCTCGCCGATTCTACTTTTTCATCATCGTCGATCCTGTGTCCGTTCCCAACTGTGCAAACACCCACACACGCATACAAAAAGAGAAACCGAGAGGGAGAGAAACAGAAAACACCACCGGCCGGGCCGATTTTGTCCGTCCGTTCAATTCGCGCCTTTTGATTGTGTGCTTGCTAGTGGTGGACGGAAAAGAGAGGGTTTGTACAAACATGGGGGAAAGAAAAGGAAATAAATGCTTTCAAATTTGGAACTCTTTTCTCCCGAAACAACGATCATCAAACATTGAATTTGATGTCCGTTTTTGTTGCAAGAGAATCAGCTATTAAAATCCAATGGAGAGAAGAAAATAGATATGCTCCGGTTTCAAGAGGTATTCATTTCAATAGACTCTAAAAACAACTCACTGAATCGAACAAGCCCATTTGAGTTTTGATGTGGTTGATAGCTCGCTTGATTCGGTCTCTTTTGCTGTTGGTAATGCTGAGTATTCACTGAGGCATTACTGGTATTTGTGTATGCAATCAGTGGTCCACTCTAAAAAAAATAGAATAATTAATTAATTGAAAACTACAGTAACCGAAATCTTTATCTTCTTATGATAATGTTTAGTTTAATAGTTCCACAACAAGCTATGGGTCTTTTTTCTACCCACAACCATCACATTGTTTATAAATCCTAAGCATAAACAGAGAGAAAATCCTAAACACTGCCTGTTTGGCCTCTGCTTAGAAATGTGATGTAACTTAATACATAGAAGAAATAACAAGGCAGAAGCTCTCCTTTCCAAAAAAAAACTCACACTGCAAATTTCGTAGTCTTCCTCTTTAACCTCGAAAATTTCGTTTTCAGCCCGTTGAAGGATGTCAAGTTGCGAGTAGTTATCCATATTATCTTCACCGCCGGAAGAATGATAAGATGAGGGAGATGTGCTTGCTGGAGAGATTGGAAGAGATCCAGAGTCTGGTGGTGATAAACTGTAGCAGTGCTCATTCATCGAGTCCGAGTTGTTATCATCCATTAATCCAAAATTGTCTTCACCCATTGCGTCAAGTTTGTCGAGAAGGTCATCAGTAAACTTGTCTGGGTCCGTGCTGTCGACTAAAAAGTATATTTTATTTTCTTGAACACTGAAATTTGAAACTTACAGTTCTTTTCAAAAAATGCTGGATCATTAAAGTCAAAAAATGATTGATCGTCCATCCATGCAGAATTTTCTTCGTGGCCATTATGAGGTTGAATGTTTCCGGCCAACATCATCAGAGTTTCTGATGGTCCAATACCATCGAGCTCGAATTCCGGATCCATTTCTTCTATGGAAGACGACACGTGGCCAAACGTGGAAGTGTGTGTACCCTCTGGAAAATTAGATTCAGAGGGTACTAGATAGGCCAATCAGAGAAGTGGCGAATATGAGGAAAACCCTAATGAGTCTGGGTTCTTAGACAATCGTTTTTGATATGAACAAGAAGACTTTTTCTGGGTCTGAAGCGCGATTTCACAACGGTTCGCCAACTAGGCCCTAGGACACGTCGACAAACTGCCTTCGCAGCGATGTCTTGCGCCAGCTGGGGTCTCTTGAACGGACATGTTATTTCTGTGTCTTCTCTAGCTGTCTATGTAAATGCTCGCTGAATTGAAAAAGAAGGCGGGAAACAGCATAGAGAAGAAGAAGCGCAGAGGGATGGGAAACTGTTAAAAAGGATGAATAGGATTTTGAGGAGAAATTGGAGCATATGGATGGCACACAAGTGCCCAAGAGGGGTATATAAAGCATCCATAAAAATATATGAGGGTTAATAGAAAAAGAAAAAATATCAAGTATTCTGAAAATTCAATAGAAACTAGCAGATAAAAACAGAGTTGTCTATCTGTCTTTGGAGTAAGAACGAACTGAGCGCAATTGTATTCGTCCATCACAATCTCTTCTACCTAGAAGATCGTTATCTTCTAATGGAATAGTGGTCAGCGGGAAGAGGCGATAAATGTATTGTGGATCAACAAAAGGATAATCGTAAAACAAAACTGGGAAGGCGTGGGAAAGATATTGAACAGATAGGGGGAAAAACTAGGTGCATACTGAAAACAACATAGAAAACATTTGTTTGGTTTGGTTTTTTCCAAAACAACAAAATCTGCATAATCCTAGGATGATTTCTGATACTTTATAAGTTTTCAACTAGGATCATCAGCTGACAAAAACCGCTATGCAATGGCCAAATGAAAGAGAGAGTGACGTGAAATGTCAAAAGTCCTTTAGACGACAAAAAGAGCACCGTGCGAGAGCCGACACCAGCTTACTGTTTGCTAAACGATAAACTAGTAGGGGCCGAGAGAGTGGTTAGTTTACCTATCAGATCTCACAGAGGTCACTAGATTTGAACGGATAGGGAGGAATGGGAAGGAACAAAAAAACTTTGTGAAAATTTTCGGGTCCAGATGGGAAAGTGCAAATTCTTGTGGAACGCAAACACACATGTTCCGAATCTCCTTCTGCCCAAATTCAACTAGTAAAAAATGTACAAAAAACAGAAAAAAACCAGTTCGTGAGTTATTCTCTTCGAGAGGTACCACATCTATATCTCGCACTGACGATCATGATGTATCCCGGTGGGCGTAGTGACCTACATATCAGGAAGAAGAATAGTAGAAAAAACGATGGTATTTATATGAAATTTGACCTTATCTCTTCTACCGTGGGGAGCGTGAAAATTGAAGAACTCTTGTTCTTCACATGATTCGAAACGCAAGACAAAAAATTAGGTAGAATTCTATATCAGTGTGCACTATCTTTAATTGATATTGAAGTATAGGCGACAATTTGTACAACCATGGAAACTTTGAAGAGAAAGGAAAGAAGGTTCTAGAGTTTAGGGAGGAGCGAAAGGGGAAGTTCGATAAGATCAGGACTCCTGTTTCAGGAAGACAACCATACTTGTGGAAAAGATGGCCATTTGAATTAATATTTGTGCTATAAAAAATGTATTGGCACATTTGAAAAGTAACATTTTCGAAAAGTTGTCCTAGGCGGGCCGAGCGGGCCGGGCCGGGCTGAGGGTTTTGAGGCAAGCGGGCCGGCCCGGCCCGGCCATCCACATGTATCAAGACAACAGTTAAAAACTGACCTTATACCTCTATCAGAGCTATTAATATTATTAACAGATTTCAAAGAAAATGAAATTTCAAGAGATTTTTATCCAAAAAAAAATGCTTACAGTACTTTCTCATATCATAACTGTATTAGAAATCCGTAATAAAATTTGAGCTGAAAACGAAGGAAAACAAGTAGACCTTCCATGCCATAAATGCCTATCATTTATAAATTACGTACTCCTTTCTTTCACTCCCATCATTATTCAAAACCCCGATTGTTTCTGTGATAAGAGAATAAGAACAGAAATTGACGATTGCCTGAAACACTTTTTCATAGTACAAACAGGCGCTGACAGAGCCTTATCAGTTGTTTCAAAAACGACGACGACGCGAGCCCTCAGCTTTTATTATGACACAATTTTCAACGTCAACATCATTTGTTTTGTGAAGGACAAAGTGGGTGGGTGGGCGCAGAGGACAGAAGCTTCTCCTTATGAAAAAAAATGAAGGAATTTTGAGGGAACGGGGGACTGCGGAAGTGTAATTGAATAACGAATTTGAAGATGAGGGAGAGACAACGATGACTTCATAATCTAGAACCGGATAGGCATTTCGACGAAACAGTGAATTTCGAAGAGATAATAAAAGGACGAAGAAGCTTCAAATGGAGTGTTGAGATAGACAAGGAAGCTCATATTTTCAGAAGAGGCAGTGATCAAAAATCAGAAGATTATCAAAACTTTTGATATCCTTTAATAAAATGGTATGAAGACATTCACAGTGTATACTGGTAGACAACCTGTGGTAGTGCTCTGAATTCGATATATACAAAAGCGAGATGGAAAATGGATTACGGTAGGCTACCGTCAGTAGCTTACTCGAAAGTAGGCATGCCTAAAAACGAACGCCTTCGCATTTTCGAAAACATCATTTGTTCGAGAATTGTTCGAGAATCGAGGTGCGATCCGTGAATCGTCTCGATGGTCAGGTCGCCCAGAGAGACATTCCGAAAGAGGCAAACATGAGAGAAAAGAGAGTCAACCTTCCTTTAACTAAAGGAAGTGTCGGAGGGGGGGGGCGCCTATTCTTGCCTCTTTCTCTCGGTCAGCGCAAGAGAGATCTTTCATTCGGGATCATCTCACACACTAGGTCAACCATTGAGACAGTACGTAGAGTCCGCGTAGGTATGAGAAGCGCAGAAAAAATGGTATATTTACAATGGTAAGGGGACCAGCAAGTATCGGATGTGAATGAATGTGCACGTAACCGTTCGGTAGTAAAGTACCCCCCAGCGAGAAGAAGAAGACCTTGATGAATCAAAAAAAGTGGGAAGAGGTTCTACAAGGACCAATGGAATAAAATAAAAAAGATTTCAAGGACTTCGAAGGGCATCTTCTCGACTTTTGAAACGATGAAAAGAGGGGGATTTAGATTAATCCGGGCGATTAAAGTTTAGAAAAAAAAAATAGGTCCTTCAAAAAATCGGAAATTCCAGCTCCAGATTCTCTATTTCTCATATCGATACTCTCAAAACACGCCTACTTCAATTATCCCGTTCCATGGTCAATTTCAATCTCCAATTGGGTTTAGAGGGTACTTGCCGCCTCCAATTACTCAGCAGGAAATGGGAGATGACGTCCGTCAGAAAGAGATAAACTCCATCATTTTTCTTTTGGAAAGATCGAATCGGAAAGGTTATTGCGCCACCTCTATCTTTCTTTTTAAGGTGGATGGCATGCCGAATAGTCCTATTAATAGGTAAACCTTTTATCCGGGTATAAGTGTTAATCCCCCCTCAAACAGATCGCGCAAATACATTAAATTTTTATGAAACAGAGAAATGGAAATTCAGATATAATTGGCCAAAATGAGATGTACCTATACTTGCACTACAAGCTCATTTATTTCAATTTCTATAAGAGATATCGAAAACCTGTCCACTGATAGAATGTTTGTCTTAATATCCCCAACATTATATTAGTTGACACATTTTCGATATCCTCCATAGAAATTGAGATAATTGAGCTCAAATTTCAAGTAAGGGGTGGTCTTTGTATTGAGCGTTCACGGTAAATTGTCAACACAAGTCAAGTATTATGCCTAGGGGTTTTGAAAAACCTTATCAGCTAAAAATGAAATGAAAACATCATTAAAGATTAAGATCCAATTCAAGTAACACCAGTTCGATTCAGAGGGATTTTGTCCAACAATTCTCTTCAGCCAACAACATAAAACCTCTACAAAACCAGATTATGACTGTGTTCGTCGCACTGCAAGGGTACTTTCTTCTGCGCGATGGTCAACCACTCCTAGCCGGACGAACAGGCAAAAAAACTGAATGCGTAAATTACACTTGTATCATACATTCATGAAAGACGAGCCCAAATGAATCATAGGAGCCAGGTGAATGGAGGTACTATGTCGGTTTGCGGAAATGGAAGTGTGGGCGATATTTAAACAGGGATATCGAGAGTAATGTTTCGATTTGATTCCGAAAATTTACATTATACAATAGTAGATACAAAGTGAATATTATTTCTCAGTTATCTACAAAATATTTCTATCTGGTGTCAATATTATGGATCATGCTCATTGTACTATTCATTTTGAATAATAAACAACCCACAAAAGAAGTCTAGAAATCGTAGTTGTAGATGTATACTAAAGGGGGGAATAGGAGAGAAAACAGGGAAAAGAGCTATAAAAATGAAAGGGAGAGAACGACGGAAAAATAAATATTTTATATTGAAAAGGGATGATAAAAAGATGGAAACGGAAAGGATGGGAAAACTAAAAAAAAGCCTACAGTATCCCAGAGGATTGAGAAAGAAAACTAGCCATTTTGGTTTTTTTTTCTTTCCTCTCTCTCTCTCTCTCTCATTATCCAGAACAAATTGTCGAGAGGAAGGAAAGAAAAAGTGAAAGAAAAAGAACGGGGGGATGAGGGGATAAACAGAAGAAGTGACACTAGTTCTGAAGAAGACGGGACACTTGCAAATGGGAAAACCAAATGGAAATGTGAAGCCGGAGAGAAAGAAATGAGTGGCAGATAGTGTGGATGCAATTATGTAAACTAGTGACAAGAGATTGACAAATGAGGAAAAAGCCCTACCGTTTTTACAAGTATACGGCCAGAATGGATACCTTAAAACCTGTAATAGAAGGGATCCCTAACTTACAACTTTGAGCCAATTTTTCTTGATTCCTGCCAAAGATATCGAAAAATTGTCTACTGATAAAATATTTATCATATTATCTGTTGGCAGATTTTTCATATCTTTTATAGGGACCGATATAATCTAGCTCAAATTTGACAGTGTGGGAGCCCATCTATTACGGGTTTTACGGTATGTTAGGAAAGCTGAAATTATAAAAAAAAAGAACTAGAAACTCGAAAGTTTTGATTCTGGTTTCATTTGGTTAACAAACAAGATGAATCCATCTATGTTTTTCTGAAAAACAAAAAAGCGTTGCCCAATGAGCATCAGCTGTAGTCGGCTTTATCCTGGTCTGACATAGTTGTAATGCTGTTACTGACATTTTGTTCCAATGAAAATAGAAAGAAAGGGGTTTCTTGTTCAAGGATTATTTTTTTTCTAAAGAACGGAACTTATTTTATAGCTTATTATCAACTCTGGGATTCTGAACTTTTCTTCTCTTCTCTCAATCCTATTATGTTCTTCATCCTCAAACGAACCGGGCTTTTCTCTCTTTTTTCTGACACTTCATCTTCGAAACCGTATCAATTATAATCTCGTCGCATCCGTCCACACATTTCTGCCTTGTCCTCCTCTGCTTTCTGGTCATTATTCCTCTTCTCCTCATCTGCGTATGACTAGGAACATGAAAAGAAAGTTTTTCTCCTTTCCCTATTTCTTCTTCTATACAAACTTCCTTGTTCGGTAAAATCGTTTGTATTATTTTCAAGTTAAGAAACACTAACGGGAGATCTCCGCAAGTGAGATCTTGTTATGCTATGCGGGAGAGATGACGATGACGGGAAAGGGAAGCAAATGATATAGGATGGTTTAAGGAGAATTCAGTGTGCAGAAAGCGAATAGAATAACAAGTCGGGTTACGAGAAGAAGAAGAAACCGGTTTTCAAAAATGCGCATCTTCCTAAATTTGAAAATCGCGACTTAATACAAGGGTAAGAATTTGTGTTTTTGAGGGGGATTAATATTGATCAAAAACCATTAAATATACTATTTTCTGGTGCACAAAGGTTCCACAACGAAAACTAAAGTAACTTTCAAAAAATTTTTATTTTACGGTTTTATTTTCCAAATTTCGTTTTTTGAGATAATTTTTTTACTATCAAAAGCTTTTATTCTCCGACTTGTTCGGAAAAACAGTAAAAAACGAGAAAATAAACTCGGAAAATAAAACTATTTTCAGGTTACTGTAGATGTCGTAACGGGACCATTGGCCATGGCCGCCGATATTCCTCTTCCACAGCTCCGAGTTTTTTTTCACTAGAAAAAAAACGCTGAAATCGATTTCAAAAACCGAAAGCATGCTGAAACTAAAATGAATGTGAAGGGCTCTTTCCGAATGTGGGCGGAAACGAATGCAGAAGAGAAGAAAAAGAAGAAGCAACAGTGAAAAAGAACCCTGAAAACGGGAAAATACTCTTGAATACTGAAGAGAGTGGGCAGAGAACGCGGAGTCGGCAGAAAAAAAATGGCTCTTTCCATAAACAGACATGCCAGAAATGGGACAAGAAGAGATAGAGAAAAGAGCTCTATCGGAGAAATATAAAAAGGAGTGGGATGAAAATAAAGAGAATGACGTGATCATTTAGATGAGCAACAACGTCAGAAGAAGAAGAAGAACAAGAAGATTCGTTGTTTATGTTGTTTGTGATGATTGGGAATAGAAATACCTACCTTCCTCTTCTGAGAAGAGAGTCGTCGCGGCCACGTGGGAAACGAAGAAGTGTGCAGTTGAAAAACGGCTACTTGAGATTCTGAAAAAAAAATCGTTTTTGCGACACAAAAAAGCTTTTGAAGCAACAACAAAAAAGTGAAAAAAAAATCAAAGGGAAACAATTAGAAAACTTCGTAATTTTTTCCAGTAATAAATTGAAAACTAGAAACTCAATGGACCCAAAACCACGTATCTAGGCTACAGTCACACACGTCAATCAATTGATTTTGAATGTTTCTGGAGAATTCTCGACCGGGAAAAACGGAATGGGAGAGAGAAAAGTGCGATAGCAGCGACGGAATTGCAACATTTTTCTCTTCGGGAAATTCGAGAAACGATCATGAAAAAAATGGAAGAGACACACTCGGACACAGAGCACTAGAAAAAGTGATAAGATACTGAAACATTAGGGGAAACTGAGAGAAAAAGAAACCCCATCGATATCCGACTTTTTTCGAAAGTAAAAATCCGATCGAATCTATCTTGTCAGTGTGCACTGCAGATGTTGCTCAGCGAGTGTGTCTACTGGCCACATGTCACCTCAATTGACCCTTCGAAACGAAACGGGGATGAGCAACTGTCTATAGGGGAGGGGTTTCTCGAACAAACGAGCACAAAAAAAATAAGCAAATAATAAATAGTGTGTGAGTCACCGACCAGGGTACCTTTCTTATCAATGCACCGGAAGAAGCAGTACTATTCAATAAAATTTATATTCACAAGAATTATATATCTAATAGTAAATACATCTGAATTGGTGTAAAATCACTGGAATTTTTTTCGACTACAACGGGGAAGTTAGTTAGCAGGAAATACGGGAAAATGGGAAAGGAATAAGAAGCAAGATTCATAGAAAATGATTATCAATTCAGATCTTTTGAACAATAGAAGCACCGGTCATTTCAGCGGGTTGTGGAAGTCCCATAATCGCGAGAACAGTTGGAGCAACATCGCACAGGGCTGGGTGACGGTCGGCTGGCTGTAAAATAGATAAGTTGACTATTCAAAGAAGTAGTAAAACTCACATCAACAAACTTGAATCCCGGATGACTCAACGTCAACGGAACACGGTAACAGGTGTGAGCAGTGTGCTTTCCACCATCTGGTGCCTTCATCTTCTCGGCATTTCCGTGATCAGCAGTGACCATCAGAGAGTATCCGTACTTCTGAGTAGCCTCGTAGATTCTTCCAATAGCAACATCAGTGGCTTCGCAAGCTTTGACAGCAGCCTCGTAGACTCCAGTGTGTCCAACCATATCTGGTGGAGCAAAGTTGCACATAATGAATGGATGAGTTCCAGCTTCAATTTGCTCAACCATTTTGTCAGCGACTCCAGCAGCCGACATTTCAGGTTGAAGGTCATAAGTGGCCACTTTTGGACTTGGAACCAAGCAACGTTCTTCTCCTTCGAATTGTTTCTCCAATCCACCATTGAAGAAGAATGTGACATGGGCGTATTTCTCAGTTTCAGCACAATGGAATTGTGAAACCTTTTGCTCAGCGAGCCACTCAGCCAACACATTCTTATTAGATGCTGGTGGGAACAACGACTTGAATGGGAATTCGGCTTTGTATTGGGTCATTCCGTAGACTTGGACATTGGATGGATGAGTGAGTTTCGAGTTGCAATCTTTGTAGCGTTCCATTCCCATGACCTGAATAATGGAAGGTTTATTGAGAGCCGCGAACTAGTATGAGCTCACCTCAGAGATCTCGCGCATACGATCAGCACGGTAGTCAAAGAAAACAAGTGTATCGTCATTTTGAACACGTCCTTTTTCGCCTTGAAGGATAATTGGCTTCAAGAACTCGTCGGTTTCATCGGCTGCATAACGCTTACGCACAACTTCAACAACCTGAAATGAATATAAGTTGTACAAGCTTTTGCCCCATCAAACCTACTCCAGCCTCATCAGAATTCTCTCCAACACCACCAATCATTGCTTCATAAGCAACGTTGATACGCTCCCATCTCTTATCACGGTCCATAGCATAGTAGCGTCCGACAACCGTGGCGAGCTTTCCGTATCTGAATTACAATAAATTATTTGAATTATGCACAGTACCCTTACCCAACATCCTTCTCCAAGAAATCAAGAGTCTGTTGAAGGAATCCAATTCCACTGTTTGGAGATGTATCACGTCCATCTCCGTAAAAGTGAAGATAGAGCTCTGGAACACCGAGCTCCTTGATTGCCTTGATTAAAGCGAACATGTGGTCTGAAAAAAATATCGATAGTTAAATACGTAGAACTATTGCAGCGTTTCTCACCGATATGTGAATGAACACCTCCATCAGAGACGAGTCCGGCCAAATGAAGACGTCCGTTTCCATTCTTGGCACGGTTGCAAGCATCCACCAAGTTTTCATTTGCAACTAATTGGTTATTCTTGACGGCAAGATTGATGCGAACGATGTCTTGGTAGATGACACGACCAGCTCCAATGTTCAAGTGTCCAACTTCAGAGTTACCCATCAATCCCTCTGGAAGACCAACGTGGAGACCGTGAGCCTCAATTTGAGCCCAGTTTCCTGAAGAAATACCGCATTATTGATATGCCTTAACCCGGAAAACCCCACCAGAACACAGTTTATCCATCACTGGAGTTTGAGCGTTGAGGATTGCGTTTCCGTATGGATCCTCTGAGATTCCCCATCCGTCAATGACAATCAGGCACACCTTGTTAGCCACGCTTCCGTTGTTTGCCATAGCCATCCCTGAAAAAATCAGTATAAACTATATTTCTTGAATAAACTGAAAAGAAGTAAGAAGAAACAAGAAAAATATATATACAAGTTGTTAGTGAGAGAATAGTGTAGCAAAACAATGATGTGGGTAAAATTTTAGAAGACAAAAAACCAATGATTCCTGTTCATTGATCAGAATTGGTTCGTGAAATTAGATGAACAAAGAAAAACATTGAAGAAAAAAATTGGGAAACACCAGTAAACATTTATCATTGACTAAGCTATTTATCACATACTCGTTAGTTGAAAAACCTCACCACGTCCTAAATATCGTCGATAAATTTGAGCACCCAGAGCTACGAACATTTTTTCGTCTTCTCTGTCTCTTCCGGTAGAATCCTGTTTCTCGAACAAAAATCTTGAACACAACGGAAACCTAAATGTTTTCTAAAGATATATTTCGCACGTACACAAGTCTCTAATCACGTATCTCTCTGTCATCTCTCGCATCACTGAGGACTCTGATTTTCATGGGCTCTTTCTCGCAAAAAAAAAGTATGGAAATGCAGAGAAAACATCAGAATGGCTTCTATGCTCTACTCGAGAGAAAAAGTGAGAAAAAGGAAAGGCGAGCGAAAGATGAAAAACAGCAGAGACGCAGGAGAATTTTGGCCGAAAATGATGCAAAATGGTTTCGAGAGGATTTGAATTCGAGATTTTCTGATTTTCAGAAGAAATGCAACGAACGAATGCAAGCTCTCAACACGTCGATAGAAAAATTGAAAAATCAAAGACGGAAAAAAATGGAAAATTCGAAAGTACAGTATTTTTGCTCTAAAGGCGCAACTATGATATTGCAAGAATTATACGGTAATTGGTCTCGCAGCGCAGACTTTCTGTTTTTTTATGCAAAACTTGGAAGAATTTTTTTTCAGTATTTCTGAATCAGAATCAGGAAGAAACCACTTTTGCCTTAAAAACAAAATACGCTCTAGCATGATTAGTTTTCTGTTTCCTTATCTTTTGAAAAACGAACAATTCTTAGTCTGTTGACCTTAAAAACCTTTTTCTCGCACCGCCCGTCCTTTTTAGCGTCCAACAACAAACATGAACAATCTAGAGAAAACAGCAAAGTTTTCATCTCGCGACGAGGCCTGGAAATTCGCAATAGGTGTAAATGTGCCCTAGTGTGAAGCTTTGTGACTACTCGCGAAGTTTGTTTTTAGGAATCATCTCGACTCTTCTGGATTTTTCCAGCTTCTTCTAGAAATTTCTAGAATATCGGGCTATGAAACACAACCGATGATTTCTCTCTTCACCGAATTTTCTTGAGAACTACATTTTGTCGGCTGCTGAAACGCTTCCTCATGCTATTTTCTATCTTTCCTCATTCTTATTCTATTCCCTGGAACTATTATTAATCATTGTTCTAGTTTTCAGCTATGAAACTTGTTGTCTCGTGCTCTTCCGTACAAACAATAGTCGATATCCTGGATGAATCTGAAGGAGAAAACTCTATTTCCACTCTTGGACAACTTCGTGAGCGGATTGCAGCAGACAACGATGTGGATGCAGAAACAATGAAGCTGCTCCATAGAGGTCAGTTCTTGAACTTTGTTTTTCAAATTTTGTGGAAATTGTTCAGGAAAGTTCCTCCAAGGCGAAGCGGACGTCTCATTGTCCACTATTAACTTCAAAGAGAACGATAAAATCATTGTGATGGGTGGAAAGAATGCAATGGCCGATGACGCCGGTTTCAAAATGCTCATGCAATACGAGAAGCATAATCTCAGCAACCTTCAGAAGACTTATGATGTCAATCTGAAGGACGTTGCCGATCTGGAACGGGGCTTTTTAGAAAAACCGAAGCAAGTCGAGATGGGAAAGAAACTAGAGAAGAAAGTGAAATTTTTCAATGAAGAAGCAGAACGGCACCTGGAGACGCTTGACGGTATGAACATTATCACGGATGCAACTCCAGATAATCAAGTAAGCTTCGTAGCGTTAGATCGACAAAAAACTATAGTTTTCAGGCGAAGCGTAACCGCGAGAAACGCAAAACTCTCATCAATGGAATCCAAACTCTCTTGAACCAAAACGACGCCCTTCTCCGGAGACTTGAGCAATATATGTCTATCCTAAACGGAGATATTCTTGAATAATTTCTTGTAAGATCTTCAAGCTGTTTCGGGTTATACTTTAACAAAACAATCATCAATAAATTATATTCTTATGCTATGAAGAAAACGGGAAAGGGGGCAAAAACAACTGAAGGGACCCATTATATTGAAGAGACTTTTTTACAGAAATATAAATTTTGATCAGTAACGAGTTCTTTTGTCATTGAAGAATGATTTGAGCAGGAAAACTTGGCCGATTCCAATGAAGACTACAACAGCTGATTGTCCCAGGGACCAGATCATAACACGCTCGTTCAACTCCTCTGCACGTTTACGGCCAGTGGCTTCTCGAAGACGATGATGAGTTTGATAATCATCAATCTGGAAATATGGAAAACGTTCAAGACCAATTATTTGTAGAACTGAAGTTTTGAAAAACTGTCGAGTAGTTCACCCGGAAAAAATGTTTTTACAAACAGGCATTGGAGAAGCTCAAAACACTTACCGTTCTCAATTTATCTCCGATAGCGACGGCGTAATTCTCTAATTGGGTCATAGCATGAGCTCCTTGAGTAACAGCGGCGTGTAACGCATTTTGGTCTCCAAACTGCCAATCCATGTACACGATCTTGTGGGAGAATGTGGAGAACTCATTTGAGAAGCAAGCTTTGTACGTTCCTTCAACTTCTGCTTTGAAGTTGATGCTATCATATTGCTTTTTAGTATCTTTGTATAGAACTTTTCCATTTGGATCTTCGATAATCAAATCTACATCATAATGTCCTCCAGTTACAACCTGAATAAAAATTGGGTGAGAAGCGAAAACGCAGATTTGACAAACCTGGAACTCGAAAACGGTGTCGACATCCTTTTTCAGATCCTCGTAGAAACACTGATTCGCATTATCTGGAAGTTCGAAGGTTAGCTCGATTGACGAGCCCAGCGCAGCGAAAATCGATAGGAATGCCACAAATTTGAGCATGATGTTAACTGAAAATTTTGTTGTCAATTAGTACTAATAACATTTCTAGGTTATTAATGACTATAAAGAAGAGAAAACGGGAAAATTATAGGTGTTCAAGGCACAGAAAATGCCAACATAACATAGTACAGTGGGGCGCACATTCCGAAATAGGCAGACCCCGCAAATTCCGGAGAAAAAAATTTCCGGGGAAAAAAGAGAAAAGGAGAAAACTGGGCGGAGTCAGGGGCGGAGCCTAAATTGCAACCCTGGCACGGTTTTGCCGCA
>NC_013489.2:9796389-9835212 GCF_000004555.2 Caenorhabditis briggsae
CCGGGCCAGGGTTGCAATTTAGGCTCCGCCCCTGACTCCACCCACTTTTCTCCGGAGTTTTTTTTCCATGGAAATTTTTTTCTCTGGAATTTGCGGGGTCTCGACCCATCGCGGTGCCGATTCGGAGAAATTAGGATTTTGGAGTAGGAAAAGAGCGAAAAGGACATCTGAAAAAGAGGAAAAGATTGAAACGAGAAATGGAAACGCCTTCTAAAATCTAAAACAAGTACGGAAATACGAAAATATGATCGCAGATCGAAAAAAGTAACCAAGTATCAATTTGCATTAGAGTTTATTCATAGAATTGTTACTAAATTATTTACAAAAGTCGTCGAATGAATCATTTGAACTACTGTCCTCGGAGAGATTCAGCTCTTTCTTCTCCGTTGTTTTAGAAATCTTCGCCCCGCCTCTTCCTCTGCCACGTCCTCTTCCTCTTCCCCTGCCATGTGTAGCTTTCTTCTTCTCCGGAGGATTCCTTTCCTTTTTCTTGATTTCAAGCACTTTTATCTCATCATCTTTTTTCTGATCCACCAATTTCTCTTCGTCCAGTGAAACTCCTTTTGTTCTCTTTCCAATCTTTTCTAGGGCCTCAACGACCTTTTTCGACCATTTCAATTCTAGAGCACTGTCTAATTTTTGAGCGAAGAACCGATCCAACCTCATCTGACTCCGCCCACCAGCTTGTAGAAACTGATTCCATTTTACGAAAGCATTAAAAGAGTTTTGCTCTTCATGGTGTTGTGTTCGATCTGGCCACTGAAGGCGTTGGTGGAGGATCTGGCGGATGAGTGGAATGTTCATCTGACGCCATCGCAGTTTTTCGGAAGAATCATCTACGGTTGGATGAAGATATGCATGCACCGCATCTTTATTGGAACACACATTTTCAATCAGTTCTCTCTCATTCGCTTCCGTTACATGTCTCTTCAATATCAGAGCTTTCCGACTATTGAAACGTTTTTCATCTGGAGAAGACAGAAATAATTGTCCTGCTTTTTCCAAAAGCTGCAAAATCTGAAAAAAAATTAATTGACAGAATGTGCAGAAGCTAATAATCGCGAACCCTGTTTTCAATAATATCAATTGTTTCCGATTGATCATTCCGTTTTTCCACAAACTCTGAAACTAGTTCTAGAGCTCCAATAGCACCCACTTTGACAAGTCCCGGACAATAATCACCTCCAGCTAGAATGGCGATTGAAATGTAATCTTCTCTTTGGAGACCTAAAATATATGGGCTAGGATACAAATGAAATGTAAAATAAGAACCACTTACAAAAAAGTTTACAGTTGTCTCGGTTCGCTGCGGTTTGTTCTCCGTATCTCTGAACTCGTCGATTCTTTGCAAACATATGTCGATAGACATGTTTCACTCCAAAAGCCCAGACATCACTATCATCGCTAACAACTCCATCTACTAGTCCAAGCTTTTCCAATTCTACACACTGTGCTTCGGCTTCTCCTGGCGCCTCTATCCAAGGGATTCCAGCATTAGTGAGGAATTCTTGAAGGTCTCTATACAGTTCTGGAGTTCTTTCATTATCATCGTCATAATTCAGATGAATATAATCATCTGTTAGATTCCTTTGAGCTGCTGACGATGTGGATGGAATATCGTTGCGCTGCGGATCCCATTCTTCATCGTCGCTGTCTGGTCTGTGCTTTTTAAGAATTGCCATTTTTTCATCTAAAGCTTTCGACGCAGATTCGAAAAGCGCTTTTTGAAGAGCCATTTCATCATCACTAACTTCAATCAAATCGTCCTCTTCTTCTTCTTCTCCTCTTCTCCTTCTCTCTTCTTCTTTATCCTCAATAATTTCCGTTCCATAGTGTTGCCTAATTCTTTTTCTAGCAATCGCTTCCAACATTCCAGATTTACTTTGATATCCTCTTTCCGTTTTATCAATTAATCGCTCTTCAATTCTTTCTACAATCTCTTCTCTGACGTCATCTGGTGTCACTTCTCGACTCAACTTTTTCCCACCATACTCCACATTAAAAACGTCAAGAGTCATCTCTAATGGTGGCTGATATAGACTATCAAACTCTCGTTTCAGTTCCGGCTGACATTCTTGAATCTCATCGCTGTGCGCATATTTCAAAACGTGGGAGGTTCCATCAGGTCCTGTCACATTAATTTTATCAGAAGAAAAAGCACCAGAAGATGTTGTATTTGATTTTGCTAGCTGCTCAATCTGAGCATTCAATCGACCACGCTGGAGAAGTCTTTGCATTTGGAAATTGCTGAAACTTTTCGAATCTTGCGGAATCTGAAATTTTTTTGGTCGATTTTTTAAATTTAAGTTCTAAACCAACCATATCTGGACGAAGTCTGCTATTTCTCATCACTTCTCGTTTCTCTACTAAATTTCGAATTTCCATTTTTCTAGATGGGAACATCTTCTGATCAGGCTCTTCCTTCTTCACTAGCGTTTCAACAATTACATCACTATCGTCTGAATCTTCTTCTGAACTTTCAATTTCGCCATAAACCAATTGATCGTTTTGATGGGCAGATGGCAAATCTAGGTTAGTGCTTGTAGATGGGATATCTTTATATACATCGCTAAGAACAACTTTTTTCGAAGGACTGATAACTTCTTTGATAGCTTTTGAAAGTGCATCCTCATCCAATCCACCAGATGCGATCTCCTGGAAATGGATCCATTTTTTAAACAATGGAGTGGCAATAAAAACCTTCAATTTTCCCATTTTCTTGGGATTCGTCAAAATATCGTCATCATTTTTTCGCTTCTGTCGTCTTGATTCCAAAACTTGCCTCTTCAAAACCGGGACTTGTGGTCCATCAAAAACAAAAACTGGGCGAATTTTATAAAAGAGAAGTTTGGAGAGGCGATTCACGAGGAGTCGTAAATGAGGAAACGGTTGGTCTGATGGGTAGGCGAGTTGAGCTTGATAAATCCAAATAGAAACATCTACAAATGAATTGTTTTTATATTTTGAATGATTCATAATACCAATCGCTAACTTCTTTCCTTCAAGACACTCGAGTGGAATCTCAGTGGCTGTTGGTTCAATGATTTTCCATAAACCGGCGATTCCCATATTTAGCTGAAAAGGCTGATTTTTTTATTCCAAGATTCGAACAAAAGTAAAAGCTCATCGGAATTCCTGTAGATTAGAAAACTTGTCAGCGAACATTTAAAAAAATTTATAAACTATAAATGCAGTAAGTCGACGAAAAATGACCCGAAGGAAGACAACAATTTTACAAAAAAGGAAAAATGAACCGGAATCCTTTGGAAAAAAATGAACAGGTTGATATATGAAGTACAGAAAAAGCTAAAGTACAGGCAATCGTTATGGCAACATGTTCTTAGAAAAATAAAAATGAATCAAAACTTCTACAGGAAAAATCTATTAACATGAATTTCTACGTGTGAGTAGGGGATGAAAACCTAGGTAAATCTAGGACAAAATATACAAAATGATGACTAGGAAAATGATATTCGCCGAAGCAAATGTGGTTTTAGTAGAACTGGAAGCAAATTGATCTCCATATTTATCCAGAAGATCCAAAATAACACCATTGGTCCATCCGAAACCGGTCTGAAAATATATTTCAATTTTTTTCACAGAATGGAAAATTTTGGTTTACCTGGACTTCATACTCTCCTCCACCTCCTCCAGACGTCTCTTCAGTATGTGGAGTAACATTATATTTTTCAAACATGGCATGAGTTCGAATAAATGACTGATATGTTCCTGTTAGCCATGATGTAGCCATTTTCTCGGCAACTTTCATCAGTTTCAGATCTCCAGTTGTTCGGAAACCTTCGATTACCATATGGATCATAGGTGGCCATGCGTTTTCTTTATCCCATTGCTGGGAACTTCCCATTGCAAGAGATGTTGGAAGACCTTTTTTGAATTTCAATACACCTTGACGCTGAAATTCGTTTTTTTTTTTTGCTTTCAGCTGAATAGAATAGAAACTGACCTCCAAGTAATCATGAACTCGGTGTGGGATCTCATCGTCTTCATCATAGCACTTGGCATAGAGTGGAACTGCATTCGAGACGTAGTATTGATTAGAATGAGTCTTTAACTCAATATCATAATCGTACCAAATTCCATCTGTTTCATTCCAATGCAACTCTCGCATTTCTTTCTTTGCCCAAGTGTATCGCTGTTCGAACACTTTCACCTTTTTGAAATTACCAGCGATTTCATAGAGACTGGCAAGGATTCGAGCATTGGCACACATGAAGGCATTCAAATCAGCTGGGACGATACTCCATGTCCTGATTGAATCCATCCGATGCATGGTATCTCCATTTTGAGAAAACCAGCGAGTGGAGAAATCCCAACCAGTCTCTGCAGCTGAAGCGATTTCACTCCACATCCGAATTTTTTCGGCTTCTGACTGCAAGTGTTCTGCCAGCTCAGAGTCTTCTCGATACGATTCTGGTCTTGGAACTTTCAGTTTCGCTTTGTATTGATAGTAAGGGAATTGTTTGTTGCCTTCCTTGTCTGTGAACCATTCTTGGCGGTTTTTAATCCAAAATTCGTATTCCTTATCTAGCGTTGGAAGGATTTCCATAACGAAATCGAGATCTCCTGTGCTCATGTAGTATTCGTAAACCATTGGAGTGAGAAGTGGTGGCTGAGAGCGAGTGAGGTAATAGACACGACCACCATTCGGCACGAAACCATGACTGAAAAGTATCCATCAAATAGTTCGTCTCCCGATTTTCAAATGCGCAATTTCCCCTAATGACTTCCAAATGTACCAAGGACATTCGTACCACACCTTAATTCGAATCAGAAAACGAACATTCTTTTCTAAATCGGTCATATGATAATCGCATGTAAGAGACTGTGAGTCCATCAATCAATTCTTATCAATAGGTGTCATTTTGACGAAGATTGAGAATGAAAACGAGGAACATGAGTATCGCTAATCTTTCTGTTGGTTTTCAAAACAGAAAAACTCCACTTTAAGAAGAAGAACTTACTTATCAACCATGTATCCTAGATTTTTGATAACTCCGCGGGCAGTTTCGTACATCTCCGAGAAAAGAAGCCCTTTCAATATCCAGAATGTATCCCTAAACAGATAATATGATTCGAAGCATGGAAATATTCAAGTACCAGTAATAAAACTCTAAAAATCTACCTCCAGGAATGATAAAGGGATGTGGCACATAGAGTAGTGAGTAGTGATCCTGGCGATGTTTCACATCATCTCGCACCTGGAATGTTAAGAATTTATATTCAGAATCAGTTTTAGATGCCAACTTTTCTGCATAGATCTTTCCAAATCCGATGTAAATGCAATGCCCATCTCCGATGATGATAATCATGAATGTTCAAGAAATTCGAAGGGAAATCCACCCAATCTGGTGGGAACCATTCAACCAGTTCACTTCCGGGCGGATTGAAATGAGATGTTACAAATTCTCGGAGAATAATCATATCGGATGTTCTGTCTCCCAGTTCGTCGAAATGTCGTAATGTCGTAACTGAAATACAAAGAGGCTCATAAAAACAATTACTATCTTCATTTGTACTCAAAATTCTTTGCTTTATGAGATAGAACATCAAAGGTTCTCTAGAAAAACCGGTCAACTTTGAAGAGCTTATCTATCTCATTCTCTTAAAGAATTTCGAAGTTTTTTTTTTGAAAGTCACGTGGAGACAAGTAGTTAAATTATCTCTTTCCGACAGAGAACCCAAAAAACCAATTTTTAAAATGACCCCTTTTCAATTACTGTTTTTAGAGGTAGATTTCACTGATCTTTGACTTTTCCCTGCAGCGTTCTTCGGATTCGAAAATTTCACATCTCCATGGAGCTTTTTTCAGCTTTCTCAGTAGATCTTCTAGATATCAAAGTTATAACTCAGTGTCATCTCACACCTCTGCTACTGCAGAAACAGGTTCTAAGGCAACAAAGATAACGAATGAAAGTGTTTTGTTTTGATAAGTTTTCTGTAGAACTATGGATAATTTTTCGAAATCAAAATCTTTACTTGGGTCATATTTCAAAGACATGTCGACAAAATGTTTCGAATCCGGAAACATGTGCGAATCTTGAACTGTTTGTAAGATTGGTCCATTACAGTAGATCTGCCTGCAATAACATGGTTCGATATATTCGTTGTTTGATAACTCACGCTAGGAGGTTGATTACAGTGTAAAGCATTTTTGCCTAGAGTATAAAGAGTACAGAGATGTTAATGACAGGGGCTACACATTCGGTCAGACACTAATTCGAAGTAGTGGGCGGAAAATTTGACAAAATATCTTCTATGTTTTCTCTGTTGTCAACAGATTGCCCTCAACGTCTCGTGCCTCGAGAGAAAGTGAAAAAAATCAGCTAAAATGATCATCCGTGCGGCGCCGCTGCAAAAAACTGCGCCGCATGTTGCAAGTGGGCGGAGTCGCTTGCGGTCCTACAACGACCGCGTTGGCAAAACTATGAGCTCCTTTAAACGCCGCCCAGCTGGCTTTTCAGCTTTTCAGCTTTTTTGAGTGTTTATCTCTGGATTTTGGCTCTTTATTTGAAAAAATAAATATATGATTTATTACGGTTGTATTCTCCATAAAAATGTGTTCATGAAATATATCTCAGATTTTCCAACCGGAAATTTTGCCTTGAAGTTTTTCCATGCATTGACTTTTCTTTTGAATGATTTTTCTGCATAATTTTCTTTGTCAAAGTAGTTTGCTATAGCCGCACAACAACTGAGAATCTTCCTGCAAAAAAATAGAGCCGAAAACGGCATTTTATTTTCTCAATTGCTTTTTTTTTCAAAATGTATACATAGTTTCAATTGCATCTTCCTCTAGATTCCGTTCACTTTTTTCTCTTATTTTATGAATACATATATAACAAGTTTTTTCAGAATGGCGGCTCAGGTGGTTCCAGTCATCGCAAAGTTGTTGGACGACTACCAAAAGACAACGTCTTCGAAGCTCAAAATCATCGATGCCTACATGACATACATCTTGTTCACGGGAATCTTGCAGTTCGTCTATTGTCTACTCGTTGGTACCTTCCCATTCAACTCGTTCCTCTCTGGTTTCATTTCGACTGTCACATCATTCGTCTTAGCTTGTGAGTTGATCAATTCAAGAATGTATTTAACCGCGGATGAAATTTCTTTTTCCAAGTTAGGATGAAATATTTTATTTTTCAGCATGCCTCCGAATGCAAGTGAACCAAGAAAATCGATCCGAGTTTTCTTCTGTCTCACCGGAACGCGCTTTCGCTGACTTCCTTTTTGCCAACCTCATCTTGCACCTCGTCGTTGTCAACTTCTTGGGATGAAATCTTCATTTGCTTTAAAATGTATTTATTCTTTTTGACTCAATTCCATTAATTTATTGCGTTGCTGCCCGGGGGTCTCTTTCCTTTTCTGTGTTATTATATATTTAATAAATATGATCTGGTCAACCCTTCTGACGATTATTGTGACAGACTGCGTTTTCACCGCTTCCATAACTGATAAGGCTAATATTGCTCAATGATATATATTTGGATCGGTTTCAGGTTGAATCATGCTGTACATGAAGCCCGCCCGTTTCTTGAAAAACGCCGCCACCAACCCGAACTAGTAAGTTTTTAGTTCTTTGGAAAATTTTGATCAATACTTCGGACTGAATCTACTTGACAGTGTATCTGCTCATTGCCAAATCACTGAGAAATCTCATAGAGTACATATTAATTTTGAAAAAAAGGCGATAAATGCAAGTTGCAACAAGACGAACGTTTTCAGTTTCAAATCGTATGCGGCATACGGAGGATCCGCTTTCCTTATGGCCATCTACTTCTGCGAGTGGAAAACTGTCGGACAGTACATCCCACTCTGGAATAAGCGTTACGTCGAATAGATTCTTCATCATTTATGCAGATCGTCGATTGATTTTATAGAAGAATGGATCTGTTCATTACCTTCTATGTTTAGACTATTGTAACTGGATAAATTACTTTTTCTATCAATGTCCTTTTAATAGTCTTTCGAAATATGCACCATAGCAACTAGTGGATTTCGAAACCATGACTCATCGCGCATGCGCTACTGACTTGAAAAGAGAGTAATTCAGGGAAGAGACGCAGACCACGAGTCTTGCTTTCGTTGTTGTTGTTGTCGGAAAGGGCGCCCGTTTTTTCACCACTCGGTTATTTTTTCACTCGTCATTTCAAATCGAATCTTCAGGAATGTTCTCTATTTTTATGAAAATTCCGGATACTGCTCAAGTTGATGCCGTTTTCTCCGAAGCGTATGCTTCAATAGAACAGGGATTATGCTATGATGAAGTTTCAGACTGGGTAAGAGTTTGATTTAAAAAAAAAGAGTTCTCATTTCGTTTGTAATTCAGGAAAATACGCTGGCGATGTATGAAAAAGGAATTAATCTGATAAAGGAAGGGGAGAAGATGAAAAATGCAAAAAAGAGCGAAATGTGGAAGATGCTGCAGGAAGCGAAGCCAAGTGTTGAAAAGCGGTGACTATTTTTTTTCCAATTGTTATTATTCTGATCAGAACGTTCAGTATATTCAGTTCTATCTTGAATAATTTGCTAAAAATATAACAATTTTCCAGAATTCAAGTTCTCAAAAAAGAAGGACCCCGAGCACCGTCGTCGGAAAAGATAAAAAAAGCTGAGGAAAGTGTGGAAAATGAAAAAGAAGCAATTAGAACGCAACTAGATTCATTTGGATCTCAAGAGGCTGATTTGATCTATTTCTTGCCAGAGGGAGTTCAATTATTCACTATCGATGTATGTTCAAACAGTTCAATTGAGTATTTTAACATTAATTTTTGCTTTCAGGCTGAGAAAACTACTGCTCCGACAGCTCCAACGTCCCTCCAAATTCTTCGTTTCCCGAAACCAATTGATAATGGACCGTCTTCGGATACTCTTGCATTCATTCAAGTTGGACCATGGGTTTATCCACTGATGGGTCCCAAAACTCCAGTTCTTCGTAACGAAATTGGAGCATATGTTTTGGCCAATCCCACACCTGAAAATCCAAGTAAGAACATTTACTCTCAATAGTATAGGTCACTATCAAAGCGTTTTTTTTTCAGATATGAATGTAGCTATTCTTCTCTCATCGGATATTGAGCCTCGCCTCGTTGAAGAACTCAATATGGTTCTTCGAGAGTTCACAGACTTCAAGGAACAAACTGAGGCAACTGTGGAGCTCAGCAAAGACGAAAAGAAGAAACTGTCCACTCAAGTAGCTAATTTCTTGATCAAAGGCGGTCAGAAAATAGCATGGGGCGTGGAAACAACTACTGTGAAAATTATATCAAGAGTCGAGGATAATGGAGAGCAATATAGAACTACTCTCGTGGCCACGGACAAGCCTATGCAAGTATCGCCAGTTGTGAAAGGAAGTGTGGTTTATATGCACACAGGAACAAAAACAGTTGCTAAGTGTACTAGATATTTATGTAAGTTTTATAAAAAGTCAACAATTTGATCACTTAAGATTTCAGTGGACAAGATAGGAGAGATGGGAGTTTCGGTTGGAAGATCGCTTGCAGATAGCGCTCAACGAAGATTCGGAGATGGAAAAACTGGTGGACTTGTGTCGGGAACTATTGGTAGGTTTATAAAAATTGGGTTTTAATTAAACCATGTTTGCTTTCAGAAGTCCTCGGAGGTGGCATCGCAGGTGTATCAACTGTCTGGATGAGTTTAGAGGATGGTTCACGTCACTTGTGCCGGAGCATCGCCAACCAAACCGTTCAAAATGTCAAACTGAAATATGGAGATGATGCATCGGACACAACTCATCACGCTCTGTTTGCTGCAGGCCATGGAACCCTCGCTGCTGCTCAACTTTGGGATTTAGGACCGAGAAGTGTGGCTGGAAGAATGGCAAGAAAGGCTGGTATCCAAATGGTGTCTGATTTGCATCACAGTCGGCATGGAAGTCAAGCCAGCCAAGGAGCTCCAGCATTAGAAGCCAAGAAAGCCCTCTGATTTTCTAAATGTATTATTCTGATTCTTAATATTTTTTGTAACTCGAATGTACTCATAAGGTCCCCATTCCACTGAATTTATTGCCTCTAATTAGTACGAAGTCCCACCCAACGAATTCCTAAACTTTTTACATCGAATATACAGTTTATTTTTCGAATAAATGTGCAATTGCTTAACCTCCAATCCAGAGCTGAAAACGGTAAATTCTAAATTATGCTACCTTTCCTATTGTTAAACTAGAAACCATCAGAGGAAACCATCAGAGGATTTTCCAGCAAAATGGCGCCAATTCAAAAGAAAAATAAAATCATCAAAAAACGGAATAAGGAACCAGTTGTTGAAGAAGTGAAAGAAGAAGGTATCGATTAATTGTTGCTAAAACCAACCTTGTTTTTAGTTTCAGAAGATTTAGAGCCAACGAAAGAGGAAGAAGAAGCAGAAGTTAGTGACAATGAGGATATGGATGAGGCGGAAATAAAAGAAGAAGAAGAAGATGATGATATGGAAACAGAAGCGTTCGAGGATCCCGAGCAGAAGCAGAAGAAGACTGGAGTTGTTTATTTCTCCATGATTCCCCCGAAATACAATGTTGTTCGGATCCGAGAGTACTTCGAGAAACGCTGTCCTGGACAAATTGGACGCATTTTCCTAGCGGTATTTCAACAAAATAGTGATTTTTCTGATGCTAAAGGAATCTATTTTCAGCGCAACAAGCACACGAAAAACCCACAAAACAAGTACTCAGAAGGTTGGATGGAGTTGAAGAAAAAGAAAATCGCAAAAGCAATCGCTGGACAAATCGACAACACACCGATCGGAGGGAAGAATAAGGATCCAGTCTCCAGCATGCTCTGGAATATTCGATATTTGTCTGGGTGAGTTTTAGGCTCCATCACTTCGAAACCGCGACGCTTCGAACCCGTGGTAATACAGGTGAACGAATAAATTTCAGACTACAAAAATAATAATTTTAGGGTTTTCAAATATGCTTTCTCTGATAGAAAGCATTCCGAAAATCGAAAAAAAAACCGAATATTGATGTTCTCAAAAGAAGGAAAATTCTTGAATCTTTGGATTTTCAGATTGTGTTCTATCAGAAAAAGGGTTTCAATGTGAACTTTCAAATACACAATGCTCTTCATAAACAGAGAAATCGCTTCAGATTCAAATGGGTGCATCTAATGGAACAGCTACAGTACGAAAAGGAAGTTGAGAAACGTCGTATGAATGTGGAGGTGGCTCAGGCTCGTCGCATTGCTGCTCACTTCGAAGAACAAATCGAAAAAGGAAAACATTTGAGAAAACTGGAGGCGAAGGTGAAGGCGTCAGGTGGAAAGTGGGATGCATTCCAGAGAGATGTTGAACAGAAAAAGACGATTCGGGTGAAGAAGGAACGATCGAAACAAGTGAACACGGAGAGTAGTGAACTCATGAATATGATCTTCAAATAATTTCAATTTTTATTGTTTTTGAATTTGTTACTGTTTCTTGTTTTCTCTGTTATGAACACTTGTTGATTATGGATCCCTCTATATATTAAAAATATTATAAATGGAGAACGATTCAACAACGAACAACTGAGACAAACGAGAATAATGAAAGGAGAAATCGAGCAAGCATTCACGTTCTTGAAGTATCAGGAATTGGATCCGGCGAAACAGTACGCGAAACGTTCGTCGGAGAGAATCTTGAGCTAAATATCAAAGCAACCGGCCTCAATTCCGATGGAGTACTTGTGGAAATGTCCGACTGCCGCAATATTCGTTTTCATGTTCAGTTATCAGACAGTGCTCTTCTTCGACACGAATCTAATGTCGATTCTCATCTTCCAAAAGTTGGAACCGGTTGTGGAACTATTTCTCTCAAAGGATTATCTTCTGGAGATGCACGTGTCAAGGTTATTGACTATTTTTCAGGTGTCTCGTGTTGCTTCTTTTGATATCTACCCTACCACAGAATTGAAAAGCGCATTCGAGAATTCTCCAATCGTTCATCTCCCCGTCGGGGCTCAATTTCAACTGAATGTCGTCCCACGGGATGCTCGAGGACGACGTCTGGCTGCAGCATCAAACAGTATAAATTTCAAATTACACAGGTTCAGTAGAACTTTTTTGAATTTAGACATTGTTTTTTTTTGTAGAACGCTGGTGAACGCGCAAGGAAACATCGTTTCAATTTGGGACACTCCCTATCAGTTCGAACTCGCTGTATTTCTGTTTCGATACGAGTTCGGAAAAGGAGCGGTTCTGATCTGAATTAGTTCAATTTCGTTTTGCGTTCGATTTGGGGAATGATCGAATGCTTCAACAGTAACTCTTAGAAAGTTCTACCGTAACCCTTTAAAAAAGATAACCCAACTGGGAGGAATTTTTTTTTCACGATTCTTGCAATCGTAAATAAATAAATAAATAAATATGGTCTTCAAATAATTTCAATTTTTATTACTGTTTCTTGTTGTTTCTGTTATGAACACTTGTTGATTATGGATCCCTCTGGAAAAAATTGACCTAAAAAAAATTAAAAATTGGCGTGACTTTCTGAGTACGTAGAGCTTTTTTTCTTTTGGTTGCCACATGTGCAGATGGACACCCGAACCCTCCCAAAGCAGCTAGCATTCGTACTCCCCGAACAATGTCTATCCTCTCTCGAGCTCTCCGCTTGAATCACTCACAACGTCTTCTTACTGTATCTTCGTCCCCATTTTCAAAAAATATTAGAGGAGACGATGTGACTTCCTACCCGCTTCAAGTGCTTTCAGAGCAGGAGAATTCTTTTGTAAATACTGGTTAGGAACGTATTTCTAGATTTTCGAATTACTTTCGTTTTTCCAGTTCGCCGTTTTGCAACTGATGTCATCAAACCAGTTGTTAGAGAAATGGATGCAAAGTTTGAAATGACTGAAGCAGTTATCAAAGGATGTTTTGATAACGGAGTGAGAAGGGAATTTCTAGAAATTTCTAGAAAAAATGTGATTTTCAGTTAATGGGAGTGGAGATTCCTGAGAAGTATGGTGGTCCTGGATCGACGTTCTTCGATGCAGTTTTGATTATTGAAGAACTCGCCAAAGTTGATCCTTCAGTTTCCGCAATGGTAGACGTTCATAATACTCTCTTCGTTCCTCTTATTCTCCAACTTGGAACTGAAGAACAGAAACAGAAATATCTCCCAAAAAGTGTAACAGGATCAGTTGGTTCATTTGCTCTTTCGGAAGTTAGTGCTGGATCGGATGCATTCTCGTTGAAGACGGTCGCCAAAAAAGATGGAGACGATTTCGTTATCAATGGCTCAAAGATGTGGATTACGAATTCTGGACATGCGGAGTCTCTGCTTTTGTTTGCCAATGCGGATGTATCAAAGGGATACAAAGGAATCACATGTTTCATGTTGGATATAAAAACCAAAGGATTAACTGTCGGCAAAAAGGTAAAAAAAGCTATTTTTGGTGTTCCCAGACAAAATCATGTTTAGAGCTCGTTTCAAATTGAATTGTTTAATTATTTCGAAAAAGTTCAAAATTCATCAAAGAAAAACAAAAGTTAAAAAATTAAACAGGGAGGTGAGAAACAGGGAGGTACAGTACCCCTTCCGAAAAAAACCATTGAATTCTTGTAAAAATCTACAGTAATTCTTCGAAAAAATCTACCGTAGCCCTTTAAAGAACCATTAATTACCTCAAAAAACACTGATTTCTTGAAACTCCATTCGAAAGATCTTTACAGTAACCCTTTGAAAAAAACACCGGCTTTTTAAAGAAAAATCGTTTTGAAAAAACACTGACTTTGAAAAGAAAAACTACCAAAAAACTACCGTAACTCTTTAAAAAGTGTACCAAAAGTGTTGAAAAATCAAGTTTAAACCTTATTGTAAGTTATGTTCTAAAAATCTACAGTAACCCACCAAAAAAACCATTGAACTCTCGAATACATCTACAGTAATCCTTCTAAACCCTTGATTTGTTGAAAAGTCTACAGTAACCCTTCCACTGGGTTGCCCAGTGATTAGCAATATTGGCATCTAATTGTTTATCAAATTTTTAAATTAGTCAAAAATTTCAGAAGTTGCTGTTTTGTTATGACTGACCTTTTTTCAAATAATGAGCCTAATTTATGGCTGAACCTGAAATTTCTAAATAACTGTTCAGGAAGACAAATTAGGAATCCGTGCTTCTTCCACTTGTCCCATTCATTTTGACAATGTCCGTGTCCATAAATCGGCAATCTTGGGAGAGTTTGGAAAAGGTTACAAGTACGCAATCGAGTGTCTGAATGCTGGAAGAATCGGAATCGGAGCTCAAATGTTAGGATTGGCTGATGGATGCTTCAATGAAACAATTCCCTATCTTCAACAGAGAGAACAGTTTGGGCAAAGAATTATTGATTTTCAGGTGACTTCTGAAGATACAGTGAAGATACACCTAATTTCATTCATGACTTTTCAGGGTCTCCAACATCAAATCGCTCAAATTCGAACTGAAATCGAAGCTGCACGTCTTCTGGTCTACAATGCTGCACGTATGAAGGAGCAAGGACTTCCATTCGTTCGTGAAGCCGCAATGGCTAAACTCTATGCTTCTCAGGTTTTCAGAAATCATATTCAAAAAATGAAATATTTAATTTTTAGGTAGCTACAAATACCACTTCAAAGTGTGTCGAATGGCTTGGAGGTGTCGGATTCACAAAAGATTTTCCAGTGGAGAAGTACTATCGTGACTGTAAAATTGGAACAATCTATGAAGGAACTTCGAATATTCAATTGAATACCATTGCTAAACTGATTGATATCGAGTTTGAAAACAGAACATAGAGAGAAAATAAAGTATTTATTTATTCTGATAAATTAAATTTTACTGATGACTTCTGTGCATTTTTGTATGTAATCTACAGTATCCTTTTGAGAAAATTTCTACAGTTATCTTTCAAAAAAAATCAACGATTCATTGAAAAACTGATAAACTGATAAATATCGAGTCTGAAAACAGAACCTAGAGAGAAAATAAAAAAATATGATAAATTAAATTTTACTGGTGACTTCTGTGCATTTTTGTATGTAATGTATGTAAAAGAAAAATATGTAAAAGAAAAAAACCATGTATGTACAAGAAAAAAACCATTGATTTCATAAGAAATCTACAGTCACCCGTTGAAAATTCTACAGTGCTTTTCGAAAATTACAGTAACTCTTTGAGAAACACTAATTTTTGGGAAAGAACCTGCTGTAGCCTTTCGAAAAATCTACCTTAAAAATTGATTTCTTGAAAAATCCACAGTAAACATTAGAAAAATTTACAGTAACCGTTCGAAAAAATCTGCAGTAATCGTTTAACTGATAAATATCGAGTCTGAAAACAGAACCTAGAGAGAAAATAAATAATTCATTTATTCTTGAACAGTCAAATTTTACTGACGAATTCAATGCACTTTCTAGTGTATTCTTCTGGTTTTTCCCGAAAATGTGCCACATGTTCAGTGTCTCTAAAGTTGACACTATCCACATCACATCCTCTCCTTTTTTGTTCTTCTATAAACTCCTCAAGACCTCTGAAAGGGATCATGGAATCTTTTTCCGAGTACAAGAAAAGTTGTTGTTTTGGAAGTTGAATTTTGTCATGAATGTACCAGTGGAGAAGAAAGTTATGACGAAGGGATGGGAAGATTCTGATAATTGGACTGATCTGAAATTTTCAGCTTAGAATTTTAATTCAACTTTAGGCAGTTTACCAAAGCATCCCTAATTGCGTTGAGCAATTGGAAAATAACTGCTCTATTTGAATCGCTCATATAGTTTACAGATGGTCTCGATAGCATCATTGCTTTCCCATTCTGGTACGGTAGTGTACGGGACGGAGCACTATCGAAGACAATTCCCTCAAGTCTTTCAAAGAGTTTTGGGTTATTTGAAGCTTTTGCCAGAGAGATTAGGCCTCTTATTCCATTCATTGAAAACGAGTGAATAACAACAGGTCTGCAATTTCTTTGAATTTTTTAAAAAATCTGTAATTACTTACTTGTCCTGAATCGAATCCACAACAGGAAGAATCTTTTTACCGATTGAATCATTGGGAACTTTGAAATGGAACAGTGGAGGACAGATTGAGATCACATTGAACCTAAATTTATTTGACGCGACATACATAGTTTTAGATTAAAAAAGGAACCCTTTGTCAGTGTAAATGTTTGTATATTTTTTCAAATGTTTTGATGCAGCACCAGCCCATCCGATCATCAGTATGACTGGTTTCGAGGAAGTGTCTAAAAGTTAACTTTTATCATTTTGGCATGCAAAAATTGGAGCTGTTGAAGAGAAAATCGGGTTTCCACTGCCGAAGGTCTCATGACGACAACTACCGTAGCCTAAAAATAATTTCATTTTTCCGGATTTATTTTCTCAATTTTCGTTCGTTTTCAGTCATTTTTTTCAAAATGAGACTTTTTTTATTCTCCGACCGACAGTGAAAATCGAGAAAGTAAATCATGAAAATGAACATTTTTAGGTTTGTTGTCGCTGTGGGACCTTCGGTCATAAGCTTTTCTCTTCCACAGCTCCGATTTTTTTACCAGAATAATAAAGCTTTTTGAAAGCTTACCTTGTGAAGTCGTTGTATTCGCATTATGATATACTACCTCAGATTCTGGGACACGACTGAAGAATATACTTCTTTCCGGGATTCTCTGACTAGATGATGTGGCAAGAAGACGTCGGAGAAGAATCATGTGAAGCTGCAGAATGCGGGTTTAGAAATGATAAACCTATTGAAAAGGGTGGAATCGTGTTGGCAAAGGAAAAAAAAGGAAATTCACATCCAAATTTTTGATCAAAGAACAAGAATAACCTAGTCATAACACATTTGCACCCAAATTGTAGTTTGTAGTCGGTGAGAAACCCCACCCCCCTGTGATCATTGATCTTGTGGTCAGTGATGTAGTAAGGTTGTTCCACGAAAAAGAGCTTACTTCAACTGATTACCTTTGCTCCCTAGAGATCCCAGAAATGCGATAATTATTTATTACAAAAAAGAGAACACTGGTAATGGTAAAACAACGAAAAAATGTCTAGAAAACGAAACGATTAGATTAGTAATCATCTGGATAGTCTCCTTCATCATCGAAATCCGACTCGTAAAGCCCATCAAGCATTTCGTTTTCAGGATCCCAATCGTACTGGTATTCGCCGTTCTCGTCATCATCGAAATCATCATAAAAATCGTATTCAGAAGAATCATCATAGTCCGATGGTGGTGGAATGATTGTCTTGTCGCCATTTTCAGTCCATGTTCGGAGAAGGGCATTTCTGCCGACTTCCAAACGAACGCTTCCATCGCTGACACGCAAATAAACGACTGGCATTTTGTCATCCAAGAGCCGGTTTTCATAATATTTACTGTAAAAAAATGCTCAATGTTTTTTTTCTGTAATTCGGAAAAAGTACATGTCACCCCAATCGTCGACAGCTTCAAAACCAGACGGACTGAAAGAATCGAGATTCCATTTTCCAGGATTTTCAAGGCAGAATGCAGATTCAGCCTCTCTTCTGTTGACGAATTTTTCAATGAGACGATAGACCATTTCTTCCGTAAGACTCGTAGATTTCAAGAATATAACGGATGCTGTCAAAGAACAAACATCTCCAGTGATGATCGAGTCACACTCAATCTGAAACTTCATTCATTTTTGTTGTTTTAAATTAATAAAATTTAAAAAAAACTTGCTTCCACATTTTCCAGTTTTTTCAAAATGGAATCTTGGCTGCCGAACAATTCGAAACCCTCGGTTTCTTTCACTTTCAATTCGTTTAAAACACTGGTGTCACAGTGTTCCATGAATTTCCACATCATTCTTGCCGCGCCTGATCCGCTCACTTGAATAGCTCTTACTCTCAGAATCTCATCGCTGTTTTGAACCAATTCACCGAACTTCTGCCCCATACCATCAGCGTTATCAGTTGTTTCAATTATCAAGTTTCCAATTGTCACATTTTTTTGAAGACACATTATTTTGAACCAGTTCACTGCTTCACAGATTGGTTGGGAGTCCTCGACGATAATTTCACTTCGAAAAGCCTGGCAGATTCGAGTTCCACCTGTTTCAGTTTCTTTGAATTTCAGAGTGTATTCATCTTTGAAAAGTTTGATAACGAGTTTTATGAAAACTCCATCATTCGGAAGTTGCTTGATTCTCACGGACGGTATGAATAGTTTCGTAGTAGCAACGACTTCGTTCATTGCTCTTGAGGAAGCACGAAGTCTACACCTGAAAATGAACCCCATGATGTGACGGAGTTTAAATTTCTATTAACCTGGTGATCAAATCACACTTTCCCACCAGAAGTCGCTGCATTTCAGCTGGCAAATCTTTGAGTTCGTAGGTTTCGGTCATCTGAACGAAATTTGATCACTGATAAAAGATAAAAGATTTTAAAAAATCATCCTGAGCTTTTGAGCAGGTTTCAACAACATCGTATCAAGAATTATTTTTCAGTTTATCTCAACAAATTAATTTTTTAAAAACAACAGAAATATTAAAAAAGATACAGAACCGGTTTCATTAAAATTTGAGGATTGTCAATCACTATCACTACTACTGGACCCGCTAGATAATTTGATTTGTTTCCTTTTCGCAGCTTGGCGGATTCTGAAAAACAAACAAAGTAGAAAATTAAACATTTTAAAAACTTACAATGCTTTAATTTCTCCAGGCTTCATGTTTCTCAACTTGTTTCCCTCTGGAACTTCTTCATCTGACTCTGAATCATCCGATGATGATGATGATTCACTGGAATCATTTATATTCCATTTCACACCTTTCTTTTCTGCTTCTTTTCGTATCATTTCTTGTATTTCAGCTGGTCTCATTGTGCTCAAATCTATTTTTTTCAGTTTCTCTAGACTTTTTGATCTCGCGGCTCTTTCTGCTACTGTCGTTGCTTGCAAATCTAATTCTTTCTCATATCGTTCTTCTTCTGAGTCTTCATCGTCACTGGAAGAAGAAGAACAGGAAGAATACTCATTCCATGTATTCTTCCGGTTGCGAGCGTTCTCTTGAAGAACTTTGAACGTTTCGGAAAGGATTCTCTTAGCATCCATAGCTGACTTCCGGCTCCGAGGCTGAAATTTCCGAATAATAGGGTAACTAAATCTTGCACACTTTTAATCACCGTCTGAGATTCGCTATCTGTTTCTCGTTCGCTTTTGCAGGGAGTCGTCACATCAGAAAGATATGGAATGTTTAATTGTATTCTTGAATTCATCAGGTTTATTTTTGATTCCAATCTTTTTCCAGCGATTGAAAGAATTCTGCAGGGTTCGTCGTGTTGATCTTCGTCGGTGTATTTTTCTTGTCCCATCAGCTGACATGCCTTTTCGTTAAAGACAACTGGACGAAGTAGACAAGTTTTACTGAAATTAGAGATGGTTTAAGATGGCGATCATTAAAAGTCAACCTGCTATCAACCATAAATCCGTGTAGTGTAATATGGGGTAGAAAATCGAAACGGTTGAAAGACCGATAGCAGAATCCACAAATCACGGTGTCTCGCGAGCATTCCTTCGGAAGAAAGTAGTATTGCTGAGGTAGCATATAGTCATTGGGATCTCTTTAACATTTTCCGATTTTGTTAATTTTCAGAATCTTCACAAAACCAACCTGTTGTTGAATGTGCCTTCACCTCGCAATGTGTATTCAATTGGTGTGAATGCTCGGAGATCGAATGAAGCTAACATTTCTCGTTGAATAGACTTCCACTCATAAGATAAGAATTCTTCTGTGAACAGCATCCTATGACGTTCTTCGATGTGTCGCAAGGCGAACATTCTCAATATAATGAATGTTGCAAATGTGGTTGCATGAGCGCGTGGACAGAGGCAACATCGCCATTTGAATTCATCCCGACGAGAGTTCTGATTAATACAAATCAATATAGCACAAAACCTATAACAATATTCTCACTCACAACATATTCTTGAGAATACAAAAATAGCTGTTCAGGAAAACGAAATGTGTGCTCATCATCGTTGTCGGTGGTTTCTTCAACGATTTCCTTTTTGATTTCCTTCTCTGTCAGCATTTCCAAATTTTCTGTTTTATTCGGGCGTAATAAAGTGAACGACGTGCTTGAAGAAACTCTGAAAAGTAAGGATTTATAGCGATCATATGAGTGTAATCTTACGCTTCTAGAGTAGCATGAAGAGCTAAATTGAAATGAGATTTGATCGATTTAATTGGTACAAAACTGCAACAGACGAGACAATATCTGTCATCGCTTCCTTCGATTTGATTTCTTCTTTTCACAAAATTAATGAAGTTTTCTCCATTTTCCAGTGGTGGAATGTTCACCGTGTAGTATGATAAATAGCTTCTGTCAGGGACTTTCCGTCGCTGTTGTGCTATCTCCATCATCGCTCTCACGTCAAAATCACATTCATCGTTCAAACAGAACCATTCAAAGTTAAAGAAGGCCGGATCGTTTTCAGTGATCTCGACGAAATGGGACTCTTCTAAATGTGAAAGAGCATATGCTCTCATACTGATCGTCTCATTGAACCCCATTGCTGGTTTCTCTAGGCAAAAAGGACATTTCCAATGTATCTTCGAACCGTAAAGACGAAAAATTCCGAGATATCTTCTATTTTTGTAATGATTCCACAATCTCAAAGAGTACCTTCCGAAGTTGCTTAGGATTACTGTAATAAAACGTATTTAGTTATCAAAATTGTTTTCTCACGACTCACCATCTGTGGAGGACAAAGACAACCCCCAAAAACTCGAAAACGCTTTTCCTGTATCAATTCGAAGCTCTATGAGCGACTTATCGATGAAAAACTCAGTGGGTCTTGGAGCTCTCGCTGAAAAAATTTGAAAATATGTTAACTAAGATGCAAACGACTTACTGTGAAATTCTTTGACATGGCTGGTCTCATCTCCAAGTTTTACAGGCATGATGCACGTGCGACATTGGGTGATTTCGTTTTCATGGCTCAATGCGTGCATCAATTGAGCATCTCCATTTCCTTCTACTATTTTTGAACAGTACCCGCAGACATACATCAGTTCCAGCTGAAAATTTGAATTATTTTTAAAAACATTTTTAAAATATGAATAATAAGGCAAATGACCTGTTTCAGTAATTCATTATCCGCAATACTAGTACTTTTAAATCTGATCCTTTTCTTCGGTGGCATGGTTACTTCAATTCCATATATTCATTAGGTTAAGCAGCCAGCATTTTCGCTCAAAAAATTGGATCTACGAGCTTTTCTCTGCGTCTCCTCACTCTACAGCGTGTGAGTGGGGCGCGTTTTCTGTTCAGCTTTGCGCGGCTTTTCAAATATATTTTTTCTGTTGTGAACCAACCTTTCAAAAAAAAATGTATACACTTTCCATATTTTTACAGATTTTTTTCAGGTAAATGTTAATTAGCTGCTCTAAATCAGGATTGTATTCCTTTGAAACGTACGTCAGGAAGCTGTTTCAGCTCTAGACTCTCGAGAGTTCCAGAGCTCCAATAGCTGCCTATATGATTTTCAAATTATTTATTCGTCCCCACCCCAACCGCCACAACAGTGTTTCGGAGAATCAATGTTGTGGAATTTCAGTTAAATACCGTATTTCTTTCAATACAAGCCCTAGACAAATCGTCAGCTTTGAGCTCAATTATCTCGGTTCCTATGAAAGTTATCAAAACTTTGTCACCGAGAAAATATTGGTCATATTATGATTAACAATTCATCAGTTGACAAAATTTTGATATCTTTACCAGAAATTTAAATAATTGAGCTCAAAATTGGTTGTTTGAATTTGCTTCTATTAGAGGAACTACGGTAGTTGATAGGGTTCTCTGTGGCAGTTGATGTAAACACCTCAAGTCATTTTTTCAATTTGGAGCCTGGAAAGTATTGTCTATATGTTCCATTTTCATTCAAAGGCTTTCCAGGTCAACTATCGGCAAAGAACTGTGAAAAAGAAGAAGAAGAGGTACAGAGAGTAGAAATGACATACGGTTCGCGGAGACTGAGACACACACTTCTTTCCGAATAAATCCCGAAATCGTCTTCTTCTTTTTACTGCCCCCATATTGATTTTTGTTTCCTCTCTGTCTCCATGTGATATCTCATCTGAAGCTTGCAATCAACCGTTCAGTCATGCATGGAACAAAATATGTCATGGATGTTCCAATACTTAAGAGTATTTTTGAGTAGAAAATCAAATATTCTGTATTTTTTCAAGTACAAGCTTGTATTAAAAAAAGTAAATAATATTTTGCTGTCCATCTTTCCTGCTTTTCGCTTTGCTTTCTGAATTTCTGAATTTCAGAAATTTCAAAAATCTAAAAACCTAAAAATCTGAATTTCTGAATTTTTGAATTTCAGAAATTTCAAAAATCTAAAAACCTAAAAATCTGAATTTCTGAATTTCTGAATTTCTGAATTTCTGAATTTCTGAATTTCTGAATTTCTGAATTTCTGAATTTCTGAATTTCTGAATTTCTGAATTTCTGAATTTCTGAATTTCTGAATTTCTGAATTTCTGAATTTCTGAATTTCTGAATTTCTGAATTTCTGAATTTCTGAATTTCTGAATTTCTGAATTTCTGAATTTCTTTCTGAATTACTTTCTGAATTTCTGAATAACTTTCTGAATTTCTGAATTTCTTTCTGAATTTCTGAATCTCTTTCTGAATTTCTGAATTTCTTTCAGAATTTCTGAATTTCTTTCTGAATTTCTGAATTTCTTTCTGAATTTCTGAATTTCTTTCAGAATTTCTGAATTTCTTTCAGAATTTCTGAATCTCTTTCTGAATTTCTGAATTTCTTTCTGAATTTCTGAATTTCTTTCAGAATTTCTGAATTTCTTTCACAATTTCTGCATTTCTTTCTGAATTTCTGAATTTCTTTCTGAATTTCTGAATTTCTTTCTGAATTTCTTTCTGAATTTCTGAATTTCTTTCTGAATTTCTGAATTTCTTTCAGAATTTCTGAATTTCTTTCAGAATTTCTGAATTTCTTTCTGAATTTCTGAATTTCTTTCTGAATTTCTGAATTTCTTTCAGAATTTCTGAATTTCTTTCAGAATTTCTGAATTTCTTTCTGAATTTCTGAATTTCTTTCTGAATTTCTGAATTTCTTTCTGAATTTCTGAATTTCTTTCTGAATTTCTGAATTTCTTTCTGAATTTCTGAATTTCTTTCTGAATTTCTGAATTTCTTTCTGAATTTCTGAATTTCTGTTAATGTTCAAGCGTCTAAAAATAAAATACATAATCCATGTGCTCCTGGCATTATCCATTCTCTTTTCTCTATTCCCCTTTCTTTCTATTAACTGCTCCATGCTTCCGAAAAATGAGAAGTCGTTTTCTCTTTTCAATCTCGTTCTCTCTCTCCCTATTCTTTACTCATTCAGTTTGTATTATTTATTCCCATTCTTTTCTTTGGGATATCCTTATATAATGCCACCTCGAAAACGTCTGAAAAACTATGGTGAAAAACCGAAATTTTCAAGAAAACCCATGAGTTCTTCATCAACTTCAAATCTCCGCCCAGCCGCATGTTTCGAACTTTTTGGTGCTCCAAAAGCAGCTCTTCTAACAGTTTCTATGCAAATTCTGACAATGTTACTGGAAGTTGCTGTATATTTTATTCTGGAATCCAAAGGATATTTCGTTAGCAATGAAGTGTTCAGAATGGTGATTCTTCCAGTTGCAACTGTTTATATCGGTGGAGCGATTCTGGCGGCTTTTGGTGTTTTGACGAAAAGAAAAATGCTGATCACTATTCATACAACAATCACAATGACGCTGATGCTTCTTACTGATATTCTTGCTGTTTCTATTATTCTTTTAATGGCTATTGGAAAGAGATCTTCCTATTTGAATGAGCTTCCAGGACATTTTGTAAACGAAAGAAAGTTTTATAGGTGAGATGACTGTTTGTTTTTGAAATACCGTAAAACCTGTAATAGAAGGGCTCTCATCCTCTCAAGTTTCAGCTAACTTTTCTCGACTTCTATAAAAGATAGCGAAAATTCGCCAAATGATAAAATGTTTGTGAAATTATGTTTAACAATTTATCAGTTGACAACTTCTTGATATCTTTGACAGGAACCGAGATATATTGGATTAAAGTAAAAATTTAGGGAGCCCTTCTATGACAGCTTTTAGGGTACGTATCAATAAGATTTTTTTTCAGTGTTCTCGGCCCATTTTGGATGTATCTCGGAGCCATTTCTCTGCATATTACTGTAGCTGTCAACATGGCATTTTTACAACCATTGAATGAGTTCTACACTTCTGTGCAGGTAAGTATTCTGAAGTTTTTTGTGGGATCAATAGAAACTTTGTCTCTATATGATTATAGCGGTCCGAGGTGCAAATCACGGTCCGGAATGAAAATTTGCACTGCGTTCTCAGGAAATACCCACAAATCCTATTTTCTATCAATTTTCAATCAATAATGAAACTTCATTTTAATTTCATTTGTATTTTTTTAGTTCTAATAGTTATCAGGTTCTGTTAAAGTTTCTGGAAATTTTATAGAAATGTTGAGAATATTCTTTTTTCCTTTCTCATTATTTTGCTCTATCCTAGTCCAGCGAAATGAGAAGGGCCTTGAAAAAAATATCCCAAAAATATACATCAAGTGAAGATAATGTGTAGTATTTCATATTTTGGATATTTTGAAACTTCTTTCTTTATAGTATCGGTTTTTCATATTCTGATTTAAAACTTTTAGAAGATTACGAGAAAGTAATACAAAAATATTAAGATTTCGGTTTTTTGAAGAAAACCACCTTTTCTTACAATTTCAAATTTCAATTGTTTCCAGTTTTCTAAAATTATAACCATAAAAAAATTTTTGAAATTATAAAACCAAAAAATATTCGTTTCACTTGTTTTAGAATCAATATTTGGAGAATTGGAAAATCAAGAAAAAATAGGAGAAATAATTCCAAAATAGGAGATATTATGGGATTTTTTCAACTTCCAAATCCAGAATATTGAATACTACTACACATCGCCTTCCCTTGGTGGCGGTATATCATTTACTTTCTCAGGGTCCCTTCAAATTTATTTGGGACCTCTGAATTGGAATAGACTCAAAATATTGTAAAAGGAAGTACGAATTTTCTCAAAGTTTCTATAAATTTCCAGAACCCTTAAAGAACCCGAGAACTATTAGAGCTAAAAAAATACAGTTTGAGATAGTTGTTTTCAGGGTCCTTTCAATTTTCGTGGGACCCCTGGAGCCATAAAAATTGAGGAAGGATATAAAAGAACATTGCCATAATTTCCACAAAATGTTTCAGAACTGAAAAAGAAACTGGTGAAATTTGAAGAAAATATTCATATCAACGATAATAAAGCAAAAATATTCCATAAAGTTGATGAACATAGGATTTGTGGGTCCTTCCTGAGCACGCAGTGTCTAAGTTTTATTCCGGTCCGTTATTTTCTCCTCGGACCGCTATAATCTTGTAGAGCCGAAACTTCTTGAAGCTTTCCGAATTTTCTAAAATTTTCGGCTTTCCAATTTACCCCAACCGTCCCCCAACTCTTGAATATTTTTTCTAGAAAAAATAAACTTCCAAAAAGTCATCGTCATTTTCTTGAGTAAGCTATTGAAACTAGTTCCTCATTTCATTCTTCCGCATCCCTCTTCTTCTTTTTTGCATCTACAATTAGAGAGGATCACCGGCATTCACGACCTCTAAACTTTTTTCTTAGTTTTCCTCTCATTTTGAAAATACATCTGCCACCACATAGAAAAGAGGAATCCACTAAAGAAAGCTTTTTCTTTTCTTTTTTTCTTTCTTTTCAGGCATTATGTCCTTGACGGGGAAACGAACACAGTCATAATTATTATATGATCGTTTTGTCTAAATAACCTTGACAAATCTTCCTTTTTTTCAGAAAGAATCCGAGATGGCCAAGTTAGCACTTCAATCGAATTATTCAAATGAGGAAAAGACAGCAAAGAAACAAGAAATTGAAGATCAATAGACAACGGTTTTTTCGTTTATTCGAATTTGTTTTTGTTCATAAAATTTGGGTGAAATCAATAAAGAAACTAATAAATAATGTGACACTGACAGGAATGGATTTTGATTTTAGTAAAAGAAAACTCCAGAGGAAAGATATGGATGTGGGGAGCTGATTTTAGAGACTGAGATGGGTGGCACACGTGTTTCGGAAAATTGTACAGCACATTGTTGTCACATGTTGAACTTTGGATAGAAGGGTGCAGGCCTGGAAAATTTCTATGTTTGAAATCGCAATGTTTCCACGCAAGCTTTCTATGTATTTCAAGGAAATGTCGACCGACCGTCGCTCCCCCTGTCTACCTTACTCCAAATAATGATCCAAATAATGATCTCACTAGGAAACTTTCAAAAAATCGGGGAAATTTTGAAATTTTCGAAAACGGTTCTAAAAGCACGCAAAAAAATTTGCCGGCGATTATGAGTTTTGTAATTGCACACTTTGAGTAATGACATCGTTTTTGAAACTTCCGATTTTTTTTTTGATATTTAAGGGTTTCCGAGTATTAGTCTAAACCCCAGGAGTACGGTAGATAACAACGAATGAAAAAGCAGAAAGACAACAAATTGAAATAAGCAATACTCATTTGGTGTGCAAAAGCTACTAGAGAAAAAATGCAGAAAAGTTCTGAAATTTCGGGTTCTGAAACGTCCAGGAGCCGCCCGACTGGCCCGAGTGTGACACCCGCCTGTCGCCCGGTAGCGGTCCGTTACTCGGGTGACGGGTGGTTTCGGTTAGAAAGAGATGGAAAGCTTTTTCCCACGAATGCAGAAAATAACTAATATTTGTCTCATAGCTCACCTTCCACATATGACTTGTAATAGTCATGTTATGTTTCTCAGACCACTCGTTAACTTTTCCCAAATACTCGGCGAAATAGGATTCGCAAACTTTCAAATCCTCATGCTCAGCTCCACAGCCATTTTTGCTTCCATCTCCAACACTACCGGCTGTTGCTTTCGTTGTCTCTTCTGGAGTATCATTCAATTTTTCCTCTGATTTATCTGTTGTCTTCTCATCTGATTTCATTTGTCTCGTTGTTTGATTGTCGACTGCGAAGACGTGATCTGGAGTAAATTCCAATGAATTTTGGGTAAATCTTAAGAAAAACGGACTTTTCTCAGGGGTTATTGGTTCAGGGATTGGGGTAGATGAAGCAGTGGAAGCTGATACAGAAGCAGCAACAGTAGAAGGATCTGCTGGGGCAACTGGAGCAGTAGTGGATGAAGATGAAGGAGCTGCTTCGACTCCTCCAGTCAATGGCTTTTCATCAGCTACTTCTGCTGTATGTGGAGTGGAACTCGGTACTTGATTCTCAACTTTCGGGTCTACTGGAACTCCAGATCCTTCCACTTCATTATTCAAAACTTTTGGGGGCTCTGTGGCTCCAGATGCCTCCTCAACGACTTCTTCTGTCACATGAGTTGTCTTCTTTGGAGTCTCTCCGTCAATTTCCTGCTGGGGCTCGGTTGGAGCTTTGCATGCATCGAGATTACAAATTTCAAGCATTGAAGGGGTGTCAAGATGTTTTTGAATATTGAAGTTTGGTTGATAATTTCCAGCAAGAATTGCATATTGCATGGTGAAACATCCGTTCTCATTCTTTAATCATAAATGTTTATTTTAAATTTCAGAAAAAAAACTTACAGCTCTATCCAAGAAAAACTTCTTTTCAATCGAAACTTCATAGTGTGCTTTTCCGTTGTTCACTTCAGCCAAGTCTTTTTTCAATTCGACTCCTTCTAACTCCGCGTCAAAAGGAACCATTTTTCCCTCTGTTCTGAATATTCCTTGTTTCTTCAGTTTCCCAGTATCCGCAAAAAGAAGAATCATATTCAAGTCGTTCATTGATTCTCCAACTCCGATTGCTGTCCACCAACGTCCTTTTTTAGCATTTTGAAAAACGGAGAAATGAACCTGGAAACAAAATAATTGAATTAAAGTTGTTGTTAAAGATAAGGACCGTTTCTCCTTCTACAGTCCACTCGATTCTATTCTTCTGATCTTCTCCGCCAGTAGAGCAAATTGGTACTTCATTGCTTTCCTCTTGTCTTTTCACAAGAACGTCTGAAACTTGATTCTGACATTATTCTTCGAAATTCTCACTAACCATTGTGCATTTTGGTGGCACAGGTAACTGCAATATCGCAAACTTGAATCTTCTGTAGCCCAGATTCATTTCCGAGTTCCAACGGAGCTCCGGTGATGATTTCTCTTGGTTTCGTCAGCAAAAACATGTTCTGAAAATGTGAGTGATGGCTACTGCAAATGTACTATCACTGGTACTTACAATACAACTTCCTAGATCCGAATCCTGGCTGTCAAACGTTTCGATAGGGCGGGCAACTGAAAAATGGATGGGTTGCAGATAATGTTTTTTGACATAAGGTCTGTGTGCTTTGCATGAATAGCCTAACTTTTAAAAAAATTGTTCCAGTTTGTTTTTCAAGCCAATTGTGAAAAAGATACCTACTGGAAAACTTGTAATACAAGGGCGCCTTAACTTTTAACTTTGAGCCAATTTATCTCGATTCCCCTCAAAGATGTCAAAAAGTTGTCAACTGATAAATTGTTTATCATAACACCAGCAGTATTTTATCCGTTGACACATTTTTAATATCTCTCATAGGGACCGAGATAACCTCCAAGTTGACGGTTTTGGTGGTTTTTTATTGGAGGAAATACGGTAGCTTTACTTGTTTTCAATTTGCTATTGTGAAAAATTACTAATTATAAAAGCCTTTTTCTAACCATTGAAATTTCTTCTAGCACAGATAAAAAAAAATTTCTATAACTGTTATATGAACGTTAGCGGATTTTTTGTCAGATCAAGGATTTTGCTTTTACCGTATTCCTTTCAATAGAAGCCCAGCCAAACCGTAACCTTTGAACTCAATTATCTCGTTTTCTATGGAAGATATCAAAAATCTGTCAACTGATAAAATGTTGGTGATATTGAGATAAATATTTTAACATTTGACAGATTTTCGATATCTCTCACAGGAATCGAAATAATTGAGCTCAAAGTTGACTTTTGGACTTTTGAGTGGGCTTCTGTTAGAGGGAATACTGTATCTTCACTTTCAAAACACTACTTTTAAAAATGTTTTTAGATACCAATCAAGAAAATATACTCTCTCAGCAATTTTTTCAAATACTTGAAATACGTTTTTTTACAGATACAAGAAAATTATATAGTTCTTGAATTATAATTGTTCCAGATCAAGGAATTTTGCTGAATTTTATAGCTTACACTGAGCAGTCAAAACTCCATTTTCTAAATTAAATTGCAACGCTTGAACATTGGTCTTCTCATCAGATTCAATAGCTCCATCATCCACGAGATGTCCATCAATCAACCCGATTTGAAGCGATCGAACGTATACAGCCATGACGTCTTCCTACAGTAGGAAACAGATGATGATGAATTGTTCTAGAATATACTTACCGGCTTCTCGTTTCCGAAACCAATGGCAGTATAGAAACTTGAGAAATCAGAACGAGAAGTTAGTTCGAAAACAATATCATTGCTCAGCTCATCGTATGTCCAACTCACAGAATAGTTAGAGGAATGGAAGGAGCAGTCCTGAAATAGTTAGCTAATCTTTTTTCTTCAAATTGCGCTTTCTTGTTATCTTTAAGCCTCTAAACCATTTTTGGCAGAGATCTCTTCTTGGATCTCTTGTGCACTTTTCACCCCAGTGCCTTCGTTTCTTCTCAGTTTTCTTATTTTTTGGATTTCAAGTGCTGTTGTTTTGTTTCATGTTGACACACCGGTCATCTATTATCCGGTCATCATTTCAAGTGCTTCCTCTTTTTCTCTTGGCTCTCTCTCTCTCTCTCTCCCTTTGGACAAAATCTTCCAAAATCCAAATTTATCTATAAACTAATATATTTCGGTAACAGTCCGAAATACAAAAAAGGATTATAATATATATGTATGTACAATCTCGATACCTCATTTCTCAATACTTTATCTAGTTTTTTTTTGGTTGGGGTAATGGACAACACAAAGCGAATAAAACAAAATCATAAAACCGATTAGTTTTTTGCGCAATTCATGTACGTTTTTGTTTCCACTGGTTTCATATCGAAAAAAAGAAGAAACAATTGGACCGGACTTTGTAGAAAAGAGCAGATTTAGGACATAACTTGTTTTTTTGTATCTATCTAGATACCGAGATTGTACAAAAGTGTATGAGGATTATGAAAATTTCGAGAATTTGGAGTTCTGATTTTTTTTTGAGTTTTGATATCGCACGTATTTGGGTGTAGGAGTTAGGAATTACCAGCCTGTTTGTCGCTTCTCTACAGCTTCAAACAGCTGGCTGGTGCGCCTTCGGCGCATTTAAACCTAGTTATTAGGAACTATAGAGGGAATGGCAGGTAACCTCTAAAGTAAAAATTGCACTACTATAGGATTCTGGGAAAAATCTGTAATATCTTTAACGGAAGGGCCCTCTAATTTTCAACTCTGAGCCAATTTTTCTCGTTTCCTGTGAAATGTATCAAGAAGTGGTCAGCAGAAAAAATATTCCTCGTAAAATCAAGCATATTTTATCAGTTGAAAATTTCTTAATATCCCTTACAGTAACCGAGATAAATTCAGTCGAAATAGGTGGGACCTTCTTTGACAGGTTTATGGTACATTTGCTTATAGTTTATCTTCGAAATCTAGAACTCGGACAACTTTCAGAAACTTTTCACATTCTAAAACCCATGCAGAACATCCAAAAAAAATTCCCTAAAATAAAAAAGCGTTCAGATCTATAGAAACCTTACAGTATTCTGAATGACGCTCCGTTGGTGAGTTACAGTAACCGCCAGAGAAAATATAATTGTCGCCAGAAGCATAGTTGTGTCTTCTCGGTGGAAACTGAAGGGACTGTGTCTCTGGGTGCCAAACTATTTGGCGCCCTTTCCCTCCGATCCGACTCCGCCCACTCAACTTTTTTCTACCCACTCCTTCTGCGTCTCTTTTCTCTCTCCCACATTCAAAAAAATTCGTCTCCTTTCGCGCATCGCATGGATCACTCTCCGCTATGATCTCATAGATATTTTTTTCTTGAGTGGAAGAGAACATGGTTTAAGAGATATCTTTTAAGGGGTGGATTACAGCTGAGACCGTTTTTTCTTCCGTAATGTTACAATCGCATGTTTATTTGATGAAGAAGGTGATGACGGCACTGAGGACTTGAGGAAGTGTAAAAGCAAAAGAAAAAGTGAAAACTACACAGCTTAACTTTATTCCAGTTAAATTTTTCTGTATTTATGTTGCGATAATCAATTTTCAAACTTCCGCTGAAATTCAACCCATTTGTCCGCAAACACTGCAACAATTGGTACACCGTAACTCGTTCAAACCATGTTATTAATATTCCTCTCAATCGGATTTTCGTCATGCGAAGTGAAATTCTGAATTTTCCCATCTATAAATACCTGGATTCATCGTTTCTAGGGCAATTTATTGGACAAGAAGGAACTAATATTCACAAAATTGAAAAGGATAATAAAGTTGCATTGGATATCTACAAAAATGACGCAGAAGAAACAATGGTTCGAATAACAGGACCATATTGGAACTTGAAGTTGGCTCTGAATGATGTGATGGTTTTGGTTGCTAAAATTCGTAACAATAATCAACAGTATAATTTTAAAATTCCTCCAAAAGACATTGGATTCCTCATCGGTGAGTATTTAGAGGAAGAGGGAAAAATAGAAGTACAAAAACAGGTTACCTACACAGTGAAATATGTTTTTCACACTTCATTATGCACATGCTTCTTTGTTCTTTTGTTTCGTTCGTCGCTTTCAAAGTGGCATTCAAATAACTAGCTCTATTAATAAGTCAGAAAAATAGGTTTCCAGTGTTGTTTTTTCATAATTAAATTCTTGCAGGCAAAAACGGCGCAAAAATCAACGAAATCAAGTTGAGTTCAAATGTAGACGTTCGTTTTGAGAGAGGCGACGAATTAGGAAAATACGAATCGGACTGTGAAGAAACTGCAGTTTTTGTTACAGGTGAATGAATTAATTAAAATTCATTTTGCTTGTAAATATGATGTTTTGATTTCAGGCAACTTTCAACAAATTCTAACTGGTGTGCGTCTTATCTTCGACAGGTTGAACTCAAAAGGTCAGAAGACACTGTACGATGACCCAAGGACTCATCAATTCGCTGAATCTCTTATGGAATCATTCTGAAACGGTCCAGAGTCCTCTTCCGCGTCCGAAGCGAGAGATACGCCAACCTCCCACGTTGGCGCATAAACGGATATGCTTGCGTCTTCTTTGTGCCCGGCGACCGACCGATTGATAACTTTTATATTTTCTTCTGTTTTACTATTACATTTTCGCTTGATTTAATAAAAAATATACTGTTGACACTGTTCATTTTTTTCTACATTTCAGAAAATGCTGGGTAGTGTAATCCGGCAGGCAGTTTCGAGACAAGTCATCAGAAAGTCTCCAATCTCCACAACTTCTGTTGTATCACAAACTATCGAAACCAAGACAGATGCTCCGAAAAAACGTACAACTCAAAACGGAAACCATTTTTTTAAAAAATCGAATTTACAGCAACTATCTGGAAGATTGACGAGAAGAAGCGTGAGCGATTAGCTAACTTTGGAAAGTATGCTGCCGAGTGCTTGCCGAAATTCGTGCAGAAAGTACAATTCGCTGCAGGAGATGAGCTGGAACTCTTGATTCATCCTTCTGGAGTCGTCCCAGTTCTTTCGTTCCTCAAGGTGAGATTTCTAATTTTTCAAAAAAAAAATTAAAAGTAATTTTTCAAATACTAATTCTCGCTGAAATCAAAGAATGATTTGACTTGCAAATTGCAGGTTGTAATGCTTAGTTGTAAAGTTGTAATGCTATAAAAACTTTTCTTCTATCATCGTTTATGAATATTTTCAAATTTCTTCATTTTTCAGGGAAACCATTCTGCCCAGTTCACCAACCTAACTTTCATCACTGGAATGGATGTTCCAACCCGCAAGAACCGTCTTGAGGTCATCTACGCTCTTTACTCGGTTCGATTTAACGCGAGAGTTCGTGTTCGCACCTACACTGACGAAATTGCCCCAATCGATTCTGTTACCCCAGTTTTCAAGGGAGCTGATTGGTGAGTTATCATTTTTATGAGAAAAAAGTATTGTAAAAGCGAAAGTTTGAAGATTTATTCAACTTCCAAAAGTTATATCAAAGAACGATTTCCAGGTACGAGCGTGAAGTATACGACATGTACGGAGTATGGTTCAATAATCATCCGGATCTTCGCCGAATCCTCACTGACTATGGATTCGAGGGACATCCGTTCCGCAAGGATTATCCACTCTCTGGATACAATGAAGTCCGTTATGATCCAGAATTGAAGCGTGTCGTCTACGAACCATCGGAGATGGCCCAAGAATTTCGTAAATTCGATTTGAACTCTCCATGGGAGACATTCCCAGCTTTCCGCAATCAATCGATTACCAGTGGATACGAAACTATTCTTGAAACTGTTACTGAGAAACCAGCTACACAGAACAAGTAGATAATTTTTTTATTTTTTGTGGGCTTCCGTTTTTTAACCGATAAATAGAGTCTTCATTGTTATAGTGTCGATATTTGTGAAACATAAAAACGACTTCATTATCCAGATTTTGTTCGTGCTCTCCTTCTTTTCTGAATTCTACGTAACTTGCGATTTTCGTTTTTTTTGTTTCAATCCATCATTTCAATCCTTCAAAAATAAGCAAGTCAGAGTTGGAAGTGCAAACTTGGTTCATCAGCCTCATCCATGATCAAAAGTATCCAACTGCAAGATGGGCGAAAAGGTTCAGCGAAATCGTTGGAGTCGAAGTGGAACTGGTAGTTTCCTTTTGTTGGAACGGATAGCTTATTCTTCAAAGTTTAGCTCATCAAAGGAACAATCATGTTCATTCTGGCTCTTTTGGTCGTTCTCAAAGAGCCTCACTACTTGGCGAATAGTCTACTTGTAGCAGCTCCAATCGTTTTGACATATTGCGAGCCATCGGAAAGACTATCCTCTGGAATCATGTTCATTTACTGGACACTTTTCGGATTCTTCGTCCTATTTGATCGTATTCTTGAGTACATTCCGTTGTACTACATTTTCAAACTGGCGGTCTTCATCGGCCTATTTCTGCCACCTTCCAATCCAACAATTGAACTCATCCATAACAAAGTGAAAAACGTTCAAGAAAAATAAACTTGTGCCTCTTCTTATATATTTTTTTCCTTATGTTTTCTGTCGGTATTTGAAAACCCGAATTTCTAATTTCAGGATTTAAGTTTCGTAATTCTCTCCGTACATTGCGAACTTTCGAATTTTCTGGTTTCTAGATCACAAATGGAAATTTTCACAAAAACTGAAAAAAAAATCACTAAATTCACAAATTCAATAATTTCAAAAAACGAAAATCTGCCATTCAAAATTTACTGAAAATTCAAAAAAGTGACAAATTGAAGAATTCCTGATAATTCGGAATTTATCAAAAAGCAAATTTGGAAAATTTTCGGAATTCGAAAATTGAAACTTCTGAAAATCGAGTTTTTTAAAATCAGGATCAAAATTTCATGTTTAACAGGGATTTTCAAAAAGTTTGAAAATCAAATTTTTGGATTTTCAGCCAAAATTAGAATTTATCAATTCAAAAAATTATAATTTTCAAAAAAAAACCAAAAACTTCCGGAATACCTAGAATTTGAAATTAAAGAAGTTTAGGGATTTAGAAAGTTTGAAATCGGAATTTTGGATTTCCGGTCAAAATTGAAATGTAACAAAGTTCAAAAAATCAACGTTTCAAAAAACGAAATTCGAGAAGTTTATGAATTTTCGATATCAATGTCTGACCTGCATGTTTTTATTACAACAATTAGACAATTACACAATTACACATTTATTTTCTAATAATTCAAAAAAGAATCCATGAATACTAGTGGGGGTTATTTTCTAGTTCAACTGAGAGCTGGTGGATCCATCACCAGTCGTCGCCTCGGATTTCGACTTCTCCGTGTCCTTTTTCGACTTTGACTTCTTCGATTTGGAGCTCTTGGAACTCTCCTCACCCTTCTTTCCCTTCTTTCCACCTTTCTTTCCTCCCTTCTTCTTATTTTTTCCACCCTTGCTGCTCTTCGAATCACTTCCCTTTCCTCCCTTCTTTCCCTTCTTCTTATATTTATCGAACACAGATTTGGAACGATAATAAACGAAGCAAACGAGCGAGATGATCATGAAGACACCAGCACAGACCAGAGAAATAATAAGAACAGTCTTCCAGAATGAAGAAACTTCTGGACGAAGTGCACGAAGTGGATTGTAGTAGCACACATGATTCTTATCATTCTCATAAACACAAACTGAACTTCCATCGGGAGAACAATCAGCGTTTATGGTGCACTTGGATCCAGAAACCTTTGTCATGCTGTCTCCATTATTGTGGAATTTTCCAACAATAATCAGCTTCTTAGTATCTGCATTGCAGAATGCGTAAGAGAAACCAGGCTGAATAGGATTAGCCGGATTGCATGGGAATTCCGTTTCGTAGAGGTTTTTGCCGAGATCAACTTTGGTGCCGTTTTCCGAAATAGACACTGAAAAAATTTAATTTTTAGAAATAACCTTATTCTATTTGTAACTTACATGGTGGACAGCAATGACCATGAACACAACGTCCTCCTTTCTTTGGACAAGTTCCTGAATGAATATTATCCTTCGAGTATCCAGTGCATTTTGGTTCGTTGAACAATGGAGTAACAAGATCCGGACATTGCCAGAGTTTGTTTTCCATGTCTTTGCAACACACGTTCTTTCCACTATCATCACACCACAAATTCCATTTGGCATCCTTTACGAGAACATCTCCAGTACAGTCCGACATCTGAGTACAATTCTTGATTGGGGTCTCCGTTTTTCCAAGTCGGCATTCTGGATTCCTCTCGAAACAACAAAGTTTACGAGATGGATCAGATGGGAAGTAGGAAAGACAATGGGGGTTGAAGTCAAAGCTGCCCTTTGAAACACCAGCTCCCTGACATCCGGTATTTTCATGACAAGGCTGACTATTGGTATTCAAAACCGCCCGGGAGTGTTCCATTCCTTTGGGACACGAGTCAACTGAAAGAATATTGTGTATTAGAAAAATAGAAAGTGATATTTGGTTACCGTGGACACAAATCCCTGATACTTTCTTGCCACTTGTTTCGTTGTAGTATGTTATTTTGTCTTTTTCTTCATGACAAACTTGATCCATACTCTTACAATCGTAGTGCGAGGTGCATAACTTGAGACCGTTGTCATGCTCAACGTGCTTCATGTTTTCAGGAAGATCCGGATCTGAAAACGTTCAATTTCATTCTTTCTCTTTGAAGGGGGACTTAAACCCCAAATAATGTTGTTTGCTTTTATATTTCTTCCTAACCAGCTAGGTGGTGCCCTTTGGCGCGATTTCGTCTAATTTTTTCTTAACGGGTCACGTAAATCTAAATTTATTTTTCAAATTTTCCAAAAGCGGACAGAGTGACACGGAGACCAACAGACGCATCTAGCGTTTTATATATAAGGAAGATATTATTTTGAAAAAATTCCATTTTTTCGTATTTTTCCGTTATGAATTATGAAAATAATAAATAAATTATTCCTAAATCATAATGATACCAAAAATTAAGAAAAAAGCTAATAAGAAAACTCTCAAAAAAGAAAGAAAATTACAAAACTTCGCTTCAATTCGCTATAGTTTTAAGACGATACATAATTTTTAAACATTGAAATACAATAAAATTTGAAAACGGAGCCCCCTTTAAAAAATTAAAAAAAAAAACATAATCAGTAAAAAATTCAACATACGTTTGTAGCAAAATCGAATCGATTTCCCATTGAGACTTTCATCCAGAAATGGTACCGTACCCTTTTCATAGCTCGGATTCCAGACGGCATCACAGAATTGTCCGTCATCACAATCAGAGTTCTTTTGGCATTTTTTATGCTTCCTGTTCTCCCATTCGATTGGAAGATGCGTCTCACCTGGTACTTTCAATGTGTACGAGTTCGGAAGTGCTGAAAAAAGATTAGTCATTCTTCTATGGTGATCACAACACTTACGACAAGCAACTCCATGTTCGCCAGACTTTATATGCCAACGTCTGTACCAGAGATCTTTTGGTAATTCGGCTTCGCCAAGATACTTGTATAACCAACCACCATTTCCTTCATGATGCTTTGTATACAATCCAGTGGAAGGGCAGAAATATTCAGTTTGAACTAAGAGAGTAATACATCTTTTATTAAAACTTTGCCCACCTACCACAGCACGCCATTATGGTACTTCCAGGATTCGAGCTATCCTTCATATCACGGTAGCATATCTCATTGTTATGCTTACATTTTTGATCTTTGCCACAATGGCTGGTAAAAGATTTATCATCCGGGCACGCTGAAAACAGTAAATTTTTGTTTATTGTCGAAGTAAAGCGGACTCGCATGAAGTGTCAGGAGGCATTATAGGAATTCCTCTAGTAGGTGAGGTTGGGTAGGAGCATTTGTTGCTGTGGTTGAACTCGAGCCATTGGCAGCTGCGGTTGGTAAACCGAGCAGTAAGGTGAAGATGAGAAGACACGTTAAACGGGACGTCATCTTGCACATGGAAACTGAAAAAAAACACAGAATTACAGTGAAGACCTCTAGATACTTTTCTCCCACTTAACGCTGCTTCGATGACGAACCGCAAACGATCGTTGTTGAAAACTTGTCGAGGGTTTTTTCGCCAAAGTTAGCTTCAAACTGGCTGATTCTCCTCCGTTTTTTGTTCTTATTTATGGAGATTGCACGTGGCAAGATGTTATCAGAGTTGTTCTGGTCTTCACGTTTAATCTTCCTCAAATACAAAAGACGTGTGTATTGGTCCCGGTGTCACTCTGTGGACTTTTGAAAATCTTGGAAAGTAATAGATTTACGTGAGCTTTGATTAAATTGCGCCGAAGGCGCAGCAGCTTGATGTTCTTTAAAATGACTTCCACGTGTTCTACGTGATGAAATTTGAGAAAAAAAGATTTTGGGTTAGTTGGTCATCCAAAACGTCAATGTGGTGCGATCCCTGAGTTGGGATGGTTATTGTGAAACTAACGGAAACTTCTCGAAGTCTTCCGAGTGTTTTTGTGGAGCAAAGTCGACGATTTGAGAGCCAGAAAAGAGCGAGATGGCAGATAAATCAGCATTCGTGCCAGTCGATGCCATTGGCAATCACAAGAACACCGATCTTGATGTGGATATCGACGATGAGCTCTTCGGAAAGAAAGTAAGATTCTACAGGAAGTAGTTCAAGACAACAAGTAATTTGTCATTGTTCAGCCTCCGACCGCTCCAGCAGCTCCAGCAGCTCCAGCATCTTCTTCCAAAATGAGTGCTCCAGTTGCCACTAAGCCAACTTCACCAGCTCCAAAATCGCCAGCTGCTCCGGCTCCAGCTGCGGCTCCAAAGTATCAATATAAGAAGTCAACGACCTACTCGAAGTCCTACGCTAAGTAGAGAACTCTTGATTGAAAATATGAATAAAGAATGACAAATTATTTTTTTTCCTTTTTCTTTGTATTAGGGAAATTCTGAAATTCTGAAATTCTGAAATTCTGAAATTCTGAAATTCTGAAATTCTGAAATTCTGAAATTCTGAAATTCTGAAATTCTGAAATTCTGAAATTCTGAAATTCTGAAATTCTGAAATTCTGAAATTCTGAAATTCTGAAATTCTGAAATTCTGAAATTCTGAGATTCTGAAATTCTGAAATTCTGAAATTCTGAAATTTCTGAATTCTGAAATTCTGAAATTCT
>NC_013489.2:9835222-9840863 GCF_000004555.2 Caenorhabditis briggsae
TTTCCAGTGTTGTTTTTTCATAATTAAATTCTTGCAGGCAAAAACGGCGCAAAAATCAACGAAATCAAGTTGAGTTCAAATGTAGACGTTCGTTTTGAGAGAGGCGACGAATTAGGAAAATACGAATCGGACTGTGAAGAAACTGCAGTTTTTGTTACAGGTGAATGAATTAATTAAAATTCATTTTGCTTGTAAATATGATGTTTTGATTTCAGGCAACTTTCAACAAATTCTAACTGGTGTGCGTCTTATCTTCGACAGGTTGAACTCAAAAGGTCAGAAGACACTGTACGATGACCCAAGGACTCATCAATTCGCTGAATCTCTTATGGAATCATTCTGAAACGGTCCAGAGTCCTCTTCCGCGTCCGAAGCGAGAGATACGCCAACCTCCCACGTTGGCGCATAAACGGATATGCTTGCGTCTTCTTTGTGCCCGGCGACCGACCGATTGATAACTTTTATATTTTCTTCTGTTTTACTATTACATTTTCGCTTGATTTAATAAAAAATATACTGTTGACACTGTTCATTTTTTTCTACATTTCAGAAAATGCTGGGTAGTGTAATCCGGCAGGCAGTTTCGAGACAAGTCATCAGAAAGTCTCCAATCTCCACAACTTCTGTTGTATCACAAACTATCGAAACCAAGACAGATGCTCCGAAAAAACGTACAACTCAAAACGGAAACCATTTTTTTAAAAAATCGAATTTACAGCAACTATCTGGAAGATTGACGAGAAGAAGCGTGAGCGATTAGCTAACTTTGGAAAGTATGCTGCCGAGTGCTTGCCGAAATTCGTGCAGAAAGTACAATTCGCTGCAGGAGATGAGCTGGAACTCTTGATTCATCCTTCTGGAGTCGTCCCAGTTCTTTCGTTCCTCAAGGTGAGATTTCTAATTTTTCAAAAAAAAAATTAAAAGTAATTTTTCAAATACTAATTCTCGCTGAAATCAAAGAATGATTTGACTTGCAAATTGCAGGTTGTAATGCTTAGTTGTAAAGTTGTAATGCTATAAAAACTTTTCTTCTATCATCGTTTATGAATATTTTCAAATTTCTTCATTTTTCAGGGAAACCATTCTGCCCAGTTCACCAACCTAACTTTCATCACTGGAATGGATGTTCCAACCCGCAAGAACCGTCTTGAGGTCATCTACGCTCTTTACTCGGTTCGATTTAACGCGAGAGTTCGTGTTCGCACCTACACTGACGAAATTGCCCCAATCGATTCTGTTACCCCAGTTTTCAAGGGAGCTGATTGGTGAGTTATCATTTTTATGAGAAAAAAGTATTGTAAAAGCGAAAGTTTGAAGATTTATTCAACTTCCAAAAGTTATATCAAAGAACGATTTCCAGGTACGAGCGTGAAGTATACGACATGTACGGAGTATGGTTCAATAATCATCCGGATCTTCGCCGAATCCTCACTGACTATGGATTCGAGGGACATCCGTTCCGCAAGGATTATCCACTCTCTGGATACAATGAAGTCCGTTATGATCCAGAATTGAAGCGTGTCGTCTACGAACCATCGGAGATGGCCCAAGAATTTCGTAAATTCGATTTGAACTCTCCATGGGAGACATTCCCAGCTTTCCGCAATCAATCGATTACCAGTGGATACGAAACTATTCTTGAAACTGTTACTGAGAAACCAGCTACACAGAACAAGTAGATAATTTTTTTATTTTTTGTGGGCTTCCGTTTTTTAACCGATAAATAGAGTCTTCATTGTTATAGTGTCGATATTTGTGAAACATAAAAACGACTTCATTATCCAGATTTTGTTCGTGCTCTCCTTCTTTTCTGAATTCTACGTAACTTGCGATTTTCGTTTTTTTTGTTTCAATCCATCATTTCAATCCTTCAAAAATAAGCAAGTCAGAGTTGGAAGTGCAAACTTGGTTCATCAGCCTCATCCATGATCAAAAGTATCCAACTGCAAGATGGGCGAAAAGGTTCAGCGAAATCGTTGGAGTCGAAGTGGAACTGGTAGTTTCCTTTTGTTGGAACGGATAGCTTATTCTTCAAAGTTTAGCTCATCAAAGGAACAATCATGTTCATTCTGGCTCTTTTGGTCGTTCTCAAAGAGCCTCACTACTTGGCGAATAGTCTACTTGTAGCAGCTCCAATCGTTTTGACATATTGCGAGCCATCGGAAAGACTATCCTCTGGAATCATGTTCATTTACTGGACACTTTTCGGATTCTTCGTCCTATTTGATCGTATTCTTGAGTACATTCCGTTGTACTACATTTTCAAACTGGCGGTCTTCATCGGCCTATTTCTGCCACCTTCCAATCCAACAATTGAACTCATCCATAACAAAGTGAAAAACGTTCAAGAAAAATAAACTTGTGCCTCTTCTTATATATTTTTTTCCTTATGTTTTCTGTCGGTATTTGAAAACCCGAATTTCTAATTTCAGGATTTAAGTTTCGTAATTCTCTCCGTACATTGCGAACTTTCGAATTTTCTGGTTTCTAGATCACAAATGGAAATTTTCACAAAAACTGAAAAAAAAATCACTAAATTCACAAATTCAATAATTTCAAAAAACGAAAATCTGCCATTCAAAATTTACTGAAAATTCAAAAAAGTGACAAATTGAAGAATTCCTGATAATTCGGAATTTATCAAAAAGCAAATTTGGAAAATTTTCGGAATTCGAAAATTGAAACTTCTGAAAATCGAGTTTTTTAAAATCAGGATCAAAATTTCATGTTTAACAGGGATTTTCAAAAAGTTTGAAAATCAAATTTTTGGATTTTCAGCCAAAATTAGAATTTATCAATTCAAAAAATTATAATTTTCAAAAAAAAACCAAAAACTTCCGGAATACCTAGAATTTGAAATTAAAGAAGTTTAGGGATTTAGAAAGTTTGAAATCGGAATTTTGGATTTCCGGTCAAAATTGAAATGTAACAAAGTTCAAAAAATCAACGTTTCAAAAAACGAAATTCGAGAAGTTTATGAATTTTCGATATCAATGTCTGACCTGCATGTTTTTATTACAACAATTAGACAATTACACAATTACACATTTATTTTCTAATAATTCAAAAAAGAATCCATGAATACTAGTGGGGGTTATTTTCTAGTTCAACTGAGAGCTGGTGGATCCATCACCAGTCGTCGCCTCGGATTTCGACTTCTCCGTGTCCTTTTTCGACTTTGACTTCTTCGATTTGGAGCTCTTGGAACTCTCCTCACCCTTCTTTCCCTTCTTTCCACCTTTCTTTCCTCCCTTCTTCTTATTTTTTCCACCCTTGCTGCTCTTCGAATCACTTCCCTTTCCTCCCTTCTTTCCCTTCTTCTTATATTTATCGAACACAGATTTGGAACGATAATAAACGAAGCAAACGAGCGAGATGATCATGAAGACACCAGCACAGACCAGAGAAATAATAAGAACAGTCTTCCAGAATGAAGAAACTTCTGGACGAAGTGCACGAAGTGGATTGTAGTAGCACACATGATTCTTATCATTCTCATAAACACAAACTGAACTTCCATCGGGAGAACAATCAGCGTTTATGGTGCACTTGGATCCAGAAACCTTTGTCATGCTGTCTCCATTATTGTGGAATTTTCCAACAATAATCAGCTTCTTAGTATCTGCATTGCAGAATGCGTAAGAGAAACCAGGCTGAATAGGATTAGCCGGATTGCATGGGAATTCCGTTTCGTAGAGGTTTTTGCCGAGATCAACTTTGGTGCCGTTTTCCGAAATAGACACTGAAAAAATTTAATTTTTAGAAATAACCTTATTCTATTTGTAACTTACATGGTGGACAGCAATGACCATGAACACAACGTCCTCCTTTCTTTGGACAAGTTCCTGAATGAATATTATCCTTCGAGTATCCAGTGCATTTTGGTTCGTTGAACAATGGAGTAACAAGATCCGGACATTGCCAGAGTTTGTTTTCCATGTCTTTGCAACACACGTTCTTTCCACTATCATCACACCACAAATTCCATTTGGCATCCTTTACGAGAACATCTCCAGTACAGTCCGACATCTGAGTACAATTCTTGATTGGGGTCTCCGTTTTTCCAAGTCGGCATTCTGGATTCCTCTCGAAACAACAAAGTTTACGAGATGGATCAGATGGGAAGTAGGAAAGACAATGGGGGTTGAAGTCAAAGCTGCCCTTTGAAACACCAGCTCCCTGACATCCGGTATTTTCATGACAAGGCTGACTATTGGTATTCAAAACCGCCCGGGAGTGTTCCATTCCTTTGGGACACGAGTCAACTGAAAGAATATTGTGTATTAGAAAAATAGAAAGTGATATTTGGTTACCGTGGACACAAATCCCTGATACTTTCTTGCCACTTGTTTCGTTGTAGTATGTTATTTTGTCTTTTTCTTCATGACAAACTTGATCCATACTCTTACAATCGTAGTGCGAGGTGCATAACTTGAGACCGTTGTCATGCTCAACGTGCTTCATGTTTTCAGGAAGATCCGGATCTGAAAACGTTCAATTACATTCTTTCTCTTTGAAGGGGGACTTAAACCCCAAATAATGTTGTTTGCTTTTATATTTCTTCCTAACCAGCTAGGTGGTGCCCTTTGGCGCGATTTCGTCTAATTTTTTCTTAACGGGTCACGTAAATCTAAATTTATTTTTCAAATTTTCCAAAAGCGGACAGAGTGACACGGAGACCAACAGACGCATCTAGCGTTTTATATATAAGGAAGATATTATTTTGAAAAAATTCCATTTTTTCGTATTTTTCCGTTATGAATTATGAAAATAATAAATAAATTATTCCTAAATCATAATGATACCAAAAATTAAGAAAAAAGCTAATAAGAAAACTCTCAAAAAAGAAAGAAAATTACAAAACTTCGCTTCAATTCGCTATAGTTTTAAGACGATACATAATTTTTAAACATTGAAATACAATAAAATTTGAAAACGGAGCCCCCTTTAAAAAATTAAAAAAAAAAACATAATCAGTAAAAAATTCAACATACGTTTGTAGCAAAATCGAATCGATTTCCCATTGAGACTTTCATCCAGAAATGGTACCGTACCCTTTTCATAGCTCGGATTCCAGACGGCATCACAGAATTGTCCGTCATCACAATCAGAGTTCTTTTGGCATTTTTTATGCTTCCTGTTCTCCCATTCGATTGGAAGATGCGTCTCACCTGGTACTTTCAATGTGTACGAGTTCGGAAGTGCTGAAAAAAGATTAGTCATTCTTCTATGGTGATCACAACACTTACGACAAGCAACTCCATGTTCGCCAGACTTTATATGCCAACGTCTGTACCAGAGATCTTTTGGTAATTCGGCTTCGCCAAGATACTTGTATAACCAACCACCATTTCCTTCATGATGCTTTGTATACAATCCAGTGGAAGGGCAGAAATATTCAGTTTGAACTAAGAGAGTAATACATCTTTTATTAAAACTTTGCCCACCTACCACAGCACGCCATTATGGTACTTCCAGGATTCGAGCTATCCTTCATATCACGGTAGCATATCTCATTGTTATGCTTACATTTTTGATCTTTGCCACAATGGCTGGTAAAAGATTTATCATCCGGGCACGCTGAAAACAAGTAAATTTTTGTTTATTGTCGAAGTAAAGCGGACTCGCATGAAGTGTCAGG
>NC_013489.2:9842898-9844854 GCF_000004555.2 Caenorhabditis briggsae
AAATATGAATAAAGAATGACAAATTATTTTTTTTCCTTTTTCTTTGTATTAGGGAAATTCTGAAATTCTGAAATTCTGAAATTCTGAAATTCTGAAATTCTGAAATTCTGAAATTCTGAAATTCTGAAATTCTGAAATTCTGAAATTCTGAAATTCTGAAATTCTGAAATTCTGAAATTCTGAAATTCTGAAATTCTGAAATTCTGAAATTCTGAAATTCTGAAATTCTGAAATTCTGAAATTCTGAAATTCTGAAATTCTGAAATTCTGAAATTCTGAAATTCTGAAATTCTGAAATTCTGAAATTCTGAAATTCTGAAATTCTGAAATTCTGAAATTCTGAAATTCTGAAATTCTGAAATTCTGAAATTCTGAAATTCTGAAATTCTGAAATTCTGAAATTCTGAAATTCTGAAGTTATGAAAATTAGAAAACAAGAAATTCCCGAATTTTCAAATTCTCAAGTTCTTGAATTGCAAAGTTTTTAAGCTCTGAAATTTTGAAATCATGAAGTTCAGAATATAAAAATCTGAAAATTTGAAAATCTGAATTCCAGAAATCCTGAATTTCTTAAAATCGTCCAAGAACAATATTCTAGTTGGTCACCAACCCAGAAGAAAGTATTTTTAGTCGCGACAGAATCATATCTTATTAGCGCCTTTTTTTTCTGCTTGAAAAAATCTGATAAGGTCGTTAAAATGGGACGAAACCCAAGAAGGCGTGGCTCCTTCCATTTCTCTGATTCCTCTCCTATTCTCAAAAGATTTTCTTCTGTTTATCCGATTTCTTAGAAGGGCTTTACTTGGCTGCTCTTCTCTATTTGGAACGAAACGAAGGATGACATCTACATATTCCGAAAGTGCTATTTCAATGAATTTCAAACAGTTTCTGATATATTCGAAACAAATTCTTCTACTCACCGGTTCTTCTATTCTACTGCTATTAATCCACTTTACACTTTCTATGAAATTACCAAAAATGCTAAATGATGCTGGAATACCTGAAATTGAAACTGAAAAACTTCAAATCATATTGTTTCTCACTGCTGTCGTCTGTCCAATTGTATACATTATGATTAACAGAAAGTTTCCAAACTGGATTGCAACTCGAAGAAAATTGATAATTTGGTGTGCGACTATAATAATTATTTCGATTCAATTATTGCTAGGAGCAGTTATTTTAAACAAGTCCGTTAAAGGATTCGAGGTGAGAATGTGATTATATGGGCTAACGTTTATACTAGCTTAAATTTTGAGTAAAGCCTTGTTCTGGGCTCAAATTTGTTATGCGAAAATTCCAATAATTCATCAGTTAATTGGACAAGTTTCAAACGATTTGATCAACTTTGAGCTGAATTATCGCTTTTCAAAGTTGCCTCATCTTATGAAAGTCACCTTGTATGACTTCTTAAATCGATCTATTAGGTTGGCTAATAAGTCTTTGTGCACTTTTGTTTTTCCTCTTTCTTTTAACTGAGCTAGAACAATAACATGTGTATAACCGCATATGGTATATAACATGATAAGGTTGTTCACAATAACCATCATTCGCCCTGCTCTCATTCCGCTTGCGAACGGGATGCCCCTTTTGATACCTACTGTTTTTGGGTGAAATTCCTGTTTGACGACGCCTACTGACTGTCTATCGAAGTCAAGCCATTGGGTTCTTCTGTGATGGTTATGGTATATGACCCTCTTCTTATCCAAGGTGATAATATGATTCAGCCGCTTAAAGGTGGTGTACGGTGAAATTTTTTATTGCATCAAAATGTGCAGAAATGCATGTAGATTGACAAAAAAATAAAGAAAAAAATAAAAAAAAATTTCTTCGGCGAGAAAAACGCATCGAAAAATACGCTGAAAGCCCTTAGGGACGAGCTTTTTTCTAGGCCACCCGGTGAGTGAAAGCGCGCGAATTCAAACTTTTAAAATTTTTTCGCTCGTTTTCTCTGTTTTT
>NC_013489.2:9844981-9925517 GCF_000004555.2 Caenorhabditis briggsae
ATGTATCTGGAAGAAAAATTGACAAAACCATAGAAAACTCTTGAAAAAACCGAAAAAAAAGTGAAAACGAGCGAAAAAATTTTGAAAGTTTGAATTCGCGCGCTTTTACTCACCGGGCGGCCTAGAAAAAACCTCGTCCCTAAGGGCTTTCAGCGTATTTTTCGATGCGTTTTTCTCGCCGAAGGAATTTTTTTTGAATTTTTTCTTTATTTTTTTGTCAATCTACATGCATTTCTGCACATTTTGATGCAATAAAAAATTTCACCGTACACCACCTTTAAAGTTCCCGAGTAGAGCAAGAAGTAACATGCTCATGTCCACTCGCAGCTGTACATCAAAATCGGTTAAAACGGCATGGTATCCGTCGTCCAATTTTTTCTGTCTTTCCCAACTTTAGCAATCAACTTTCAATAGTGGTATGAATTGTCCTTAAAGTGATTGACATTTCACAGGTAGATTGGAAAGGGTCCTGTTCCGCTAGATCTCTCAGTTTGTCTGAATCTTGAAGAACTGGTCGCCCGGGGCAAATTTCATCTTTCATTGAAAAGTCCTAGTTTTTGAACTTGCCAACCCAATTTGCAACGGCGTTTTTATAGGGACATTATTTTTGTAAACTTCCACCAGGCGGTGATGAATATTGGATACTTTCAGGTTAGAAATAACTAGAAATAATATACAGAAATTTCACCTAAAAACAGTAGGCATCAAAAGGGGCATCCCGTTCGCAAGCGGAATGAGAGCAGGGCGAATGATGGTTATTGTGAACAACCTTATCATGTTATATACCATATCCCGTTACATACAAGTTATTGTTCTAGCTCAGTTGAAAGAAAGAGGAAAAACCAAAGTGTACAAAGATTTATTAGCCAACCTAATAGTTTAAAAAGTATCCGAAAAAAAATGCCAAAATTAAATTTCCAGGTAAATCTCCGCCTCTCAATTTCCCTGAAATCGATGTGTTTCGTCATTGTGTCCGCCTTCTCCATAAGCCCTCTCATGATCCATGAAATCTTTTCCGATGCCATTTCCCCTCACTGCACCGAACGAGTAAATCCTTATGCGGTCAGTAATATGGGATGTTCCCTTATCCGTTTTTTTACTCTGCTTCCAATGGTAATCATCTGTGCTTTGTTTGTAAGTTTGAAATATCAAATTATCAAACGAAGCCGGAGAATTTCAGCATAAACCAGAAGATTATGTTCCTTGCTTCACTGCTCTCCTCCCACTTCTTTCTGTTAATGTGATGGCGTATGCGTTGGAGGTGAGTAATACAAAGTTTTAAAATACCGTATCTCCTCTAATAGAAGCCCACCTTTAATAGAAGCCCACCCCGCGAGGTCCTTCGAAAAATAGAAGCCCATGGGATTTTTCTCAATTTTTAAATTTCTCAATTTCTCATCCACAGAGTTCCTAAATATTGAATTTTGAGATTCTGGAATCTTAGAATTTCATAAATTCGGAAATTTGGAGTTTCGAAATGCAGAATGAAAACTTCGAATTGAAAAAAAACACCGAATTCGAGAATTCTTAACTTCCGAATTGTCAAATTTCTGATTTTTTAACAAAATTTTTTTTGAAAATTAATTGTTGAAAAATAGAGGCGCACCCTCTAATTGAAGCCCACTTGTAATATAAGCCCAACCTGAGTAAGAGATTGAAAAATAGAAGCCCAATGGGCTTCCATTAGAGGAAATACGGTAAAAATGTTTGAATTGTTTCAGCAACCTCCGAAAATTCATTTGGTTTCTGGAAACGATAGAACCGACGAAATAGAATCACAATTCTGAGTTCTTGATAACTTTTTGTTTTTTGTGTGTATTCCCATCCTAAATAAATTACTTGTTGAAGTGATAGACATCTTAAATTAAAAAGTATAAAAATAAATCAGGTGGATCAAAATATTATACGAATCACCACACTTAAAATTTGAGAAAATGGATCTGTACAATTGGCGAAGCATGAAATTCAGAGATTTTTGAATTGTTAAAGATGATTACTTCTAAACCGTATTTCCTCTGATAGAAGCTGCCCAAACCAACAACTTCGAGTTCAATTATCTCTATTCCTGTGAGAGATATCAAAAATTGGTTAACTGATAAATTGTTTTTGATATTATAGTAAACATTTTTCAGTTGATTGCTTTTTGATATTTTTAATAGGCACCGAGATAAACTGATTCAAAGTACAATTGACAGAACATGAAATTTAGAGGAACCCAATTCTAAAAATTCCACCTTAATTTGAAGACAGAAACAATTCATATTTTGGTCTTTTCCGTAGCAAAAATCAATTTTAGAAAGTTCTCAAAAGTTTTTCGATTTGTCTGAAGATTTCAGAGTACATTAAACAAAATTATAGCTTCAGTTTTGTAATTGACAACTTTATTGTTAAATCCCATTCTTATCAGATATACCGTAAGATATACCGTAAAGATATACCGTAAAGTGTCGAAAATGCCAAATGAGCACTGAAGTGAGAGTTTCACAACTTTTAAACCGCTTAACTGGGTTGGTTGGATTCGTACGAAAAAGTTGTCAAAAAAACAAAGAAAAAACAAAGCTCTAAATTTGTTTCACATACTCTAAAATTTTCGAAAAATCGACAAAACCCTGGAATAGTTTTTCAGGACTCCAAAGTTGGCCACAGGTAAAGGAGCACTGTCGAAAATCTGCTAAATGACAGCTGAAGGTACTACTTGGCAGCCGAAAGAGAACCGACGGGCCGTCAACGGACTGTTAACGGACGATCGGAATCTCGTAATAGAAGGGCCATTAACTTCCAGCTTTGAGCCAATTGCTCTCAGTTCCAGTCTAATAATAAGTTATAGAAAAGTTGTCAACTGATAAACTGTTTATCATAACATCAGAATTTTTTGTCAATTGATACATTTTGATATCTTGCGCAGGAATTGAGATAATTTAGCGAACACTTGACAGTGGGGGTGCCCTTCTATCACAGGTTTTACGGTAGTCAGCAGTGGTTCAAAACTGATTTGAATTTCAAATAAACCATAAGACTAATTACAGTTGGCCATATTTTTGTTGCTTTTTCTTATTTTGAATGGCTACTGTAGGCGACATAATCTTAGGGAGAATCATGATATGAAACTATAAATTCGTTATTTTGTTTTATTTTCCAGCTTTGACTTTTCACTAATTTGTCTTTTTGAACAACCAAAATCCAAAAAATCATCTGATCCTTGATTTCAAATTATTGAAACTTTATTTTCCTTTAAATCTGATGATTAATCAAAAAGAAATCCAGTAACGACACACTGAAAATGTTCTTCGAAATATTGAAAAATAAGAAAATCGGAGTGTGTAGGAAGTTGTAATGAAGCCCTAGATTCCAGAGAAGGAGATAACTACGGTATTGGGATTAAAATCTTCATTGCTCATCTCTCTATCACACCTGTCTTCTCTCCCATTCTCCTTCTTCAGTCGATTATCCTGCTCCGTGAGAAAAAAAGGGGAGGATCCGGACAGGATTACTGTAACCTGTTATTACAAGCTCAGTTTCTTTTTATTTTTATTGTTGCCCCTCCTTCTAGCTTTTTTGATAAGATTGGATTTTCTGAATTAATTGAATCCGAAAATAAAACTGTCAAAATGTCGTATCACTATCAAATGAGTACTACTAATAATGATTTTTTTGATTCAACGAATTATATTCCCCAGGTAGAGTTTTACATTTTAAAAAAGACCCTCCAAATGTGTACTTCAGATGCAGATGCATCATGGATACCAAGACTTCTACACTTCTGATGCCACATCATCAATGATGACGTCTTCAGCCACGTCCCAAGCTCCAACACAGCAGACGGAAAGTATAATTATGCCTGTACAACAAAATGGCGGGGGAGATCATGTGTATGTTGAAGAAAAGCGAGATCTAGAAAAAAAAATGAAGTCATAAGAAAATTGATTGCATCGAATCATATGAAATTTTAACTGTTATTAAAACTTTTTGTAGAAAGTTAAAATTTTTTAAAGTCTAATTTATGAAGAAAAAATTCAAATCACATATTTTGCATTCAATTTTTAGAAATTTAAATTTAATAAAGTGAGACTAAAACTTGAAAATTTAGCATATTGTGTGAAAACTTATGTTAAGTTGTATATATAATTTTTTAAATTGAACATATCGTTTCTAAAGAATTCGCGTATTTTCTCTAATAGAAGCCCATCCAAAGCGTCAAGTTTGAGCTCAATTATTTCGATTTCTGTGAAAGATATTCAAAATGTGTCAACTGATAAATTATTTATTATAATGCAGCCAATATTTTATCAATTGAAAAGTTTTTGCTATCTTTTGCAGGAACCGAAATAATTGAGCTCAAAGTGTACGGTTTGGATGGGCTACTATTAGAGAAAATAATTCTTCAGAAACGGTAACAGAGGTAAACAGAATGTAGGAAAGCAAAAAATTGGAAAAATTATGAATCCAAATCATACAATCTTCAGAAAAATGAATTTGGCTAAGAACTTTAAAAAAAACTAAAACTTTCGCTCAAAAGTATGAGAGAAGAAACCGGAGATATTAGACTGGCAATAGACAAAGAGTGAATCTAAAAAGAAACCTTCTTCATCTGATAAGGATTCGAAAGTGTTTCATTTGGACAAGAAGCTCTTTTGTGAAGCTTCGGACCAAGTGCTTCTGGAATACGAAAAAAGAAGATCCCATATGAGAAATACTAGAGAAAGATCTAGATGTTCCAGAGAAAAGGCGAATGAAAAGATGACTTACAATATGATATAATTGCACTTGAAGGGTTGCTTATTCTTGGTTTTCAGCGGATATGGAAGCTGGAGGCAACATGATTGGAGTGCAACGTCATCATGGGCGATGGGAACCCAAATGGAGCATATGGGAGCATCAACTGGGAATGGAGTTGGTCATATGGGAACAAACCATCAAGCTAATCATGGAAGTCTGGGTAACACTCAATCAATTATGCCATCAACTCATGTTCCAACTGATTCCTTTCGGTAGTTTTCGAATATAAGAAATAGTTTTGAATTTTTTATTTCAGACAGATTCCATCTTCGAATTTATGTTATATGGATCCACCACCGACCAGAATGTTGTCCAAAAAACCTTCTAATACAGTACATCGACCTTTAGCAAGGTCTACTCCGAAACCATTCAGATGTAGTACTTGTGGGAAAGCATTCTCACAGGCAGCCAATTTAACAGCTCACAAAAGGATTCATACAGGTCCGTTCAACATTTCCAACTTTAAAATTTATTTTTTATTTAGGAGAAAAACCATTTATGTGCCCGGTTTGCCACCGTCCATTTTCTCAAAGTTCCTCACTGGTCACGCATCGAAGGTATGTCTCTCTACAGTATCCTATTAGAGCCACCTGTCGTCAGCAGTTTCCTGCCACCCGGCTTAATCCAGTGACATGCGCTCATCTAATTGTAGGGATTCACTGAATAGCAATAAAAACATTATGATACCAGCAGCCCCCTCCTTCTCCTTATTTAGCTCATGAGATTAGTCAGTGATAGAAAATGACGAAATTGGGAAACTGAATTAAAATTGAATTTCAGAACTCATACTGGCGAACGACCATATCCATGTGCACAATGTGAGAAAGCATTCACTGATAGTTCAACTTTGACAAAACATTTGAGAACACATACCGGGCATAAGCCATATGTCTGTTCTATTTGTATGATGAAGTTTACACAGAGCGGGAACCTACATCGGCACATGAAAACCCATAAATAACTGTTTTTTTATTTATTTTATCGAATAAATTTATATTATCTGCTAAATACCCATTTCTGATAATTACTTCACCATTTTATTGATAAAATACTGGACATCTTCCGAATATTTATTAGTTGGGCTACTGTAGCCTTTAAAGGGACGATATCGAAAGTTTTCTTTAGTGGCGAGACACCAGAGCATTTGACTGCGAAAAAACCTATCGATCGGCGGCGCCAAAATGAAATTCGAAACAATGTCTATTTTGCACTTCGCAGTCTTTATTCGGCATCGTCATGATCGGTCGTCGTCGAAGCGGCGGACTTGCAGTTCGATCAATCGCATCTCGTTCGATTGCAGCACGTTCACCAACACTGACAGGTAAGGAAAGAGTGTAAAATCACTAGGAGTAAGCAGAATGACATTAAAATGATTTTCCGTACTGAGATTAACAATTATTGAAGAAAACATTTCATTGTATCGTATTCTAATTACAGCGTCTCGTCGAGTCACTTCGTCTAGAGGACCATTGCCAAGCTTAGCTGAGCCGCTGCCATCGCCGTTGACAACTGGAAGACACTCAACACTCGGACATTCTGGATGTCCCGCATTGACGAAAGCGACTTCTGCGAATGTCTCACGCGTCCCTATTGCGTCTCGTCCTTCTTCAACGTCTAGCAGACCGCCGTCCACATCTTCCGTCCGGTCTGTCACATCGCAACGCTCAACTTTCGTCGCCAACAAGACAATCGCTGCACCTGCTCGAGTTAGGCCAGTGGGGCGAGCATCCGTTCCTGTTATTTCTCGTCAACCATCACAAGTCGATGTTCTCAAAGCAAAAGTCGCAGCGATGGAAAAGGATATTGTGGAGAAGGACGAACGGTTGCAAATGGCGAAGGAGACAGCGGAAATGCAGAAGGAAAGCATAGAAATGTACAAAGAGCGGCTAGAAGTGATGAGCACGAAAGTGGACGCGCTGAACGTGCAAGTGGACGTGCTGAAGACGGAGAGTAGTCATCTGAAGGCAGAAGACGAACAGAAAGAGGTGCGAATCGGAGAATTGACGAGCCAGTTGAACGAGAAGGAGAGTATCATGCGAAAGCTGCACAACGATGTCGTTGACTTGCGAGGCCAGATTCGTGTAGTTGTTCGTGTGCGTCCGATGCTTAGATCTGAAGTCGAGACGAGTGTTTCCGCTATCGAATACCCGACAATCAATTCCATCATTGTTAATCAAGGATCGAAATCGTCTGGAGCAATGACGTTTGAAAAAGTGTTTACACCTATCTTCACTCAAAGTCAAGTGTTCTGTGAAATCGAGGATTTCATTCTGGTAAGCGACAGGAAACTGATCCTCCAACCATAAATCATTTCAGTCCGCTCTCCATGGCTACAATGTCGGTTTGATTGCTTTCGGGCAGACAGGAAGCGGCAAAACTCATACGATGAGAGGAGGAGATGGCGAAAATGAAGGGATCATTCCAAGAGCTGCCTCGTTTTTGTTCAGCGCATCAAAGCAGCTAGAAGCGACGGATGGCAATTTCAGTTTTCGCTATCTTTCCTGGAAATCTACAACAACGAAGCCTATGACCTTCTAAATAATCACAACGTTGTCAAATTGCGTCTCGTCAAGGAAACCGTGTCCCTCGACGGATTGTCCGAGCACCCACTCAAGAAACAGTCTGATATGGCTGTTCTACTAAGAACAGCAGACTCAAACAGGAAAACGGCCAGTACCAAATGCAACGAGTACTCGTCTCGTTCTCATGCCATATACATGTGGAAAATCAAGGCAGAGCAGAAATCAACTGGTAAGCACTATATTTCTGTTGAAGCTGGAAATCTAATTCTTAATTCCAGGTATTTCGACCAACTCGGTGCTCAAACTGGTTGATTTGGCTGGATCGGAGCGCGCAAAGGAGTCGGGAGTTGTTGGACAACAATTCAAAGAGATGACCAACATCAATCAGTCCCTCTCCGTTCTTCAAAAGTGTGTCAGCATGCAAAAGTCAAAATCATCACATGTACCATATCGGGATAGCAAGCTCACACAAGTTCTTATGGATTGTTTGGGGCGAGGAAACTCCAAAACAATGGTGATGGTCAATATCACTCCGTGCGAAGAACAAGCCACCGAGTCGAAGCGAAGCATTGAGTTCGCTGCTAAGATGCGGGACACTCACATTGGATCAGCAGTACAGCAACGCGATCAATAAGGAAATTACCCGTCTGCACCCATCTGACCATTTTGTCAAATAGAATTATTATTCTTCATGTACAATAACTTATTTCTATTTAACTAATTTTTAAAAATTTAACTACTAGCAATGAAGAAGTTCACTGTTTCTCTGGAGTTCTCGTATTGAAAAAAAAAAACTGAATGGTAGACTGCCGAGCCTTGCTATCTTTCTCAAATTGGCTTCCGCTTGAGAAATCCTAATATTCCAACTTGTTTCAGATGTTGGGTATTTACCGTCCGAAGGCAGAACCTGCAGATGGTAACAAGCAAATTGAGAGAACGACAAGGACACGACCGGCAGTAAATGTGGAGAATGGTCCGAGAACCAGATCAGCGTCGACTCGGTAAGATTCTATTATACAATCGTAATTATTCCCGAGTTCCAGTCGTACCAAGGAGCAACCGATAACCATCACATACCTTGGGCGATCACGCACGGCCAGTGAAAGTGATGCTACAACTTCCGTTCGGGCTGTTCGTTCTTCTACCTCGAAGAAACTTCAGCAGTCTGTTTCTGTGAAAACCAAAACAGATGATCTCAGTTCATCATCTTCTTCGGATTCAGTGTCATTCTCCAGCAGTTCTCAAGCCGCTGCTTTCATCGATATTTTGAACAAAATTGGAGCAACAGCGAAAACGGAGAATAAATGTAATTCCAATTTCTGATTGAGTTCAAAAATAATCTTTTTTTTTACAGACATTCGCCGATTGAAAGTGCTCAACTCGCGGAACTCGAGGAAGTTTGAAGAAGAGGTGGCCAAAAACGAGCGCCTTGCTTTTGCAGCAATCCAATTTCTCACAAAACGGAATATTTGGTCGTTGAACGCCTGCTACGCTTATCTTCCAATAATCATCGGTAAGTTATGAGAAGGCTTACTTTTCAACAGAATCGTGGTGTTTCAGAGAACCTCGTCAGTCAAAATGCGTCAGACCAGTCGATAGTGTTGAACGGATTGGAATCGATATCAGACACTGTCCTGGAACCTATTCTTCGTTTTGCAACTGGTGGAGCAACTCGGATCGGAGTAGATGTTGTCGCTGAGGAACGAGCTGCAAAAGCGAAGGAATGTGTCCGTCTATTCCGCGGAATTGTGAAGAATAGAGATGCTTACTATAAGCAACTAGACGAAAATGCCATATTTCAGTTGGATAATATCCTGGCGCAACTGAAAAAAGCCTAATGCATTGCACACCATACCATGATTCATTGTACTATGATCCGTCTTATCAATCCCATGATGTAAAGTTTTAAGCCCACCCATCTTCACACTAAATCCTTCATCTGTAAAATACTCGTATTTATCTGGTCCCCTTTAAAAAGATCGTTTTGTTTAATGCACATGAATTTCTGAATTTTCTAGGTTTCGTTTTTATTAATTCGCCACACAAGTCAACTAGTTAGCTATACGATTTGCGGTATTCCTATATTCACGGTTTCGATGCTAAAGCAGGCAGGGTGCAATGGAGTTACAAAAATATGTTGACGATTTGAATGAGAAGACAAAGGATGTGTATACTTCTCGCCCCCAAAAAAACGAAACAAAATCATTTATCACAGCTGTATCCGATGAAAAGTGACGTGGAGAAAGCTGTTCTGAAAATCTCAAATCTGTTTAACTGCTCCGAATCGAGCTAAGATATAATCAAGACACTAAAATGCGACTCGCTTGTTGCCCTAGGCATAGCTCCGTTAACAAAAAGGGAATTCTAAAAATTTAGATGCGATGGTTTTTGGAAACGACTACAATCAGATGTTGATATCAATATTTCAGGGCATTCATCACTGATGTAGATGAAGACAATTCATCCAATCTTTACGCTTCGCCGATTTAAATTTCAACAAACTATACGCCATCCGAATCGCATTGTAATTTGTAAAATGTAAAAAGTTTTATATCAGCTACACAAGAATCACAGTTTTTGACTAAACCATCGACCAACGAAAAAACAATTCTGAGAATCCTCCCATCTGGCAAAATTGATCTGCAGCCGCGTCAGAATCAACAGTTCAATGGTGACACTTGCTTGGAGCACACGCATGTTCTCTCGAAGCTTCAGAAAGTCAATTCACTCAGCGTGCCGACGACGTTCAAGGCACTGACACAATATGTTTTCCTGAGAACTAATTCAACAATGAAAGATTTATTCCTATAAAATAGCCCGAGCTCATATCTAGAACAATAAGAAAGAAGTTACACTGAAAGTTCAAATTTTATTTATTAGGTCCAGTATTTTATCACAGGAAGTGGGCGGAGCCTATGATGTTGCCTTATGGGAAAGATGATGTTCTAGATGGATATATATGGATAAATGTGTAATTTTGACGGGAAAAGTAAAATTTAAAATGTCTTTCAGAATTGAAGATTGAAAACTGTAACAGCTAGCTTTCCCCAGGAAAGGGGCGGAGCCAATTGGAATGGTTAGGTGAATAAATTTATATTATCTGCTAAATACCCATTTCTGATAATTACTTCACCATTTTATTGATAAAATACTGGACATCTTCCGAATATTTATTAGTTGGGCTACTGTAGCCTTTAAAGGGACGATATCGAAAGTTTTCTTTAGTGGCGAGACACCAGAGCATTTGACTGCGAAAAAACCTATCGATCGGCGGCGCCAAAATGAAATTCGAAACAATGTCTATTTTGCACTTCGCAGTCTTTATTCGGCATCGTCATGATCGGTCGTCGTCGAAGCGGCGGACTTGCAGTTCGATCAATCGCATCTCGTTCGATTGCAGCACGTTCACCAACACTGACAGGTAAGGAAAGAGTGTAAAATCACTAGGAGTAAGCAGAATGACATTAAAATGATTTTCCGTACTGAGATTAACAATTATTGAAGAAAACATTTCATTGTATCGTATTCTAATTACAGCGTCTCGTCGAGTCACTTCGTCTAGAGGACCATTGCCAAGCTTAGCTGAGCCACTGCCATCGCCGTTGACAACTGGAAGACACTCAACACTCGGACATTCTGGATGTCCCGCATTGACGAAAGCGACTTCTGCGAATGTCTCACGCGTCCCTATTGCGTCTCGTCCTTCTTCAACGTCTAGCAGACCGCCGTCCACATCTTCCGTCCGGTCTGTCACATCGCAACGCTCAACTTTCGTCGCCAACAAGACAATCGCTGCACCTGCTCGAGTTAGGCCAGTGGGGCGAGCATCCGTTCCTGTTATTTCTCGTCAACCATCACAAGTCGATGTTCTCAAAGCAAAAGTCGCAGCGATGGAAAAGGATATTGTGGAGAAGGACGAACGGTTGCAAATGGCGAATGATACAGCGGAAATGCAGAAGGAAAGCATAGAAATGTACAAAGAGCGGCTAGAAGTGATGAGCACGAAAGTGGACGCGCTGAACGTGCAAGTGGACGTGCTGAAGACGGAGAGTAGTCATCTGAAGGCAGAAGACGAACAGAAAGAGGTGCGAATCGGAGAATTGACGAGCCAGTTGAACGAGAAGGAGAGTATCATGCGAAAGCTGCACAACGATGTCATTGACTTGCGAGGCCAGATTCGTGTAGTTGTTCGTGTGCGTCCGATGCTTAGATCTGAAGTCGAGACGAGTGTTTCCGCTATCGAATACCCGACAATCAATTCCATCATTGTTAATCAAGGATCGAAATCGTCTGGAGCAATGACGTTTGAAAAAGTGTTTACACCTATCTTCACTCAAAGTCAAGTGTTCTGTGAAATCGAGGATTTCATTCTGGTAAGCGACAGGAAACTGATCCTCCAACCATAAATCATTTCAGTCCGCTCTCCATGGCTACAATGTCGGTTTGATTGCTTTCGGGCAGACAGGAAGCGGCAAAACTCATACGATGAGAGGAGGAGATGGCGAAAATGAAGGGATCATTCCAAGAGCTGCCTCGTTTTTGTTCAGCGCATCAAAGCAGCTAGAAGCGACTGGATGGCAATTTCAGTTTTCGCTATCTTTCCTGGAAATCTACAACAACGAAGCCTATGACCTTCTAAATAATCACAACGTTGTCAAATTGCGTCTCGTCAAAGAAACCGTGTCAGTAGTATACAAATGGTTGACGCTGGACGGTCATTTTGCCCAAATGACGTTTTCTGCACTTTTCAGCTATTTTAACGCTTATTTTCATCAGAAAAGTGCCTAAGCTCATCGGAAATCAGTCATTTTCGAAAAACGACACTTTTTAGGCTGGACGTAGAAGTGACCATTTTGCCCAAATGCGATTTTTGCAGATTTTCAACATTTTAAAAACATTTTAAGGCTTATTTTCAACAATTTTCAAAAATGGGGAAAGGTGTAGTTTGTAGTTTCTTATAAAAATGATGATTAATAAATGGCGAAGCTAGAAAAAGATCTAAAGCCTTTAACAAATCTAGATCTCATTGAATTAATTGACACATTAGGAATCAAGAGTTTCCGTGGTGTGTTTATGCGAGATACTTTACCAGCGAAGCCGAAAGATAAAGAAGTAGGTATTGTAAATTTAGATTCTTCTGAAGGTAGAGGAACACATTGGGTTTGTTATTCCAAAAATAAAGATAAAATATATTACTTTGATTCGTTCGGATTAGATCCACCTTTAGAACTTCAAGAATATTTAAAAAATGGAGAAGATAAAATAAAAATATTGAGTTCAACATTTCAAATTCAAGACTTCGCAAGTCATCACTGTGGTTATTATTGCTTACTTCTTCTGAAACTACTAGAAACTAAAGACTTTCAAAATATTGTTTTATCATTTCTATAAAAGATTCGGTTTAATACAAGAATCTCAGATTCCCAGAACCTCCGGTTTGATATTCACATTTCCAAATGCCATTGTCGAGTGATTATCTTTTATTATGTAACGTTTATGTTCTGTAGAATTTTCAGAGTTATTGAGAGCTACTTTATTCTGACATTGTGTGAAAATAGTGTGTTTAACACTTCTGATAGTATATTGAGTTTTCCTAATAATACTCTTATTAAAAAGGCTATGCTTATAATCATCGAGTGTCAGTTCATTCTTGACAATATTTTTCTTTATTCCTTTACTTTTCTTAGTTTCTTCACCATCTAGAGTCTTAAAACCATATTGTTTAGGTTTTAAAGCAAGTAATTCAGTCATAATTTTACCATTCAATTCATCTTTGAATTTTCCAACAACTTTTTTATTTTCTTCTGAGTATAATACATGATCTTTCGGATAATCACTAAAATCGAAATATTTTTGAAAATCTATATCTTCTTCCGCATCTTTGTAGAAATCTTCAGTCTTGATGTCATATATGAGACTGTCAGTATCTTGATAACATAACTCTACATTTTGATATCCATACTTTTTCTGCATTACATTATAATGAAAATCATACATCAACCACTTACTCAGATCTAGAATAGCAAAACCGACATAAATAGGTTTATCAAGTGTTATATTGGTTTTCTCCATTTCTACAGCAGATAACTCTTCATTATACATAATGGTTCTTTTAAAGTTAGGTTTTGAAGCAAGCTTAACTATTTTATGCTCATCAGTAACTAAACGAACATCAATTCGTTCTCTAACATTTTCCATAGTTTTTCCAAAAACTGAGTTATTCATTAATTTGAAGAAATCTTTTTCAAACTCATTGTTTGCTTGTTTTCGAAGATTAGTGTTCATTTCAATATATTCTTTGAGCCAATCACTATCTTTAAAGGTTAGAATTCTATGAATTTTTTTTCACTTTAAGACCTAATTGGAGACATTGTAGCAAATTCTTATAATGGATTACATATTTTTCTTTATCGAATAAGGTATTGCATAACTTTTTTACTGTTTGCTTAAAACCTATGGTTCCGGGAATCTTTGATTCTTTATTAATTTTTACATTTTCTGGACACAAAGGAAAATCATTGTGCTTTGAGTGTAAATTTTTAGGATATTCCAAATCTACTTCGAAAATACATCCTTTACCTAAATTTTTCAAATAATCAATATAGTCCTCTATTTTTAAACTCTCATCATTGAGAATATCAATTGAAGATTGAGTTTCGAATTGAAAATCTCCAGTAGGTAAATTTTGACACATTGCCCAACCATATAAATTATTGGCATCTAAGTACAATAGATAATTTGAAGGAATTGATGGATCAAAAGTATTAGTGTATTTATTATTAACCTTAGAGTATCTTTTAACAGCATTAACTATTCCACCTCTTATTCCCTTCTCAATCATCAAGTATTTCTCAACATCTTGGAGTACTTCTAATTCCACTTTAGTCTTTTTCAACATAGCATCCCAAGCTAATCCAGGACTTGTGAAATACCAACAAGGATCAAGTTCATAAACACGGAGACTCAAGTTTCTAAAATTCTCAAAAACATCTGCCAAGAGAAGGACATCATTGATCATATAAATTTCAGTATAATCTTCTGAATTCTTACAGTTCATTTTATTCCAAACTAACTTAGCATATAGATAATCGTTTTGCGAGCATTTTTTACCATTTAGATAATCATAAAATGCTGAAATACTTGGCAATTTTGTTTCTTGAAATCGCTTGAAAGAATCCATGTACTCATATGGATAAACACCTTTTCTTTGCATCAATTCGAATTTTTTTTTGGAAGAAGAGTAATAATCTCTACTAATATGAAAAAGATCTTCACTCAAGTTGCTAGCAAGTTTATCCAGTGAAGAAGGCATGAAAGAAAAAGAATCTAGAAATCTACATTCACATCTATCATATACATTATCTGTCTCTGAAGGTAACTTGTAACTAAAACTAATAAATTTTTCTGTGTTACTAGAAATATTTTTGATGTCAATTTCATGCTCATTCAAATATTTAGTACTTTCAAGACATCCAACAATCAGATGAGAGTCATAACCTCTAAGATTGTGAAAGAATATCGGAATGAAGGTATTTTTTCTTTTCAATAGATTACATGCTCCACAAAGAGGTCCACGATATTCTCCAGTCAAATGATCATGATCTCTAACTTTAGTCGTTTTCATTTCTTTAGAATCATACTTTATTGAACAATTAGGGCACTCTTTATTCTCATCATGGAAAGTCCATTCTTCTTCAGTTAATTCTCTCATTTCCACATCACTTAAATGCATAATTTCTTGAAATATTTTAATGATGTATTTATTAAATTCTAGCGCAGTATTATGCCCAATATAAGATTTGATACTATACAATTTTTTGGTGAAAGAATCAACTACTATGACACAAAATCCAGCTGGAATGTGTTTTCCAACATCAGTAGTCCAAGATATATTTGGATTATCTAGTGCTCTTTGATATTTCTCAATGATACTTTCAAAGTCTGCATAAATGACGTATCTATGCTTTTGTGTATTACTGATATTTTTGAACTTTACAGAGGTTTTCTTGGATAGTTTGTGTGAAACCGGTTTGTTTTTACCACAGTCCTCTAAATGTCTGTGATAATTTGATCTAATCTTATCATTCATATTTACATTATAAGAGCAATGACATCTAACACAGAACTTTTTTTGATGCTCTCCTCGTTTATTCATAAGGGTATCAAGATTTTTGATTAGGGAGTAATGTGAATTTCCTTCTTTATTTTCATAATATAATAAGTTGATAACTTTGCTATCATCAGCAGTGATTCCTCTTGAAGGACGTAATGGATTTATTTGTCCTTTTTCAGTACATTCTACCACATTTACAACAAGATCATTCATTTTCTCAAACTTATTTATATCTTTTATTTTCATTGGAAAAGTTAGATCTCCAAAGTTTAGTTCATTTTGATAAGGAGTGTAACTATAAATTTCTGAAACATGATGTTTTGCTGGATGAAGATGAGCTAATATAGACCACATAAAACACTTGTCATCATTATTTTTAGGATTAATGACGCAATGTTTAGCATTAATACATTTTGGAAGATCCATGTAGAAATAACCACTAGGTGAATGACACATAGTCTGGTTCATCTCAAGGTAATTTATTCCTGAAATAGTCCAACCAGAACCTCTTGATTGCAAATTCTCCATGTTCATCATCAGTTCTTGACATGCATGTTGATACCATTCTTCTCGATCTTCACCAACACACAATTCCTTAGTTTCTGATCTTACAGCAAAGTTTTCACTTTTTTGAGAGTCTTTCTTTTGCTTGAATTCTAGTTTCAAATATATTTTAACTGAAGTATCACTTCGAATATCATTGATCACAAAATTTTCGTTCTTTTCAAAGAAAGAATTTATAATTTTTGTGATGATTTTCATATAATATTCAATTCCTCTTTCCTCAAAAAGGTCAAAGTATTTTTCAAAATATATTTCTTTGCCTTTGTTTCTATACACGGTAGTTCTTACAATTCCTTTTTTAGTTTCTTTGTAATCACTAAAAATAAGATCTTCGAAGGGAAATACTTCCTTAAGCGTAAGTGGAACATCTCTAATTTCAGCTTGGTTTATTTGTAAATGTTCTCTAATAAATGTCAGAAGTTCTGAAGTGCTCATAGATCTTAATTGTTGTGATTTGAGGATTCTTTTACTTTTTACACCTCCGGACATTATATCAAGAAGTTTAATAACTTCTTTACGAAGATCATCTCTTGACATTTTTTCGAAATGATCCATTTTTTCAGAAGTAATTACTTTTTCAAAAGCTTAGAAGGATGTCAGACTTCCTTTTTATATAGAAAAAAATTTTTCAAGAAAAATCTAAATTTCTAACTCAGTGAAGTAATGTCTTTGAACTTCATAATAAAATCAATCATCTCTTGTTTTCTCATAGTTTGGATTTTTTTGGATTTGAGAATGTATTTTCTTAATTCACTTCCAATCATTGCAACTTTTCTACGAACTTCATCTCTTTTCATTTTCTTTAGATCTTCTTCTTCAACAGGTGTTGAATTTAAAGAAATATCTTGGAAACTTACTTCTTGAGTAATTTCTTCCATTTATAAATACAATAATTTTTATAAAGATTGTAAATCTCCGGATTCTTTGAATTTAAATAAAGATTGTAAATCTCCGGATTCTTCGAATTTAAATAAATTACTTTTTCAAAAAATGTCTCCAACTTCAGTAGAAATCTATGATCCCAAGAAAAGGAATGAGATAATAAATTCATTCTTGAAGAATAGAAAAGAACACAAATTCAAGAATTTAGAAGAGCGCAGCAATTTAGAAAACGTAGAAGATCACCGTATAGAAGTATTCAAACCCATACTAGAATCAAATAAGAAACTACAAGAAGAAATCATTGATGAAAAGAATAAGATAGTTCAAACTCTTAATTCATTTAGGGATTCTCCAAGACAACAACAAATTTTACCACAATTAGCAACTCCTACTAAACAAATTCAATCTAGTAGTCCAAAACCAAAAGATCATTCAAACGAACCGAAGGTTCTAGGATTCTCTGAATCTGTAATCAAAGTTTCCAACTTAATTGCTACTTACTTACAAGATCCTAGAGATAAAAGTAATGCAGGATATTCAATAAGGTATAATAATGATACTAAAGGCTATTCAATTGGAAATAAAGAAATAATATTTGATGATAATACGATGGAAATCAATAATTATGTATACATTGCACCGAATGGTTTAATGGAATTACTAACTAAGAAATCTCCAGATCTCAATAAAGTTAAGAATGATGATACTCAAAATTATCGAGAAATCTTACTTTGTTCAGATGCACTGTATCAAAAATTTGATAAAAGTAGTAAAAGATATAATGCTGATGCAAGTGATAAATGGAAATTCATAAAAGATAATTATTTTACTTCTAGAACTCAAAGTAGTCAAAATACTCAAAGTGGATCATCGATTAATCCAATTCCAGATTCTAGGAAAATCATAGGTTTTCTACCCCCAAAAATTAATGATCTGATGGATCAATTAAGATTGAGTATTGGTTCTTATCAAGCTGGAAATAATGGGGAATACAACAAAATCCATGCTATTTTAGATGAATTAATTCGTAGGAGAAAAATAAAAAAGAAAGATTTACCAAGTATTTATTTAGGTATCGGATTGTAAATCGTAATGACCAAAGTATTTTTCAAATGGGTATTGGTCTTTAGAGCGTATTTAAAAGAATTATTTAGCAGGTTTTTCACTTCTAGGAAGCTTTGCTTACGCTGCTTACCTGCTGACGCTGAATAATATTATTCTCTGATCCACTACCTTTTTTGACATATGCTCTTGAAACACTTGAAAATTCTCCTGGAACTCCTACTCTTTTATACTTTTCTCCATATTGCTTATCTTCTAACTCCAAATCATTTAGAAAATCAAGACATTCCTTATTTGATAAGGTCTTTTTAGTTTTCAAAGTAATTGCTAAATCAATAGTAGGAATTTCTACACTCTGGGATTTCAGTTTTTCATTATATTTCTTTCTAAGTTCATTATGCTCGTCGCTTTCTTTTTGAAAGTCGCGATGTAATTGTTCAATTAAAAGTTGTTTCTTTTTATTAGAAATCTTGGAAACATTGATTATAATACTTTTACATTCACTTTCACACTTCTTAATCAAAAATTCAGTAAATGCATATTTATAAGCTGTTTTATCTGCATCAGATATTTTAGAACTTTCTACACTGGTTATCATATTTTCAATGGCATCTAAATAGTTCTGAGCAGTTTCTCTAGTATTTTCATTTTTCGTATACATACTTATTTCTGTCAAGTCTACATTTGATGATCCATTAATTTTTTGTACATCTTTTATAAATCTGGATAGTCTCAACTCTGTCATTTATTACGGTAAAAAATTCGAAGTAATAAAGTAAAGTAATATTGTAATAAGGTATGGCAATAGGGTAAGTTAATAGAGTAAAGTAAAGTAATAAAGTAAAGTAAAGTAAAAAGGAAAATAATTTTCTAAATAAATGGAAGTACAACAATTGATAGAAGAGCTGAAAATATATGATTTTAAAATGAATAGTATTTCATCTTATTCTAAGAAAACAGGAATATCACCTAAAACAATCAAAAAGTATCTACTACTGAATAATATTCCTCATAATTCTAAAGGAGTTGTGAATGATCTAAAAAGAGATGCTAGTGGAAGGTATTGTCTTTCTAAAAGTAAGATAAATTTTCCAGAGTGTGAAAGTCTTACTAAAGAGAAGAAAAAAAATTTGATCAAAAAGAGAACAACAGAAGAACAGATAGCTTTTATTCAGAGAAGTGTTCAAAATTGAAAATTTCAAGGATTTTCTTTTAGAAAAGATTGTCAAAATCTTCAGAATAAAAAAAAATCGAAGTTTTCCTAGGCTTTTGTAATCAAAAGACGTAAAAATATTTCAAACACTTTCTGAATCTTCCATCATCAAGGTCACTAGATTTATCAATTGTTAAAAAATTATATTTCTCCTTGAATGTATCTCTTGTAAATTCAAGAAATTCATCTTTCTTGATTTCTGAACAGTGATCCCTGTAGATGTAATCTAAATTCATCTTATCTTGAGGAAATACTATGAAGAAGTTAGCATTCTCTCTAATTGTATTCTTTGGAAGTTTTATATAATTCTGAGAGATGTAAAAACAATCCACTCCGGAGTGTCTTCCTCTTGTATAATATTGTTCTATTTTATTTTGTTTTTCTAATAAAAGATCATCAAAAATTATTAAAGTCTTTTTATTGGGATCTAATGATGAAGGATCTGGGATATCTTGTAAAGAATCACTACTCACAACGTTTATTGTTGATTTTACAATTTCTTTTTCCACAATTATGAAGTCTTGTTTTTTGAAACACTCTCTAATTTCTTTTTTACTTAATCCTTCACTAAGTCCATTAATTAATGCTTGATAACAAGGTTGAAATAATGTTGTACTAAAAATATACAAATTATTGTAATCAAGGTATTCTTCTCCTTTGTAAGCATCCAAAAGTAAATTCATTAGTAAGTTAGTCTTTCCACATCCACTCTTACCAATTATACATCCTCTTATTGATTGAGGAAGCAAAGGATTATTGTTACGAAGTGGATAATAATTTTTAACTGAATAATCTGCAAATTCTTCTTTTTCAGAAGTCATTTTCTCAAGATTTCACAGTATTTAAAGTATTTGAAAATTTTAAGATAAAATAAATTATTTAAATAAAGAGAATGACAAGTCTCTTCTTAAATTTATATCGAACAAATGAAAAGACATTTCAATTTCCACAAGATTTGAAAATTAGTAGTATTAGTATTGTTCGTATTGATGGAATTTTAGATACTTCTAATTTCAAAGTAAACAATTTCATTTATCTATCCTGTAATCTTATTTGTGATACCATCATTGATGAAAGACAGAGTAACATAATTTGCAAGTTTCCTTTAGGTTCTAATGGAGAAGTAAAATATGAACCAATAAACCTTATATATCATCGAAGTGTTAATAATTGTAATACTTTGACATTAAAATTAGTGGACGATAAAAATAACCTTATTGACTTCAATAAGTGTGATCTTCATATAGAATTACACTTTAAAACGTAAAAATGGAATAATAAAAATTCAATTCTTTTAAAAATCAGAGGTTCCGGAAGGATCTTAGATCCTTTTGAAACCTGATCCTTCGCTAGGTTTTCCTTTCTTTAATGCTCTAAGAAAGTCTGCATTCTTTTTATTCAAACCTTCGGTTCTAGAAGTCTTCGACTTTGTCAATCCTTTGGATCTAGAAGTCTTCGACTTTTGAGTAATACTTCCTCCTTCTCTCACTTTATCTTCTATTTCTATTTTTTCTTGAACTGGATTTTCAACTAGTTGTATTTTATCTTTCTCTTTTGGAGTTGCAATTAAATAGCTTGAAGAATTTCCAGAATCAAAGAATCTCATTGCAAATTTATTACTACATAAATCTTACATCTACTTAGAAGCTTCCTTGACTAAATTAGACTCTACAGCTTTAGTGGAAGCTGATGAAGTTACACTCTCCAACAATGCTCCAATGTTTTTATTTGATAGAGCAACTTATAGTATGGATGGTATGCAAGTTGAAAATGTCATTGAAGAGCTTCACTTATGAAAGGCCTCCTTACTTATTCTTCCACAATGAATAAACAAAATACTTTTGGTTGGATCCTTGAGACAAAGGATATTATGAATTATAAGATTAATAAATACACTAAGAATAGAAAAGGCTTACTTACTTTTTGTATTCCACTGACTCATATTTTTGGATTCTCGGAGTGTTACAATCGAATAATTTACGGAAGCAAACACACTCTTTCACTCTACAGATCTCCAGAAAATAAGAATAGTATTACCTCAACGGCGCTATATGAGTTGAGGGGTGCCACTCAAAGTTTTGATTTTTACGCCATTTTTTCCACACTCGCGTGACATTCCACATTTTTAAAAATATTGCTTTTCCGGAAATTTTTTTGACGTTTTTTTTTGAAAAAAAAAATAATTTTTGACGTCAATTTTTTTTCACTTTTTTTAACCATATTTTTTTCAGAATTTTTTTTACGTAAATTGAACTTCCGCGCAAAACTGCTCGCCTCATCCGCAAACACTCTCCCGCCACACTGCGTACTTCTATAATATTGTGAAAAGCGCAAACGATTCATCAACTTTGTTGGCCTTTTTTCGATTTTTCAACCAGTTTTATTGTTTTTTCGATGAATTTTCAAGTTTTTTGTTCGTCTTTTGAGTTTTTGTGTGTAAAAACTGTTCAAAATTTCGCTAGAAGAACGCATTTTTCTTGATTTTTGTCAGATAATTCTTCTCCCATTCTCGTCATTTTCTCTCAATGTTCCACTTCGTCATTTTCTTCTAAACATAGGTCTTGGCAGGAGGAAAACAGCGTTTTCACCTAAGTCTATTGTTTTAAACAAAAATTTTTTAAAAATTGAGCGAAACATGTGGAAATGTTCATTTATCTTCGCGAATTTAATTATTTTTTGACTGAAATTTTTCAAACTTTTGTTTCATTCCTTGTCCAAAATAATAGGCTTAGGCAAGAAAATCTTGTTTTTAAACAATTCTCCGTCAATGTTTATTTGTTTCAGAAATAGGACTACGAAGCTTTCCGGAAAAGCAATATTTTTAAAAATGTGGAATGTCACGCGAGTGTGGAAAAAATGGCGTAAAAATCAAAATTTTGAGTGGCACCCCTTAACTCATATAGCCCCCTTCAACAGATCCTACTAAATTTACTGCTAAGATGACTATTAATAAACTTCAATGGATAATTCCTAAAATTATGCTTAGTCTAGAAATGCAAAATAAGTTACTCAATGTCTTTGAGAGTAATAAATTAGTTCAAATGCCTTTTATTTCACGACAATTTGAGAGTTATAATATTCCTAATGGTAATCGTGAATTCACTTGGAAACTAGGAACTAAATATGATAAAATAAAATACCTTGTCATAGCTTTTCAAACTGCTAGAGATAACAATTATCTGAATGCTGCAAAGTTTGATAATTGTGAGTTAGAAGAAATTTATGTGGAACTCAATAGTGAGAGGTATCCATACGAATGTCTGAAGTTTGATTTTGATAAGTTCAATGCGGTCCAACAATACAATTTTGCAAAAGAATTCAGAAATAGTTATTACGAAAGCATCAAGGATTACATTTTCATGGAAGAAGATGTTTATTATTACTATTATCCACTTCTAGTATTTGATGTATCTAAACAGAATGATAGAATCATTGCATCTCGACCTGATGTTACAATAAAAGCCAGCTTCGCTAAAAACATTGCTCAAAGTACTAAATGTTACTGTCCGATTCTATCAGAAAATATTGTTGAAATCAAGGATAATAGAGTTAAAGTTGTCAGTATTTAATATAACTCCTTTATGTTTAGGATTTCATATCTATTTCTGGAATCCAAGAATCGAACTTATCTGGATATCCATACCACTTGACAAATATTTCTTTTACCATCTTACCGTTTTCCTTTCTATTTCTTTTCCGCAGAACTTTTTCTATTTTATATTCTTCTTTGACATTATTATAAAGTGTAAGTTCCTCAGAGTAAAACTTTCCTTTAATTTCCTCATCTGCTAAATCTTTTATTGAATACATAATTGGATCACCTATTAGAACTTCTGAAATCTTAAATTACTCTGTACTCCAATTTGGTAGATATCCTTTATCAAAAATAGCTTTATATTTTGTAATTCTGACAGTATCACCTATTTTGAATTTTGTAGAATTTTCTATTTTATTATTAGATTCACCTTCTAATTTCGAAGGAAATAAGTTATTATACACAATTCTTTCATTTTCTATTTTTGAAGCCTGCGTGGGAGTCATTTTTATTGAAGTGTGATAATGATTATTATATCCTAACACAAGATCATCAAGAATATCAACCCACTTATGATTGCCTTGATGAGTAAACATCTTCCACATCTTTTCTTTTAAGGTTCTATTAAATCTTTCGATAATAGAAGCTTTCTTATCTGAATAAGTTGAGAAGTGATTAATTTCTAATGATTTAAATAATTTTTGCATGCTAGTATTATAATATTCTTTACCATTATCAGTTTGCATCTTTTTGGGTTTTCTTTTACTCTTTGTAAAGACTGAAGAAAGAGCATCTGCAGTTTCTTTACCACTTTTACTTTTCAAAGGTACTACCCATGCAAACTTTGAAAAACAATCAATGATAGTTAAAAGATATCTATATCCTTCATTTTCTTGCTCGTAGGGAATCATTTCTACGAGATCTGACTGCCACTGATCATCTATTCCATTCACAAAGACTCTTTGACTCTTGAAATTCTTTCTAGCTGGTTTGTGAAGAGTGTAAACATCTTGTTCATTCAGAAATTCTTTGACTTCCTTGATTGGTAACTTTGTTTTTCGTTGCAATTCGTTGACTCCACAAAATCCTGATTCAGGAGAGTAATAAGTTTTTTCTAAAAGATCTCTTTCACCTTCGGAACTTGTGGATTGTCTAAGAATTTTAGATTTTTCACTAATTTCAACCTCCTTGATATCTTCTAATCCAGAACCTCCTGTGATTGTTGGAATTAGCTTACACTTCATTGTTTTACAATCTTGGCATAACCCTTTTATCATAGAACGTTTCGAGCTTGTTTCAACATTAAATATGTCAGTAGTATCAGTATATTTTTTACATTTGAAACAGTATACTAATTCCATAATTTAGAAGTTAAATTTTTTTGGCTACAAATATCTTATTTGATTTTGTGAAATGGGGGACGTTCAGTGAAAATGGATGTCTTCACTAGAAAGTGAATTCACTTCCACCTAGCCATGAACCCCAAACATGCCTACCTCACCTGAGGTATTAACTTTTTTCACTTGACTTCAATCAAATAAGATATTTGTTTTGCTTTTTCAAAAAAAACCAAGATAAAATAACAACAAACATGAAATAACAAAAAAATAACAACAATCAAATGATTATTCACTTTTCCCCCTCCGGAGAAGATTCTTCAAGTCGTTACATATACTTTTTTTTCTCAGAATTTCGATTGCTCATTTAACATTTCCTGCTGAAATATATCTTATTCATTTAAATTCTTTGTTGTTATTCTGAAGACGTTCATTACTCACCTTTAGTAGTTCGTTGAATCTTTCTTCTCGTTAAACATAATAAAATCTCTTGTTAATGAACACATCTTTCACTGATAAGAAGAGATTCATCAATTTCGTTAAATTGATGCTGTAGTAAAACCTGCAAATAAAGAATAATCTAGTGTATCATACAAAAAAAGACTTACCAGTTCTTTCTGTTCACTTTTACACTTTCTATGGAGAAGTAGAGATTTCTTGACACAAAAAGCATCCTCCATCTTATCTAATATATATATATAATTGAGGAATTTAAAAAATACCGTACGCAAAAAAATATATACCAATATTGATAAAGTTAACTAAAATTTTTAACTAAGCAATGAAGATAAATTAATTAAATAAATTTGACTTTTGGCGCCGCAAAATATTGAACTCCGCTTGAAAATCATCTTGAAAATGAAATAACAACACAAAAACTGAAGAAATTCTGCGACGCAAATCGTTTTTAAATGAGACACTTTGTCCTTTCATACCTGTTTGCCAGCACCTTCGAGAAAGTTATTTAGGTGTGACCAAACTCATCGAGTTCTCTCTTTCTCCTTCTGTTTTTTCCTTTGGTGTGACGCATAAAGGTCAGCAGTGTTCCCTTTCTCTTTGTGTGACCTTCTTTTCTCTTCCTCACTGTGACCGAGCGCAATCACATATTTGCTCCACTTGAACTAGACGCACGCAAACGCGTTGGGATAGAGTGGAAGGCAGAGACGCAGAGAAACACGGGACGTTGCCAACATCGCATTTTCTTGCATCCTTACTCTTCCATTAACTTTTGTGAATAGAAAAGAGACTTCCTTTTCTTCTGTAGTTCCCGTTTTTCCCCAATTATTTTATATTTTGAAACAGCGTTTAATTCTAGGAGTTATGTTTCATATTTTTTCAACAATTTTTTTGTTACGGATTAGACTTGCTACGAGATTTTGATTTTTATATTGACGAATATTATTTAACGATTTATTGTTTCAGAAAAAATGGCTAATGAAGATACTGCTCGGATTTGGGAGGATTTTCTCAAAGTTGCAAAGCGTGGGACAAAAAAGGGAGGAATTCGTGTTTACAAAATCGATTTATGCAAGAATGCGATCAAACTGTCGGATAAATTAATGGAATATGGTCCAATAAGCGGAGATCGACTTGATATTTGGGTGGAATACCTCGGTAAAGTCTATGAGATGTTGGAAGGAGACAAGGACACGATAGAAAGTATGTATTTACCTATATTTTCAGAGTTTATTTTTACTTTTTATTTTTTTCTAAATAATTTTTACAGGAACTGTTCGAGAATATTTCTTGGCGTTGCATTCTGGAGGAGCTTGGAATTTTTCAATAAAATTCTCAGGTAATATAATGTTGATATAAATACTATGTATTTGTTTTTTAAATTTTTTTACAAATTCAACATGTTTAAATTTATCATTTTTCAAGCTTAAAAATTTTAATGAAATGGTTTTTTAGATAAAACCGAAGGTATGTCGATTGGACTGGTATGTGATGTAAAGCATTCTGATTTGGATCAGCGCTATTTTATAAAATGCCATCAACGTGGTCCACGACCAACCTCTTCATCCATATCGAGTCGATATAATAGTATTAGTCTACCGTACGTCCAAGAGTTATACGTCTATAAGGTATTCCATTGAATTACTCGAACAAGAATAACATTTTAGTTTTAATTCACATTTTTAGTTACTATCGTTGATCCAAATCTGCGGTGAAGTCCATTTTATATTTCCACAAACTTCCGCCACAAAGAAGACATTGTACATTGGAACTCGGGAGATCAAATTTACACCAGCGAAACAGTTGACTTTCAAAGAAGCAAATCCTCGTGCTTTGATGTTAGTGCACTTTCTTCAATTTATCTTGCGTCTGGAAGATATTGGGACGAATAGCGGGAACTACGGTCAAAATGATGAAGGAGAACCCGTAATCATCGATTTTTGGTAATTTTTGTTTTGTTAAAAATTCTAAATGTAACTTGTTCGGTTTTAGGGTTACACCTAAAGAAGACTATACACTTTCCGATAATCAGATTGAGGATTTTTGGAAAAATCAACATGGCAGTAATTCCAAAATTATCTCCGAAGTTATGACGAGAGTGCCACGTGAGGAAAGAAGAAAAATTATACATGAAGCAATGGAAACCTGGTCGCTAATAAGGAAAATCGAAGAAGCTAAATCCGCCATAGAAGAATTTCTCTTAAAAAGCGGAGAAAGGTTGGAAACAAGTGGAGATATTTCCCGATATGTTCGCGATATAAAGACTAATGTAATTAACATGAGTAAGTGTATTCCGACCATTGAAAAGCCATCTATTTGATTGGTGATTCCTGTGAATTTTCGTATTTTATCGAGAGAATAAAAAATTGCTTTGAAATAGTTTTAAATTGATAACCGGTGTTTATTCCTTTTAAAAATTCTTGGTTCTCTTTGGTTAATTTATTTTATTTGGTCTTTTAATAATAGTATGACTATTCTCCTTTTTTTCTACGTTTTTATTATCATTTTGTGACAATTTTAAACTCTGAACGGAATCAGCTAATCGAGTCCAAATTTATAGTACGTTTCTTTTTCTTTAATTCCTTCACTCTGCAAAGTATCTCTCATAAATACACCACGGAAATTCTTGATTCCCAGAGAGTCTACTCTACTAATTCAAGGAGATTCAGATTTGTTAAAAGCTTTAAATCTTTTGAAAAGCGCATTTATTAATTATCATTTTTATAAACTACAAAGTACACCTCCCCCCATTTTTGAAAATTGTTGAAAATAAGCCTTAAAATGTTTTTAAAATGTTGAAAATCTGCAAAAATCGCATTTGGGCAAAATGGTCACTTCTACGTCCAGCCTAAAAAGTGTCGTTTTTCAAAAATGACTGATTTCCGATGAGCTTAGGCACTTTTCTGATGAAAATAAGCGTTAAAATAGCTGAAAAGTGCAGAAAACGTCATTTGGGCAAAATGACCGTCCAGCGTCAACCATTTGTATACTACTCGTGTCCCTCGACGGATTGTCCGAGCATCCACTCAAGAAACAGTCTGATATGGCTGTTCTACTAAGAACAGCAGACTCAAACAGGAAAACGGCCAGTACCAAATGCAACGAGTACTCGTCTCGTTCTCATGCCATATACATGTGGAAAATCAAGGCAGAGCAGAAATCAACTGGTAAGCACTATATTTCTGTTGAAGCTGGAAATCTAATTCTTAATTCCAGGTATTTCGACCAACTCGGTGCTCAAACTGGTTGATTTGGCTGGATCGGAGCGCGCAAAGGAGTCGGGAGTTGTTGGACAACAATTCAAAGAGATGACCAACATCAATCAGTCCCTCTCCGTTCTTCAAAAGTGTGTCAGCATGCAAAAGTCAAAATCATCACATGTACCATATCGGGATAGCAAGCTCACACAAGTTCTTATGGATTGTTTGGGACGAGGAAACTCCAAAACAATGGTGATGGTCAATATCACTCCGTGCGAAGAACAAGCCACCGAGTCGAAGCGAAGCATTGAGTTCGCTGCTAAGATGTGGGACACTCACATTGGATCAGCAGTACAGCAACGCGAAATCAATAAGGAAATTACCCGTCTGCACCCATCTGACCATTTTGTCAAATAGAATTATCATTCTTCATGTACAATAACTTATTTCTTTTAAACTAATTTTTGAAAATTTAACTACTAGCAATGAAGAAGTTCACTGTTTCACTGGAGTTATCGTATTGAAAAAAAAAACTGAATGGTAGACTGCCGAGCCTTGCTATCTTTCTCAAATTGGCTTCCGCTTGAGAAATCCTAATATTACAACTTGTTTCAGATGTTGGGTATTTACCGTCCGAAGGCAGAACCTGCAGATGGTAACAAGCAAATTCAGAGAACGACAAGGACACGACCGGCAGTAAATGTGGAGAATGGTCCGAGAACCAGATCAGCGTCGACTCGGTAAGATTCTATTATACAATCGTAATTATTCCCGAGTTCCAGTCGTACCAAGGAGCAACCGATAACCATCACATACCTTGGGCGATCACGCACGGCCAGTGAAAGTGATGCTACAACTTCCGTTCGGGCTGTTCGTTCTTCTACCTCGAAGAAACTTCAGCAGTCTGTTTCTGTGAAAACCAAAACAGATGATCTCAGTTCATCATCTTCTTCGGATTCAGTGTCATTCTCCAGCAGTTCTCAAGCCGCTGCTTTCATCGATATTTTGAACAAAATTGGAGCAACAGCGAAAACGAAAACTGCTCCGAATCGAGCGAAGATATAATCAAAACACTAAAATGCGACTCGCTTGTTGCCCTAGGCATAGCTCCGTTAACAAAAAGGGAATTCTAAAAATTTAGATGCGATGGTTTTTGGAAACGACTACAATCAGATGTTGATATCAATATTTCAGGGCATTCATCACTGATGTAGATGAAGACAATTCATCCAATCTTTACGTTCGCCGGTTTAAATTTCAACAAACTATACGCCATCCGAATCGCATTGTAATTTGTAAAATGTAAAAAGTTTTATATCAGCTAGACAAGAATCACAGTTTTTGACTAAACCATCGACCAACGAAAAAACAATTCTGAGAATCCTCCCATCTGGCAAAATTGATCTGCAGCCGCGTCAGAATCAACAGTTCAATGGTGACACTTGCTTGGAGCACACGCATGTTCTCTCGAAGCTTCAGAAAGTCAATTCACTCAGCGTGCCGACGACGTTCAAGGCATTGACACAACATGTTTTCCTGAGAACTAATTTAACAATGAAAGATTTATTCCTATAAAATAGCCCGAACTCATATCTAGAACAATAAGAAAGAAGTTACACTGGAAGTTCAAATTTTATTTATTAGGTCCAGTATTTTATCACAGGAAGTGGGCGGAGCCTATGATGTTATGGGAAAGATGATGTTCTAGATGGATATATATGGATAAATGTGTAATTTTGACGAGAAAAGTAAAATTTAAAATGTCTTTCAGAATTGAAGATTGAAAACTGTAACAGCTAGCTTTCCCCAGGAAAGGGGCGGAGCCAATTGGAATGGTTAGGTGAAATTGGGTCCCTCGAAGATTACAGTTGCTGCTGGCCCTTCTTAAGGGAATCCTAATTTAATGAGAATCGTAGTCGTTTCAAGTAGTTCAGAGAATTCTGAAGAATTCAAAAATCCCTGGTTTTCACATCGTCAAAAAATGAAGGCTGATTCGTTTATTTTTCTCATTCACTTCTCCTAAATGAGCAAAAGTTACATGAATCTTCATCAATTGAGATAAAGATCAGGAAAAAATTATTCAAGCTAGTCAGAGAACTTCTTCGTCTTCTTCATGCACGTCTTCTACAACTGTTTAATATTTCTTTTATTTAAGATTCCATCATTCATTCCGTGTATTACGGTAACCTATGTAAAACTCCCTTTGATCTTTTTCATGACAATAAAAAATTTGAAATGCATATAAATTTATTCAGTCAGTCAGAAAAATATGAGAGAAGTGTTACTTTTTCTTTCCACCGGCTATAGCCAATCCTCCGATGGATCCCATAAGTCCACCGACTCCCGAGAAGATTCCTCCGAAATCTGGATCGGCAGCTTCAATCAGCGACAAGCACATGAGAGCGACGAGAACGAGAATAAGGAAGAAGGAATTCATTTTGTTGAAATGTGAAGAAAATGAAGCGGACGGTGCCTTTTTGTACTGGCCGAGAACTCTCATTATCTATCGAAATTCCCGGCTGGAATTGGTTTCATTTCCCATTTTCAGATTCTATTTGGAGAGGGAAAAAGGCCAAAAAACTGCTGATCATACAGTTCCGTGTTTCAAAAATCCAATTAAAAGAAATTAACACCAATTTATTTGGTTCAATATTAAATAATTGCTTGCTCAGAATCTGCGACGCGACAATTAAAAAAGTTATCAATTAGCAGACAGTTTAGAGAAAATAAATATTAAAAAAGAAACGAAATACCGAGAGAGAGAGAGAGAGAGAGAGAGAGAGAGAGAGAGAGAGAGAGAGAGAGAGAGAGAGAGAGAGAGAGAGAGAGAGAGAGAGAGAGAGAGAGAGAGAGAGAGGAGACAAGCAATTAATTACAACTGAGAAAAACAAATTAAAGAAGAGACGAGACACTCAAAACAATGTGTGTGCTGTTGGATGGGATGGGAACCGTAACTCGAGATCCAATCGGTTGTAAAAGAAACGGCGCAGTGAAAAAGGGGAGAAGGGCACAGAGAAAAATTTACATGGGTTTAAAAACATAAAAAAGGACAGGGGGACAGGAATGCGCGTTCTTAGAGCCCGGTGATAGATTGACCTAACCTTTTTAAGAGATTGGTCTTCAGGGAAAAAAATGAAGGAAAAGGACAGGGACAGAAAAGAGAAACTGGGATAGGGAAAGGAAAGAAAGAGTGACTAATTATGACTAAATTGGCTAAAGCTAAATGGCTAAATTATTATATTTTGTCAAAAACTTGTAAAAAGTTAATGATAAAATATTATTATTATTCGTTGTCTGTGTTAGATTTTACCTTCTGAGTTCTGTGAAAAAAGAAATGCGGCATCATTTGAAGGCTATGAAACTATCTACAGTAATTAAATGATGAGAATATATGGAAAAGAAAAAAAAAGTGATAACATAAAGAGAAAAAATACAGAGACCAATAGGAAAGAGAGATACAGAGTAGGAAAAAAAGAAGGCTTGGAAGAAACGGAAATAATAGAAATCACGGGATTTGGAAGACTAAAGACAGTTCATGAAATCGGTATGGAAAAGTGTGTCATCAGAGGAGAGGAAAATGCCAATGAAATTGGGAAAGAAAGATTTGGAAAAGTTGCGATTCACCGTTCAGCAATGAGAGTATCTGATTTGAAAGTTTGCAATTAAAAAAAAAAGAAAACGACAGGGATCTAAGCAAGACGAGCAGCTGGTTGTGCTGGAGCTCCGAACTTTCCCATATTTGAAAGAAAATCTTCTTCCGGATCGGTTCCGTTCGGTGATGAAGCAGAGAGAGCTGGAGTATCAAATAGGCGGTGTTCTCCTCCAGTTGGCATGTGAGTGAATTCGTTGTATCTGAAGATAAGGAATATGATGAAGAAATGGTTATTTTAAAAATGGCTAGTTGATATGAGATTTCCCCCCAGAAACTAAACATTTACATGACGAAAAATCAGTTGATAAAATGTTCAAATATCAGTGGGACATAGTACCGTAAGGGTCCCCCTTATGTGATTATTATTATTTTGAATATATGTAAAACTAATTTGAAAGCCCTGCTCCCCTTTCTATGTGATTTGGTTTTTTCTTTTATTTTCAGATAATGTCTGATGGTTCACAATGAGATATAAAACAAAATACTGACACTTAAACTTATCACTCAAATAACATTGTCTTGTAATCATACAACTTGCAGACAGTCTACACCTAACCATTCCAATAGGCTCCGCCCCTTTTCTGGTAAGAACTAGCTTTAACAGTTTTCAATCTTTGATTTGGGAAGACATTTGAAATTCTATTTTCCCGAAAAAAATCTACTCGACAAAGATACTCCTTCTAGAACATCCTTCTTCCCATAAGATAACATAAGCTCCGCCCCTTCCCATAGGATGCAGAGTGACGCGCGGAACCCGGGATATGTTGCTGTCTAGGGGGTCCCTATATAAACAGATGACCTTAATAAGATTCCCTTCTTCGAGAAGATTAGCATGGCCATTGCGCAAGGATGACACTCAAATTCGTGAAGCGTTCCAAATTTTTTGACCGATTTTGGTTGATGACCTAACAAGTGAAATTTCAGTGTACCTTCTTTCTCAATAATCTAGATACGAGCTAGGGCTCTTTTACAGGAATAACTTCTTTTCTTTGTTTAATTCAACGTTGGAAAAAAGTTAACCTTATTCCGGAGAAGCCGGGCGCCGGCTGTTTCTGTGCAACTATTGTCGCAGCAGATGCACCAACAGCCATCATGTAATCAGGAGGAGCAGGTCCGCCAGCTGCAGAGATAACTGATCCAATCGATGCGATTGGAGATAGTTTCTCACTGAATGGAGATCCGTGACGGTTCGAAACGTTTACTGTAAGTGGCATTTTGGCAAATGGGACTGGAGATCCCATGGCTGAGTGCTGATGAGGCGAAGATTGATCGGAGGCTGTCTGTAACTTTGGTAAGGGGTTAATATCATACTTGTAACGGGCCCGTCATTCACTAGTTTCGAAATTTTCAAAAAACACATAAGGGGGGACCCTTATGTGATTTTTTTCGATCAAAAATTTTTTTTCGAGTTTTTTCGATCTTTTTTGATCAGACAGACAAACAATCCAAAAAACGACAAAAAAATGGGAAAAATTATATTGAGAGCTCAAAATTTGGCTCAAAAATACAGAATTTTTGACGTTGGGCCTTCCGGGCCGGGCCCGGGTCTCGAAAATTTCCTCAGACCCGGAATTTTACAAGTATGGTTAATATATTTGATCTTGAATAAATTTAGTTGAAAGACCAAAAACCTACCGTATCATTTTCATTATTAGCTTCAGTTGACGAACGTCCATTCATCAACGTCTCACTGCTTCCTCCAGATCCATTCTTCGTTTGAAGCTCAGCGCATCGACGTTCCAACGATTTTATGGTATCACGAGCATCTCCAAGACACTTGAATAGACTTTGTTTCAGTTTGTTCTCTCCAGCCAGTGATTCTTCCATTTGAACTGATTTGTCTCTTACGATGCGAAGCTCCATGGAGATAGCCTCAATATCATGCTCCTCCTTGTAGTTTCGCAAACTGTTCAATTCTGATTCCATTCGCATTTTTGACTCTTCTTTCGATTTCAGTTCAGCTCTCAACTTGTCAATTTCAGATTCCAGTTGTCGTTCTCGTTCGCGTTGATGTTCAGCCACGTCGTATTTTTTGCTTGCAGTTTCCTGCCGGGCTTTTCTCTCAGCACTCAAAATCGATTCGATTTCTTCCTTTTTACCGAGTAAATCCGAGTATTTTCTCTCCGATTGTTCAAGTAGAGATTTATCAGACTCCCGATGTTTTTCTAATGTCGAATATTTGATTTCCATCTGCTCTGCCTTTAATTTCATATTTGATAACTGCTGAGATAATCTATTGTGATTGGATTCGTGCATGGATATTTGAAGCTTATAATCCTCTTCCAGACTCCTCCGTGACGAAATTTCAGCTCGTAATGTTTCCAGTTCTCTTGACATGCTACTTCGTATGTCATTCTCGTTACTGGCATTCGTATCATGTGAACTGTCTCGAACTGCTCCTGACCTCGCGTGCCCATTTGCATTCCCATTCGACTTTTGATTCTGATGATTATGATGATGACTTTTTCCGTTCGACTGTTTATGATTCTGTTGTTTCTGTTGATGGTTGTTGTTATTATTGTTATTATGATTCCGTGTCGTTGTAGATGGCATCGTGTTCGCTCGACCTTTCGTTGTAGACGTTGTCGTTGTTGGTGTCGTTGAATTTGTTAAGGAATCAGTTCGTCCGTTCTTCTTTTCTACTTCCACTTCCTCTTCCTCGTACTCGTCGTCTGGTTGGCTGACTGGGCCGTCAGGTACTCCAGAGTTCTGAAAAATAGTCTTTAATGTTATTCCGGTCAAGAAAATTGGAGCTGTGGACAAGAAACGTCGGTGGCCGTCAGGCCCCGGCACTGAAAATTTCGCGACCGAAATATCAGCAGGTAAATTCCAAAAATATCAGAAGGTCCAAATCACATAAGAGTCCCTCCTTATCTTGAAAAATTTTCCTCAAAAAGTTTTTTTGCTCGCTCGCTCGCACTACTTTTTACCGCAAAATATCAGTAGGTCCCCGTGAATATCAGTAGGATTTTACCACTCGTGTCAGGGCGTGGGTGGCCGTGGACGATAACAAAAAACGTAACGAAAAGCAGCTAAAATCTAGAAAATAAATCCGGAGAAACAAACATATTTCTAGGTAATCGTAATTGTGGGACCCTCAGCCATGGCCACCGGCGTTTAATAATAATCTTACCACGAACAAAGCAGAAATCATCCACCAAACAGTTGTGAAAATAATCCGAATAATTGAAAGCCCTCCTCCTCGTCGTTGTCCTTGACTACCAGACTGATCTCTCCATGAAAAATCGTCTGCATCTGAATCATCAACGTCGTCCACATCGGTTCCACGTATCGATTTGTTCTTCTTCTTGTCGTTCGGCGGTGTCGAATTGAACGCATTTCCGTTCTTCTTCTTCTTTGATGACGACTGCACTTCGCCATTTTTCTTGTGTATCCCATTCTTTTTTGATGTTGTCGGCGGCGTTGCACTCGGTGCTGCTTGTATCGCTTGCATCGGTTGTGACGACGTTTGAACCGGCGGATCCAGATAGTATAGATCGCCGTCTTCTAGACACTGCTGTGACGTATAATCTTTTGGACCCTCGTATTCTGCAGGAAGACTTTCCACCAGTATCCGAAACAACTGCTCGTTTCGATTTGATACATCTCCTTGTGTTCGACGCAGCTGCCATTCGCTGAAAGTCAGAATATAATTGATCAGATTGAATATGTAATTATAGTCTACTTGATATAATAATGTAGTGATACTGTTGTCATGATCGCTGGATATCCTATCGAATGTGCACCGAAAAAAGCGTTGAGACTTCGTGGCCACACTGGAGGTACCCCTGCCCATTCTGTCACTGAAAATCGGTAGTTTTGAATATGTCATTGACTTCGAAAAAAGAAACTTACGATTCGGCAAGAAGTGGAGCAGCAGCGGTTGACTCCTGAACAATAAAATATATTCATACATTGTAATTCTGAAAGACAGAATACAACAACTAGAAAACAGGGTTAAAATGAACTTACCGAATTCTTATAAATAGTTCAAATAGAACAATGCAACATGTTATCACCACGATAGGCACTGCTTGTGATCGTTCTCCACCTGGAATTCATCGAAATTTAATTTAAAATGTTGCTGACCAACAAATGATGTGATGTTGATTATCGTGATTTATAATTATATCCGTATTTTCAGGAAAACACTACTAATCACTTTTCTAATCACTGCAATTTGTTAAACTTTCTATGGAAGGAAGGTTGTTTTTTGGCAGATTCCTAGAATGATCTTCCTGCAAAATTTGATGCTATTTTGTATTTACTGGTAAGAAAATTCGAGATGTGGAAGAGAAACGCCGGTGAGCGTGGCCGAAGGTCCCAAAACGACATACTACAGTAACCTAAACTGTTTCAGGATTCATTATCTCGTTTTTTACGGAGTTCATAGATTTTTGAGTGATTAATTTGTTTTCAAAAAAGTCGGAAAATTACAACTTTTGATAGCGAAAAAATTGACTGAAAACGCACGAAAAGCGATATAATAAATTCGGAAAATAAACTAATTTTTGAATTACGGTAGTTGTGTTACACCTCCGCGTAGTTAGTAGAAAAACTGAAAACTGACCATATACAGTAGCCATTGTTCTGAGAAAGCCGCCTTGTGAATGGTAAAAAAAGTTGACCCAAACAAAAACTGTGGCGCAAAATATCAACACTCGAACCGGTATGAACAGGTAACATATCAGATCGGAAGTGGCAGTTACGCACACAAATAATATTGAAAATCTCTGTAAAATTCGGATTAAGTGTTTAAGATGACACACAGATTACAAACCACCGCTGATGGATTGGCGATTGTGGTGACACAGTGCTGATTTCTAGTCTGAAGCGATTCCACAGCTGCTCTGATCATAAGCCACGCCGGCCACAACAGTTCGAAACGGAAGCCAGTTAATGCATCGAGAGCAACCATCGTCATCCACAGGAATGTGAATCGGGCATACGAAAAGAACGATGGGGTGCTGAAATAAAGTTCGGTTTCTTCGTTTTTGTGGTTCCAAGAAAACACATACAACTGATTTATCTCTGGTCTTCCTCGTCTGGTTATTGGTAATCGTTTTACATTTTTATCACCCCTATTCCTTTTTTGCGCCTGTTTTGTTTTCTGTGACGCTTGCATATCTGAAAAAATTGTATATTTCTTTTATTGTCGTGGTGAAGAAGCACAAAATTGTATTGTACAAAAAAGAACGAGAGAAGAAAATAAAACAAAGGAGGAGGAATATTTAACATGGATAGGGAAAATGTGCTTCAAAATAGAATGGATATGATAACTAGAACAAAAGATAACGGTAATTTTTGAAAAGCAATATTCGAGAGAAATATTCTTGAAGTAAAGAATACATGAATACCTTGCTGGGCATTCGGACGAAAAGTTCGACCTGGAAAGAAATACAAACACTTACATGTATAACCTAACTGGTCAACGTGAATATATGTGGACACCCTTGAAGCTGAGGCAAAAGAGGACCCCCCCCCCCCCCCTAAACGAAATAGAACTTGCGATCGAGAGACGGATGAGGAAATCGAAGGCGTGGCGCTCGCCTCGTTCTTCTCCCTTCAAAGGCTCTGGTTATTCGTCGTGTCTGTGCGTGCTCCGCCAGCAGCATCATCTCGCGGTGGACGAGAACTGGAGAATTGACAGAGACAGGGGGGGGGGGGTGAGAAGTTGAGAATAGGAGAAGAAGTAGAAGACGTCGCGCGTCGGACTCGTGCTTTTCCTGCGCGGAAAAAGAAGAAGACGACGCCGAACGAGAAGGAGTAGAAGAAGAAGAAGCACGAAAAGGGAGAGAAAAGGAGAACGGGAGAAGGGAGAGAGATCCTCACTCTTCTCGCTTCTCTCCTCATTCGCCATCCTCTCTTTCTCATCTCACACCAACCACCAACAACAGCCCAGAGGCCCCCGTCGTTTTGTGTTGTGCCTCTCTCTCTCTCTCTGCTTCTGCAACAGAGAGTTAAAAGAAGTGAAGCAGAAGTAGGAGAGGACTAACCGAAAGGCTCACGGGCTCACGCACACGAAGAACCCAGAGAAAAAAGAGAATGAGCGTTTGGTCACTTTCATCATCTTCGTCGGGTCCCGTTAGATTACTACTACTTGATGTAACCCAGAGACTTGCTCTTTATGTGATTCCAAAGAAACACCTGCCCGAAATCCCCAAACTGGTCTCCTTCGTTTTACTGTAATCTTTTCCCGCTTCTCATAACATCTGCTCGTATATTTTTCAACTCTCTCCTTGTGAAATTTATTCAGCTGCTTAGGTTTACGACGTCGTCGTTTTCGCGAACTTTCGAAACCAATTAGCGACGATGTTGCCAAGATCCGAAGCTCATTTAGTTCAGTCAGACGTTTTATTAAATGTAAAATGATATTCGCTGCGGAATTTCCTCAAATGTTCCTGGAACTATAATTTCAGGTCCATAGACACATAGAGTTCAACTTCAAGACTTATGCAATTAACCTTGTTAGATTAAAGATTCCAGGTGTTAAGAAACACCTGATCTTTTGCAGCGTCATCAGGTTGTACTTTCAAGTAATCACACAAAAAGATCAATCATAAATGCATGGTAAAAGTTCCATAACCTTGACATCATCTCTACCGGAATAGAAGAGCTTGAACGAAAAAGATCGGATTAGTGCACCAACTAGTTGCTTATTTTTATTTCCCTTTTTCTTTGCAACCAAAAAGGAATCAACACCGAATGAAGAATCTCATTATTCCTGTGCTCGTCGGATGAAAATCGGCTGAGAAATTAGAAGACGTCGAGAAGAAGAAGACGATGTACATTATGATTTCATGAATTCTTGATGAGAGGAGCCCAACACTAAGGGCAAGGGCGTAATAAGAAGAGAAAACAAAAGATGGACGATGAAAAAAGTAGAAATTAAAGTTTCGGGATATAACAAGTAGTGAATTTCAAAAGTTTTAATTTTCACATCAAAGTACTGAAATTTCAAAAACTTTTGTGAGCCACGTGAATCTTTTGAATCTCCCAAAAGATGGACCGTTAAGTTTTTGGAGCAACGTGTTTTTTCAACAAATATAACAGAAATATTAACACTTTCTGAATATTTTTCCCAAAATTAAAACTTTTGAAAATCACTACTTGTTATATGGTTTTTGGTCGATTGGTGGTGTTGGGAGATATAAAAAGGAGGGAAAAACAGATGGATGGAGAAATCGTTTAAAAGGCCCAAGAAGACAAAGTATTTAAATGATGAGTGATAGTGATCGGCTTATCAGATTAGATCAAGGGATTCGGCTGAAGAGTGGGAAAAGCAGCAAAAAGGAAAATGTGTTGAACTGATCAATAGGGCAGTGTAGAGAAGCATTGAGAAAACGAGCCAGCAAAAAGATGAAGACGAGGTGTAGAAATGCGTCAAAAAGGCGCATAATGAGTCAAAACGGCGCCTTTCTCCCTACGGATTCGAGGATGCAGCAGTTAGTTACGCCCACAAAATCCCTCATTTTTTCAATGTGCACTCTTATTGTCGAATTAAAAAAAAGTGACACCTGAGAATTCGAAAACGTTTCCTTTTTTGATCTACGAAAAAGTGCGGCAAAAACGTAATATTTCAGAATTTCGGCTCGTTCGAGCTACTTTCGTGTTTAATTTTAGTTTTTTGCTTAAAAATAGATTCTAGAGATGCTAGCGATCATTTTTATATCAAGAAATCAAAATTTTGTTCAGAAAATCCCACTAAATTCACATAAATGAATTGGTTATCTACAGTATCCGTTTTCGCTCCGCCCCCTCGTAAATCGACACGAGCGCCGTCTCCGAGATTTTCAGGTGTCACTTTTTTTAATCCGACAATAATTGGGATCATAAAAAACGCTATTGATAATGTTCTATTTGATGAGGAGGGAAAGGGAATAACGAGTTTGAACTTAACGGGGGTTACTGTAGACTTTTTGGTACAAAATTATCTGTGCTGTGGCAGAGAAATTCCGGTGGCCGTGGTCGAATGTCCCATAACGAAAACTACAGTAACCCAAAATTATTTTTTCCGGACTCATTTTCTCCGTTTTCACTTCTTTTCCTCGATTTTTCTGATATTTTCCGTATATAAGTCGAAAAATAAAAATATTTGATGGTAAAAAATCGACTAAAAAGCAAGAAACGAGAAAGTAAGCATATTTTCAGGTTACGGTAGTTTTCGTTGTGGGACCATAGCTCCGATATTTTGTACCAGAATAATAAAAGTAAACGGAAGAATTTGAAAAAAAAACGCTTAAAGAGAAAGAGAGTCCTTCAGAATAATAAGAAGACCACATACTTCTTCTGCTCTGTCGATATTTTTTTTTCGAACGACTCTATTTTAAAATTCTAATGAGTTCGTGTGCTGCCATTTACCACGAGGTTTCATTACCACCACCTCGTTCTTTTTTACTTGAATAAGAGTCACTGGCACAGAAAATTCCACAGAAACTTCGAGGAAAATGAGAATTCGTTGCAAAGTGCGAAAATGAAAATCAGACAGGAAAAAACGAGGGAGGGAAGAAGAAGAGTGAAATGACCAAAGAGGAGAAAGAATGAATTTAATGAAAGAACATAGGCGTCGTAGTCTTCTTTTTCAGCTTCTGGTGGAGCGTAGAAGCATCTAATTAGATGCTCTCTCACTCCGCCTTCTCGGTTTTGTTATTTTGTGAAACGAGAGAGAGAGAGAGAGCACGAATGATACGTTTCCAAGGAGAAAAAAAAAATAACTGGTGAAATGAGAAAACAAAGGAGAGCATCAGATATGAAGACAGGATACCCCTACAGGTTTAGAAAAAAAGGATAGTAGTCTGTCTGATTTCGAAACGAATTATGAAATAGCTGCATAGTTTTTGAACTATTCGCCAGATTATTATTCTAGTACAAAAATCCGACCGAAGGTCCCATAACAACGTCTACCGTAACCTGAATTTTTTCCGGATCTATTACCTCGCTTTTTGCTGATTTTCGTCAATTTTTCGCTGAAGAAATCGAAAAAAAGGTTCTTGATAGTGAACAATTGACTGCAAGTACATGAAAATCGAGATGAAAAATCCGGAAAATGAAAATATTTTAGGTTACGGTAGCTACCGGCGTTCCCTCCCACGTCTCCGATTTTTTTTATACCAGAAAAAAATTCCATAACGACATCTACCGTAACCTGAATTTTTCCGGCTTTAACTTTCTTGTTTTTCACTGTTTTTTCGAGGTTTCTGTCATTTTACCCAAAAAAGTCGGAAAATAAAAATCCTCGATAGCGAAAAATTTACTGAAAACGCACTGAAAACGAGAGAATAAATTTGGAAACTGAGCATATTTTGGTTACTGTATTTGTCGTAGTCTGACCTTCGGCGACGATCCGATCTTTCGTACCAGCATAATTAAAAGAACAAGAATAGGACCTCAATGGCAAAATCAGAAGATACACTTTTCGACTATTGCATAGAATGTTTATTCTGCAAAGGTCTTCAGTTTCCGAAGAGTTGATCTAATGGTCAAAAAACGACGACAAGCTGGCTCCACCATTCACGAGCGAGGCGGAAATTAGTATAAACAAAGGTTTCAAATATGAGAAGCGTCGCGTTTCCGCTGCTGCTAGGGCTCTGCACCTGGCACCTCTTCCACATTACTTTTTGAGAATGACTTGAGTCGCGAGCCCCCGACACGTACTGGCAGATGTAAATGGGGAGAAAACTGGAGAGCTCGGGATTGTGGTCGGGTGATAAATCTAAACGAGGTGGATATTGAGCGACAAAACCTAATAATCAGGTTTTTTTTCTTTTTGGCCAGTGGCGACAAAAACAAAAAAGACGACGACGACGAAGCTAGTTATAGGGTAACCATAGGCGACGACGATATTCTCAGAATCCTCTGGTAATTTTCTTTGCTTTTCAGAAGATGAAGAAAAGCAAGGTAAAGCTGCTGATTAAGTTTGACTCTTAATCAGACTCTGATTATCAGAGCTTGCTGTTGGCTTGTTTGGGAAAAGACGTTCAGAAAAGAATTCTGACTAATGCTAGTTGTCTCAACGTGATTAATTTGAAGAGCACTCTCTACAAAAATCATTTTTATCAAAAACAGGAAAAAATTAGCCCGAAGCAAACTTAGATTGGAATCAGTCAATCTCTCATGAGAAAATAAAATTGGAAACAGTGTCAGAAAAGTACAGCATCGACTGTAATTTTTATGCATTTTTACAGTTTTCTTATGAGATTCATGTCTAAAACTTCTTCTTTTTCAGACAAAAAAGTTCGAAATTCAAAACTGGCTTTATATTTAATTGTTTCATTCAAAAATTGTTCGAAGTTTGACGATTTTTAGATGTATTCGAAGTCAATTAATACTCAGGACAAAAACCACAATTTACAATTTAGATAGAATCGGGTAAATCGGGTAAATCAACATTCAAAAAATTCCGAAAGCGTTAAAAGTGTACTCATATGAGTACATAACACATGGGAAGAGAGTGACGTCTCCAAAAGATGCCTTTTTTTCTAACTGTCGCTTTAAAAAAAATAAGCTATTTAGCTTTTGTTCTGGATTTCCGAATGATGGGTTTACGGTTGATTTTTAAGTTTTCGTCTTTTTTTTTCAAAGAACAATCTAAGAGTTTCAGACAGACCTCCTTTCTTTTAATTTCTTTTTTTTTGAATTTTTAGAAGTTTCAAAGTCAAATACTTACTTTCTCTTTGAACAGAACGAATAACTTTCGCTTCAGTTTTCAAAGAAAATCAATAAACTTGCTGCCTCGGTTTCTTCGGTTTTCGTTGGTAAAAGAAGCTTCTGGTTGTCCGTTTCTTTCGGCGGTATTGCCAAACCGATTAAACCATCCCTAGCTTTTATCAAAATTTTTTGTAGAATTCAATCAAAATTCTGAAGGGTGATTAAAAAAGAGTGGGAAAAAAGAGAGGGAGGAGGGAAACGAACGGAGGGTGGAAGAGGAAAGAAAAAACATTTTCGGGTTTTTTACCGGCTAAAAAATTGCATTAGACTTTTTTCTGGGCTCCAACTGGGTTTTGGCCGAAAAATTCATGTTTGGTGGGACGGCGGACACGTCGAAAAGGCGCCCCGCTCTGCGTCTATGTCAAGAAAGACTGTATAAATTATAGAATCGCAGAAGAGAAGAGGGAAAGCACTCGACGGCGGGCCGTTCGTTCGGCTATCTGCGTCTCCGGCTTTACTGTTTTTTCTTTAGTTTTGTTCCTACTAAGGAACGTTTTTTGTCTTCATTTCAAAAAAAAACTTGATTCTTTCTCTCCTTCCGTTTTTTAGTTGGCTTGTTCTTGTGGAAAACATCAGGATAATTATTACTGTTTAATTGATATTTTCAGAAAAAAATTTTAAAAGAAGCATGTTTAAGGTTAGAAAAAAGCATAAATTATGAAAATACGGAAGCGAAAAAACAACTTTTTCGGCGCTCGTAAAACTACATGCGGGTTCTACTGTAGCTCTTCTGTCCGAACCGATTAACTAAAAATTGAATGCGCCTTTGGTACAGTAATACATCGTGACTTTTTTCTGAAAAACATTCGAATCAATTCTCGCGAAAGCCTATTTTTCAGCAAAGCCAAAAATAAATACTGGAGCAAAAATACAAAAAAATCTGTTCACTGTAGAAAAAGCTTTGTTTTGAGAAAAGCAAAATATATGTTTTATTGTCGGATTAAAAAAAGTGACACCTGAGAATTCGAAAACGTTTGCTTTTTTTTATCTACGAAAAAGTGCGGCAAAAACGTAATATTTCAGAATTTCGGCTCGTTCGAGCTACTTTCGTGTTTAATTTTAGTTTTTTGCTTAAAAATAGATTCTAGAGATGCTAGCGATCATTTTTATATCAAGAAATCAAAATTTTGTTCAGAAAATCCCACTAAATTCACATGAATAAATTTGTTATCTACAGTATCCGTTTTCGCTCCGCCCCCTCGTAAATCGACACGAGCGCCGTCTCCGAGATTTTCAGGTGTCACTTTTTTAAATCCGACAATATATATGGTCTTTGTGTTTCTTCAGTTTCTAACTTTTGATGCCCGAAAAATATCTTTCTGTGCACTTTTTCCCATTTCGCTTCACCGTGATTCGTACAGTTTCGAGCAAAGTTTGGAAACTGTACTTCGAATAAAAATTGACAAAACATCAAGACTGTCGCAAAATGATAAGGCGTTCGAAATATGAATCTTGAGAACAAGAAATCTTTGAGAAAAACGCCCAGCCACACACTTTTCCACCGTTTCGATTAAGAATATTCCACATGGAACATAAACGAAGAAAATGCGCGGCAGGTGTCATCATAGTAAATAATCGAAGATTTCTTTCCTTCGTTTCAATCGTCCGCTGCAGTTTCTTCAATGCCAAATTTCGAAAATTGCCGTCGTCCTAGAGTCGTCTACATGCGCTGGTAGGGTTTCAAAAATATGACATTTTTCAATAAAACTAACAGTTAGAACGGAAAAAAAAAAGAAAAAAAAGACGTTGTTCGAAAAAAGCACCGGCAAAATATAGAAGACGGAGAAGAATAGAACGGAAAGAAGGGGGCAGAAAACAATACATTAAAATGAAACCACGTGAAGAAAGGGGGTGCATAGACAGATGAAAATAAAAGAACACAAAGGACGGTAACATGAAAATTCTAGAAATAAAAAAAGAGATTCTGGAATTTCAGAAGACAAGGCAAGTAGATGGAGAAAATTGGCAGTAAGAAATGGGAATTAATATCATTTTGACTAATTTAAGCGACTTTATTTTTATTCTCAGCACGAATTCTATAGGCTTTGATGATCAAAGTCACAGCGACGATGACAATCAGACCACCAACACCGAGAACCGAAAGTGTTTGATTGTCATCCATAACATCCATAATTTTCTCCTTTGCGAATTCATAAACTTGTTCAATGGCAGTTGGCGGTTCAGGAACTCTAGAAACTTTGGAAAATTATCTGTAATCTTTTATATTTCTCACCGGTGTCCTCTCTGCTCCTTGTATTTGTGCAAAGCGAAGTTGGTCAAGCTTCTAACATCCTTAGCCGACTCCTTGTAACGGTACATCTTTCCACGGTGGAACCTAAAAATACGATTTTTTTAAAAACCTTATGCAGCCATAGTTACAGTAAGAAAACTGGGCAATCTCTCTCTTCAATATGGAATCTTTCGGTTACATCATCATTCACGGAAATCTCAATCTTTCCAACATTGACAAGACCACGAAGTCTTAAAAACGGATCTTATAGTTTGTAGTTTGGTTAATTGACCCACTTATGAGCAACAGTCTCCCAAAGTGGTACAAATGCATTGCTGTTTCCCTCGTCAGCATCATAGAACATCACAAACCAATCGATGGATCCCTCATCTGGCGAATGAGAATCAGTTCTGGATTCGAAAGTGTCGTCAGTCAAATCCCACGTGGCAACTTCCTCGTGAGCACGGAGCCAACGAAGAAGAGTTTCAGAGTCCTTGAAATCTCCTGAAAATTGTTGAATACTTTATGGGTCATTAAACAAAATTAGTCAAAAAATTTGGAACGCTTCACGAATTTGCGTGTCATCCTTGCGCAGGGGCCATGCTAATCTTCTCTGTATTGTTCCAATTTTAGTATATGTTCTCGGAAGAACGAAGTCTTATATAGGGCATCTGTTTATATAGGGACCCCCTAGACAGCAGCCGACATTTCCCGTGTTCCGCGCGTCACTACGTATTCTGTGGGGAGGGGGCGGAGCCTATGTTGCCTTATGGGAAAGATGATGTTCTATTTAGAAGGGGTATCTGGGTCAAGTAGGATTTCAAATATCTTTCAGAATCAAAGATTGAGAAATGAACTTTTACCATCATACAAAATTGGATTCTTTCTTCTATAGTAAACCAAAGATGGGAATACATTGATTCCCAATTCTCTGGCAACAGATCTATCGTTCGTTTTCACCACTTGAACATATCCAGTTGCTTCGATATCATCGTCGATCTCTTCGACTTCAGACAAAGCTTCGGTGCAAGTTGGGCATGGGACCTTTCCGTCGTCTGAAATAAATATCATAAACGGATTTTAATCTGAGGACCTTACACAAGAAAATAACTAAATTTTTGGAAGCGTCTCTGAGAATTTCATCAATTCGATCCTCATCTACATCGTCAATCGAGTTGTCGTCATCCTTATGTTTGGATGGAGCTGATTTTGCCAGTGGTGCTGGAGCTTCTTTTGATGCTGACTTTTTTGTTTTCTTTGCTGGAGCTGGGGGAGCAACGTCATCAGCCACGGTCACCTGAATTGACTATTGTTTTCTGCTTTAGAAGGCGTCCATAAAAATTCTAATAGAAGCCAACCCAAACCGTCAACTTTGAGGTAATTTAACTTGCTTTCTGTGAATGATATCAAAAAGTGGTCAATCGAAAAAATGTTTATCATAACATCAACAATATTTTGTTAGTTGACCACTATTTGATATTTTTTACAGGAACAGAGATATATGGGCTTAAAGTTAATGGTTTGGGTAGCCTTCTTGGAAACGGATGATCAATATTATCACCACAAAAATTACGATTTCAAAACAACACTCATGGCAAAATTCAGGACTTAAAAAATTTAAAATCGTCTTCTCTGATTAGGTCATCAAACAAAATCGGTCAAAAAATTTGGAACGCTTCACGAATTTGCGTGTCATCCTTGCGCAGGGGCCATGCTAATCTTCTCTGTATTGTTCCAATTTTAGTATATGTTCTCGGAAGAACGAAATCTTATATAGGTCATCTGTTTATATAGGGACCCCCTCGACAGCAGCCGACATCTCCCGGGTTCCGCGCGTCACTATGTATTCTGTGGGGAAGGGGGCGGAGTCTATGGGTGAAGACAGTCTTCAATCTATTCTATGATAGTCTGTGTTGAGCGTCAGAATTGAAAAGTATCTGGCTATGAAGATCTGACAACCGTTTTTTTAAACATACTCTAAAAATATCAAAATAAAAATAAAAAATAGATTTACCTTCAAGTTCTTATCCTTCTTCTTTGCCTCAACATCAGCACTCAATAGAATCAGAAATATAACTGACACTGTTGCCAGTGTCAGAAAGGATGACGTCTTCATTTAGGAACGTCGTCGACAAGTAAACAAAAAAAACAAACAGCAATCGATATCAATACGAAGAGAGGCAAAAATCAGTGATGAGAAGAGACGGGACGGGCGATTCCAGGACATCATTACACTCTGAAGGGAGCCCGATGTGTCTCGTACACTCCTGTTATTCAACGATCTCTGAGCATCTTGGGGTGGATCAAGGCAAATAGTAAGAGAATGAGAGAGTGATGAGAAAGTGAGTGATGCAGAGATAAAAGTGGGAGGATGGATGGGAAGTAGAAGAAGATGAAGAAGAGTTGGGATCTAAAAATTTCATGATATGAGTTGTTTATTATTTACTAACAAGTTAGGATGGCGCATAATTACCCGGACTGAAGTTTGCACTAGCATAAAATTTGAGTAAATCGTTGTACTAGACTCATATTTGGAGTGCAAAAATGCAAAAAATTCATCAATTAACTGTCCAAGTTTCAAATCATTTGACCAACTTTGAGCTGAGTTATCGCTTGTTCAAGTTGCTTTATCTCATGAAAATCATAGTGGTGTGCAAGGCACAGTCATCCTTGGAAAATCATATCAATCCCTAGACTTGAGGAACCGCTTTGAAAATTTCAGTAGCTTTGAATCAAACGTAAAATTATATCCCCACCAGTTTTTCTGCTTCCAAAATACTTATGTTTAATGATATATCCATTTTATCTGTCCGGGTAATTTTGCGCGAAATGTAGATTTTGTAGAAATTTCTTCGTGAACTTTCTGGATAGTTTTGGGGTCAATAGGCACATGAAATGGCAATTGATGCATCCACGCACCTAAAAGAGAAGATTCAGAAAAGGAGATATTTTTGGATTTTAACTAAATATGATCTCTAGAAGGCGTCGAGCATTAGCTGGAAGTGATGATGGATCGAAAGGAATCGCTAGCATGTTGGATGACATTGAGCCAGAACCATTTGAGGAAATGGTAGGGGTTGGAAAAAGAGGGAACCCAGATTGGTGGCATTTTAATATGTAGAACATAAATTTTATAATGTCCATCATTTTTGGATTACGGCAGTCTAAATTTCCATACCTCAAAACTTGGGAAATTCTTAAGATTCTGAATAATTTCGAAAATCTCATATTCCAAAATTACCGAAATTCTGAGTTTCAGAATTTGCTATTTTCGAAACTTGAAACATAAAATTTCCAACTTTCAAAACATTAATTGGTTATTAGGATTACTGTAGTCTAGTTTCAATGAGACTTCAAGAAGAAGACTAAAATAGAAATCCACCACTCGAATTAAATATTTATAGTACTCAATATTCCGAATCGTGACACTCTATGAGTTGATGATACATGGACAATGGAAGTATGTCGTTCATTATTTGGATAATAAGAAAACAGAATTGGTTCTTGGAACGTACATTGGTGCAGCTTTTGAACTAATTCGATTTGTTTGGTAGATCAAAAATATCTTTCGCATATCTGAAATCCCATTTTCAGCGTTCTTATCATTGCAATTGTATTCATTTTAATGCGTATTTCTGCCTTACTTCCACTTCAAAACGAGAACATAATCGGAAACATTACATGGGTCATTTCAACGAATGCACTTGCCTTCTGGACTGCTTTGATTCTTTGTGCAATCATTGTTGCACAATTTGCAGTTTATCAATGTAAAAATTCAAGTTATGTGGTCATTTGTACAACTATCAACTTTGTATTCTCGATTATCCTCATCGCTGCTTTTATCCATTTGGGTAAGAAAACTCCAATAGTTTCAATTCTGGACCTGAATACATTTCCAGCAATTCTGAGATATAACAACGAGAATTTTATGAAAGAAGGATTTCACAAAAACTTGTTGTCATCTGGATCCATGAGAGGTCTACAGAATTACCAAGCTCGAGTTAAGTGTTGTGGTGTGGAAGGACCAGATGATTACTTTGGAAGCATTATCATGAAGTACACGAATGCGGTAGATCAGATTATCTCTAATTTGTACATAATTAACTTTAGTTAACAAACAAAACTGAAGAGATTCCGGTGACTCGGGAGTTTGCTCTGGACGATAATCGATTTTACAGTCTTCCCATTTCATGTTGTAAACGTAGTGACAAACAGTGGGTTATTTGTTATAACGCCGGTACTGAAAAATCAGAGTTGTGGAAGAGATGCGCCCTCGGCTGTCGGCTTGCCACTTCTGGACGGAAGTTGAGGGGGTTCGGCTTTTGGACGGATCTTGGTCAGATTTTGGTCAGAAGCTGCCCACTGGCAGCAGTGGGATAGACAATGGTCGGATTTTGGCCGGAATTTGAAGACGCTGCGTGTTATGCGGCGCGTGCTACACTCATTTTAAATGTGTTTTCTAAACTATTTTTCTTGCCGTTTATCCTAAATCCTTTGCTTTAAAATTGCCTCCTTCCAATTTTTGAAGTATTTTTTTCAGACAAGTACTTCGGAGACAAAAACAGACGATGTTCACAGGTAACTTTCTGTTGAAAAAACTGAATTTTTGAAAGTGTTGCTTTCAGGAGTCAAAAAAACAACTGGATGCTAGAAAATTCGAATAAAAACAAAAAAGTTAATCAGGTAAATTCCTATGTTCTGAATTAATTTTTAATTGTATTCGTATTTCAGGCAGAGCCTCTTCTCTCGAGTTCGTCACGATTCACATCGACATCTTCAAAACTTTAAATTTTGATTCTCGATTTTTTTAAATTTTTTTTTCTAATTTTATTCATCTTCATGTATAATTAGTTTTTGTAATAAATAAATACTACATAAATATATAATGTGCTGCTTCGCCATGAAAATAACAATAAGTGTGAACCGAACCGGCCCCTGTTGTTAAGAGGTCGGAAGTTGGCCGGTAGTTGGTCGGATCTTGGTCGGCTTCCCGCAATGTCTTTGCCGGAATTTGACCAAGCTCCGGCCAGAAAATGCCGGCGACGCCTGAGCCGGTAGCCGTGGCCGAAGGCTTCACAATGAAAACTACCGTAACTTTAAAATATTTTTATTTTCCTGAATGTCTCGTATGCGCTTCGGGTCTCGACACGAAAAAAGCGCGGGAACATTCTCTTTAAGGTTACGGTAGTTGTTTTGGGACCTTCGGCCACGGCCACCGGCGTTTCTCTTCTACACCTCTGATTTGGTTTGTGCGAAAGTATAACAATAGAATTATTGAGGTGTTACTGTTTCAGAATATGTTCCCAGAGAAATCTGACTGTCGAAGAAGCAAAAGAAGCACGAGAATATGCACAAACCGGAAACTGGCAAATGATGCATACGTTCATTTCCAGACCAGAGTGAATTTAATTTTCGGATTCCCTCTTCACCTAAATGTATTTCTTTAGACCAGGATCATACTGGAGCAAAGGATGCCTGAACGAATACGTAGAATCTGTTGAATCCTACATAAATGTTCTCATCTCGACCCTTATTATCTTCACAATGTTCACTGCACTAACCATTGGATTTGTGATTGTTCTGTTGCTGTATCATGACGGAGTTGGTCAAATCGTTTCGGATCAGAAGATGTTCGGTGTGGAACGGAACACTGGAGTTCACTTCTTGATGAGTTTGGATATGATGTCAGAGCTTTGTAACAGAATCTTATTTTGCTAAAAGTTTGGTTTTTAGAGACAGCGACTTCCAAGACGATTTCAGTCTGATTGAGTTTTTACGAAAATCGGATATCGATAATTTTATGGCTGGAGATCGACTCAAAGCAACTATTAGTGGAAGAAAAGAAGCTGAAAGAGCATGAGCAATGATGGATGTTTTCTTGACTTTTTACTTCTCGAGTCTCTTTTTTTTTATAAAGCTTTCTAACCAGTTTCTACAGTTTTTTTCTTTATGGCAGATATCCAACATAACAAATTGTTTGAAATCAATTTCACTAAAATTTCACTTTTCGTTTAAAAGTAAAACTATTGAAATTTCTTGTAAATTGTCTATTCCGCTTCTTTACGTCATCTTCATCCCTCCTGTTTCCGTGTAGACGTAATCTCGCTTTCAATTGTGCCAAGTTGTTTCGAAAAGAGTGAAACCATCCGATACTTTTCGGCTTATGTACATCTCCTCTTACTTTCGGACATTATCTTTCTGCCACCAAACTGCTTTTTTGTTGTCTCTCTTTTTGTTGTATTTGGAGTATTATGTCATCATCGAATTCCGCGCGGTACCCTAGTGCGACGACGACGGTTTTTGGTGGTTCCGGATGACGGGGCGCGGACAAAAAATGGAAGAAAGAAGATGTAGACGCACGATACAGATCATTTCAGATTGCCAAAGTCTCGCAAAAGTCAACAAAACGAAGTATCTTTGTTTGTTTAGGTAGATTACGTAAATCTCATGGGAGGTTTGGAAGGAAGAAGCTAAAGAATAGTGTTGAAAAATTGAACATTTTTGAGCCAACGGAAGAAGTTAGACCAGAAAAAAAAGTTAATCGAGAAAAAATTCAATGAACATTCATTTAGAATTATCATAAAACCTGTAATAGAAGATCCCCCCCCCCCCCCAACTTTCAATTTTGAGCCTATTTTTTTGGTTCCTGTCAAAGAACTAAAAAACGGTGTCAACTGATCTAGGGAATGAGATAATTGAGCTCAAACTTGACAGTATGTGGTCCCTTCTATTATACGTTTTCCTGTAAATTTGAAAAAATGATTAATCGAAAAAAAAATTTAATGCAAACTATCCCCATTGGATCGAACCATCGAAAAACTAAATAACTGAAAAATCGAATAATTTTTCTAAAAAAAAATTTCAAACCAAATTAAATTTACAGTTCGGCTGAGATTTTAGAGATGGCATTAAAGTTAGTACATGACATATCAAATACCGTCTTTTCTCTAATAGAGTTCCAAATAAATTTTCAACTCTGAGCTCAATTATCTCTATTCCTGTGAGAGATATCAAAAAGTTGTCAACTAATGAAATGTTGGTGATACTATGATAAACAATACTGTAGTTGACTGCTTTTTGATATCTCTCATAGGAAAGATAATTGAGCTCAAATGGCACGTATAGGATGGGCTTCTATTACAAGGGATCCTCAACTCCTTGTAAACCCAGAATTTGATGAAAATTTTAAGATATTTTAAGAATAGCCTATCTAGAGACTTTTGGAAATTTTAGAGACATTTTCTCCAAATTTTTGATTCAAATTTCCGAGTTTCCCCACCACTAGGATTTACCGTAATGCCTGTATTAGAAGGTCTCCACGCTGTGACGTTTGAGCTCAATTATCTCAATTGATATGCAAGATATCAAAAACATGTCAACTGACTGACAAAAAATTTGTGATATTATGATAAGCAATTTATCAGTTGACAACTTTTAAATATCTTTGACAGGAAACGAGGAAAATTGGCTCAAAGTGTAAAGTTGGGGGGTCTTCTATTTCAGGTTTTACGGTATTACTTGATGAAAAGTAAAACTAAAGACTTCTCTCCAAACTTTTTCACAGACACAGCTAATAAAATGATTATATGGAAATCCGTTATCATAACATAATGACCTTTTTCCGAATTCTTAATCCCGTTCTCATCAAGTTGTACATCTTCTAAATTCGCACGTCGTCATCTCCCTCTTCTGTCGACGGCATATCGTTTCACACAAAAAATGGAAGGGAATCTGTTTCTTCTCTCCCCCTCTTATTCTTCTTCTTCTGAATCTGTTCTTCTTCTTCTTCTTCTCCTTGCCAATTGTTTAGCCATCATTTTCCGTCCGTCTCGCAAGAGGAGCCATCTCTCTCCCTTCTCATAATCGGTCTCCACCCATCGAAACGGGTTTCGTACCCAAAATCGACGGGGGCGGAGTTTCCGTTGATCCGGTATAAAAGCGAGGGTTCGTGGCATGCCAATGAGCCACACATTACTTTCAATCCTCTTCAGCTTACACAGCTTTCTCCTCTTCTTCTCTAAAAATGGTAAGTTCTCAGCTTCTTTTTCTTTTCTTTTCTTTGAGGATTTCTTGATTTTAAGATCGCCCGACTCGCCATCGCTGCCCTCTTCGTCTCCAGCTCTTTCGCTTGTCTTCCAGGACTCGGAGGACTCGGAGGAGGATGTGGAGGAGCTGCTTCTCCATGTGCTGCTCCACCAATGCCACCACCAGTTGCCTGTGGAGGAGGATGCGGAGCTGCGTAAGATTTCCTCTTTTTTTAAAGTATTTCATTACTTCCTTTCAGTCCATATCCAGCCGGTCCAATGGCTGCTCCATACCTGGCTCCAGCCGCTATCGCTCCTCCACCACCACCACCACAAGGAGCCGTCATCGGAGTTGGAGCTCAGCCAGCAATCTATTCCGCCCCTCTTCCAGCTGGAAACGCCTACGTTGGACAAGGAAAATAAGAAAATCCATGTGTTGCATAATATCAAGTGATCCATAGCCATCTATTGATCTTTTTTGTATATTTGTTGGTTATTTTATTTTTATTTTCTTTATGGTGATTATTCTCTTTTATTTTATTTTATATATAAAGTATGGTGACAGTTTTAAGCAATGATATGAGGTGCTGACATCATAATAGCTAAAATGGAAATAACAATGAAAACAGTGAAAAGCAAAAGACACGCTCTGTCGACGACCATCGCCGCAAATCTCCAATCTGTTTGAATCCTCTCATCGTGTTCTTCCTTATTGTAAAAGGCAACAACCTTGCGTAATTCTGTGTGTACTGAATGTAAAAGTAGAATTTGAGCTTCGTATCCAGCATGATTCGAGGGAAGATTACAGCTGAAAGATGTTCTTGAATATATCAAATCTACTCAACTCACTCCAAAGGATTCTTCGGTTTCTTCGGCATCTTATCCGTGTTATCTATCACATTGGCTTTCACAAACTTATACCCGGGACGGGACATGAAGAGAAGCCAGGGGAGGAACTCTAGAAGGATTCGACGGACGAGTGGATTCATTTCGTGACTGTCTGCACTTCGAAAATGAAGATTCAGAACCACAATGGTGAATACAACGGATGCGGAGACAACTAGCATACAGCACGAGAAGAAAACTCCTGGAATTTGGAAAAAAATACTGTAGAATTTTCAGAAAATACATTTTTAATTGGCGAGCTGTAATATAAAATTTGTTGGTTAACTTAGGGGATTCATTTTTGGGTTACTGAAGTTTTTTATAGAAAAAATATGTTATGTGCACTTCTTTTTGGAGCGAAACGATCGGAAAATTGTTTGGGAACTGCATGCTAGACCGAGATGTTAGTTTTCCGATTTTCAGAGAGAATTCTTTCAATACTGAGATTTTGAAATATTGAGTTCTGGATTTTGTGAATCCGAGATTCCGGATTTTGAGTTTTTCGAAGTTTTTAGAGAAGTTCGGAAAATCTGAAACCGCAATTTTTAGATTCCGAAAATTCTTTCTAAAAATCAAAAATTCAAACTTCAAATTTCGAAAATAAAAATTCAAATCATTGGATATTCGGATTTCGGAAATCAAAAATTCGAAATACCAAAATTTGAAAATTCGAAATCGAAGTTCCGAAATTCTGAACTTCAGAAATTCAATTTCAGAAAAAAATTCAGAAAGTTTGAAATCTAAAGATCCATAATTCGAAAGTTAGGAAATTCATGAATTCAGGACCTCAGGTCCTGAATTCATGAATTGTTCTCTTCTAGAATCAAACTCGAATCAAGTCTGCAGCAGCAGCAGAGAACAAAGACTGAATATGATCTCATCACCTAATCTACTCCTTCTTTCCCAAATCCATAAATTTCGAAACTGACCAATTAACGGCACTGCTTCCGATGTTGGCGGCGTCATTTCGGAGACCATACTCAAGAAGAAAACGATTGCCAACAGGATTGTCACCTCTGGAGAGGAAAACACAAGTATTACGGAGAAAGACTAACAAAGTTCCAAATCTTACCTAGTGTGATCTTTTCTCCAGCATCTGGTGGGAACATAAAACCCAAAATTGCCATCAGGGAAATCAAAAGAGATGGGATGATCAAATTGAAGCCTGAAATGAAAATGAACTTCAAAATTCTGAAATTTAGAATCTACCGTAATACAAAGTCCTTCTTCTGATATGCAAGTAGTAGTTAACAGTTGGATACGGTTCAGGACAACATTTGTAAAAACTAACGATCCGTTTTGCATTCGTACTTATCACTTGCCATTCTCCATTTACTAAATATGTCGACAAATCCATTGATTGGGCTGAAACGTTAAATTTGAGATTTTCTAGCTTTGACTCTAATTCGGAATTACGTTAAATCCTGTATTAAAAGTGCCCCACAATGTCAAGTTTGAGCTCAATTAACTCAATTCCTATGCAAGATATCAAAAAGGTGTCAACTGACAAAACTCATCTGATATTATATAAACATTTTATTAGTGGACAACTTTCTCATATCTTTGACAGAAATCGATATGAATTGGATCAATGTTGCAAGTTAGGGGATCTTCTATCACAGGTTTTGAGGTAAATTTCAAAGTTGTAAATTTCAGAACTAAAGTTTAAAAACCAAAATCTTACTTCCATTTGTATCATCATCGATTTGTAGATCAATCGCATATCCATGGAACGTCCATGATCCAAATTTCATTTCGCATACTTGGTCATCAAATGGAAACCATGTCACATCAAGCTGACAAACGAATTTTAAGACTCCTGGAGGAATCCAGACAACGGTTCCCGTGTGATATGTGAGAAGATTTGATTTGAATGTTGAGTCGAAATCTTCGGCGGCACTGAAAAAAATGATTTGGTACAATTCGAAAACTTCAAATTCTAACCTATTATACAATAAAACATCAGGCTTCCAGATATGATCTGAACTTCCCGGAAATCGAATATCTTGAATTCCTCCGTACTTTTTCGGTTCCCATTGGAGCTTGTGGTCGAACCATGTCTGAATTTGTGTTTTTTTTCTATTCCATTTTCACAGATTTCGGTTAATTACATAGCTCAACCACGCATTAACTGAAACAATTTGATTTTTCTCATCTACATCCAGAATTTGTTGTAAAAATAGTTTAATTTTCACCGCCAATGGCTGAGATGAATTCTGAACAGGTCGTTCCAAAGGATTGTAACCTGAAAATGTCATTTTTCATTTGTTGTGCTGGTTCTCAGAGAACGGAATTGTGGAAGAGAAACGCCGGTGGCCGGGACAGAGGGTCCCAAAGCGATAACTACTGTAACCTAATAATATTTCAATTTTCCGTTCTTCCGCGTTTTTTAATGCAATTTGTCGTTTTTCTGTTATTTTCCTCCAGAAAACACGGTGTTTCTTACGGAAAGTTAAAAACTGCATTTCAATTTGAAGCTTTCGCGTCGAGACCAACGCTAATTTTACTGTAGAATTACGGTTATCGCATTTGAGCGCATTCAGACGATGTTCGGCAAAAACACTATGAGAAAAGTCACAAAATAATTGCATTTTAGGTTACTGTATTCGTCGTTGTGGGAGTTTCGACCACGGCCACCGGCGTTCCTTTTTCACAGCTCCGATTTTTCACAACCAGCGTTATAAAAAATTTTAAAACCTTTCAGTAAATCTGTGAACAATTTCGTTTCCGCCATACTTCCGCTTCCAATTTTCAGTGAATTAAAAACTAGAAAAAGTGATAAAACCCAATTGAATATCATTAGTAGAAAATATGTGGAAGCTCTCGAAAAATTCAATGGATTTTCGGAAATCTTACCGTTTTTCTCATCCGTCTCTTGCCGATTGTGCACTATTTCTTTGGTGATATGAGCAAACAGAAAGGGCCAAGACACTTGTCAGAAAGTGTTGAGATTACAAAAAATTTGTGTTACACTATTTTCCTTAAAAAATTGAAATCTTTTTTTTTTGAAAGTTAAGATGAAGTTTATATAGCAATACATTACACAGCCTTTTTCGATATACAAAATATATACGGGGAAAGTTTGGTCTCACTGGAAATAAATAAATAGATGAGAGATCTCATGGTGGGGGATAAAATGTAGAAAATTGGTTGAAAATAGGGGAAAAAAGAAGACATTGAAGTGAAAAATAAATTGAGATTTCATCAGAATAGTCAGATCTTTGTGAGAAATTATATGGCCGCGGCAGGTGTGTACTCCATTTCTTCGTCTTTATTTACTTTTTCGTCCGGGTGCTCTGGCATTTCCTCATCAGCGGCTTCGGAAACAGCAGGGGTCTCTGATTTTGGCTCCTCGGCCTTCGTTTCTTCTGTTACTTCTGGTTTTTGGGTTTCCTTCGACTCTTCTTTCTGATCATCCTTTGACATTTCCATCGGCTCTTCTTTTGGCTCTGTAGCTCCGTCCTTTTCCTTGACGTCATTCTTCGCACCTTCTTTGGATTCATCCTTCAATTCTTCTTTGGCCTCCACTTCCTTTGGCTCCTCCTTCTTTGGACTTTGATTTTGAGTAGCCGTTAAGCCAGCTTTTGGAGATGAAACTGGTGAGATCGCCTTCGGTGAAGTGCCTGGAGACATGGCTTTTGGAGATGAAGATGGAGAACGAGGAGGAGCACGTGGAGCTGGCATCGATTTTTGACTCATATCCAATGGCTCCTCGTTTTCATGCTTCAGCTTCTCCAGATCCATCATTTCCACTTCATCCTAGAAACATTAATTGAGAAACAATGATTTTACATAATAGCTCACCACAGCGCCGAAAAATAGATTTTCCAAGTTTTGTTGATGAGAGTGTGGGACGTCCCAATCTCCGAATGAACGTGCACCATGCTCATTGATTGTTGTGACGACGTTGATGACCTTTTCAATAGCTCTCAAGAACTTGTCAATTGTGTTGTAGTGCTTCATTGGTTCGGTGAACAACTCGCAGAGTCTCTGCCATGTGAATGGGAACCCATCGAAGCCTTTTGCCTTATCAAGCACGAATTCCATCGACTCTTCAGTGTTGAAAACAACTGGAGTGGTTTTGATGAGATTTATCTTGTCTATAAAGAAAGATTACATAAGATATTTCTTCAGCTGCTCGAACTCACGGCCTAAAATAGACATTTTCTCTTTGGCTGGAGTGTCTTTCTCGGCTTTCTCGTTCTCATTAATAGGATCAGCCAACTTCGCTGCTTCAACCTTCTTTACCTTCTCCACGTGCATGAATTCAGTGATACAGAACTGAAATGAATCAATAAACATGTGCAAAAAGGAAAGTGTTGAAACCTCGAGCTTCCAAAGAAACGCTGGTCGAACAATATTCCATGCAATCGCCGGAACTCCCCACTGGGCACTTGCTCTGAAATACTGTTCCACTTCTTCGTTTGGATGATGTCGGAAGCAATCACCATCGACGGTTGCAAGTTGATCCTGAAGAAAAATAAGATAAAAATAGAAAATCAACGATTTGAAAACCTCTGTCGGAATTTCAAATCCTGAAAGAGCTGTTGTGTAGCTCAAGAGATGGGCCGCATTTATTTCACGAGCCTGTGGATCCTTCACCACCATCGGATAAACGTCGATCTTGGCCTTCTTCCTATCCGGAGAAGTTCCCGGAGACTTCACCATCTTTTAACACTGAAAAAAAAGGCTAAGCTATTATCGACTTTTAGGGAAAAAGCAGGTGCGACGAAAATGCAAAGAAAGGAAGGAGATCGTCACTTCTCTGCTGCCTCGACTCTCTAATGCGTGTCTATGGGGCGCACTTGGTGCTGCAATATTGACATTTTGGTGGAAATTTTAAATTAATTATTGTTGTCCGAAAAATGACGGTTAGAGAGAAGTATATGGAAAAGAGTATATTGATATTATTGTTTTTCGAAAAAAAGAGACGCAGACTAAATATGTCTGCGTCTCCATCGTGTGCGTGTTGTTTCGTTTCGCCGCTTCGAGATACCTACCGTATACACTTCGCATATTTAAACTTCTCTCTAACTCTCATTTTTTTCGGACAACAATAATATCTCGTAGCGAAAAATAAAAAATAACACATAGTTAAGATGATATTTATTGAACAGATATTAATTTTTTTAAGTAGTCCAAAAATGATTCAAAATATAGAAAATTCATGATTTTCTCCCAGCACCATTCTTCAGGATGTTCGCCAATTCTTTTATCATTTCAGATGGTGGAATCAATGATGACAAATCGGGAAATCCGTTGTGAAAGGGAAGGTTATTCGATATCCCAAAGCCTTGAGGAATCATAGAATGCTCGTATTGAATTGTATGACACTGAAAATCGATCCGATCAGTGCACTGTCTTCTGCACAAGGAACACTGCCATGTGGAAAGAGGTTGCAATGGTGAGAAATAGGCAGATGTAGCGGTGAAAGGAAGAGGGAGGGAAGATCCATGCATGACCATGTGCATACGATAGAGAAGCACATCCGAGAAAAAGATGAGACATTTTGGACAATCCTGAAAATTATAAGTGAGGGATTTTTGTGGAGGCAACTCACCAACAAGATCCGATTATTTGCTATCATCTCCTGTCGTTTCTTGTAGAATGCTGTGACTTGAGCACGTTCTTGTTCCGATAGAGACATATCGACGGGATTATTAGGAACTTTGAATTCCGGTGAAAACGGGTTCTGGAAAATTTTTATGTTGGAAGAGAAATAAAGTGTTTAGATTTTTTTTGAAAAAAGTTAGTAACTCAATAATCTGATATGAACCAGAAGTCAATCACTCACCACCTGCCCGATCTACATTTTCTTAATTTCGTTTATGACAATCACTAGACATTTCTGATTAAAAATGCACGAATGCTCAAAACATGGGTCTATTCGGAAACTTTTGTCCGTAGATTTTTTTTGTTATGAGATTTTTTGGTCCTTCAAAAATCTAATAGTAAGGAAATCAAAAACTCCAAGAATCAAAAAAGTTTCGAAAACTTAAAAATCAAAAAAACTTAGTAAAGGTCAATAGTTTTGAAAATCCAAAAAAATCATTAAATTCAGAAAAAGAAATCATTTTTCAAAAATTTTCTCTGCTATATTTTTAATTTCAAGTATTGCCTTTTTTATATATTAAAATTTCTGAAATTTCTAATTTTTTTTCGGTAAATCTAAATTCTATGTAGTTTTGAAGTTTTGAAATTATCAGAATTTTCAGAATTTTTCACAAGATGCCATCTTTCTATAGCTACGACATCAACATAAACTTTCGAGGAAAATGGAAAAATGTTTTCAGAAATGAACCGACTGGAACACCATCTTTTCTCGGAACTATTAGACTGGAAATATTTTTCAAGAACTGAAAAATTCATTATTTTATTTTAATGTTGGACTAACTGATCTTCCAAAAACTTTTATGAAATCTAGACAGGGAAACCTAGACAATGATTCATGAAAAAGTACTTGCAATATTCATCGTCTGAGATGGAGAAACGGGAAAATATGTTTTCGGGATCATTGAAAAAAAAATTAAAATAAATTTCAAATTTTCTAGTCTGATTTCTAGCTATCCCTCTTGTACAGTATCCATAATTGTTATTGTTATTGTCCAGCTCTTTGAAGTCAGACCAAGCAAAAATATTTACTAGAATTCTCTCACCTCATCGGAACTCATGGCGGAATAACAAAAGGGAAATGAAGAAGAAGATGATATTACTATTTTTTTAATGATGAGCAGCAGTCTAGGTTTTATACACAAAACCTAGCTCTAAGGGATGGAGCTTACCTGAAATCTTATCAGTGAGAATCTTCTAATTTTTTCTCGTTTTATAATCCTCTTTTTGCTCTCTTTTAGTGCATTATGACATCAAAACACGCCTCCCGGGATTTGAGTTAATTGGGGAGAAGAAGATATAATTCGGGTCGCCGGAGAAAGCGCATTCGAGTGTAATTTTGGTGTCTGAAGCATAAGTGATCAGAAGTCTGAGAAGACAAAAATTATTTTCAAAGGGGGACTCTGACCAAAAAATTTTCTTGCATAAAAATGTTCCAAAAATTTATGTATTTTCCTAATAAGGTGGCGAATAGGAATTGACTGTAGGAAGAAACATTATAAAGTCAAAAAGATTACTGTAGAAAAAAAATCGAAAAGGAAAAAGGTTACTGTAGAGAGAAAATATTCGAAAATCAAAAGGATTACTGTTGGGATAAATAGCCGAGAATCAAGAAGCATTTCAACATAACTTTTAAAAAATTTTGATACAATAAAAGTTTTGGTCAAAGTCCCAAAGATTCTGAAAACAAAAAACAATGGAAAAAAGAGGAAATATTTATTTTCACACAATTTTTTCACATTGTATATTCAGTTAACGTTTGTCCGGTAGAGAGATTCAGCGAGTAGGTATACTGTCGTTTTTCGGGTCGGACCATCTAAAAAATATTTTTTTAAAATTTAAAATCCTAAAATGAGTCTTCACCGATGCGTAAATATGACATCCAATGATCAGAAAAACGAATCCAATGACATATGTGAAAAATATCCAGCGACAGAGAACTTGAACCGGATCTTCCGATGTGGATAGCAATTCTTCTAGGTCAACACTCGTCTGAAATTCTTTTTTCTGAATAATTTTTTCTAGAAAAAAAAACCAACAACAAAAGCTGGAAAAACCAAGAAAAGTGAGGATTGCAAGAAAATCATTGCGTTGGAGATGTAAAAATAATAATTTTCATGAAACCCTTTAATTTATTTATTGAAGTGAAAAAAAGGAAAACGTTGATGTCACGTGGGAATGTAAATTGAATTATAATAATAAATATCATGAAAAAAGGGAATGGTTTGGAACCGGAAAAAGGAAAATGATTCCTAGAAAGCAAGAAAGAAGGGAAATCACAGATTAATTGGTCGATTGACACGTTCATTAGATTGCTCTTGCTGAAAAATTCTTCTTGCAAAAGTACAGTAACCCAAAAAACTCACAAGTTCAGTATTAGAAGGCACTCGGGATAGATAATCCAATACTTCGTTGTTATCCACAAATTTGGGGTCTCTCAATTTCTTTGAGAATTTATTCGTTCCCCAAACCATTATAATCCATCGAAGTGGCACGAAATACAGTAGGACGAAGGCGATGAATAAGACGATGACCGCCAGTAAAGAGAGCCAAATATCAGTGAAATTGAATGTGTTTTTAATTTTTTGAATTAGTTGAGTGGTAAAATGAAGAAAAGATTGGACTGATTGAAGAATGTCAGGGATAGAGCTGAGAGTATCACGAAAACCACCACTCTGAAAATTTGAATTTTAATTAATAACTCAGAATCTGTTACCTTTTCATCTTCCTCCTCACTTTTCTGACCTTTCAACGAGTGTCTTGGTGTTCTTGAGATTTCCTCTCCATTAGTTTTGAATTTTACAAAGTTATATCCGAAAAGGGCGAGAATCATAAGAGGGATGAAGAAAATTTGAAAGTAGTAGACGAAAATCATGAAGATCTGAATTACTGTAGTTGTTCAGCTGTTCTCAAATAGTTTATTCCTTACTACATAGGCAGTCAAAGACTTGGATCTGGAATGCCAGGAGAGAAGATATTCCATGTCATTTTTGCAGCTCGCCAGAGAACTAACAAAATCTTTGAGCTCGACGAAATAGGTTTTGAACAAAGCTGGCTTGAACTTCTGATCCTGACTTATATATTTTCTTTCCATTGGCTTGAATGTTCGAATCGCTGCTCGAATGTTATTCCAGATGACGTCCAACTCCAGAAGCACCTCTCCTTTCACTCGTTTTTTTAGTTTCTCATCCTTCAAACCATACCATCTCTTCTCACAATTTCTAATGGATTTCAAAGGAATGCGTACACGACCGAGAAACTCAAATCGATTATTTGGATCTTCATCAAAAATTGTGACTTGTAGATACGTATGAATATCCTTGACAGCGCTGAAAATAGATCTCTAAAATTTTTAGTTACCGAGGAGCAATTATATTTCAAAAGCTGCCGTTTTGAGCTCAATTATCTCATCTTCTATGAAAGATATCAAAAATGTGTCAACTGATAAAATGTTGGTAATATTACGACAAACATTTTATCAGTTGACAAGTTTTTGTTATCTTTCATAGGAATTGAGATAATTGAGCTGAAATTTCAAGTATGAGAGGACCTTTTATTAGAGGGAATACCTTACGTTATGAAACTTACAAAGTGTAAATCTTGTTCCAACTCGGACTCAATGTTTTATAAATTGTATTCGTCTGAACTCTGGTGTTTACTAGTTCTAAAATTGCGAATGGATCGCTCTTCCCTCCAAAATCCTTGGCCACCAAGTCCTCCGCTCCAAACACTGAAAACCCATTACTTTCTCAAAATATCCCATATTTTCGAAACCCTACATTTTACAGTCAAAGTTCCAATATCGGAAATATCATTGAATGTATTTGAAATATCGTATTTCTGAATCCTTGTATTCCGAATATCGTTATAGTTGAACTCGTCTGTTTCAATTGCTTCACCGGCGCCATGTGAACCCGATACTGTGATCAGAAGAAGGACTTGAGCATCTTCTGGACCGCCTTCTAGATGATACCAGTGCTGGAAAGTTTCGTCAAGGGATACTGTAGATAAATCGATGGATATTCTGGAAATCTCGGTTTTCTCGAAAAAGAAAAAAAGAAAGTTCAAACCTTCCAATGATAGCATTCGTATTTCTATCGATACATGCCATTTGTAATATCTGATCAGACGTATCAAAAACATGTAAATCGAATTGTTCAATCCATTTCGGTTCGGTATTCGAGCACACTTTTGTCTTGTATTTCTCCTGACCCAGTTTGAATTTACAAAATGCATCGGGACTTTTCTCTTCCACACGTATTCCCTTTCCTTCCACCAAGACGATATTTACAAGTTTTGCCCAGTCTTGAGTGTTGTTTGCTGCAACATTTAATAACAGTGATAAGGGGTTACTGTATGTTTTCCAACATTCTGGGGAGAATACTACTGGAGTTAGCTCAGTTCGTCGATGAATCATCGTGTGGAATAACTGATCTAGTTATTTATTCACAGTGGACGCGTGAACTTGAGTCATTCGACTAGTGATGAAAATTTTGAAATGACCCATATTCACAGAGTTCAAACTACTGTGGTATGTTGTTGCGCTCCAATGAGAAAGGGCGTGGCAAAATGTTAGGTCTTTGCTGACACGCCCCTTCCCTTCAGAGTGCATTAGCATACCACAAAAATTCGAACCCTGCAATGACCCATATTTACCTCTTTGCTCCTTCTTCTTTTCTGTGTTACTCAAAATTCCATTTTTGGCTTTCTGTTGAAATTGTTGAACTTCCAGTTGTGTCATTGGTGTGATGGTCACTGAAATAGACGCTTTCCCGGCTGGTTCATTGACCTCGTCGAGTAGATTCACATGGAAATCAGTTGACCTGAAATTCGGATAATTAAGATCCCAGACAAATTCAGAACTTACGTGCACCACTTGACTTGTGACAAGTCTACTTCAGCTGCTCCCATGAAATCATCCGAACAAAATCGATCGAAATCAAAAACTTCCAGCCTGATTGGACTAGTGACGTCATCAACAATCATTTGGAATTCTTCATCCCACGAGGGATTCAGATTTTTGAAAATTGTTCCAGATTTATAAACGATTGCATCTTTGTACCGGAATTTGACATAGGGGTCCGAACTTCCAGATGCATCTTTAACTGGAAGATCTTCTCCATTATTCAGTCTAACCTCCAGAAGAAGGTGTGTGACTACATCCATTTCTCCGCCTTGAATTTCGTCAGATTCCTCTTCATCGTTCTGAAATAAATAGTAATTTGAGCACTTGCGCATGTCTAATGAATTTTATAATGAACAAAAAACATCTGAGATATGGAAGAGGAACGCCGGTGGCCGTGGTCGAAGGTCCCAATACCGTAACCTAATTGTCTTATTTTCGGGATAGTCTATATTTTCGCAAGTCTCCATTTAATATTTTTTAGGAAAAATTACACGAAATCGAGATAATAAATCAGGAAAATAAACATATTTTTGGGTTATGGTATTTGTCGTTGTGGTACCTTCGGCCACGGCCATCGGCGTTTTTCCTCCACAGTGTTTTGCAGAAAACAACTAACCACAAATGTCGAAGATAAACTTCGATATTTTAATTTTGACGATGAACTCGAGGAATTCATCCGACGGACTATACTTTTCAAGTTCAGATTCACCATTTTTTCATGTCAGAATATCATGTATAAATGGAACACCTAGGTTTCAGAAAAAGGAAAAAGGGGCGATCGAGAAGGGAGAAAGTGGAAACCAAAACGTTATTGCCTTTCTGGTTGGCTGTGTGTGCAGCACATCGCAAAAACCCTCGTTTTATTTCCGAAAAATGATCATCGGAAAATTTTGGACAAAAAAGGGAATACTATAAAAAGCGGGAGAGAGATTCTAGAGAAACGATGGATTCTTATTGAATGTGATCGGAAAATGAGGAGAACGAATTTCTTTTTGGGAGTCTTCTTTTGGGAGGATGACTCATTTCGAAAAGAGCCAGGTCTCGAAAAAATAGGGACTGATGGTCAGCGCACCTGACAGTTTTTTTTTGAGAAAAAAACTACAATCGACATAATAAAGCTGGCGAGATTTCACATACGTTGGCGCATAATTACCCGGACTCAAGTTTGTACTAGCAAAACATTTGAGTAAAGCGTTGTACTGGACAAATTTGGAGTACAAAAACTCAAATAACTCGTCAGTAAACTGACAAAGTTTCAAATTATTTGATCAACTTTGAACTGAGTTATCGCTGGTCAAACTTGCTTCATCTCATCAAAATCACAAGAAAAATTACGATGTTCACCTTTGGACAATCATTACAATACCTAGTCTTGAGAAGTCGCTTTGAAAATTTCAGTAGCTGTTAATCAAACGTAAAACTATATTTCTACCAATTTTCATGCTTTCAAAATGTTTATGTCTGAAGAGATACCTGTTTTTATCAGTCTGGGAAATTATACCCGACCATGGACAGGCAATATTCCAATAATACCACCCAGCTTAATCAAACTCATCAACTTACATTATGTTCCAACGAATACTGTGGCTTGAGGGATCTGAAATTCCATAATTTAATTCAGTCTGTAAATATCAATTACCTCGTAAACGTAAAAGTGTCAAAAATCCGTCGAAATCGGAACCCCGGTGATTTTCGTGGCGATTGATGACCGTGGTTATGGTGATGCTTTTCGGATGCTGACGATCCTGAAAAAGGAATACACTTTTTTGAAATTCGTAGTTTTTTTTTCTCAACACTAATCAAATTGAAAAAGTTTTTGTTTTATGCAACACACACTTCTGACATGATACGGTAGGAACGTCGGCTCTCGACGCAGTTTCCCCCGTTTTCGACGACGAAACACAACGAATATTCTGGCAAGCGTTGAGAATTTCATTTCTGGAATTTAAGAAAAAAGGATCTACTATTCTTGATTTGCACGGATTCAGAGAAAGATACACAAAAAAAGAAAAATAAAACATTCTCAAAATCGCAAACAATTCTAAAGGTTCAGAAATTCTATGAAATCCAGGAAACCCAAAAACTTCTACAGTTGCTGAAAATTCTGAAAATCAAAAAATCACAATTCCTTCTAAAAATTGATAATAATTCTCCAAATTTTGGAAATTTCGGAATTCCCACAAAGTTCTGGCGTTTTGAAGATTTTTTTCTCTAACTTTGGGAATTGCAAAAATTTTAAAGATGCGAAAATTGAAAAATCTGATTTCTGAATACAACTTTCAACGATGTCGAGAATTTAGAGAATATTTCGCTTTTGAAAAATGTTTGAGAAGTTTTGAAACTGTCAGAACTTTCGGAAATTCTGAAAATTTTGAGGAACTTCGTACTCTCAATTATCCAGGGATTTCGGAGCAAACTAATCAAAAAAACTCAGCAGCGAATATCAGTGGTTTCTCAAAAGGAAACACAGAAGGAATACTGTATTGTATGGGAAACCGAAACGAAATCAAAAACATCAGAGTCACAGAAAACAGAGTCAAATCAAAATATGAGTGAAGAGAGAAGAGCATCAAAAAATGTTTAGAACAATGTGGGAGGAATAATATTGTTTTTTTTTGTCGTTCCCTTCTTTTGCCTGAAAATGGCTGACCATTCATCCAAACATTTCTTCGTTTTCTCTAGAAGGCAAAGCATCAGATGTTTTCTGATAAAATGTGACGAATCTTCAAGGGAGAGATAGTGTGAAAAGAAGGAAGAGCATACTAATTTACTTAGATTTCAGACACGCAGAGACAGGAAAAGAAGATGAAGAAGAACCGAAAAAAAGAAAATAGGAGCTGAGGATGTGCTTCAATGGTTTTTGGGTTCTCAATATTTGAACAAACTGGAGAACAGTCAAGAGGGTGTTGGTTCTGTTCAGCAAGATATCTGGCGTTTGGAAACATAAAGTTAGATATAGGGCTAAAGTAATCCTTCCAATACATATTGAATTTTGAACGCTTTCAAATTTTCAGTTTCATAATTTTTATTTGTTATCGTTTTTTTTATCGTTGAGCATTAATTCCACACTTTTCTGAATATTATAAATCCTATAATAGATGCACATCCAAAACTTTTTTGTTTTTCATTTTTCGAAGATTTCTAAAATTTTTGGTTGTTGTTTATCAAAAAGTTGAAAAAAAGATTCCGTTTTGCTATTCGATATTTTTAGAAAAATGCTCCGCGTCACTTCGAAAACGGTCATTTCGAAACCGCGGTCATTTCGAAAACAGGCTAATGAATGAATTTCAGACTACAAAATTTCAGACCGATTTCCGGGTTTTTAGATATGCCTTTTCTGATAGAACACATTCTGAAACTCGAAAGATATTTTTTTGAAAATATTATATTTGTGATATTTCCGGAGTTCACAATGTGCTCAGAAAAGGCAGATTTGAAAACCCTAAAATTGTTTTTGCAGTTTGAAATGCATCCATTTGCCTGTATTACTGCGGTTTCGAAATGACTGATTTCGAAGTATCGTAGTTTTGAATTGATACTGTAGTTCAAAAGCAATTGTCTGTAGCAATTTTTGCCCAAAAAATTACTTTGATTTTGCTATACCTTTTTCGATACCTGAACCTATAAAAAACAAATGTTCCAGACTTTCAAAGTTGGTCGGGTCGAGCAATGGACCTGTGCCTTGAAAAAGTGGTTTAAAAACTATCAGATCCTCAGAGGAGCTTTAAAAAATAGATGCACATAACGGAAGGCAAAATGAGTTTTTTTGAAAATCGAACTTGTTATTGTTTTTCAAAAGTTTTGCTCCGTTAGGTTGAAAAAACAAAAAGAATCAGGTAATCAGGTAAGCAGTTTTCCGAACCGAGCCATCTAGTTTGTTTTTCGAAAAAGAACGATGAAGCAAGAAGACATAAACGACTCTAGCATGTAATTATATTTTTTATGGAGTTTTCAAAAGCAGGGAGAGCATAATTTGGCTCAGAATTTCTAAAGTAAGGAAAATTTGAATTTCATAAAAAGACCATAAAAACTCACCAACAGCAGCTGATTTCCGACGTCTTCTTGTCAGTGGCGAGCACCCAATTGACGAACTTTCGACTGGCTCATCATCCTCTTCATTCTCGTTTTCTTCTTCATTTCGTCCTCCCTTCATTCTTCTGACATCTTCTATTTCTTCCTCTATTTCTTCCTGCTTCTTCTTCTTTTTTCGAAGTCGAATCAACTGCAAACAAGGCATGTTTGTGTTCCATCTGGAGCCGTTTTTCAAGGGGCCGAGTAAAAAGAGAGTGCTAGAGAAAGAAATAAAAAAAAAAACTGACGAAGCCGAAAAAAGAGAAGAGATAAAAAGTGAAAAAGTGATGGAAATAACGACAATTGAATTTGTCTTCTTTTTTTGTCAAGTCGTCTTCAGAATACTGATCCCAGGTTGGAAATTTGGATAAGGGAAAAAGAAAGAAAAGAAAAAATATGGAAGAAGAAAAAAAACCTTTGATGAGGTCAAGAAATGAAAGAAAAAGATATTCAAGTCACACACACACACGCACATACTCTCTCACGACCAAGAAAATTTCATTAATTTTGAGAGTCCGATGTTTTTTCAGCAATAAAAAGAGCGTCTTCTAAGGAAGGGGGGTCCGGATGCAAATGCCAAAAAGAGCGGAAACTTTGTGAAAAACAAAAAAAACTGAGCAATTCTTCCATTTTGAAAGGTCCTTCTGTTCCGCCATTTTCATATTTTTATTGGTGTTTGTTAAAGAAGAAAAGGATGTAGTTAGTCATAAATTTTAAACACTTTATGGGGTCTTTTGAAACCTAACAATGTTTTTTAGGCTAACTTTTTGAAACTTAAAAAAATGCTCGTAAACAAAAAGGCGTTGAAAGTTTTACAAATATTGTTTAATTTTCAGTTCTCAACAAAAACCATATACTTTAAAACCTGTAATAGAAGAGCCCTCACACTGTGAAACTTAAGCTCACCGATTTCATTTCCTATTCGATATATCAAAGATGTGTCAACTGATAAAATGTTTGTCTTATTACGATAAGCAATTTCTCACAATTAGCTGATAACTTATTTATATTTTTAATAGAAAGCGAGATAAACGGGCTCAAAAGTTCTATTAGAGGTTTTACAGTAGTAAATTTTGAAGTAATTTAAAAAAATTTTGAAGGCGATGTCAGTTTCAGATAAGGTAATCACAAAATTCTAATTTTTTTTCTGAAAAGTTAGTTAACAAATATTTCAGCAAACATTTCTCTGTATTTATTCCCAAAAAATATTGAAGACTCTTGAAACAGAATTTGTTGACAGAACAAAAAAATACAATACAAAATGTTCCTTAAAAATTTCTTTCGAAATTTCTTGCCAAAATTATTCGAATGTGCTTGAAAATCGACATAAATAAGTAACAATATGGGAGTCTATTCTCTTATATATTTGTCTCATTTTTTCTATTTCTCTCTTCATCTCCGAAAAAGAAGCATACTACGGAGCAATATAAATTTGTGATGCAAACATGGGCGAAGAGTGAGAGGCCGGAATACTTCAAGAACTCTGCACATCTTTCTATAAATGTCTTCTTTTTTGTTGCTCCTCTATTTTCTGATAGAATCATTTTCTCTTTCACGTTTTTTTTAACTCTTGGAGTTATACCTGGAAGACTGCAAATTTTGAGAATATTGGAAAGAACATGTCTAGACTAATCACTACATGGAATGATTGATGATTGCTGAGTACTGGGTCTTGAAACCGTTTTTTTTGAATCGGTATAGTTTTTTGTCACGTCACAAAATGTCTCTCTTGAGATTTGACAGGGGATTGAAAATATTAGAAAATGCACAAAAAAACGGACAGACGAGAGCAGGTGAAAATAAATTGAGAATGCATATATATCCCTCCAGAAGCTTTGTTCTCTTTTTTCCATAAAATTCAAATTCAGGAATTCTGCCATTTTCACTAGTCACACCAAAAAAAAATAAAGCGGCGGAAGAGAGGAGAAGTTGAGCGTTTTGGGACCTCGAAATGGGACAGAAGGACAAAAAAAGTGAATGGAGACGCGCGAAAACTTTTGGCTTCTCATCCATCAAAAAACTGCGAAAAACGAAGAAGAACTAGGAAGAAGGAATTGTCTCTGGAGACGTTAGGGACGAGTGTAATTAGGAGGAAGAAATAGGAAGAAAAAAGAAACAAGAAGACAGGAAAAATGAGAAATAGAAGAAAAATGAAAGAGCAGAAAGGAATGAACAAAGAAGAAGAATTAGAAAAGAAGAAGGCCGTGGGAATCTAATGGTTTTTTTGCTTGGGAAATCAAGAAGAAGTCGGAATCTTGATATGGGAAATCTTGATTTTCAGACGAAAAAAGGAATCTAGAAGAGCAACTAGAATCTCAAGAATTCTTCCGAATCTTGAAATTTGAAAATCTGAGGCACTAGAAAGATCGGAAAACATAAATTTTCAACAAAAAAAATGAAGTTTAAGAAACAGAAAATAAAAACTTTCAGTTTTTCAGAACTTTCAAATTCAAAATTCTGAGTTTTTCAAAATAGTGTTATGATTTTTTACTGCTTCATTTTGTAAAAAAAAAAAGTTGTGTAGAGTCATATAAAAAAGATGAATTCCAAAAAACTCCAAAAGTGAGAGAAAAATCCCCGAAAAATCGGTATAAGGTGGCTGGCGGCCGAGTGTGAGTTTTCTAGTCCGCGGCCAACGCGCGAATTTTTCGTTATTGAACTTTTCAGGGTTTTTTTTGTGATTTCCAGCTGTTTTCTTACGGAGTCGTTCGATTTTTACTTATAAATTACTTTTTAAAAAACATTGAGAAAAAAAACCAAAAAGTTAAACATTTTAAGGATATTCTGTTGAAAGTGAAAAAAAACCATTGAAAAATTCGAATATGAGCGCTGGCCGGTGACTAGAAAACTCACGGTTGCCAGCCACGAATACCACTTTTCCTTTTTGAGAGTTTTGTCTCATTTTTGGTAATTTTGAGTTTTTCTTTCATTTTTATGAGAATCTCCATACTTTTGGCTACAAAATGAAACACCGTGCACTATCTTTACCTTTGAATATTACTGAATTTTACACTCAAATTTCTAACAAAAACTCAAAACCGAAAAAAAAACCTTTTCCAGTCTGTTCCTCAAAAAAAGATGATGACCAAACTAACAAAAAAGGGGAAAGTATGCAAAAGGAGCTTAAAATGAAGCGTCATACTAATTCAAAGTATGAAAATCTTATCCCAATAGTTTAATCGGAAGAGGATTTCTTTTTATACCGGGAATACTTTACGGATAAATAAAACCAAAGAAATCAAACAAATCGAGAAAAAAGATTAGAGTGGAAAAAAGGAACAACAAAACAGGGGAAAACGAAGGAGTGGAATGTGTTTGTGACTCCTAAAAAAGAAGCTAAAAACCTCGCGATGTTATTTCAGATTTTATTATATTACGCCTTCTGGTGACAGATGTGAGAAAAACCGGAAGAAGAGGGAAAAAGAGCACATGGAAAAAATGGCTGGAAAAAGGAATATCGCTAGAATATTTCTTGAAAAGGTGGAAATGAGAAGGGTTCTGATGAAAGGGAATATGAAATTAGTAAAGGGAAAAGCTTGGAAAAATAGTTAGGTGAGACTGATTTAGAAAAAGAAAAACAAACTGAGAAGTGTGTCATTAGTTATTTAAATGGGGAGGGAAGGAAAGTTTTGCGAAAATACTTGAAGTGAGAAAAAAACAAGACAGAAGATGACACTTAAAAGTAGTTGGTTCTGAAAATCGAGATTCGAATTTCCAGAACTTTCATAGATTTGGGGAGTTTAATCAACTTTTAAAGGAAATTTTCAAAGAATTTCCTTATTCAGATCACACATATTTCTTTGAAACAACTAAAACGGCTGAAATATTTTTTTTTAAGACAGTGACACATTTTCCGTCTACTGTATGTATCGGTATCGGGGTCCACTGCCCTTTATGATTCTGTTGGCGGTGTACATATGTGATTCCAAAAAAAGGGGTTTAAATCTTTATCCTGATATTTTTAAAGAAAAACTTCTTTATAAATTCGAAAAAAAAGGAAATTTTCAGGAAATTTTGATAGTTAATGGAATTTCGTAAATTCGTAATATTTCCTGAAAGTTCTAAAGAACTCAAAATGTTCCGAATATTCCGAAAAATCCAAAAACTTTCTGAAAGGTTCAAAAATATTCAAAGTTCTTAAAATCAGAGAAAATGTCAAAAATTCTGAAATTTCAAAAACTTTGAAAAAAAAACCATAACTTCTGAAAAAACCAATATGTCTGCAATATTCAGAAACACTGACAATTGAAGAAAAACACTCCTGATTCATTTTGGCCAAATATCAAAAACCTAAAAAATTCTGATGGTTAAAAAAAAACAAATCCAGAAATCAAAAATTCTGATGATCAGTCAATAATATTAAATTAATACTCATCCACATAAAAACCAAATATCGCTTAGACAAGAAAAACTACAAGAATCAAAGCCACGATAAAATGAATGGATTTTTCATTGGCCCCATCTGGCTCAGCTCCCTGTGCTTGTCCGATTTCTCTTTGATGAGTAACAATTGGAGCTTCTGTAGGCCGTGGTGGTTTTCTGAATAGAAACTTTTTTTTTTTGAGCGACATAAAACTTCCTACTCACACTGGCCGAACATTATTTGGCAGGTATTTGTCATGCTCTTGGGAAGTATTACAGATTCCAGTCAATTGGCAGATGATGTCATTGTAATACCCAACAGAAGCGTATTGTTCAAATGGTTTATCATCTCGGTCTTTTGGATTGGCGCAATTCGCTGAAAAATTTGATTTCTGAGGTTATACTGGAATGAAAATACTTTGAGATAATACTCCAACAATTGTCTTTTTTCCATTGATATCACCAATTGATCCTCCACCACTGTCTCCCTAAAAATTTAAATTGAAAATCCGCAAATCATATTTTCAGCAACTTACTACACAAGCAATTGTTTTTGAATCAACACTGATAGCCAAAAAATAGTAATCCTCCATTGGCATGTCACTCCTAATTTGAACTTTTTCATGTCTCAACAGACCAGAGTTATCTTTTCCCTCTTGTTGACCCTTCGGAGCTGAAATAAACCAACAATTCACTCAACATGCTCAAAATTCTTACGGTTTAATCCGAATCCAAAATAATCAAGAACTGTGTTGACTACATTCGCGGCCCGGATCTCTAAATATTGAAAATTTGTTATCATCTGGGTTTATCGATCACACCTGCTACACAAACCATTCCGAGAGTCTCTGAGAATGTCAGATCCTCATACAAATCAATAATCGCAAAGTCATCTACGTAATACTGTGGCCCAACGTTTGGGTAGGGAGTTGTTTTGTTAGCTTGTCTTTTTATACAGCCATAGACTATTGTGATTTTCTCTGGGTGTTGTGCAACTTTAGCGCCGTTTGACTGAATTTTAATAGCTTTCAACAGTTCTTCATTTGTGATCTCATAATGACTGAAATGCTTTGTATTTGCTGAAAATATGTCATAGGAAAACTTACTCTCCTTTGCAGTTGTTATTATCGAAAGGTAGATCTTTGGGAGACCAAGAAACGTCGTTTAAATCGGCGAAACAGTGAGTGGCAAAAAGAATGTGACGAGTGGAAACGATAGTTCCAGTGCATGTCGTCGCAGTTCTTGCTCCTTTCGCGTCTGGTTTACCGTACAACAAATAGAAAATGGACCAGGGAGCTTCTGTTTGCTGAGCATCTCGTCCCATGTAGACTTTCGCTAAATACAGAATTTCGCAAAATCATCTACAAACGACAGGGCTCGAACGGCTGTGGTATGCAGTTGCACTCCAATGAGAAGGGGCGTGGCAAAGTTTTAGTCCAATGGAAAAACAAATAGAGTGGGAGCGAGAGACTACAAAGCTGTTCAAACCCTGCGACGACCCCAATCTCTAAACTTACATTGAACTTTTTTCCCGCACGAATTGAGTCGCTGCTCATTTTCGGCGCTTGTGAGAGGATCACAATTGGAAAATTGGATAGCCAACAGAATTAGTACAACTGAAGACCAGCGCATTTTCGAATTTCAAAAAGCACTGATTTGGAGATTTGGGTGTGTGCTGGCTTCAATCCTTTTTGGCATGTTGCTCGTAAGGTGGTCATTTTGATGGAGACAAGCACACGTTTAATATATTTGGTTGGTGTCTCTGAAAAAAATCTTCTGAAAAAGAACTCTGACCCCGACTACAGTAACTTTTCTGGTTTTTCAAAAATGAGGCTTTTTGAGGTTTTTTTGAGCACTTATTATTTCATTTATTGTCAGTAATCGGTTTAATTTGTAATATCACCAGTCGATTTCCGCCGCCTGTCGGCGGCTACAATCTCCTGGCTACACTTAAAACGTTCGAATCTCAAAACTTGAGGGAATAAAAGAAGAAGTTTTGATTGAATGTGAAAAATTGTTAACTTTCTGGTTTTTTTCCTCCCAAATTTTCAAATTTGCAAATGTCGGTTTGCGCCCCTCCGGGCTAAACCTACTGGCCTCTGCTAACAATAACTTGCCACTCCAAAAAGAGATTTCGATACCTTTTCTCAGAGATTTTTTTCTAGCTCCAAAATCGGAAAATTCTAGACTTCGACATTCAGAGTTTCTGAAAACGTAAATTAGGAAACGCGGAATGCGGTAATTTCGGAGTTTTTTTATAGTTTATCAACTCGGAAATTAAGATATTCAGAATTTTGGGAATCAGTCGCTGCCCTGGGGCTCAATCTTCTGGCTTCCGCATACTGTATCTTACAATTCAATTTCTAAATTTCCGATTTTCCGAAGTCACAAAAATTCCGGAATATTTAATTTTCCAAGTTTTCGAAGTTTCGAAACTACTTATGACTGAGATCTATAAGTTCTGAAATTCGGAGTGAATGGTTTTCCGGTTTCCTAAAGTTCCAAATGTTTCGATATCTATGTTTCAGAATTTTTGTATTTCCTGGTTTCCGAAAGTTCCGAATTTCGAAAAATTTTTGAATTAAAAAAGACAGTCGATTTGCGTCCCTCCGGGGCTGGACCTCCTGGCTCCCGCTTACATTGCGTTATCTTATAGTGAAGGCTTGTCAACTTTTAGAAAATCTGACCGCCTGGAATTTGGAAAATTAGTATTAGGTTGTTCGAAAAGTAATTGGCGTTTAGTGCGAACTACTTCGACTTCCAGCTATCCTGAAGAGGTCTTTGAGCATGTGTTGTTGGAAAGTGGTAGATGATAATGGAGAAAAGCTCCTTGATTAATCTTATCTTGTTCCAGTTCTGCATTAAGTTAAAATGAATCAAAAACGCGCATTACTTTTTGAACAACTTAACATTTTCGATTTCCAGGAATTCGAAAATTCTTAATTTCGCTTAATGAACGACTGGACATCTCCCGCTTATAATGCCCATAATCGTGCAAAAAAGTACCAAATTAGATCACCTTTTTTGCCTTTTTTTTATAGTTTCTTTGCTCTCTGAAGTTCGAAAATTCGAGAAATTGAGAACCCGGAAATTTGGAAATTCAGAAGTTCTACGTTTCGAAATGAACAAAGTCTCCAGGAGTTATTGGAACTTCGGAATATCAGAAGTTTATAGATTCACGAATTCGAAAATCATAATTTCCAAAAACTCAGAAATTCCGAAATTTGGAAACCTGAAAAGATCTATAATCAGAAATTCAGAAATGTTTTTTGCAAATTCGGTGAATAAAAAAAATCCAAAATTTAGAAATTCCAGAGTTTGGAAATTCAGAAATTAAGTTATGAAATTCTTAAAAGTTGAAATCCTGAAAATTCGAGTGATCCAGAAAGCGCGATCTTATGTTTCCTCGCAATCTATTTTTTCCTGTTTCAGAATTTTTCCCTTTCAAATATTCAAAAACTCAGACTAAAATAACGTTTCCTCAAAATCACCTTTCTCCCAGAAATAGCGTGGATAAGAAAAAAATTTGGGCGGCTAAACAAGGATGACGTAAAAATTGTTTAAATAATTTTCCAAAAATTTCTCTGTAGAAACAGAATAACGTCTCCAGAAGGCGTGAAACTCAAAATTTTGAAACATGAAATAGACGGGCATCATCTCGCTGCTATTTCGGGTCATTTGTGAAAATTTGGGAAATTTTGGTCCATTCTGGACTTCGATAGGGCAGGTGACCCGGGAACACCGGACACACACACATACACACTCACACACAGAATTTGGTGATTGTTAATAGTAAAGATAAAACATGTAATAGAGGAGACTCCTTAACTTTTAACTTTGAGCGAATTTTTCTCAGTTCATGGCAGAGATAAGGAAAAGTTGGCAACAAAAAAACGTTTATCATAATACCAAAAGTCTTTTGTCAGTTGACACTTTTCCGTTATCTTGCGTAAGAGTTGAGATATGTTAGCTCAGACTTGACAGTGTGGGGGGGGGGGGGTTCTATTGAAGGTTTTACGATAAGTACCGGAAATTGGCTCAAAGTCAACGGTTTGGCTGATATATGATGCAGACGACCGATGACCCAGGAAAACCCCTGCCGATTTTTCTGTGTCTATTCCTTTAACCACAATTTCAAAAAACATATAAATCAAATAAGTTCATTTTTCCGGTTTAAAAAGTTCTACTGATTATTGGCTCCTGGTCCAAAGTCTTCGTATCCATCGTCCATTTTCACAGGAACATTTACTTCGTTCACCACCGAACTCAATCCACTTTCCGTTTCTTTATCATCATCTTGGGTCCGATCTAACTTCTTCTCTGGCTTTTCGGGTTCTGGTTTCTTCTTTATAGGTGTCACTTTCTCCTTTTTCTCTTCTTTTTTCTTCTCTCGAACCGTCGGTGGACCATCTTTCTTCTCTTCTCTCGGAGATACTGGCGGAGCACTCTTTAGTGCCGCTTTTCGATTCGGAGTATTTGACGACTTCTTCGAACTGCAATTTTTAACGATAGAGTAAACTTGGGAAATTGCTTACTGTACCTGACATTACTCATCACAGCACATGGTTTGACTTTTGCTTTCCTTTGAGTCTTATTACGAGAACTCGTCGTCGCACTTTTCTTTGCTGGCTTCTGTTTGTCCATTCTTTTGACCCTGGAAATAGGAGGTTCTGAAGAATTCTGTTTACGGATGACGATCACTTTTCAGCTAGCCAACTAAACGATCAACGATGAAAAATGTTGGAAATAGTGTTTGAGTGAGAGGGATGTTATCAAAATCTGAAATCTTATCTGATTAACATTTAAAAAAGGAGATCTAGAAAAGGAAAAAAGTAGGACAGAAACTGAATCAACAATATTGAGTTGTAAGTTGATTGTAAAAGTTTCAAAAAACCAGACCACCTTTTATTTTAACTGTGACACATTTTTCTTGACAATACCGAAAGACTTCCGAATTTCCGAACTTCCGATTTTTTTGAGTTTTCGAATTTCTGAGATTTTGAATGTAAATATCCAAGTTTGAAAACTTAAGCATTCATAATTTTCAATTTCCGCGTCTCGAAGTGACTAAATTTCTGAAATTTCTGAAATTCTCAATTTCTGAAGTTCCGAGTTTCTCGCCTTTTGAGTTAAGGAAATTTAAAATTTTGAGGTTTCTAATATAGTTTTGAGAGTTCGACAGGTACGCCGACTATTACTTACAAGGGAACACTGAAATAACTCGGCTGAAACTTACGAGCGTGTTCTAAAAACTTAGGGGGTGTCTAGATAGGCTATCCTTGACATATCCTGAAATTTTCATCGAAATCTGAACTGACGAGGTGTTGTGGTTCCCTTGATAATGAAATTAACAAAGTTCCCATTTCAATTCTTTATTCAAACAAGAAAACCATAAACTTTAGTTCAATGCTCCACTACTTTCCATTTGTTGCCTTCACATAATCTTCAACCCATTTTGTATATTTTGTCGCATTTTCAGCAGACAACAACTCTCCGTACGAACTCTTGTGGCGCTCGAGGAAATAGGCAAGAAGCACACGATGAAGGTAGAGATATTGCTGAAATTTTGAAAAGTAATCCGTGAACCTTTTGAAAAACAAACGAATTCGTTCTGAATCGACCATGGACGCTGAGATCTGAGCTCTTTTAGCAGCTCATTCATCGCCATACAGTCTTCTCCAGCCATCATTTTATCCTGAACATATGCAATGGCTACAATGGTTCCAGTACGACCGATTCCAGCGGAACAATGGACGAGAATTGGGAACTGATTTCCACGGGTTGAAGAAAGAAGATTCTGAAAAATTTTAGTTTTCACTGTTTCGAAATGTTTATATACTTATTAAATTAAAATAAATTATACTATCGATTGCAATAAAATAATCTATGCTGTCTTAAACTCACGATAGCTGTCAAATTTGTCTGTGGAACTCCACGATCCGGCCAGTTTTCCCATTGCAAGTGCTGGACGGTTTTGTTGCCATCAGCCCATTCTAATTTCAAAGTTGTCACATTGATGCACTGCTCTTCTGGTGACATCTTTTTCTCGTCGATTTTGGTGACGTGGATCTGATTTGGAGCTTCACCGAACGAAATTTTCTGATCTTTTTCCAACGGCCAGTACTGATGACATTTGAATTTTCCCATCTCAATACAATTGCACAGCATTATGATGCACTCGACTTTCTCCTGAATCGCCATTGCCCAGAATGAGTGTTGGGTGCCTTCCAATGGTCCTTGAGCACAAATAAAACGTTTCGGGTTATGAGCAGTTCCAAGGTAGTTGGCATGAATGTAATCGGATGCGAGTCCCGGGAATTTCAGAACAATACGACCCTTATCTTGACATGGAACATCTTGGTATCTGTTCTTTTCCTTGTTAGCTGCGAATGCTTCTGTTGTCATTCCCTCTGGAGTCCATTTGGCCAATCCACGGAATTCTTCAACAAGATTGGCAACTCCAGTGTCAAGAGTGCGTTGAACCCATGGTTTAACCTAGATTCAAGGTTCACTATAGAGCGCACTTCCAACTGTAACTTACCACAATCATAGCCTTTGCTGGTGGCTTTGGCGCAGCTGGAGCAGCAGCAGCAGGTGCAGCATCTTTTGCAACCGATTTGGCTACCGATTTCTTATTCTTAGTCGATTTCCCTTTTCCAGAAGGATCAACAGATGGAGTGAGACCAGGACTGGGTGTCGGAGGTGCTGGCGCGGCAGGGGTTGTTTCTTTTTTCGCCCTTGAATTTAGACCTTTATTGAAGGAGCTGAAGATCTCAACTCACTTTTTTGATATACACATAATTATGAGTAGGCAATTGGTTTTAATTTGGGAAAACGTCAACTCTGAATTCTTCAAAGAATTGAATATTAGAAAAAAATTTTCTCGGGTTTGGAATTCGCTATTTTTATTTGATCCTTATCCAAAATTCAAATAATTTTTGAAAGGTTTCAGGATCACGTGGAGGGGTTTTTGAAAAGCAAAAAATGATTTAATGTGTCAAGTTAAAATGTTGTCCTAAATTATGGCAGAAGTATTTTCTAGGCGACCATAGCTCATGGTTTAATGACCTAACATTTACATGTGATGTCTAGGCCCTTTTACCATCGTGGCCTAACATTTTCAAGTTGAGTTTTTTAGACCCGCAAACTTTATGATCTATTATTGACCAGGTATTAACATGGTGTGTTTTTGGTAGAAAAAAATCTAGAAAACGCAATATGCAAAAGTTAGGCCATCATGTAAAAATGACCTAGGAAACACGCTAGGATAATATTATAAAATTTCTAGGGCGTAAAAATTGGTGGCCTAAAAAACTCAATTTGCTAAAGTTAGGCCACCATGTAAATGTAGCCTATAAAACACCCCCAATTGATTGCTCAATATTCAGAAGATCATGAAACCTAGAAATCCCAATGTGTATTGCTACCTCAACTACTATGGACTATTAGAATGTCCCAACCGTTCTTCCCTAAAACACTTTGCACTTTTTAGTATCCAATATTTTTTTTCACTTCTTTCCTTTTTACATTTTCCGACACATTCTTCTACAATCGTCGTCATATCTTTTCTTTTCTTTTTCCCTCCCCTTTCGGCCACCCTTTTCTGGACGAATCCATGCGGAAAAAGTTGGTGGAGAATTTTTGAAATGAAATGAAACGAAATGAGCCCCAAAGAAAGGCAATTTTAGAGGCGACTGGATATGAGTTTATTCTCGCTTTAGGAATGTCCCTTCCTTTACCCTCTTGTGTGCTCCGTGAGCCGTATAAGATTCGACGATTGAAAAATGAAATAGTGTAAAAGATGAAGAGTCGCGGGCCGTTGTTCATTTTCGAGAAGAGACACTGAAGAAAAGTTCCAAAAAGTTCTTTCAAAGAATGTTTCGTTCTGTAACTGGTTTTATTTCTTAATTGGTGTTAGTCACTCGACTTTGTAGAGAGTTGTAAACCTTGACCGAAAACACATTTTAGAAAATTTTAGCAACATTTTCGCACAGAGTTTATTCATTTTTGCTGTAGGAAGAAACGGGAAGATTTCGGACCGTCATTTTTTTGTTTTACAACCAAAATTAACATTTTTAGCAAATCTTGGAGATTAAATATACATTAAAGGTGGTGTGCGGTGAAAAATTTGATTGCTTTATTTTGTGTAGAAATTCATGTAGACTCCCGTAAAAATAAAGAAAAAAATTCAAAAAAATCCTTCATTGAGAAAAACGGCATCGAAAAGTCGAAGTGGTAACCGATGGCCTAGCGGCCAGGTGTGAGTTTCCTAGGCCAACTGCCGGTAAAAGCGCGCGAAATTCGATTTTTATTGATTTTCAGTGTTTTCTCTGATTTTTTAAAAAGATTTCAAAATGTTTTTGTTAATTTCCTCCCAGGTGTATAAAAAACCTGACAAAAATCAGAGAAAACGGGTACCGAGCTCGAAT
>NC_013489.2:9926174-9951757 GCF_000004555.2 Caenorhabditis briggsae
TGCCGCGCCAGCACCTCCGACACCCAGTCCTGGTCTCAGTCCATCTGTTGATCCTTCTGGAAAAGGGAAATCGACTAAGAATAAGAAATCGGTAGCCAAATCGGTTGCAAAAGATGATGCACCTGCTGCTGCTGCTCCAGCTGCGCCAAAGCCACCAGCAAAGGCTATGATTGTGGTAAGTTACAGTTGGAAGTGCGCTCTATAGTGAACCTTGAATCTAGGTTAAACCATGGGTTCAGCGCACTCTTGACACTGGAGTTGCCAATCTTGTTGAAGAATTCCGTGGATTGGCCAAATGGACTCCAGAGGGAATGGCAACAGAAGCATTCGCAGCTAACAAGGAAAAGAACAGATACCAAGATGTTCCATGTCAAGATAAGGGTCGTATTGTTCTGAAATTCCCGGGACTCGCATCCGGTCGTTCTATTAGAGGTTTTACGGTAGTTTTCATTTACAGAAATACAAAATTACCATTTCAACTGTCTTGTAAATTCCGCATTTCTTGAATTACCTTAATCGGTGGTTAGATTCCATAGCCCTTTTTTTGTATTCTACTCCAATCCACACTCCATACTTTTTTCTACAAATTTTTCTAAAAATCCGTCCCCAGTTTTTGCATATCTTCTCTGCAAGAATAATCTCCCCAAGGCAACCCAAAAAGGGATTGAGCTCATTCATCACAAGAAAGTGAATCCATCAAAAATGTCAAACATAAATCTGGTCGACCCCACAGAGTAGAAGATTCATCTTCTTACTTTCGACTCTCTGTAATTACGTATTCCATTCGAAAAGACATGACCAAGAACGGAGAGATGAAGAAGCCAAAGAGATGAAGGATGTTGTACATACAACTTACCTTTTTTGGGATATTATTTTTGTTCTCTCTGGAGATATTCAGAGTTTCGTATTGTGTCTGTTTCAAATAGATAAATTTATTGGTACACTGTCCAATTTTATTGATCCTGGCTTTGAGCGACGATCAATTTTTTAGCCATCACCTTTTTCTGGACATTATTTTTTTTCACACAACTCCTTTCCAATGCTTTATGAATTTTACTTTTTTTTTCAGTTTCAACTTTTGTTCTTTCTTAATTCTCCATTTGAGCATATGATTCCAAGTTTCCAAAAAATCTAAGAAAAACGTCTTTGAAAGTGAGAATTTGGTTACAAAAAATGGTGAATAGGGACGAGGATTCAAATTCCCGCGCAGTGAGAAACCTAGGCCACAGGACGCCTTTTTCAGGTGGCGGACACGTGGGTTTTTAAATGTAAAAAAGGAAAAAATCCGGAAAATTTGCCATGTTCTTTAAAGCTATTCTTCGCTATTCGTCCCCGGTTTTTTTCAAAATTTCCACTGCGTTTTCCAAGAATTTCGGATCTTTTAAATTCTATAATTTACTGTTTCAACTTATTACCATGTTTCTTATTATTTCTACATTTTATTCCATGCTTTTTTTGCGATTTTTTCTTCATTAAACCATCTCGTACATCCTCCTCTCACCATACTTCAAACAAAGAACGTCGAAAGTATCTCTGGTTTCTCGAAAAGAGAGAAAATCTTCTATAATTGGAAATGTCATCAAGCAAGCGTCATCTGACGACGTCTCACTTTTGCATAATGAAATGAAAAAGTAAAATAGTCCTTCTTCTTCATCTGAATGTTGCACAAGGAGATTAATATTGGAAAGAAGATCAGAGTTCACAGATGGGAAGCCTGGAAACTAACTCGTCGTGACGTTAAGATGAGAAGGCGTTATTCGGAAGGGCAATTATTCAGAGAGAAGAGCAGACATTCTAGACAGCACTGAATGATTTCAGAATAGATTTCACTCTTTTCTAAGAAGAATTTCATAATATTAATAAAAAACTTTTTTTTGGGAATTTCAGCATCTCAGAACCACAGAATCTAAGAATCTCAGGATCTCAGGATCTCAAAATCTCAGAATCTCAGAATCTCAGAATCTCAGAGTCCCAAAATCTCAGAATCTCAAAATTTCAGAATCTTTTAATCGAATTTGAAAATTCAACTTCACCAGAATTTTAAAAATCTTTCAATTCCATAAACACCAATTTCAAATTTGATCTTTCCAAAAGATGCTTTTTTATTGTCTTTTCTTTTTTTTCCCTTATTTGTTTATTTCATTTCTCATCTCACTCATTTCTTTACTCCCAACTTTTTTCCTTCATAATCCCTTTTTCTGTTTTTTTTCCTGAAAAAATTAAAAACGAAGGACCACACAAACATTTTGCAGTTGACAGACTAGTGTTGACTAGTGATATGAAAATAAGCAGAATGGAGAGAGCAAGAAGATATGACAAAAAAAAATGAAAATGAGAGAAGAGAGCAGATATCTCTTTTTTTTTCGCTTCCCACCAACCCGTTCCAAGATTCACTACCCTTTATCATTTGTCATTTTTGCCGCCCCCAGATACCACAGCAATTTTTATTTATTTTTTGGGTTGTACAATTTTGTTTGAATTCAATTTTTTGAAATTTGATTGAATTGAAAATTCGTCCAAAATTTTTAAGGGAACATCGTTTAGCTTTTAGAATTTTTTAATTCTACAAATAACAGAAATTCCAAAATACTAAAAATTTCGAAAAATCCAAAAACGTTATTAAATTCTGATTAGCCATAAGAGAAAACATGAAAAAAAATCATGAAAAATCATATTGCATTTTCTCTGAAATATCCCAAGTATTGAATTTTTTAGGATCTTTTTCTAATTTTCTGAATTTATTTTGAAATTTCTGGAATTCATTCTTCGGAAAATCTGGATTTATGAAGTTTTCGAATTGTTGAAACCATCAAATTTTTTTTTGCAGTTTCTTGGAGTTTTGGATTTTAAAAGATTTGAATTAAACTAAGTTTTTGAATTATTTAAATTAACTTGTTTTTCTTAATTTTTCGAATTTACAGATTTTTTAAAATTTCTGAATTTTTTTGAAATTATTGAAATTTCTGAAATTTTTGATATAATTTTTGGGAAAATCTGCGTTTAATCTTTAAAGTTTTCGAAATTTCGAAAATCTGATTTTTAGGAATTTTTCGAAGTTTTAGATTTTTTGATATTCTCGGATTTTTTCAAAGGATAAAAAATCCAAAAACCAAATGAAAATTCGAGGACCAAAAAACTGTGAAGTCTAACTATCGTACTTTCTGTCATAAACCGCTGATTACTTCACCGAGTTTTATCTCAATTTTTGAATGTGGCGAGTTCAATATTTATCCCAAGATTTTCTCAAAAAATACATTTCCAAACATTTCGACCCTTCTCCCGTTCGTCCGTCCCTATATAATCCTTACAACTTCACTTTTTCCTCTTCTTCCTAAAAAAAACTTCTGTTCCTCTTTCCTCCATTTTCTTCTTCTCTGTTTCTCATTTTCTTCCTGTAGAGCTTCTTCTATTTTACCTTCAGCTCTATGACGAGCTGTTTCCACAACATTCATAAAGACGATGTTTTTTTTACTTACAGAGATTACTATTCATGTTTTTCTAGCTATTTTTTCTCGAATTGTAACAATCAGAAAGGTGAGAAAAGTGGACCTCCACAGATCTTCTCATATCATGTTTCGTACTAGTTTTAAGAGAAAAATCGGAAAGAAAAAATGAGAAAAAGAAAAAGAGATAGTGTTCTTTTTAGTGATTAGGTATTGTGGTTTGTTGATGTTTATTCTAAAAGATGTATTACAATGGGTCCGATGAAGATAATTTTATTTCAAGTAATTTAAAAAAAATCATTATGAGATTGTTATTTGTTCCATTACTGTTTCATAAAAGTTGTAAAGGCAGTGAAACTTCTAATTGCTAATACATGGACGTCACAACGAATAAAATATATTTTTTAGCACAAGACTTCAATCTAACTAGAACTTTGACACCTAACTTATCTAAAAATCTGAAGCTGTATTTTCTGGCTACCCGTTATCTCGAAAACTAAAAAAAAGCAACGTTCCTTGGAATTATTCCTCTGGTTTAATTTCAATTCGAGGGTGGGCGGAGCTTTGGTCCGTTAGCGAAATCCTTAAAGGAGGTTGTATTATTTTGGCAGAAACTTGGAAGGATACAAAAAGCATGATGAGATTATTATTTGTCTCATTACTGTCACAACGTACCCAATTAAACATTACTGATAGCATATCCATCAGAATTGCACCCATCCATCCAAGCTAGCCTTAACCTAATTTTTCTGAAAAATCTGATTTTCCACTATCTCATAAAACAAAAAAAAACAATGTTCAACTAAAAATTAGGAGTCATCCTGTAAATATCAACAATTTTTTTTGGAATATTGGTCTGCAGCGACAGGTATGATTCTTCAAACGAAAACAAACAGGTTTTACGGTAGTTTTTGGGGGAAGAAAACTTTTGGAAACACGGTTCAAGAGCAGCTTTGAATTTATCAAGAAAACAAAATTGTGAATTTGACTGTTTTGTCTTAAACACACTAAACTTTGTTCGATTGTTAGAAAAAATATTTAGGGGTTGAAACGAAATTTTTGTTAGTTTTTCCACTATTTGTTTGAAGCGATATCTTTCTTATCTGCCTGGAATATTTTTACCTTCTAGCTGATTTCTAGTGCTGCTCAATTCTATAAATATAGAACTCTAGTGTTCACAAAACGTTTTTACTAGAGTACTCGTAAAGGTTCAAACCTCAAAAAAGGGCAATCGTTTTCAGAAAGAGCTTTTTAACCTCTCCGTCTCTTTTCATCTCATTTGACCATCTAGGGAAACTTGAATAAAATCCCTGACACCTATTTGCAGAAAAGTGCTGATCACCTCCTGAACCTCCGTCTAACTATGACTATCAGATTTCATTCGTATATTTCGTGTCAAGGTGTCAACTCATCATCACTCATTTTTGTTTTTTTATTGCTTACTTTTCATGTTCTTTACTGATATCTTGAATGACGGAACACTTTGACAGGGTAAAAGTATCCGATTACGTTTTCCTGTACTTGTGTAGTAGTTAGGTGAAATCAAGTGTGCATTATTTATTGTTTTCTAGTGAGAATATTGAAACAGAAACTTTTCGGAGGTGGTGATGAAATTTTTATTGTTTAATTTTCTGAAAATCATGTAGGTTCACTTAAAAACAGTGAAAAAAATCAAAAAAAAATTCCTAAAATTCAAAAAAAATTCCTAAAATGCAAAAAAAAACCGCATCAAAAAAGTGAAGTGGGATCCGGTGGAATATTGGCCGAGTGTTAGTTTTCTTGTCCCTTTGCTGCGAAAAAGCGCGCGAATTCCAATTATTCATTTTTTTCATAGTTCTTTCAGGTTTTTCGAGATATCTGGGAGAAAAATTAACATATTAGAAGAATTTTTTTTTGCATTTTAAGGATTTTTTGAATTTTTTCACTATTTTATTGTGAATCTATACATTTTTGTATAAAATTAAGCAAGTAAAAAATTCACCGTACACTACTTTTAAAGAAAACAATCGTTGGTGACCTGAAGTTTCAGTAACTGATACTATTTTATCGTTTGTTTTGTTGTCAGAAGATTGAAACAGAAACTTTTTTGAACTTAAAAACAGAACTCGAAAGTTCTTGTTGCATTGACTAAATAAGATGTAAGATCATAAGTAAGATATTTTAAAAGTATGTATTTTCCCAATATTTCTTTGGAAAATTTTTTAAAAGTTCCCTTGAAAAGTGCAGTTGAAAATTAAAAAATTAACATTCACAGCCCGTAGATTAAGTGCTTACAAAAGGATCGTACTCCAGTTTTTTTTCTGTTTCACACTATCTGAAAGTATCGGTTAATTTTTTGGTAGCAGTTTCGCAACACTCTACAGCTCATAATTCCTTTAAATTTTTCCCTACTTCAACTGATGTTTCATTATTTGATCGTTGCTCAATAAATTTGTTGCTCAATTCAGCAAAAAAAAATTCTGCTCTTCTTCTTTTCCCATAAACTCCGCCCACTTCTCTTCTTGATTCTAAAATTCTTCCCCAAACTTTTCATGTGATCATCAAAAAGTCATCATCTCCAGATACACATTCCCTCCATTTCTCATTTTATTATCTCTCCGCAACTTTTTTTTTGTGATGCTCCTCCATTCCGTTCTCATGAACTCCTCATGATTCTTCTCTTCTTATTTTCTGAAACTTTTCCGAATAACAAAAATATCGGAAAGCACCGAGCAAAAAAAAACCATATCCCGTGGGCTCAAAGGCAACTGACACCTTTTTCATAGCGAGACGAGGATAGGGTGAGAAGGAAAAGAGAATAAAAAACTTTTCGGCGATTTCTTTGAGAATTTTATGTGATATGTGTATAGCTATTCGTTTTTCAAATTTATGAGCAAGGACACCAAGAACGTTTAGTAGTCCAACTGGGTTTTCGGGGGTTTCTGATTTTTTTGGTTCCCGATTTTTTCTAGTAATATATGATCAGCCAAATTTTTTACCATTTCAATAAAGTTTCAAATATGTTCCGGATATTGGAAAACCGATGATAAAGATCCTAACCACTTTTGTTGAAAACTTATGAAAATTTGCTTGCTCGAAAATGATCTTACAATTAGAGTTAGCTTTTCGGGGTTTCTGATTTTCTTTTTGGTGGTTTTCGAATCGTTTGTCGCATGGTCAGTAATATGATTTGACAATCTAATTTTTTTCCGTTTCAATGAAATTTCAATTATGCTTTTATGTTTCTCGAAACGTTAGGTTGTAGGCTTCTTTTTCAAAAATTATAATTGCACCAAAATGTGTCCGATGTTGTGTATTTCGCTAATATTGTAACAAAAAACCAAACCTCCGAAGAACGCAGTTGAGAGGCGAGTTTGCTAAAAACGGTGGCGAAGAGGGACGAGGATTTGAATTCCCGCGCAGTGAGAAACTTAGGCCATGGCTGCGGGATGCCTTTTTTTCAAGTAGCGGAAGTGGTTTTTAACGTTTTCAAATAACAACGGACAAAAATCCGGAAAAATCGCCGTGTAAGTAAGACTGCCAGGCGCCGTGGCCTATGTTTCTCACTGCGCCGGAACTCGAATTCTCGTCCTTTATCGCCAAATTTTATATACCGCGTTTTTTGGGGTTTCCCTTTTTTTGGCTCTCGATTAAAAAATATATAATTGGACAATCAAATGTTTACAATTTCAATCAAGTTTCAGTTATGTTCCGACATTTCGAAATACGATGTAAGAAACTGTTTCCAAACTGCTAAAAAACTATAAAAAAGTGTTTGGAAGTGCTAATCTAGAAATGAGGAATAATGGAAAAAATTAGAGGCTTGGAGTAAATTAGAGGCTTGGAATTCGACAGAGTTTTCAATTTAAGATACACCAAAAATTCACCATAGTACTGTAGTTCCGGATTATACGCGTAAAATCTCAAAATAACGTAATAGCTCTGGTCGATGCTCACTCTATAAGTGCACTTTGAGCCCAATTATCTGGGTTCCTATGAGATATATCAAACTTTTCAAAACAGATAAAATATTGGCGATATTATGATGAATAATTTTTCAATTAAAAAGTCGTGATTTCTCTTGAAGGAACCGAGATATTGTCGGAATTATAAAACTGAGACCTGTGGTGTATGCATACTCAGTGCAAAACACTCAACTTTTGTACTGAGTCTGCATACACCGAAGTCGCAGTTTTATAATCCCGACAATAATTGGGCTCAAAGAGCATATAAATGGTAAGCTTCTATTAGAGCATTTACGGTAGTATTGTTATCACTGCTATCACTTCTAATCCTTATCTATTTCATAATTGTCCATTCCTAAATCCATATTCTTATTACCTTCTAGAATTTTCATCTTCTTACGAAATATTTTGATGATTCAACAGGAATCATCAAGAAAATAATAATGTGGGCATGTGTGGGATGAAGTTTTTTGATTGCCTTCGTTTTGTAGGTACAAGATTATTATAAAAAGGAAAGAAGAGAGGAGTACAAAAGTCTTCTTCTTACTCACTTCTTAATGAGCACGCTGTGTTTTTTGATCAGGATTTTATTTTCCCGTTTCGTGAATTCTATTAAACAGGAAAGGAAACTTTTGACTATTAATTTGCTTTTATTGGAAGGTGAAAAATTATGCGTGCCGCTGATCAAGAAGATGGAGTACTGTAGTTATCGTGACCCTGAAAAAAATTTACAAATTTTTCAAAAACTTTGAGCAACTTGTCATGCAATTTTTTGAATTCTCTTCTCCTTCCATCTCCGTTCAAAAAAATATCAGTGCTATGACACTTTTGTTCCCAAAAATCCTTTTTTTCGTCCACCAACTCTTTTCCGAAATGTGACATTTGTCCCACATAAGGCAATGTCCTTGGAGACTCATTTTGTTTCTTTTAGAATTATTCCTCTTCTCCTCTTCTTCGTTTTTTTTTCAATTCAGTGTCTTTTTTTTGGGTCAACCGGGTTAACAAGAAGAAGCAATGAGGAAAGGAGGACTCGGTTCAATGAATTTTAAATTTTCATCTCTCATCAGCTAACACATTTTATTTTTTTGCTGTTGTTGTTCTTCTCCGGTACTCGTCTTTTTTTCTTCTTCGTTTTTTGTGCCCTGTTTCATTTTCTCCTCTGTTGGTCACCCACTCGTTTTTCCAGGTCAATTGACATGTCTCTTTTTGCACTTTTTCGTTTTTTTTTCTTCCGGAAAAAACTGCTTCGAAAAATTGAAACCTTTTTCAGAATGCTCCTTCTCTTCCACGACTAAAACTTCACACATCTCGAATATGTTCCGTTTTAATCTCCTTTTGACAACGATAATTGCTGTTTCAGCACAGGTTAGTAAAAACAATGTGTAACTTTCAAATGTCATAAATTCTCTCAATCGACTTGGAGGGAATTTCAAGGAAGTTTTACGAAATGTTTGAAACCGAAACACTTTATATAAAAAGGCACTATTGAAGTACTGAACTATTTATGAAAAACGATAACAACCTAATGTTTTAACGTTTCAATAAAGTTTCAATTATGTTCCGAAGTTTAGCAAAGCAATGGTAGGTACCCTCACCAAACTTTCGTTGGAAATTTATAAAAAATTGAATTTCACCCAAAAATTGTTTTCTCATTTATTATCTCGTTTTTCACTGTCTTTTGTCGAGTTTCCTATTATTTTTCTCCAGACCAAAAAATTTGTGATAGTGGAAATACTGAAAATTCACGAAAATCGAAATAACTAATAAATCAGGAAAATATAAATATTTTTAGGTTACGGTAGTTGTCGTTGTGGGACCTTCCGCCAGCGAGGTTTCTCTCCCACGCCCCTGATATTTTTGTGACAGTAAAATAAGGAAGTAACTAAAAATTGTAACTAAAGGTTGCTCTTGACAAACTTTTGAAACCGAAATTTTTTTTCTAGAACAGTTGCGAAGATCGATGTATACGCCTGAAACAACGATCGTTAAGCCGAATCGGATACGATGACGAACGGTTGGAATTCATTAAAATCAATTCCAGAACATTTCTAATTTTCAGATTACAAACGCTTTTTGAAAGACAACGACCGTTGGAGAGTATGAAAGATGTTTGCTGGTTGGTATTGAAAAATAGTAGTGCCATTTTGAAACTTATATTTTCAGGAGGCTTTACGACAATCTCGACTGTATGAAAAAGTGTCCGAAATCGGAGAAACATGCTGCTTTGCGAAGCATGTCAGAAACAAGTGCAAGTTTGTATTGTCAGGTGAGAAATCATGAGAAGTTACTTACTGGTACCGACAAATTTTAACAAGATTTTTCGATAGTGCGAAACAGAAAAAAATTAGGTGTGATATTTCAATAAGCGGTTCTTTATATTTTCAGAGGCTTTAGACTTTTATGGGAGATTTCGACCATAATTTTTGTTTCATTAAAAAAAAATGTTCCCGAAGGCTTTTTTCTCAATTTTATTGCGAAAAAATTCAAAAAAAAAACCCAAAAAGTGGCCGACAGTGGTTTTTTGACAATCTAAAAGTTGCCTTGTGAAAAAGGCGTCTCGCGGTCGTGGCCTAGGTATCTTACTTCGAGGGAGTTCGAATTCTCGTCCCTATTTGCCACCTTTCTTCAATTTACTTCAATAATTATTAGAAAACCACAAAATTCTGAATTATCAGAAAAGCTTTGAGCTAGGAAAAGCGCATAAAGTACAGGTTAAAAAGTAAATTCCAAAGAGTTATTGCTATCATTTTCTACTATTTAAAAACTATTTGGTGATTTGATGAAACAGGAATTTCTTCCGAACTAATTCCAATATTTAGAAATGGAGCCAACTCTAAAATGCATCAGCAAACATCATTCGTTTTTAACAATGCGATGCAGTTCATTCCTAAACGAAGCTACTCGTCTGAGAGCTGAATCCGATTTGAGCACAACGCCACGTCACGATGAATGTCGCTTTTTGCATCTGACGACGATTTGTTTGGAGAATCATGTGAACACATTCTGTCCCGATGGACGAAAAATATTCAAACGGCTCAATTTCAGGTTTTCATTTAAAAATTTGAGTCAACTCTGAATTTTTATTTTTTAGAGACTACTTTTTGAGTTTTGTGTTACCAATGGATGACGATTTGTTTGACGACGAGGATTTGGATAGTTGCCAAATTTATGATTTTGTGAAGGACGCTGAAAAAAGAGAAAGAGAGGATGAAGAGAGAAAACAGGAAGAGGAGAGACGCAGACGGATAGACGATGATGAAGATTATGAGGTACAAAAAATGAATTGGAAAATTGAAATATAAATAAATATTTCAGGAAGAGTTGACCACTATCGTCAACAACATGGAAGATGATTCAGAAGTCGTTATCACGTCTACAATGCCGACAGAATCCACGGCAGAGACAACGTCATCTGAATCAGAACTTTCAACATCTGCATCATCATCATCCGTGACAAAAATCTTGGGTACTCTAGAATCACTCAAACCGGAGGTGAGATTAGAAAAGAAAAAGTTCTGGCTGAATATTAATTTTAGGACTTCACGACGGCTCTGGCCGATTTAAGCACATCATCTAAGAAATCAGAAGAAGAGGGAGTAAATGAGAAGGAGCATGACGACTTGGATAGTTTAGTTGATACATTGGATGAGGAGAAGAAAGAATTCGATGGTTAGTAAGATCGCTAAACGACAGTAGGGTTTAATGGGCAACTCCGACTGAAACTTTTTGTGATTTTTTAAAAATAGAATGTTCGAAAAGTTATTTATTTTCATACCATTACTTCGAAAAGATTCAGAAAAAATTGGAATCTATGAAAAACGTCGTCAGTCATTTTAGAGATTTAAAAAAGTCGTCGAACATCGGGTTTCGAATTATTCTGATTTTTTCGAAGGAATATTAGAAAAATAAAAAACTTTGATAACATTTAATGCAAAAAATACAACATTTAACGATTAGAGTTTTGCTCTAATCGTTTACTATGTTATCCCGAAAAGACACAAAGTTTTCGGGAAAAAATTCTGTTCAGAATTCCACGATACCACTCTACCGACACCTACCACCACCCACCTGGTTGAAACTACCATAACCCACGACGAAGCGAAAAACGAATACGATTCGGATCATAATACAGAATATCACGATTACACCGATCATCATTACGATGAAGATTATCACGATAACGAGAATACAACGCATCCAACGATCAGCGTAGTTTCCATTGAGACACGACTTTCGGCATCTGAATCAGAGGAAGAAGCTTCTGAAGAACAGGATGAGTTGGTAGAAGTGACGACTCCTGATCAAATTTTGAAATTGACTCCACCAAATACTATTGAAAATGAGAGTGAGGAGGTGATCAAAATTGAGACAACAACTGGGAAACGGAAGGTGTTTTCGGAAGATAGTATGGAAAATACTCCTCCGAACTTCTATTATTCTTCGAATCGTTATGATAGTACAACTAGATCAAATTATGTTGCAGACAATTTAGATCTACAGGTATTTAAAGAAAAACGAAAATCGATAAGCCCTGTTTCTGTTTCAGGACAGCGAAGAACCATTGGAAATTGATACATCGACCCTATTTGGTGTGGAAACCACGTCTTCGGAAATTCTAGATTCTTCTACCAGTGTAGAACTTGAGCCAACAGTTGCTCCAAAAAGAGTAGAAGGAAAATCAAAGCCTTGGCTACATGGAGGAGTCATTGTGAAGCCGATTCTTAACTTTGATGAATTGGATGTCGATCAAGGTAAGTGAAAGTGTGTACTGTTTCAGGTTTTTAATTTTTTACACCACAAATTAGGAATTTCATTACTAGATTTACACAAAAACGATTTCAGATAAAGAACGGCAGAGAGAGGAACGTAGGAAGCTAGCAGCCGCCACCAAGAGCTCACCCAGCTCTTCCTATCCATCCTCTCCACATTCTCCTGCTAATCCAACAAATGAGCCAACTCCAGAAGATGATGATGATTTCCTCACTGGCTCAGATAGTACATCGACCAATGAAACTTTGATTGTAATCGGATTAATCGCTCTTGTCACTTGCCTCATTTTCCTTATCCTTCTCCTTCTTTTAGCATATTTCTGTTCGACTCGAACTGATAGTTATAATGTTCACAAAGATGAGGGAAGTCCACCCGTTTGAGCTCTTTGAGACAACTTCTCTGAAATATATGGAAAGAAATATAAGTCATGAATATAAGTAAGTATCATGATTCTGTTACGTGTATTGCATTTTTCTATGTTACTCATTTTCTCAAAATAATAAACTTTGAATGAATTTGTTCCTGCAAAATGTTCTAAAAAATGATTTCGACCACGGCAGGATTCGAACCTACAATCTTCTGCTCCGTAGGCAGACGCGTTATCCATTGCGCCACGCGGCCACGTTTTGATAGTGTATCAAAAGACGTACAATTGACAACTGTCATTAGCAAAGCGAAGTATTAGCGATGTCACATGTCGCACTACCTTCTTCCTCCTTCAAGAACGTTTGATCTCTGTTTCGTTGAAAAAGTATCAGGTTATAAATAAATCGGAATGTAAATATATTGTTCATCTTTATAAAGGGTAAAATTGAGTGTATAATGTGAAAAAGTACTAGAATTCAGCATCGTAGAGATAATGAAAAAAAAATGCGCGGCATTTTTCTTCTTCTCCTTCAACACTACATTGAATGATAAACCAGTTCTCGTTCTGAGAGATGCAGAGGAACACAGATATCGATTATTTTTCACTGATTAGTCACGTCTTCTTCGCATTTTATAGCACGTCTTTTTCTTATTCTAGTCGAACCTTTTATTCTATTATTAGACATGGACAGTTATGAAAAAGTACGAGTCGTTGGTCGTGGTGCTTTTGGTGTATGTTGGCTCTGTCGAGAGAAAAATAATGCTTCGAAGGTGAGATTTAAGAAAAAAAAAGATTTCGACCACGGCAGGATTCGAACCTACAATCTTCTGCTCCGTAGGCAGACGCGTTATCCATTGCGCCACGCGGCCGGTGTTCAATAGACTCGGCAAATGCAATTATATCAGTTGCTACTCTCCAAACTTTTAGGTCATTCTAAAGCTCATCAACACCCACGGAATGTCGGAGAAAGAGGAGAAATACATTCAAAGTGAAGTTGCGCTTTTGAAAAAAGTACAACATCCATTGATCATCGGGTATATTGACTACTTTACGATTGATAATCAACTAGCTATTGGTGAGATATGGACTTTGAGATGGTAGAAAATTAAAAAATAATAATTCAAATTCAGTTATGCAATACGCGGAAGGAGGAACTCTCGAAAGACTTATCAACGAACAAAGAGCAATAAGTGACAACAAAGAGCATTTTCCAGAGAAGACAGTGTTGGAATATTTTACACAGGTAGTTTTAAAAAAATTCTGAAAATTCAAAAATGAAATTTTTTGAGATTCTCATTGCTCTGGATCACATGCATTCAAAACACATTGTACATCGGGATTTGAAACCCCAGAATATTCTCATGAACCGAAGAAAAACTATTCTGAAACTCTCAGATTTCGGAATATCCAAAGAGTTAGGAAGTACCAAATCAGCAGCATCTACAGTAATCGGAACTCCTAACTATTTAAGTCCAGAAATCTGCGAAAGTGAGTGTTGAATTAATCTTCAATTAATTTAGTTTTCATTGTTATGACGGTTTTTTTATTTTTCCAGGTCGTCCCTACAATCAAAAGAGTGACATGTGGTCTCTTGGATGTGTCCTCTTCGAGCTTCTTCAACTTGAAAGGGCTTTTGATGGAGAGAATCTCCCGGCACTCGTTATGAAAATTACACAGGTTCGTTTCAAAAAACGGCAAAAAGAGATAGGTCCCACCGAGATTTGAACTCGGGTCGCAGGATTCAGAGTCCTGAGTGCTAACCACTACACCATGGAACCGGCAGAAAAGAGAGACATTGAGTGTGTAGACAAGAGAGAGGGTGGAAGCGAAGGAGGGGGAGTGTGTGGCTGCCCTGCAACAACAGGCACTGGTCAACAAAAATGTGTGTACACTTGCAGGGAAAGCTCAAACCAATGGACGGACATGTTTCGGACGCAGTGAAGAAGTTGGTGCATGATTTGTTGAAGACCAATGAAAAGAATCGTCCGGATGTGTCTGGTGAGTTTTTCGGATGGGAAAAGGCTATTGTTAAATTTCAGATCTTCTGGTGGATCCTACTGTTCTCCCATTCCTGATATCCATTCATTGTGATTTGGGAAGATTGGAGGCTCCAACGAACGATAAGGTAAAATTAAATAGGGCATTATCCAAAATTTAGTTTGAAAAAGTTTAAAAAACTTGTAAAAGTTTCGTACGGTCAATTTAAAAATGCTTTTTCTTTTTCGAAATTGTATTGCCCGAATAAGTAAACTGTCGCTTACCGTATGCAGTCAAAAGCTCGCTCCGCTCACGCAACCGTCGCATGGAGATTTTGCAACGCTGCGGCGCGCATTCTCTTTTTCTCAGATTTCAGGGTATTTCAGCTACTTTTTTTTCTGTAAAAAAACCTCTCCGAGATTAGACATTTCTGCCATCTTGCGATTGTAGCCCGTACTTTTGTATGTTACCATTCAGTTTATAATCTTTCAGTTTTCAATTCACTTTGAAAAATAGGAGGTTTTTGTGCTCGACATTATTGTATTTTTAAAATTCTGAAAAAATTTTTAAAAGAAAAATATTTAGCTGGAATATCGAGAGAAAATGAGAGAAAATGAGAAACCGCGCCGCAGGGTGGTAAACTCTTCATGCGGCGGTCGCGTGGGCGGAGCGAGCTATTTTCTGCATATGGTAGCTGACAGTTTATTTTTATTCTAACAATACCTATTAAGATAAGGACAACACCTACTTAAAGTGAATTTTTTGGGATATTCATTTTCAAATTTTCAGAGAAAACCGTCAACTTCTCTGAACAGCCGTCTCCGAACTTATACAACTCAGTCTACTCTCCGACCGACATCCGTGACCCCTCTAGTGACTAGAAACATCGCCCCAACACCTTCAACCTTTGATTCTGGACTATTCTCATTGCGATCTACAGGATTGAGCTCAAGAAATCCAGCGAGAGTTCAAGTTTCAGCTAAATATGACAACTACAGTCAATATTCATAATTCATTTTTTATTGAATTCACATTTATTCTTTTTTTTACATAAAAACCATGTCATTGGGGGGAGCGAGAACAGGGAAGAAGATATCACAAAGAAACAGGGGGACACAAACTACATCAATTTTAAAAAATTGTAGAGAAGTGAAAAGGAAAATATCAAACATTTAAAAGGAAACTATGAATAGGTGTGATCTTTGTTATTATACATGAGATTACGGTAGGTGAGTACGATATTGTGTCCGAGATTCGAGAATGAATTTGGTCGAGCTGGGGGATGTTCACGGTGTGGTTCTAGTTCAGCATTCGGTGATCGGGTACGGGCTCTTCTTTCCGAAGCGCGCGCATTCCTTTGTTTGAAACTGAAAATTTCAAATATGAAATAAAAACAATAACTTATCTCCCTCAACTCACTTCATACTATTTCTATCTCCTAAATTTCTAGATGTCGTTTCCAAAAATCCATTTGTATTTTGCTCCAAACTAACAGAATGCCCATAATTATCCAGCCAACTCTGCCGTCTTCCCTTTGCCGAATGACTTGAAAAACAGGAATCATCCGATATATCCGACCCGTTTCCTATTCGAATACTCATATCACTCTCCAAACTTCCACGCGAGTCTCTTGATTCTCGTCTGCTACCACGGTCTTCCAATCGGCCATCAGCGGAGAGGAATGACATTTTTCGAGAATCGGAAGAGAATGATGGACGGGCGGCACTAATCATTACACGTGGCAAATTGGTAGATGACATGGATACTCGTCGATTGCCAAGACGATTCAATCCAAGATGATGATTGCTTTGTTTGTGCTCTTGACGATCTTCCATCTCGTAACGTCGTTGCTCGAGAATCTCCAAAAGAATTCTCACAGAGCTCATGATGTCATCGAAATGAGCACAACTGAATTTACTCAAATCATCACAAGCGAGACCGGTGACGAGGGGATTTAGAAGATGAACACACATCAATTGAGCATCTTTCAGTCGATTTGGATCACGCATGACAAGACGCTGAGCGATTCCTAAAAATGATATGATAAGGAGATAGCTAAAATTATAAACTTACTTGACTTGGCATGGACAATGACAGAATGTGTTGAGTTGCACAAAGATATACATCCGAACAGAAAAGCCACATTCGCCACATCACATCGATCAGAGAGAGCTGCCAGTGCAGCAAGCAGGTCCAGCTGACGAGGAACGTTGTCTTGAAGATATGGAGGAAGATTCATAATTGTTGGAAGAAGTTTTTTGGTGATGAATGAGATTGGCAAGTACTCAGCAACATGGGGAAGGCCACGAACAGCGCTTGACTGGAAAAATTAAAATTTGAAAGTGGATGTCTACTGACAGTTTGAGTTACGAAACACTTTAACAATTTGTAAGTATTTGGTTACGGTTGTCTGTACTTGTAGGAAAAATCTTACTTAGGAGACAAAAAGCTGCAGTAACTGATATTATTTTATCTATTGCCTTCTTATAAGGAAATTGAAACAACCTTTTGAACTTAAAGTTAGGGGGGGGGGGGGGGGGTATGAAAAATAATTTTCTCGAAATTTCGTTCATATAAGCTCATCGAGGAATTGAACTTGTGGGACGAGTATTGAAAGTGCGGCTCCGTTAACCGACTGAGCCACGCGGGCAAAGATAGATGACATACATTTTCCCGAATTTCGGAAGCCCGGCCCGGCCCGGCGGGCCTGTCATTCCACAAGTTTTGGAAATTTCAAAAAACACATAATGGGGGACCCTTATGTGATTTTTTCGATCAAAACATTTTTTTCGAGTTTTTTCCATATTTTTTGATCAAACAGACAAACAATTCAAAAAAACAAAAAAAATGGAGAAATTTATATTGAGAGCTCAAAATTTGGCTCAAAATGACAAAATTTTTGCTACCGGGCCTTCTGGGCCGGGCCCGGGCCTTGAAAATATCCTCAGGCCGGAATTTTACAAGTATGCATAAAAGCGGCACAATAGCTGTACGCAGATTGAACCCCAATCATTGTACATCGTTACGTCAGAATGCATACCAAAACTCAAAAAATCTCCAAAAAGCTCATGTCCACCTTCCTTTAATTTTTTAAATTCTACAAAAGTCAACCACATTTGAAAAAACTAAAGAAACCTGTATTAAAAAAAAAATCAGCATTTGAAAAATACAACTTGTTCATATTTTTAATTTGAAACTGTGAATATTTGAAAATTTTTTCAATTGGTTAAAAGGGAAAGTTCAAAAATTTTAAGGTAAATCTCAAACTTTTACGGATTTCTTGACGATTCATTCAGACACCGCAAGCCCAATTATTTTTGTATCTTTGAACTTTGTAGTGAATCTCCTATACCCCCTCCTCTAAAAATGACTTCTGAATTCAATAAAGCTCTTACTTGAAGTGATGTGTCATCCGATTTCAACGACAAAATGATAACATCCAAACATTTGTCCTCGACAAATTCATCGGAAAGTCTTCTGAATAACGCCGACATGTTCTCCAGAATAAATGCACGAAGCTGAAAAAAAAACAGATGAAAATGAGCTAATTCTGAAAGAAGCACGTGGTTTGAGGAGGGGCTAAAATAGACGTAATATGAGCACAATTAGCTGCAAAACCGCTTGAGGGCAACGGATTTTGAGGGGGTGTGGAAAGAAGAAGAAGACAAAAATAGAATTTTTGGAAAAAGAGAAAAACACCCAAACTTACAAGTTTATTATGGGCTGCGTTCTCCATGAGTTTTCGAATCCACGGCTTCATTTTGTGAATGTTATGGCTCTCGCAGTGTTCGAGAATATGAAAGAGGGGTTTGGTGATGAAGTAATAGAGATCTGGTTGCTCCCACAATTGCTCATTGAATCGTGGCAAGACCCGATTGAACCATATTGATTCGGGGATATTTGGAATCGCTTGATTCAGAGTGTGACTCAAAAAATGTGACTTGTGCGATGGATCGAACATCTGAGAGATATCATCCAATTGTCGCAATGCCGAGAGAGCTGGATCATCAAAATGCTTGATAAGTGTCAGCAATTGAACAGCTGGACGTTGTACAACATCCAATGAGAGAACTTTAGACAACGAATCCTTCAGATTCGGACCCAATTCATTCGAGATGCATTGAAGGGCCGCATCGAGTTGATTCACAATAATATGGTATGTTTCCAGATTGTTCTTTGCATCGATCAAACGTTTTCCACCTGGAAGAAGTATGAATCATTAACGAAAACAAAATCTAAAAATAAATACCTGCATAAATCCAGCAAATCAAAACTCCAAGAGAGAATACGTCAGCGGCACTGGTTACTGTACTTTGACCTTGAGCCAAGTTTTCTGGAGCCAGGAAATCGAGGTCTGGTTGTAGGCATGGAGGAAGTTTCTTGGTCCATGGGTAACAAGGGAAACAATTCTAAATGTATATTTCTAAGATAGGAGATCCGAAGAATAGGCTCACCGGTTCCTTTGCATTGACTGAAAAACTAAAACCTCCAATTTTCCATGTCTTAATTGCTGTGACATAGATGGCATCAGGAGTCAAATTTCCGTGGAGCATCTTTGCAGAGTTGTGGAGGTATGACAATCCATCAATGATCTGAATTATATAGTCATTTTCAGAATCTTGAATTTATGAATACCTGAAGAACACCGAGTCTGATCTCAAGTCGATCCACAGAGTCGTCAGTCACAATTGATTCCAAGTTGCCAAAAATTTGTTCAGTGGCAAAAGAGAAGTAATCTTTCGTTTCTTCCAAATTATGCTCCATGTGTAAGATTCTTGGATGAACTAGGCCCATCAGTTGTTGGGTTTCGTACCTGAAAATATGATACATTGAATTTAATCAACCCATTTAAAGGAGGGCGGACTGGAGATCTTTCAGAGTATTATTGCAGTTAGGGTATGCACCTTTAAAGTTAATTGACCCATATAAAATATAGAAGATTTCAAAAATTCAGGCTTACAAAGAAAATTTGTGTTATTACTCCAAAAATCATTTTGAGCACGTTTTCGTGAAATTGACCTCGTTTTTTCTCAAATCAAAATCTATAAAAGTCGACAAACCGTCTACACTTGGTAGTTCTCTGTTGAATTTACAAACAAAGTGTAATGATCAACATCATCGTAAGTTTCCCATCCCTTTGATCCCTGATACCCCCACATTTCCAGACCATCGCCTTCATCATCCTCCCAGCCATCGTCGTCTTCTGCGGCGGAAAGAAATCCGGAGAGAAGAAAGAATCCGTCTACGAAGACTTGTCCGTTCAGAAGAAATAGTTTCGAGGATCAGCGACAAATGGACCGAATTCAATTTTTCTTTCAAAAATGTGAACCAATCTGTCGTCTCCACAATAACTAGCCAACACCAACGTCGTCGTCATCTATTTTAAGTGTTTTAAAATGAATAAAAATTTTTGAACATTTATTTTTTCTGTTGTTCTTAAATGGGTGATCGTGTTCTACAATAGCCTAATTACAGTAGCCAAGCTGAAAGTCTCCCAACGAATTTATATTTTCATCTTAAACTTTTTGACGTTCTTATCCAATTACCACGTGGATTACTAGGGCACGTTCTGTATCCTGTTTTCATGACATTTCCTACTTTCGTGACCCACCCCACTTCCCTTGTTTTTTCCTCCTCAGCCACTATATAAGAAGAGCTATCCAACAGATTGCTCAGTTATTGGGAAGATTTCATCAACGTTAGCAATCTTCAATGCTTGCACTTATTGTAAGTTTCTACCAAATAGTTGACACTTCGAAGAATCCATATTCCAGCTCCTCACCGTCACCGCCGTTCCGGCCATCGTCGTCTTCTGCGGCGGAGGAAAGAAGTCCGGAGAGAAGCCGAAGGATTCAGTCTACGAAGATTTGTCAGTTGACAAGAAATAGTTCTTGGATCGTCTCCAACAACCAAATGGGATCGTCTCTTCTCACTCATCGTCATCCTCATCGCCAATGAGCCAATGTCTCGTCTTCATTAGAAAAACTACACTATGTGTATTTGTATATTGAAATAAAAATGTTGAAAGAATCTTGTTGTAACTGCTGTGGTTTTTAGATTTGAAGTATTTGTAGTGTTTGTAGTCGAAGTTGTTTTTAGTGTGTTCTCGATGACTGTAGCTAGTGTTGGTTTAAAAATTGTCAATTGTTACCATAGTAGAAGTTATCAAAAACCGTCAACTTTGAGCTCAATTATCTCGATTCCTGTGAAAGGTATCAAACATTTGTCAACTGATAAAATATTTATCATAACATCATCAATATTTTATCAGTTTACAAATTTTCGATATCTTTCACAGGAATCGAGATAATTGAGTTAAAAGTTGAGGGTTTGGATGGCCTTCTACAGGTTGGGTGGGAAATATGGTATTTCAAATGAAAAAATTATAAAAGATCCCAGTTTCAAGAATATTTTTGTATCCCAAAAAGTGCATTAAATATTAGCTTATTCGCTCTAATAGATTGGCAGTTCAGCATATTTCCCATTACTGCATTATCAAGAATGTTCGAAATGGCCTTTTCGAAATTTTTCGGAATGTGAAAGTTCCGAGTTTCAAAATTTCGCAAAAAAATTATGGAAGTAATTCCGCTCGAGACCCACTAGGAAGTTTTTCGTATGTGCCTTTAACATACCGTAGTTTAAAAACTCTCTGTTACGAGCATCTCTGCTTCATTATCTAGGCCCAGAAAGATTTGATAACGATTTAATGATTTTTCTGTCAAAATAAGTCTTCTTCCTCTGAAGCATTTCCTCTTCATCCAAAACTTACTTGATGAGATCGAACATCGAGTAGGTTTTTGTTTTTCCGAGTTTCGGCGGAGCCTTCACATTGCTCTTTTTGTCGAAAACCAATACAGACGCGTCCTAAATTTCAAATATATCGTCACAAACCTCTAGAATTTACTATACACTACCCGCTGTCCCACCTTGTTCCCGAACGCTTTTTGAGAATCGAAAATTCGCCAGTGTCCGTGAGTGAGTCGAAATTCCAGAGTATGGTAATCCTTTTCCAAAGGTGCTGGTCCAGATCCTCCCAGTGGAGATGAGAGGGTCGGAGAGACCATCGGGCGGGATGGAACCATCGAGAGCTCCTGAAAATTAACATTTTTTCAAGTTCAATATTTTTTGTTTCTAAAAATTATATATATTTTTTAATTTTGAAACAGTACTCCATTGCTTGTTTTCTTCAATCCGAGCGTCTTCCTCAAACTGTTCATTGATGACGTTTTATTCATTTTTGGCGGTGGAGCCATGAAACTTGATGATGATGAAGCCATTCTAATAAGAGTACTTCTTCAGAGAAATCAGAAATTAAGTATTGATAAGAATAAAAAAGTGGAGAAAGGCGCAGACAGGTGATAAACAAGAAAGACTACAAATATGCTCAAAACAGCGAAAATCAGTTTTCCCTGAAATTTGGTTAAGGGTTATAGAATTATCTACCTCATGAGAATGGGACATATGTTGCAAAATGTCTTTTGGGGTGATTTGAGTGACTCTAAAGTTCTGAAATTGAACTCTAATAGAAGACCGTTCTATACTTGTACTTTGAGCCCATTTATCTCGATTCCTGTAACAGATATCAAAAAATTATGAATGGAAAAAATGTTTATTATAATACCGAAAACATTTTATCAGTTGACAACTTTTTGACATCTTTCACAGGAGCCGAGATAAATTTGCTCGAATTATTACCATAGGTCGACGCGCCGACCGAACGGTCAGCTCGGTCGGTCGGCGATGACTGGTTTTAAACCGGCAAACATGGAAACCCTACCCCAGAATTACAAGAAAGTAGTTACCCAAAGTGTTGAAACAAAGTGCGGAAAATGAAAGATACACTTTCCGTTTTTTTCGCTAAATCGTCTATTTCTCTCTCCATTTCGTTTCCTCTCTTCTCACACAGATGTGCATTTTTTCCGTCATTCCGAAAGTAGTGTTGAAAGGGAAGAGAAGGCTCCGAGGGAGCCAATTATAAAAAGTTCGGAAAAGAAAAATGCAGAAACTAACCCGAGAACATTGAGAAGAGGAGAAGAAAAAGGAAAAGAGCAGCAGAAAATGAGTCTTTTCATTTGGGAATTTCGAGAGAAATTAAAAGTAGGAGCTGCTGGAAAGACAGATGGGCGAGGTCTTTCTCTCAAATTGAGCATGTGCTCTTTTTCTGTTCAAGAACTCACAAGGTGCGATGTGACGTAGTGTCAAACGGAGGTAATTGGTGAGGAGAAAGAAAATGTGAGCAACTTTAATAGTGATTCAAATATTTCAATACTTCAGTTTCAAATATTTAAAAGGGGACTCCGACCAAAACAATTTTTGTAGTTTTTTTTTGCATTGACATGTCCCCGAAATTATGTATTTTCTTAATATTACTTTGAAATTCAAAATTCGGAATCCCTGAAAAATGGGATCAAAAATGCAAGAGCGCTCAGTTCTCGTCCAAGAGGGTCGCGGGAATCCTAGTCCAAGGCCACAGTGTGCGCTGTTTTTTCATATAAGTTTGCAGAAATTTTCTCTGTTTCCGTTCGTTTTTTTGTGTGTTTTTTTTTTGAAAAACATTAAATTATTCAAATAAAAACTCGATGAAGAGAGCAAGAAAGTCTAGTTGACCTCACGGCTGAAAAATTGCATAAAAACAACTTGGGCGAGAACTGAACTCGCGAGCTGCGCGCTTGCATTGTCGACGGCGTTTTTCGGAGACACCGTCGAAAAATTTTTCTGATTTTTTACGGTAATATTATGAGAATACTTCACCAATTCGGAAACTCAGAAATTCAGACATTTGATAAATCGAAAATTCAGAGTGTCCAAAACTCTATTTGAACGGTTTTGAAAGATATATTGCTTGACGATCAATGGATTTTCTGTTATTTTACCGTATTATTTCATAACAACAAAACAGTGAAAAAATTTCTAAAATGAGATAAAAGTTAACACACTAGTAACATAACAAATTTCACTGTTTCGAAATGTAATTTTTCAATGAGATGTGTTTGAGTTTTCGTTCTGCTAGGCTTCATTCCGTTATCGTTTATCTAATTCCATAGGCCCTTTTAGAAAAAATACGATAGTATCCGAACAGGCATTTTTCAGATAATTGTGTCAGACATGTACTCAAAACCGTAGTGAGACAGGAGTGAGACCTCATCCATGTAAAAAATATTCTTCAACTATTTTTGAGCACTTTTATATTCCAAATCTCTTCAATCATTTCTGTATCTATTATCACAACTTTAGACGTCATCAACGTCCAGTTGGGAACTCTTGGGAAAACAAAATAATACAAAATAAGTGAGTTATTTTGCATCTATATTTCGTCACATTGATGCTCTAAGTGCTGAGTGAGTCTTATCACTGGGAGGAAAGAAGGATATGATCAACTCACAATACGAAAAAAAATGAAAGGAAGTGGAGAAAAAAAGATGTCTAGGACAGCTGATTTTTAAGTTTTGAATATTTTATCGAGAAAACCGTTTGTTATCAACGTTTGACTCTAGAATTTTTGGGTCATGTTATTCTGATGTTATCATAAAGTAGTAGAGAATAATGTCAAAGATTTTATAGAATTGACCTTATTGAAAATTCAAAGTGACTCGGATCAAAAAATGTCGGCAAACTTCCTAGAAGAATCAGAAATCAGAAGTTTTTCCAGAAAAAAATTCCGGGACTTCGCCGACAAAAAAAAATCTCAACTAGCCTTATTCTAAGTGGCGAATATACATATTCTCCGAAAAATGACTTGGCCCCCAATCCGACAACAAAAACACGAAAGAGTAATGAAAGAGGGTAAGAAAGGACCTGAAGACGCACGGGGGAGAAAAAAGTAAGAAAAAACGGAGAAGAAGAAGAAGAAGAAGCAGGAGAATGTGTGTATGTGACAAATTGGAGAGAATTAAAAGTGACATCGTCGTTGATATGTATTCCCGACGATGAGAGATGTCGTCCCTCTTCTGGAGACACGGGTCCCGAACATGTTTTCTTATATTTTTGGGATATAACGAGAAGTTGAAGAGAAAGGTGTTGGAGCTATACTTTTTGAAAAAGGTCGGAGATGTGATAAGACTGGCTGGAGCGTCTGAGGAGCTTCAGAACTTCAAAAGTGCAGAAAAGAATTTTATCAACTATAACACGAATATGTATTAGAAACACAAGTGTTCGGCTCGAGTATTACCACAGGAATAAAACAGAAATTATTGGAACTGTTAAAAAGAAAAGTATACTATAGAAGATTCTTAGAAGCTTCTTGGAAATTTCAACGGGATTTCGAAATATTAATTTTATGAAAGTTTTACTCGATAATCTACTAATACCGTAAAACATGTATTCAAAGGGACGGCCCTTCAATTGTTCCAAGAATTCACAGGGCTCTTCTATTACAGGGGCCCTTTGACTAGAGGGGCCCTTCTATGTTTCCAGTCATTTATTTCCCGTAATTTTTCATCAAAAATTTGGATAAATTCTCGTTGGAAATCCATGACAATCTATCAATCTAATTTCACCGAAAGTGGGCAAGTTTTTTTAAGCAAAAAAATTGTGTTTCAGCGAAATTTTTTTGAAATTGTGGAATTTCCGGAGTATTTTCAATGAAACGTACGGGCATGTATAATTTGGACAAGACCTTTTGAAGGGACCCTTCTATTAAAGGGGGACTCCGACCAAAAATTATTATTGCCTTAAAATGTTTCAAAAAATATGTATTTACCAAATATTATTGCGAAAAAATTCAAAAAAAATCCTAAATCCCCGAAAAACGGCGTTGAAAAAAATTATGGGATTTTATTGGAAACTTGGGAATCACAAGTTTCCATTGTGATAAGGGTTTTTCAAACTACTGTATTTCGAAATCTTCTTTTTGAGTTGGCTCACAAAATGTTTCAATTGAATTCAAAAATTTCAGTTTCAGTAAAAAGACATACGTTTACAAACATATTTTTATTAGGGGACATAGGAATACTTGTCAGATGTAACTTTGGTATGAGTGCATAGCAATTCGAATGTCTTTCATAAACAACAATGAGTCAGGCCTTAAATTTTCTGTTTCAGTTATAAGATTTATAAAGTTCAATACAGTTTCAGTCGTTGGAA
>NC_013489.2:9952022-9959511 GCF_000004555.2 Caenorhabditis briggsae
AAACGGTTTTCTCGATAAAATATTCAAAACTTAAAAATCAGCTGTCCTAGACATCTTTTTTTCTCCACTTCCTTTCATTTTTTTTCGTATTGTGAGTTGATCATATCCTTCTTTCCTCCCAGTGATAAGACTCACTCAGCACTTAGAGCATCAATGTGACGAAATATAGATGCAAAATAACTCACTTATTTTGTATTATTTTGTTTTCCCAAGAGTTCCCAAGTGAATGTTGATGACGTNTAAAGTTGTGATAATAGAAGCAGAAATGATTNAAGAGAATTCAAATCCTCGTCCCTCCTAGCAACTTTTTTTTGAAAATTTTTCGCTTTTAACGGCATTTAACGGAAAATTCTAAAAAACTTGAGAAAAGCGGTGTATTAAAGCCGTTAGCTTTTCAAATGGCTTTACTAAATGCTCTGGGTCTCAATTACCTTCATGTAAATCTCCAGAAACCTACGGTAGTTTTATTGCTTTAATTATCAAAATTATAATCGCCAGCTTTAAGTATAATTATTCTTTTTACGGCATAGATTAACAGTAATTACTTTAGCTAAAATAAGTCAACAAATCTTACTGTAACTATTTAAAGAAGGTTTTCTAAAAGAACTATTGATTCCAAAAAAAAATTGAAAGGAAGAACGGGTTCTGAAACAGAAAAAAGTTTGTTTTTATGCAAGCTTCAAATTTCTCCAGTTCCTTCGAAAAACCATAAAACTGCACTCGTTCTGCTCCATAAAGTTTTGCATTTTGAGGAATTGAAAATGCCTTTTATGTTCGATTCAAAGATTAAATTCTTCTCCAGAATTTGAAATCACTTGATTTTGTTGTTATATACAATACAATTCTGCATCTGCAACTATACGGCTCTGGCTCTACTTCCAGAATTTTCTCGAAAAAATAACGAGTCTGGAAGATGAAGAAGACACATAATTAAATGTGTATCTAACCTCGATCACAAAAGGAAAAAAACCGAACTGCATTTCATTTTTGTTCATGAAAACGGAATGAAAAATGGGAGTGAGTGATGAGTCGGAATGGAAGAATGGGAGGATGGGGATAATAAGATGCACGAAACGTAATACGATTCTTCTATTGAAGAGCATTTTCGCAGCTCCTCACTCAAAAAAGAACCAAACCAGCTGGTTTTTCATCATCGCCGTTTTTAGATGGATTGCTGAGAAATTCGAGTGAAATGTGAGAAGTGCTCCCGGATGAGAAATTATGTCATAACAGATCATTCACACGATGAGTCATTGGGTTTTGGAGCTGGATCGAAATTTCGAGATTGTTTCAACCGAGAAGCTTTTGTTTGATATTTGAAATTTTTCAAAAATAAATCTTTGTGTTTCAGAATATTATAATTAGTTAGAGTTCTAAAAAAAATAATACTAATTTACTATATCAAGTTTTTTTAAAATCATGACAAAAGAATGACTTACAATAGAAATTTTGTTTGAATCCGAGAATAATGTTCAAGTTTGGTGACTTTTATTGCTTCAGTTGGTACAAAAAAAGTCTGTAGGTTCGAAAATAGAGAAAAAAATAAAATATAAATTTCTGAAAAGGAAAAACCGGATAATAAAAGCGAAGAGGTATTCGGTGACTGGTGGCCGAGTGTGAGTTTACTAGTCCCCGTTGAGCTCTCGAAAACTTTATATTCGAATTTTTCAGTTTTTTCGTCGATTCCCAACCAATTTCTTAAGGAATCATTTGATTGTTTTCTTATAAAACATTATTTTTCGCAGAAATGTCAAAAAATTGATTTTTCTGAGAAAAAGCGGTTGGAGATTGAAAAAAAAACCCGGAAAACGAAATGTTCTATTTTTTATGAGAATCTACATTAATTTTTGAAAAAAAAACAGAGCAATGAAAGTTTCACCGTACACCACCTATTAAGCTGAAATTCGGATGCTGAATTCCCCATAAGCTGAATATTTTGAATAAAGTTGAATTTCAACTTTCATAATTTTGAATGGCCTGGGATAGTGGAAATATCTACAAAAAATAACTAGAGATGAGAAAATTGCTTGAAACCGAGAATAATTTTTTTAGCCTTTCAATTTGTTAAAATTACGAAACGGGGTTCATCAGCAATGCACTTCTAACAATTCAGTCATTCAGGGATTTGAAAGAATTGAAAGTACATAACTACAATTGTATCGAGTCTCTCGAAAAAAACCGCATTCGATAATTATCACGTTCTCTCAAGAGAGACTTGCTGAGTCAATCGGAAGTGTGTTATTTTTGAAAAAAATCACAGGTGTAAACGAAAAGAAAACCGAGCATTGTACCTTGCTGTTTAGGGACTACTCAAACTATAAATTATGCATGTATTCTGGCAAATACTTCGAGATATAGAAACGGATACGATTTGATGTAGATAAGCAGCTAGAGTAGCAAAAAATAAATGAAAAGTTTAATAAGAATTGTTTGAAACTGTATATTTTTGTACCTGAAATCTTTGACAACCTATCCTACAAATTTTTTAACTGTTTCTGATTTTTCTGATTGTTATAATTTTTAACCGATATTATTGCTAACCGAACTGGCAACTGTTACCTGTGAATATCTGCGGATCGCGTCAAACATCTTGCTCCTTTTTTCTATATTTTCAATTTCTCTCCTATCACCTGAAATTTAAAAAAAAATGAAAAAGATTCTCACCCTGTAACTGTTGGTTGAAGCTCGGCATCGGACAGGTGGGTGGACTGCGATGGCAGCTGAAGCAGCAGCTTGTGCCACGTATCCTCTTTGAGGTACGGTAGCACGATTGCGGCTCGGAGTGCTCATTTTGGAGCTTTTTTTCGGGTTGGAGGATGTCTGGGAGATTTATAGTTGGGTTCGAAAAGTTTGAAAGGTACGGCAGGAAACATAAAATTAGAAATTTCACTTTAATGTACCAAAGAGAAAAATGAGCGGATTTTTTTTCTGAAATCTATGCCTTCTACTTGATGAAAATTCTCAAAAAAGAGGAATGAATGGGCTGCCGAATGCGTCAAGGAGTGAGAAGTGTGGACTCTTGTGATTGTGAGAAAACAAGACTGGTGACGAGAGAAGAGAGAAGGGATAACTGATTTTTCAGAGAAAAAAAGTTCGTGGGAAATATCAAATGACTTCGAGAAAATCAAGTGTGAACATCAGGCTTCAGATTATTTAGGGAATGATATCAAAATCTCTGTGAACTAATTCATTTGGACAGCTTAGAGAAAACACATAGGAAAATGTATGTGTTTCAAGTCAATTGTTAGAATAAAATGTTCATGTTAGTAAACAAAAATAAACTACTCGGGCAAGAATATCCTCCATGGGAAATCGTTACATCAAGTTCCAACGACGGAAACTGTATTGAACTTTATAAATCTTATAAATGAAACAGAAAATTTAAAGCATGACTCATTGTTGTTTATGAAAGACATTCGAATTGCTATGCACTCATACCAAAGTTACATCTGACAAGTATTCCTATGTCCCCTAATAAAAATATGTTTGTAAACGTATGTCTTTTTACTGAAACTGAAATTTTTGAATTCAATTGAAACATTTTGTGAGCCAACTCAAAAAGAAGATTTCGAAATACAGTAGTTTGAAAAACCCTTATCACAATGGAAACTTGTGATTCCCAAGTTTCCACAAAATGTTCATCCTCGGAATCTCAACTAAACGCTACTCATATTTCGGCTCACAGAAGAAACTTTTCTCACGACTGTTTTTGCACAAACTTGACATTGTCTCAAGTATCTCTTCATATGAAAAATTTAGCTATAGAATCTCTGGAAGTCTCAAAGTCTTCTATCTAGGGAAATTATTCGGGGAATAATGTCAAGATCTCTGTAAATTACTTTAAATTGGACAGTTTGAATAAAACATCTCGCAAAAACCACGATATTCAAGTTAATTGGTGCGACAAAATGCTCAAAATTAAAAAATAAAACAACGATTTCGGACAAGAATATTCTCAATGGCGTTGTTCACAGTAGCATTATTGGAATGCAATCGACAAAAACAGTATTGAACTTTCTAAATGTTATCACTGAAACGGAAGATCAACAAACAGGATTGATATTTACTCATACCAAAATTACAAAGTAAAGTAGGTTGAAAAATCATATTCAAAACTGGTGATTCCCAATTTCTCTCAAAATGTTTATTCTGGAAATCTGCTACTCAAATTTATGCTCACTATTCTCAAGATATCATTTTTTTCCGCAGACTGAGCATAGTTTCAAGTACCTCTCCAAATGAAAATTATCTAGGGAATGATATCAACATAGAAATTCAAGAAAAAAAACACGAATTCGGACAGGAATTTCCTCAATAAGATAGAAATCGTCATTCATACCTAAGTTGCAATCGAGGAAAATAGTATTAAATATTGTAAATTTCATCACTGAAACAGAAAAAAAACAACCATAGTTCTTTTATAATACACTCGAATTTTTAGAATTAAACCTAACAAAAATGTATTTCGAAAGTTTCAGAATTTGAGAACTATTCAAATCACATTGAACTAATTATCAGTAATACAACTGAATATAGTCAATAGTTTGTTTCAATGTACTGACTATGAGATGTGACTGGCACATAATGGATCAAGACTAATGTCGAAAATATATGTCTTCTGGCTGAAACAGAAATATTTGTAAGCAATCTCAAGTTAATACATTAGAAATAAGGTAGGTTGAGAACCCTTATCAGTGTCAAAACTTTTGACTCCCAAAATGTTTATTCTGAACACCTCAACCAAACGTTTGGCTCATAACAGTAACTTTTCTCGCGGCGTCATTTTCTTTGCGGAAATATCCAGCAAAAAATCATGATTTTCCAGTTAATTGGTATAACAAAATGCTCCAAATTTCAGAACAAAACCATGTCTTCGAACAAGAATATCCTCAATTTGATAGAAAGCGTGATTCACTATGGCACCTAAACTCAAATCGATGAAAACAGTAATCAACTTTCTAAATGCTATTCCTGAAACAGAAAATTTTAAAACAAGTTGCACAGTTATTTTTGGGATGCATTCGTGTTGCACTTATACGAAAGTTACATCTGACAAAAACGGATTTAGAAAATTACAGAAGTTCTATCAAACCTCATTAAACGAATTATCGGTACAACAACCGAAACTATCAATTCTTTTTTTATTCCTATGGAGCTTGCTCCTATCATTGAACAGGGCAATTTTTGAAAATGTATGTGTTCTTACTGAAACAGAAATTTTTGATTACAATGGAAACAATTTGTAAGCGAACTCAAATAGACAATTTTGAAACAAAGTTGGTTGAAAACCTTTCAAAACTTGTGATTCCCAATTTTTCCAACATGTTTATTCTGGAAATCTCAAATAAACGCTACTCAAATCTTGGCTCATGGATGATGAAAGACATTCGAATTGCTATGCACTCATACCAAAGTTACATCTGACAAGTATACCTATGTCCCCTAATAAAAAATATGTTTGTAAACGTATGTCTTTTTACTGAAACTGAAATTTTTGAATTCAATAGAAACATTTTGTGAGCCATCTCAAAAAGAAGATTTCGAAATACAGTAGTTTGAAAAACACTTATCACATTCGAAACTTGTGATTCCCAAGTTTCCACAAAATGTTCATCCTCGGAATCTCAACTAAACGCTACTCATATTTCGGCTCACAGAAGAAACTTTTCTCACGCCTTCAGAGTTTTTGCACAAACTTGACATTGTCTCAAGTATCTCTTCATATGAAAAATTCAGCTATAGAATCTTTGGAAGTCTCAGAATCTTTTATCTCTGAAATTTGTTCACCTAGGAAATTATCTAGGGAATGATATCAATATCTCTGTAAATTTTGGACAGTTTGGAGAGAATAACATCGCATGATTTTCAAGCTAATTGGTAAAACAAAATGTTAAAATTTTTAGAAATTAAAGAAAAACAACGACTTCGGACAAAATTGTTTTCAATGGGAAAGTGTGATTCACAGTGACAGTAAGGCTCATAGAAGAAAAGCTTCAATCGGCGAAAACTATATTGAACTTTCTGAATCTCATCATTGAAACGGAATAATTTGAAAAAAATGATTAATAGTTATTTTTGAAACGCATTTAGACTGCTATGCATTTCTATCAAAATTACATATTTCAAAAATGTGCATTTCTGTCCAGTAATGGAGAAAAAAACTATTTGTCAATGTACGTTTTTTCACTGAAACAGAAAATTTGGAGTTTAATGGGAACAATTTGTGAGAGAATTCAAATAAATAAATTCGTAATGATATAGGTTGAAAACCGTTATCATAATCGAAACCTGAGATTCCCAACCTTTCTCAAAATGTCACGGTGTCAGCTTTTTAGCGCAGACTTCTGAAGTACCTCTTTATGTAAAAATTGAAGCTGTCGAATCTCTGAAAGTCTTAAAATCTTTTATACAAGGAGCGAACAGACTATGATGTGACTTAAAATTGACGTATCTAAGATTGTTCCGAATATCTCTCGAGTAATTATAGTTCTAAAAATGCTCTTCGATGTCTGAAAGTTCGCGTCACTGGCGACGAGAGACCATGATTGAGAGGTCATTTATTGAAACTTGATTCTTCTGAAGAGAAGGTGTCTATGCTATAATTAGAAAAATAGGAGTCTCTAGGAAGGGTTTAAAACAGACACGTTGCCTAGTGCAGATTCTAAATTATTCTGAGTCTCGTCCTTTTAAAAATCCTTCTCTTGAACAATGAGACGGAGCAAAAACGTCTACATTATTGATCTTGAAACGACAAAAAAAAGAGGCGACGAATCTTTTTCTTTTGCGAAATTCGAAGCTCGTTAAGACGGGAGGAACTGAATGGATAGAAAAAATAAAAGAGTAATGGGTCAACGAGAATTGGGAAAGGGAAGAAGCTGAGAAGAAGGAGATGAGAGGAGAAGATGTGGTTGATGTCATCGGTATCTTGAATAAGATATTCGAGTCTTTTGGGAAATAAAATGATTTCTGTTCTGACACATTTTTGAATCTAGAAAGATTCGGTTCTTTGTCGTTAGAAAAATAGTTGGGATGAAACCTAGGAAACAACGGCCTATATTGTACCGGTATCAGGAAATTGAGGGCAATGGAAGAGGAACTCGGATGGCCGTAGCCGAAGGTCTCAGAACGAAGACTACAAAAATATTTTTAGGATTTTTTTGCCAATGGTCATTACTGTTTTTCTTCCAAAGATCTAATTTTTTTCGGAGTATGACGAAACACTGCTCCCAAAAGTTTTTTAGTAATTTGTAAAGCTTGTGAAACAGCGTTTTTTGTTAGTTCGGGCATCAATACTTTATTTCATAAAAATTTTATTATGTGTTTTCCTAACATTATTGCTAGGAAATTCAAAAAAAATTCGAATTCTGAAAAGCGCCGTTGAATGTGAACCATTTGCTAAAAAGGTGGGGAACAGTGACGAGGATTTGAATTACCGTGCAGGAACCGAGGCCAATTCGGCGCGCCATCTTTTTTAGTTGGCAATTTTTCC
>NC_013489.2:9959521-9979000 GCF_000004555.2 Caenorhabditis briggsae
AGTAGCGTTTAGTTGAGATTCCGAGGATGAACATTTTGTGGAAACTTGGGAATCACAAGTTTCCATTGTGATAAGGGTTTTTCAAACTACTGTATTTCGAAATCTTCTTTTTGAGTTGGCTCACAAAATGTTTCAATTGAATTCAAAAATTTCAGTTTCAGTAAAAAGACATACGTTTACAAACATATTTTTATTAGGGGACATAGGAATACTTGTCAGATGTAACTTTGGTATGAGTGCATAGCAATTCGAATGTCTTTCATAAACAACAATGAGTCAGGCCTTAAATTTTCTGTTTCAGTTATAAGATTTATAAAGTTCAATACAGTTTCAGTCGTTGGAACGCGATGTAACGATTTCCCATGGAGGAGAGTATTCAAATCCTCGTGCCTATTCACAAACCTTTTTTGTTTTCTGCCGGCGTTTTTTTTTGGGGATTTCGGATTTTTCTCTAGTCTTATCATGATAATATTAGGAAAAATATAGCATGGGGGCAATACAAATTTCTGGAAAAAAATGCCGGAAAAGCACAAAGCGGTAAAGTAATGAGGCAATTATCATTGATTAAAAAAACCGTTTACTATAGTTAGCCGTAAAGTGAAACAGAGATTTCGTTTTTTCAAAAAAGATTAACGGGAACATTGCGAAAACATCAAAAATGCAATTGGGACCACTTATTTTTTCAAGTTTGAAACAGTAATTTTTAGTACAACAAATAGTTCCGAAACAAAGTTTTGATAAAAAGTCAAAATAATGGGTAAATCCGAATGTGTCAAAAATGTTCTCTGCCTTTTTTGGATTACACAATTTTGTAAATTTCAAATGTACCGAGGCATTTCTGATTGTTTAAAAAACTGTTTCAATATGATAATATTTTTGAAGATGTGTATTTTTTTATGATTTCTAATGCTTTGATTTTTATTTAAAACATAAATTTTCTAAAAAGCCTGAACATTATCTCAAAAACAAATTCTTAACCTCTTTCGAATTTCCTTTTTTGTTTGCCTCCAGAGGTTACTCTCCTCTGTCTCTATCTTTTTCGCCTCTTTTTTTATCTCTATTTAATGAGATTCGTTCGTTTTCCTAAAGCGTCGAAAAGCCGAAGAATGGGTCCCCATTTTGGGCAGAGAGGAGCTCTTTTAATGGAATACGGATGCACTCCTAATGAGGATAAGAAGAGGATGAAGAAAGCAAGAAAGAGGAAAAAAAACGAATTGAAAATTGAGAATTTTGTCTTTGTTGGAGACAGTAGATTTGAATATAAATCAGCGACTAAATGGGATTAATGAATTTAAAAAAGAGGAGGAGAGCATTGGTGTTTTGTTTTTGAGAGTCTTCTTTTCTCTTAAAAATAAGAAGAAATTGTTGATGTCTAGAAATGTGAGAATGATAATAAGATGAGCTATGTGTGTAGGCCTAATACGTATATCATTAGAGCACTTTTCGAAAATAGGGAAAAATTTAGAAAGACAAGAGAGGAAGAAAGAAGAAAACAAAAGAAAATAGATTTTTAATCTTCATGTTCTCAAGCAAAGAAAGTTAGGGTTAGAGACGGAACAACAATCAACAATCAGAACGAAATTCAGAGAATTTTCATTCAAGAAAATTTCGAAAACAATTTGATTTTGATGAAAATCGTTCGAAGTAGAACGATTTTTGAATTTTAAAAATCTAAAATATTTACATACCGTTTCAGTTTTATTATTTGTGCTGCTCTCTATTTTAAATATTAGTTTGACCATGAACTTCGCTAGTTTTCGGCACGGCAGGGCACAGAGGGGCACAGGATCCGCATCCAATCGGCACCGTACCGCGTTGAAAGTGCCCTTGGAACACCGCACCCGTGCCCCTAGCAAGCATGTGGCGTGCCGCTACCGTGCCGCTGCCGTGCCCTTTCTTGAACCACCTGCGCATATCGTCTCTATCCATAGTTTCGAAAATGTTGCGAAAATAGCTTGTCATTCATTTTCATAAATTTTTGTACTTTTCACCGTTTTATGGCATTTGGTTTTGTTTTTCTAGGCTTTCAGGTGGAAAATCATGAAATATATTTCTGTTTAGTTTTCAGACATTGGCTGTACCAGATGTCCCGTTGGAAGAGACACCGAAGGAAAATAGGTGAGTTGAGAGATTTTCAAGTAATATGATGTCGGAAATCTTTTCAGTTATAAAAGTCGAGAAGGGAAGTCGTCCAACCGTGGGGGATACTGAAGAAGAAGAAGGTATTTTACGACCAGCAACGATGAATATTCCAAATTAAATATGTAAGTGGGCGAGATGTGAAAAACTGAACTATTTTAAAATGACAGTGTTCAAAAAAAAAATGTTCGAAAGGTTAATGTTAATCCCTGTTTTACAGTTCCGCTGATCTTCGGTGAAAACGTGCCAGACAACTTCCGATGGATTTTCGGGAAGACAATTTGTATTTGTATTTATTACGTAAAAAATACGTGGAAGAATAAAAGAAAAAAGAATGAAAAAGAGAATAAATAGACAAAAAGGGACATGGTGACATAAAGTTGATATTTCTTAACCTAGAAATGAATAATAGTGGATAATAACAAATCTTTTTCCGAACTTCTGACAGCAGCAGACAATTCGTCCAAAGAAATGTGAGTTTTCATCCAATTAGTTATGTAAATAATCTTTAAAGTTCTTTCAGAAACACCCTGCCAAGCCCAGCGCCAATAAAGCTGGAGAAGAGGAGTAGGAAAGGTACTTTCATCGAAATTCGACATCTTCGACACAATCTTCTCTACAGATTTAAATGATCGTTTTTCTTTTTTTTTGTTACTCTTTTTTTGAATTTCTAATCGAATAAACTGTTAAATTTAAAGAAAATATTGAAATTAATTGAGCCAATTTTCGGGAAAGAATTTCAAATAACGGCACACATGAGCACGGATACGGCACGGCAACGGCACGCAAAATGCATGCGTGCTCCGACCCCCCGGGCACGATTACCGCGTTGCAGCGGCACCGGTGCCCCAAGTAGCGGCACATGTGCCAAAAATTTGCTGAGAATGATTGTTGAAAGCGTACTTGCAAAATCAGGGCCCAGACGGCGAGCCTGACCAAAGTGAAATCCGGGGGATGGCGGCCGAGTGTGAGTTTTCTAGTCCCCTGCGACGGCTATCAGTGCGAAAATTTCGTGTGCGATTTCTTCGTTTTTTTTTTCAATTTTCATCCGTTTTCTTATGGAATCGTTCGATTTTTTTCACTCATCAAAAATATTTTTGCAGATATAACAGAAAAAGCTGGAATTCTTGAGGAAGATCGGTCGGAAATCAAAAAAAAAGCACTGAAAAATTCGAGTATGAAATTTGGCCGAGGACTAGAAAACTCACTCTAAGCTGCCAGCCACCGGATACCAACTCGTTTTTTTTCGATACAGTTTTTCTAATTTTAAGATTTTATTTGAATGACCACAGTGCACGAAATATGCTTATGCACAGCCGTCTTAATTTCGAAAACATGTTGTAACAGAAAAAAAGTCTAAGTTAATTTCGCAAATGATCTCTGTTTCAGTTGTTTCTAATTGCAATCAGCAACTAGATTCATCAATTGTTTCCACACACTCATATCAAGGAATGAAAAGAAAATCCCCGAATTTCGAAAATAAAAACTCATTTAAAAAGATGAAACCTCTGATTGTTAGTAACCAAAATTATCAAACATATAAATCATTAAAAACAGGGTTATTGATGGAATTAGGGTTGGCAATGGGGCTCCCGCTTTTAAGCGGGAGCCCCGCCTGTGGAAAAAAAAAACAGTTCGTTGAATGAAGCAGTAACCAAATTTTTTCAATTTTTTTACGGTTCAGGGTACGCAATTAGGCTACCCTGAAAGTTTCAAGTCAATTGGTCCATTCAGTTACGCGTGATTACGCAAAGTATGCCGCCTCTCTGGGGCGGGGATCGCCCCTTTTCGCTCTCAAGCCAACCCTAGATGGAACAACATAAGTAATCAGAACGAAGTTCAGAGAGTATTCCTATAATTTTAGCTTACAATTAAAATGTTGGGAACAATTTATTTATAACAAAAATTGTTCGAAGCAGAACGCTTTTCTGGAATTTAAAAAATCTTAAAATATTTACATACTGATTCAGTTGTATCAATTTTGCTTTCGGGTATTTTAACTGTAGACACTTAAGCGCAGTGTAAAAAAAAGTGATTTTGTAACAAAAATAATAGAAAAAACAATATTGAAAATTCAAATTCAATTTGCAAATTTTCTCTGTTTCAGTCACTATTTGATTTGAATCGGCAACCAGACTGAAATATTTCTAAAGCTAAACTTCTCATTGCTAGAGTATAAAACCAGAAATGGAACACAAAAACTCGAAATTGGAAAAGAAAAACGCATCTAAAAACTGTAAAACCTCTGAGTATAACTAATCAAAATTATTTTGAAACGGGTTAGAGACGGGACAACGATAAACAATGAGAGTGGAATTCAGAGAATGTTTAAAAATGAGAAAAGCATTCACTGGTTAAATTAATGGAAACGAAACGGTGAAGTATTCTGTTTCCCAACTTTGCTAATTTTGAAAGATATTCGCAACAGAGCATTTTGTTTAAAAAGTTGAAATGCCAAAATCGAGTTTGCAAATTATCTCTGTTTCAGTTACCTAGTTTTAAATCAAACTCGGAAACTAGATCCATTCAGACTCACACAAAAACTCTCTCACAGCCAGAAATGAACAAAAAAACCGAAATTCGAAAAAAAATTATTTTTAAAAAATGTGAAACCTCTGACTAGAGCCACCGTAAACACTCTAATATGCACTTTGAGCTCAATCATCTAAATTTCTATAGAAGATATCGAAAATCGAACCACTGATAAAATGTTTGTCATAATAACATCAACCAGATAACTGCTATAAGAAAAATTCATTTATAAATTGAGAAATCAAAAAGTTCATTGATCAAAAATTTGCTTTTTTCTCACAACAGAATCATTTGACTCCAAAAGACGGCATGCACCAGTTATTTATACAAATTCCAAAATTCTAGAATTCTTTAAAAAAGCAAGCCATTTCTTCCAAATTGGTAAAGTACTTCCTCGTCTCCAAATAATCAAAAATAGAGTAGCTCTCCCAGACATGTGGGTATTTGGAAGAGGAATTAAACTGCGGAGTGCACATGAGCAGAGAGTGTGCTCAGAATGCCCTATTTTCCGGTTTGTGATGAGGTAATCGAGAATCTGCGTCTCTCTAACTATTGATAAGAGACGTTGAGATAAAAGAAGAATAGGTTCCAAATGAAAATGCATTCTATTTTTTCGGGGGCAGAGAAAACTACTGAAACCAAAAGAAGAGTGAGGGACGAGTAACTCAATTTCAGTTTTATTATGTGTGCTCCTGGGGGTGCCCAAAAGAGACCAATGCGCTTGGAATATCAATTCTATTGCTCTCTTATTTCCTTTCTGTTTACCTCTTATCCAAAATTTCTTTTCGACTAGGATAACTAAATTTGCATTGATAATTCAGTGAATAAGCTCTTGCTATCAAAAAAAAACAAATGTATTCTAGGTATTTGTTGCTAGGGATTTTGAAATTGTGGTTGCACTCTTTATCGCAGATAACATGTCTAGAAGGATTAAAACGACTGAAATAGAAGTTTTAGAAAATTGAGAGATATGAAAGAAGATATGAACGTTCTCATACTCAATTAGTTATAAATATTCGTTCATGTTTTTGTGCAAAACCACATGACAATGATTCATCCGTTTCTGGGAGAATATAAAGCGGAAATTGTGGAAAGCGATTTGATTTTTCTGAGGAATAAACTTTATACATTTTTGGTTGCAACTTGGAAAAGCAGTGTATTACTTTACATATTTGAGTTAGAAATATAACATTTTTAGAAACCACTTTTCGACAGTTTTTCTGTCGAAACTTGTTTTGTTGGGAGATTTATACAGACTTATACAGGTTTTTCAGCCCAAAAATGTTGCCTAAAACTTCTCATGATTTTTCCTTATGTGTGCTAAAGTATCAAATTCTTTTTACTTTTCGGGAAAAATTCCAATTTTTGTTTTGATTTTTTCAGTGTTTCAAATAATAGGTAACAAAATAGTTTGATGAAGACACGGCGATGGAAAGAAAACATGTAAGTGCAAAAGTATTATTCTAGAACGAAAAAATTCGAAGCTGTGGAACAGAAACTCCAGTGGCTGTGGCCGACCTAAAAATTGTGTTAATTTTTAAAGTTTTTTCTCGATTTTCGTCCGTTTTTCGACAATTCTTTGGATTTAGAGAAGCTTTTTTCGACTTTTATGAGGAAAAACAAAAGGAAAATCGGCGAAAATCAGAGAAAAACAAGAAAATAAATCGAAAAAAAAATTATTTTTAGGTTAGGGTACTTGTCGCTGTGGGACCTTCGGCCCATTCTCTTCCTCTGCTCCAATTTGTATAAATTTTAGTATAAATTTTGCAAAAGTATCAACGAATTTCGAAATTCCAAGGAAAAACCGTAATCTTTGTTTAAAATTTCACTGTTTCGAAACATAAGAAAAAACTATTCAACATAAATGAGGTGATGCTTTACTGATGGAAAGAGCATAATTTAAAAATGGAAGGAAACGAGAATATCAGCTAATTTGAAAAATTGACAGAAATTATGAAAACCATGTATTGTGAAGGGATTGAATGATGAGCAAACTTGTCTACTATCTTGCTTTTTTCAATGAAGAACATACGTCAAAACGAAAGAAGGATACATACCACAAAAGAGGAGGAATGCTTACGTTACACTCAATTGTTTATGTGTGGATTTCGAGAAAAAAATTGCAAAGAGATTAACCTTCTGGAATTAGAATTCGCTTTTTTAGAGTTTGAAAAATATGCAGAGCTGGACAGAATGTCTATAACATTTAGTGGAAAATCAAAAGTGCACTAATCTGCATCAGAAATTCTAGTTTTTCGAACTGTTAAGGCATGAAATGACAAGAATTGATTATCGAAAAAAAATTCCGTAGAACATGCAATAGGAAGGCCCCCCACACTGTCAAGTTTGAGCTCAGTTATCTCAATTTCTATGCAAGATACCAAAAAACTGTCAACTGACAAAACTTTTCTGATATCATGATAAACAATGTATCAGTTGAAATCGTTGTTATATCTTTGACAATAACCGAGATAAATTGGCTCAAAGTAACAATAAAAATGAGTTGGCTTACAGTTCGGCTGCCCTTCTATTGCAGGTTTGACAGTATGTAATTTTTAATGAAATCTCTAGTGATAGCCACTTACATTTTTGTAGAAGTACATATTTTTGTAAACGACACAAATCAGGAATGCCTATCAAAAAATAAATTCCCAGAAAGTTTTATATCGATTTGATGAAACAGAAATTTCCGTAAAACACCGATCAAGCCCAGACTTCCAAACCAAAAGAATCTCTGCTCCTATGAATAAAAAAACTGACCTGTATTATTAAAAGTGCATCCGTTCGTCCGTCCACTCCACCTGTCCAATCCAGAACTTCCGACCAATCTGAACGGATTTATAAGAGAAACAAAAAACGAAAAAAAAGATACACAATTATTCATAAAAGTTCGGACAAGAGATGGGGGCTTAAAACAGGGATTTTGGAAGTACAATCCTCCATTGATATTTGTAGCACCGCAATTGACAATGGGTGTTATCGGAACCAGTAGCTTCATTCCGGAATTGTGAAACAGAAACATTTTTTATTTATCAATAAAAAAGGGCCTAGAACCAATCTAGAAAGAAATCAGTAAATTTTTTCCTCAGTTGATGGGAGGTCAGATGAGAAGAAACCCGTTTAAAAAATGCAAGATGAACCTAATGGGAAATGAAAAAAAGGAGAAGAAAATAATGAGAAAATGTGTCATGTTTCCTGTCGTATTCCGTTTTTTGTCTTCTTTTTTTTTGTAGAGGAATCTGAAAAAAAAACATTTGAAATTCAATTCAAAAAAGACAAAAAAGAAAAAATCAGTTGAAGATTTAAGGGAATATATGGGACATCTAAAAATTAGTCATTTTTTCGGAGTCCCTCCAGAAGGAAAACAGAAATGTAATGCTGAAAATAATGATTAAAAATTGACGGAACCCTGGACAAAATGTTTTCTTTCTCGATTTCAAAAGAATTTTTCTAGGCGGGATGTCGTCTGTGCGCCTTCAAATATAAGAACCCACATTTTTTGAATGAATGAAACCGACAACAAAAACAACGGGAGTATCCGATGTGGAAAACTGGAAAAAATTGGAAGAGGGATGGGATGGAAGCACGGAGATAGAGAGATTGAATGAAAAAATAGGAAAAGAAGAACTTAATTTAGAAAGACGAGACAAGTTCGAACATTTTCAGAGCAAACTGTATTATTTATGTTTCTATGTTCTTGAAGGTTGAAAAAGAAAACGTTTAGAGATTTTCGAAATATATAATTAAGAAGCAGAGGGAAATTTGGGGAATTGTGGATTGACAAATTAAGAATTTGTGGATTGACAAATTAAGAAAATTAAGAAAAAGAATTCTCCATTTGAAACTTTAAAATTTTCGGAATTTCGTTTTTAAAAGTTTCAATTTATTAGAAAAGTCAAAAAAAGTCAGAAACGTACTGTAGACAAAATACTAATGTTTGAAAAAACTCAACTTGCTGATATTTTGTTTTTGAAACTGTGAAATTTTTAAAAGTTTTGAATTTTTAAAAAATTTAAGAATTTAGATTCTAGGATGGGGGACATGACAAAAAAATAGCTATCTCGAAAATTTTTTTATATATGCTGACTTGGTCTAACATTTTATAGGTCTGCATGTCAAAAATTAGTCAAAAAATTTTGAACGCTTCACGAATTTGCGTGTCATCCTTGCAAATCCCACGTGGCAACTTCCTCGTGAGCACGGAGCCAACGAAGAAGAGTTTCAGAGTCCTTGAAATCTCCTGAAAATTGTTGAACACTTTATGGGTCATTAAACAAAATTAGTCAAAAAATTTGGAACGCTTCACGAATTTGCGTGTCATCCTTGCGCAGGGGCCATGCTAATCTTCTCTGTATTGTTCCAATTTTAGTATATGTTCTCGGAAGAACGAAATCTTATATAGGTCATCTGTTTATATAGGGACCTAGACAGCAGCCGACATCTCCCGGGTTCCGCGCGTCCCTATGTATCCTGTGGAGAGGGGAGGAGCCTATGTTGCATTATGGGAAAGATAATTTTCTATAGAAGGAGTTTCTGGGTATCTGGTTTGAAGATCTCTGGAAAAATAAAAAGCAGTCGATCCAAAATAAAATTAAAAGTCTAGACGGACTCAGAAACGTGTCCGTTATGACCAGTCTGGTGTCGTAAAAAGCGGGGGAAGGCACACGACCGGAATCGAGGAAAAACTAAAAGATTGAAAGCTGAAAACTAGAACAACTAAATTTCGAGATAAGCCGACTTTATATTTTTCGAAGTGCCGTGAAACCTGTAACAAAAAGGCCCCAGACTGTCAATTTTAAGCTCAATTATCTCACTTCCTATGCAAGATATCAAAAATATGTCAATTAATAAAACACTTCCTGTTATTATGATAAACATTTTATCAGTTGACAATTTTCTACATCTTCGATAGGAACTGAGATGAACTGGCTTAACGTTAAAAGTTAGGGACATTTCTATCACAGGTTTTATGGTAATTAGACGAGAATATGGAAAATTAGAGCATTTTGCAATTTCACAAAGCCCTTTTTATATAAATATGACCACTAAACTTCTTTTAAAAAAATCTTCTTCCACTTTCAGCAGACTCTATCTGTGAGATCAGATGTACTTTTCGACTTATTTATTTTGTTTCAAAACGGAGAATCAAAACTTTGAAGAGCTCTATCCGCTTAGGCCAAGCATTGTTTTTAGGAAAAGAAATCCTCATATTTCTTGTTTTGCACGATGATTGAAAAACATGGTAAATTGAAATTCTCGAATCTAGAAGACTGGAAAGTTGGTTTGAGAGTTAGATTGTTCCGAATAAGAAAATGTGTTCGGCGAGCGATTTGGCAAACTTGGCTTTCTCAAAATTTCTTAATAAAACTAAAATTCTCAGAAATCGATTCATCTGTGGAAGCACCTATTCATGTCATTTACAACATTTACAAATTTTACAGCAGAAAGTTGCAACTGGCTGAGTACTAGAAAGTTCTCGTCCCTCCAGAGCAGTTTTAGGAGCTGATTTATTGGAATGATGTTTAGCACTGGTTTAAACTGGTTTGGTGAAACGGAAAAATATTTTTTAACCTGAGGAAACTTTGAGTAGGTTTTTGTGGAATCTCATTCTTATTTATGGTTTCAGCAAGCTATAGTGATTGTATTTCAGCAAGCTATAGTGATCTACCTTGAAGCAGACATAGTCTTTGACTTATCTCAGACACCAGATTTTCAGACACCGAACAATTTTCTCTGAAAAATGTTCTATATTTTTTCCAAAAAAATCGACGTTGTTTTGAAGGTTTTCATAGTTTGCGGAAGTCTGGATTCGAATTTCTCAATAAGGTATTTGGAGGTCTCAAACTTTCACGAACAACTATTTTCAATAGTCTTCTCAAAGGAAGAAATCATGAATCAAAATCAGTATGGAAAACAACAAGAATTTTCATCAGAAAAAGAAGAAAAGTTCGAAGAAATCTGGAAGGCGTAGGAGGAGGAAAGAAGGAGGTGAAGGAATGAAAACGGAAAGAGAATGACCTTCTTTTGCTTCTTTTTTTTTCTTCCAATACTTCCAAAAATAGCCGGAGGGACCAAAAACTTATGAAAAGGGATTTAGATTTGAAAAGGAGAAAAGTAACCAGTTATTGCAATGAAAAGGGCGGGAATAGGAATAATTGAACATTTGGGTGGGAAAGGAAAATATATTGAGAGAATATGTAAATGAATGAACTTTTGAAGATTTGTTGGGTTCGAAATTAGAGTTAGAAAATTGGACGTTGTTTTGACACATTTTTGAAATTTCGAAAGCTGAGAAGCTAGAGTTCTTGCGAAAATTAGTATAATCATTTTTTAAAATTGCATTTTATTACAATTAGCATGCAAAATGAGTCAGATTTGAAAGATACGGAACTTTTGAAACTTGCTCAATTATTTGATTATGCTGCGTCCAAAGTTCCCAAATATGGAATTTCTGAGCCCAGAAAGCAGCCCAAAGTGACGTCCAAATGTCCAATGGGGGTGTGCTGTCGCACCGGTTTCAACTGTGCGAACGGTGAATTTTGGAATAAGGGCGTCACTTTCGACTCATTTCTGGGCTCAGAAATACCAGAATTGGGAAATTTGGACGGGCATTACAAATAAGATTCAAATCTGAATTTTGATTCAAAAAGAATGAAATCGAAACGATTTGGTAATATTTTTCTCACAGACCAGCTAACAACTTTGAAAGCATTTTGTAACATAAAATATTTAAAAAATATTTGCAACTCCAAAATAAAAAATGAATCACATATCTACACAAAACTGTAAAAGCGTAGGAAGCCAGAAGGAAGTCCCCGCCCCTATTTTTTTGATGCGTCATGCCAGAAATTGTCGTCTAATGCCGTTAAATTTTGTACGCCTTCAAAGTTTCTAGATTTTGAGAGAAAAATTTTTATTTCTAGCATATTTTTCTAGATTGATCGACATTTTTTGGCTATTTTTTTCGATGGAGAAGCAAAAAAATTGCCAAAAATGGAAAAAAATTATTTTCGTAAATCTAGAAGCTTTAGAAGAACTTGAAGTTTCTCTTTTTATTTATTTATCAAGCTCGAAATTGAAAAAAGAGTCAAAAATTTATCGAATCAAATGTCAATGTTATGATTAACCTTCTTCTAGAAATCTTGATTTATTTCTAAACCCCAGACCCATTTAGATTTCTGATTATTTGTTTCCCCTGATTAGTCTCAATATATTTATGCATACATATTTGTGTCTTGATTAGCTCAAATTGGCATAATCAAAACTAGAAAGTAGGTCAAAAACAAAACAAAAGAATGAAAAAACGAATATCTACAGTAATTTTTAGTGTCTATGTGACTTCCTTTCAACATCTTCAGAATCAAATAGAAGAAGCCACCAACTGCGAGAATCTGTAGCTCAGAAAAGAAAAATAGAAGGAGGGGAGGGGATATGAGTGGTTTTGATTGCAGCTCATAAATGATTCAACAAGTGAGACAGACTTGAAAAAAAGAAGTGGAAGAAGAATTCTGAAGAAGAATCAAGAGAGCTTTCTGTTTCTGTTTTGTCTTTTGTTCTAGTGGAAATAGAGATGGTTACGTCATCAAAATTGAATTTCAAAAAGCCGTTAGAAAAATGGTACTGTAGAGAAAACATACAGTTTCAAATACCCCATATAGTGGAAAAGACTGAAAAAAACATTGATACTTTCTACGACAATGATTGTAATATACTTGGAACGTGTTTGTTGCAATTAAGGCTTCCGTTTGGTCGGAAAATTTACCGATCGATCGGCCGCATACTTGTAAAATTCCGGGCCTGAGGAAAATTTCAAGGCCCGGGCCCGGTATCAAAAATCCTGTGTTTTTGGGCCAAATTTTGAGCTTTATGCGGGTAGTCACTCCTTAGCGGTTCTTCCTTTTCTTTACGACTAATATAATTTTCTCCATTTTTTTTGGATTGTTTGTCTATTTTATCGAAAAAGATCGAAAAAACTTGGAAAAATGTTTTGATCGAATAAAATCGCATATTATCGCTGTCTGAAGAAATGACGGTTGAGACGCAGAGAAAAAAATCTGCGTCTCCACCTAATATGTGCTATTTAGGCATCGCTACCGTAGTCAGACTGCAAAAAAATTCTCTAACCTTCATTTTTTTCAGACAGCGATAATAAGGGTCCCCCCTTATGTGTTTTTTGAATTTTCAAAACTTGTGAAATGACGGGCCCGGTCCGTTACAAGTATGTTGACGTGTGAATGCACGAACTCGGTTAGCTCGACCGGCGGTCGTCAGTTTTCAACCGACCGCAATTGAAGCCCGAAACGTGTAGTTTTCAATATAAATTTGAGAAAGAATACAGTTTCGGAAATTCGGTATAGTGGAAAAGGCTGAACACAAAATTAATATGACAACCATTGACAGAGCGGTAAACCTTTTAAACAGAGCAATCGAGCTATACCGAAGGCGCTGCTCCGCGGGGGCTTGGGGTGCAGCGTACAGTATCATCCTCGCAGTGCAATAAACGTTACGTGAGTCGCTACGCAGCGAATTTCAACCGCGACGCAATGGAAAAAAGCGCGAAATCTCGTTTTGAATCCATGTATATAATATTACCGCCGTGTATTCACAAACCTCCCTTTCTGAAATTCACCTTGTCTCAGAATGCAAAAACCTCAAATATACTCACTATGGATGGAATAGAAAAACTCAGAAAAAGTGACATGATTGACAGACTCCTGCTCTTTTTCTTCTGTCCAATTATTTCTTTTCTTAAAGCACCAGAAGAAACGTAAAAGAGGACGGAAGCGGTCTTGAAGATCAGATTTCTCTTATTTTTATTCTAGATACTTTGAAGAAAAAATAAAGTGGATTAGAGAGACAACAGTCTTTTTTGAAAAAAAAAAACGTTCACACCATTGAATATTTAAGTAGAAAAAATGACGAAGTTGGGAAGAAAAATAAAAAATGAAAATGAGAGAAATGAGATTATGTGAGTGGTTCAGAAGAGAGTTAACTAAACATGTTTGTTTCTTTTTTTGGCGAGAAAATGAGCCAATGATCTACGATGAGTTTAGGACATCAAGTGGACAACGGGGAAGGGCTCCTACGTTAACAAATGTGCAAAACAGACTTCATGATGATTCAATTCATCAACTGAACTTTAAGAAATTTGATGATTTACCAAGGATGTTGGGAACGGAATAATTCCGATCGAAATAATTCCCTAAGAACTTTTTGGGATTAGAGCTTTTCTGGACTACGTTATTCCAAAGGCGAACGCGAAACGCTTCCTTGTGGATCTCGAGCAGAATTTCTTTACAATTTTTTTAGTATTCGAAAGCTTTTCGTCAAATTTTCACCAATTTTTCGCTGAAAGGGAAACTCTGAAATTCTGAAGTTTTCAAAATCGGGGTTTTCCGCAATTCCGGAATTCTTGAGCTCGAAATTTTCGAAAAATTTTGTAAAGCCCTATCCGAAAATTCTTGATGATTTCAAAACACAATTTTTAAAATTTTGGAATTTTATCCAAATTTCGAAGTTTCGTTTCGAAGTTTCCTAATTTACGGAACAAGAAATCGAGATTAGTAAAAATTTGTATGACATAAAATGTTGTGTTCCAATCTCTCTTGTTGATTATCACTAATTCGTTTAACTAATACCCAGAAGAAGCCATACAAAACTTCAAAAATCAGACGAGATTTTCGGAATTAAAGAATTAAAATGTTGAACGGAAAGAATGCATAATTCTGGAAATGGCGAATGAGTGAGGCTATCGGAAAATTAATAACTTCCGGAAAAATGAAAGAAGCAGCTGAATTATGAAATTATTAGACATTATTAAATTGATCTCGTTTGTCTAGGAACTTTTTGAGACAAAATATTTTTCACAGTTTCAGAATTTGAAGAATCAGAACAGACCGTGTGAAACTTTGTTTCTTTGTATATCGGATGTGGTATTCAATGGTTCTTCATGTGGGCAATTTACTGTTACAACTGGGTGTCAAAACTACACAATGTTTCTTTGTATCAATGCTCGTTTGTGACAGATCTCAAAATTAACAAATGCATTTGCGGAGTTACGATTCTGGTAAGTACCTAAATTGTTTTAAAAAACGCTAAAAAGCAATTCCGTCTAGCCGGATTCGAACCAGCCACCTAAGGATACCCACCGACTCTACAGTCCTCCGCTCTTCAAACTGAGCTATCGACGGCACGAAAGATATGTTAGCAGAGTGCTATAAAATGTTGGCGTGTATGATAGAACCGATAGGAGGCATACAGGAAAATCTAGAAAAGTGATTTTGAAAAAAAAATCGGGATGAGAATGTAATCTGAAAATGAGAATCACAGTAAGAAACGCTGGTGCAGTGTGTCAATAAAAAAATGGGAATGTGTATCGAAGCGAATCGAGAATTCCTCCCCCTCTTCTAGTCCGTCTTCCTTCTCTTTCTTCACTCCAGAATGATCTTGATACACATTAAAATTCAGAAAATACATACGTTTCCGGCTCTCTCTCTCTCTCTCTCTTCTCCTTTTTCCCTGCCTTCTTCGAGTCTCTAGGCACACTAAATACGTATTAAAAATAGAAAGTGTTGAAATAAGAAGCAAAAAAAAAACGAATGAAGGAATAAAAATTAAACGAAACGGCTAAGAAAAAAGGATCGGATGACTGAAAATGAATAGAAAAGAAAAGGAAGTGGGGAGTGGAAGAAAAACTAGGACAAATAAGATTTTTAGGAAGGAAGGAGACGAGGAATCCTTATTACAAATACTGAAATCTAAAAAAAATGGAATTCGGAATATTCGAAATAGGAAAAACATGTGTTCGCTTCCAACAGAATTTCATTGAACACCCCCAGAAAACAAATGATTAGCAATTTTGAATAAACCTATTTTTCTGTAAACTCATTGAAACCGTAAATTTAATTAGTTACCAAACAAATGTAAATTTGGGTTTTAGAATTCAAAGATGGGGGGAGAGGAAGTTTTTCGGAGTTTTTTTTTAAATTTAGTGTTTGGCGGAATTTTTCCATAAGATCATGTTTTGACCTGTTAGAAAAAATGTGCCCAATGTACATTGAAAACTTTAAACATTACTGTTACAACTGGGTGTGAACATTGCGCAATTACGATTTCGGTTAGAGCCTAAAATGCCGTAAAAACTCTATTAGATAGCCATGGCACTCTATTGTTCGAAGGTTGTCTGGGGTGGCACTGTATTAGGGGCTGACATTCAATTAGAGGCTGGCACTTTACTGTTCGGCGCAAATTACCTACTGAAACTCAAAACAAATACCCGAAGTTTATCCCGGGGGTTGATGTGACAACGATAGCTATCCTATGCAAGAATGCGTGGTCCCAAAGAACCTGTGTCCGAGAATTTTTTGCAAAAAATCAGAAACTTCTTCATCGTTTACCCGCAGCGGCATTATATCAGCAGTGGCTTTATATTAGGGGCTGGCATTCAATTAGGTGGTGGCACTCTATTGTTCGGAGGTGCTATAGGGTGGAACTGTATTAGAGGCTGGCATTCAATTAGTGTTGGCTATCTAATAGAGTTTTTACGGTGTTTTGCAAAAGGCAATCCGTCGAGCCGGATTCGAACCAGCGACCTAAGGATACCCACTGACTCTACAGTCCTCCGCTCTACCAACTGAGCTATCGACGGCACGAAAGACAAGAGAGCAGAGTAATATTAAATATTGACGTGTATGAGAGAACTGATAGGAGTCATACAGGAAAACTCATGATGCTTGGAGAGACAGATTTCGACGCACGTTTCTATCGTGCCACTTTTATAATCCCATTGTTCCGTCACCTCAGATGCGCCAGCGTAGCTCAGTTGGTAGCGCCGCGGTACCATCATAACTTGGACGAATCACCAATCCTAATCTACCGATTCTTCTGTAAGCTCATTGAAACCGGAAATTTAATTAGTTACCAAACAAATGTAAATTTGGGTTTTACAATATAAAAGAGTTTGAGTAGTTAGACTTCGTAAAAAAAGCATTTTTGGAAAATTCGGTTTCTACGAGAGATTTCGAAAAATTGGCCACCAGAGATGTCCGTATTACGAGAAGTCAATCTCATTCCGGATTCCCTTTTCCGACTTCTGTGACATTTAATTTGTCCAGATTCCGATATAAGTATTTTATTCCGGATTCTGCTTCTTAAAAAAGTCTCTGCTGTGATATCTCTTGACAACTAATGAAGCGTTTTTGAAATCTTGCTGAATTTGGTTTTCCTATAAGAAAATAACTGTTGTAGAAAAACATTCACAAGAAGCCCGGATAATTTTTGGGAATGAGAAACAATTACTACTGTTTGGAACACTTTTCATGTTCAATTATTTTTGTTAAAAACAATAGCAGAATTATGACAATGTTCCACAACCCAGAACTCATAAAAAAGAGTTCTATGAAAACTTGGAAACGTTGTTTATTTGGACGAAACAGACTAAAGTGCACTCTCTTGTGTTTCCAGAAAAAAGAGCACCCGATGGATCTTCGAAATTAAATTAAAGCGAAAACGATGAGCAGCTAAACAAAATGGGAAAAAGAGACTAAGGAGAGTAGAAGGAGAAAAAGGGCGAATTGTGTGTTTTGAAAGATGGGGTGTGAGAAGGATCTTTCTTTTTGTTTCAATGTTGTATCCAAGGAATTAGAATAACGTACTGGATTGAGTATCGTTCAGTGCTCACTTATCGTATCTTCGAAACGGAAATGATTGTTAGCAGTTAGGTGGAGCATTTGCATACTATACAAGGAAAATCAGTGTCGATAGAGGAATTTCGTTTTAAAGTGCAATGTTCGCTTTTACAGTCGTATTCTGTGTTCGATTTTCAGTCTTTGAAAGTTTGCTGACAATATATGGACCCAAATGAATTCGAAAGCGGTTTGGTAGCAATACGATTTTTTTGAGTCTATGGAAGACTCATCAGACGACGAAACAACTTTACCAATTGATGTTTTAAGTTTTCTGTTTCTGTGGTAAGATTTAGAAAGTCTCATTCTGTTTTCGTCGATTGTAGTTTCGGTGTCACTATGAATTCAGTGAGGATTTCCTTGTATGAATTTTTTTTACAGGAGATTTTCGGTGATTTTTTTTTGGAATTACGGTATGCATTCTGACGTTACGGTGTACAGTAATTAGTGTTAACACAGCGCGTTGCTGTCGTGCCGCTTTATTATACCCCATCGTTCAGCTTGCGCCACCATCGCTCAGCCGGTAACGGGCGGCACCTCCAGAGGTGAGCCCACAAGTACAAGTATACCAAAACAACTGAGTTCGGTTCAGAAAATCCCACTAAGCTCACATTAATTTTTTCGTTTAATAAAGTTTCGAATTTGAGGTCGGCCCTCGTCAATCGAAGCCGCCCGCGAGATTTTCAGGTGCCTGTCTTCGTTGTGCTAGTACAGAACAGTTATCAACTACCAAAAAAAACTCGAACTTTACACTAAAATTTTCAGATGAATCAAAAAATTCTGAGCCAAAAGAAATTCAATTTACTGTACCCATTTAATTCAGAAACATCACATCCTCAAGTGCCCGTGAATACCGTAAAACCTGTTTCAGCAGGGCCGGCCCTTGTATTGTTCCAGGGCATCTTTGAAGGGCCCTTCTACTACAGAGATGTTTCATTAGATTGGGACTTTCTATTTTTTCGGTGACTTTTAAAGAAAATATTCATTCTAAAAATTGGCACATTCTCGTTTAAAATTCATGAAAACCTTTTAATTTTACACAAATTGAGTAAGTTTTTGAGAAAATTTGTTCAATAAATTTCTGTGACATAGTGGAATTTCAGGAAAAATTTTCACTGAAAACGCACGGAAATTTTCAACTTCAACCGACATATTTTGAAGAGGGCTCTTCTATTACAGGGGTCCTTCTATTTTTCCAATCCCTCCTCGGATGGACCTACTATTAGAGGGTTTTTCTAATACAGGTTTACGGTAGTTCCAATAAAAAGCGCGCGGTACTANNTAGACTCTTCTATTCGCNCCATTGGCTCTGATGGTTGGTCTTTATGGAAATGTGATAATAACATTAAACACTGCAATTAACAGTGATCATCCGACTGTCGAGCAACAAATGATCGAGAAAAGTAGGTCAAAAATCGTTTGGCTCAAAAATCATCAAACCATTTTCAGCACTTCCATCCCGAGCATCATTCTCCGATTGGTTTGTAAGTGCGGTTCAGAGAGTCCCAAGTATGAAAGTTGTGTCAAAAACGGTAAGCTAAAATTTGGATTCTTCTAGAAATGTTCTCAAACTTCAGTTCCAGTTCAAAGAGAAGAACTCGCTGTCAATTCCTCAAACAACTGGCCTTTCTGCTCGTCCGAGCCGGTCATCATTCTCCTCGTTTTTCTCAACGCCACGTGGATCTTTCGATGTGACGATGCTCCTTCGAAGCACTAATCAAGTGAGTTTTATACTGAATTTATCAAAATTGGAAGAAATGTTTTCAGGAAAAGATACTGATTGCTAAGAAGAAGGTCACTCGGATGTTGATAACATTGGTGATTGTATTTGCCTTCTGCTGGGTACCATCCTATATGTACTGGCTACTGTTGCGGATGGCTGATCTAGCGGTGAGTTGGGTCTCCATAAATCATTACCAGATTGAATTATTGTTATCAATTCAGAAATTTCAAAAAATAATTGAAAAAGAAAAAAATTATAAAGATTTTTCATTGTTTCAGGCCACCTCTCTCTGGAATCCAGGACTCAACTCCTCGCTCACTATTCTAACCTATGTCAGACTCATTGGCTAATCCAATCACCTACTGGAACATGAACAAATCATACCGATCGTCATGTTCTGGC
>NC_013489.2:9979725-10004494 GCF_000004555.2 Caenorhabditis briggsae
TTTAACCGCGCGCGAACGCTGAGCGTCCGTAACGGATCCGTTCGCATTTTAACTGTGAATGAAGACTACTATGTATTCCAATATAACCCTTAGTATAAGCGGCACCTGAAACACGAATCGTTGTGGGTTTCAAATTGAGAACATTTTATTGAGATTTATCATTCATTCATTTTTTGGCATTCAATTTTTTAAACACCCGTCACAATGACTAGAATTGGCGCGTATGAGTATCTTGAACCTAGTTGTTCGGAGATCAAAGGTACAAAAAAAAAACAATAAAAAAGAAAAAAGGTGTTAAATATGAACACTGCTATCCATGACAAGATCAATCTTAATCATAGGAATCGGAAGATGTGTTGGCGATTCTTTCGATGGACTTTTGCGAGTCGGCATTGCGGAGCAGCGAGCCTGAAATATGAAAAATTTAGGATTAGAATGAAATATGAACAGAAGCTTACCAATGGACGTTTTGGTTTCGGACGGCAATAAGCCAGAACAGACGATCGGAATGATTTGTTCATGAAACAGTAGGTGATTGGATTAGCCAATGAGCTGACATAGGTTAGAATAGTGAGCGAGGAGTTGAGTCCTGGATTCCAGAGAGAGGTGGCCTGAAACAATGAAAAATCTTTATAATTTTTTTCTTTTTCAATTATTTTTTGAAATTTCTGAATTGATAACAATAATTCAATCTGGTAATGATTTATGGAGACCCAACTCACCGCTAGATCAGCCATCCGCAACAGTAGCCAGTACATATAGGATGGTACCCAGCAGAAGGCAAATACAATCACCAATGTTATCAACATCCGAGTGACCTTCTTCTTAGCAATCAGTATCTTTTCCTGAAAACATTTCTTCCAATTTTGATAAATTCAGTATAAAACTCACTTGATTAGTGCTTCGAAGGAGCATCGTCACATCGAAAGATCCACGTGGCGTTGAGAAAAACGAGGAGAATGATGACCGGCTCGGACGAGCAGAAAGGCCAGTTGTTTGAGGAATTGACAGCGAGTTCTTCTCTTTGAACTGGAACTGAAGTTTGAGAACATTTCTAGAAGAATCCAAATTTTAGCTTACCGTTTTTGACACAACTTTCATACTTGGGACTCTCTGAACCGCACTTACAAACCAATCGGAGAATGATGCTCGGGATGGAAGTGCTGAAAATGGTTTGATGATTTTTGAGCCAAACGATTTTTGACCTACTTTTCTCGATCATTTGTTGCTCGACAGTCGGATGATCACTGTTAATTGCAGTGTTTAATGTTATTATCACATTTCCATAAAGACCAACCATCAGAGCCAATGGGACGAATAGAAGAGTCTAAAAGTGAAAGATAATGTAGTTGAACTCTCTATAGAAACTCACAAATGTTAAATAAAGCTGATAAATGAAATCCACCAGTGGTCCTTTGGTAGAATCACATGTGAATTTGTTTCCGATTGGAACAGTGTCATAGAGAAAAAGGCTAGTTAGGTTGGCGGAAAATGAGAAACACCAGACTAAAGAGATGGTGATCAGGGCGCGCTTCTGGAAATATTATTTTTGAACCAGTTTTCAGGTGAAAGCTAACCTTAGTTTGCCATTTTCTCGACTCCAACGGTCTACAAATTGCATAGTAGCGTTCGATGGCAATGACTGCAAGAGTGTAGGCAGATGCACAAACTCCAACAGCTGAAAAAAGCAAATTTTACGGTTTTGAATCGAATGTGTCTTCATCCAAAAAAGGATTTTTGTTCTTCAAAATTTTACAGTTTTAAGAAAACTATATGCCATGAATAATTATTTTGAAGACAATCTGATCGCGAATTGTAGGATATCAACAATTTTTTCCGAATTGTCGTCCCTTTGAAAGGTGGGGGACATGAAAAAAAAAACAATTTTTTTTCTACATTTTTGTTCATATAAGCCTCTCGAGGAGTTGAACTTGTGAGACGAGTATTGAAGATGCGTCGCCGCCACCGACTGAGCTACGTGAACAAAACTGGAACGGCCGCCCGATGGTATACAGTACCGGTCGATAAGGTTTTCGGTCATTTTGACCTGTTTCAAAAATCTGGAGCTCGGCGAAATCTTTTTTTTTTTTCTTCAAAATTTTTACTGTTTCAAATAAGTTATTTGTCAATGCTTTCAATTTGAAGCCAATCTTAACGCTGAATAAAGACGTAATCACAATTGATTTATTGGCTTTTTTCAAATTATCATTCCTTAACAGTTTTCGAACTGATGTGGTATGCTGTTGTGCTTTATTGAGAAAGTGACGTAGCGAATTTTTAGGCCGTTAAAAATACGATATTCAACTCGAAAATCAATTTTTCACTGGCTTAAAACTTTTTCACGCCCCCTTCTCATTGAAGCGCACTAGCATAGAACAGTACGAGCCCTGTGTCCCTTTAATTCATTTTCACACATTTCTCTATCTCCTTCTCTTCTAGACTAAAGACTAAAATTATTTTTCAGAGAATTTCCTTTTTCCAACACTCCCATTTTCAATTCTATTCATTTTTTGATTGATGTACTGCTTGTTTCTCTCTTCTCCCTCTTAATCTTTTAAAACCCCCATTACCCACTTCCGCGTACATTATTTTTCAGTCCCGACCCTCTCTCTGCGTTTTTTTCCCATCATTGAATACTTACGTTGAAGAAATGCAACAATTTTACACATGGCTGCTCCAAGAAGCCAACAGTGTGTTAATTCACCGAGAAGTGTGCTTGGAATGCAAATGATACTTCGAAGGAGGTCGGCGAATGCCAGATTTAAAAGATAGAAATTTGTGATGCTCCGCGACCGATGTGACTTTCCGAGGATTGTGAGGATTACTGAAACAAACTTTTTTGAAGGCTTACTAGAGAGAGAGAGTAAAGAGAGAGAGAGAGACTAAAGTTACATATTATTGGGATACAGAGGGTTTGTTAGCTTAACATACTAATAAACCTATGTACTGGGCTTAAATTTGGAGGGCAAAAATTAAAGTAACTCATCAGTAAACTGGCCAAGTTTCAGATTATTTGATCAACTTTGAGTTGAATTACCGTTTCTCAAAATTGCATAATCTTATGAAGTTCACAAGAAACATTAAGTCGTTCATCTTTGGACTACTCAGTCAGTGAAATTGCGCGCCACTGGTAGGAATCAAACCCGGGCGGTTTCTCCTAGTATTTGCCGTCTTTGTCAGTTTAGTTAACCATTTACAAGTTTGAATTGAAAATGCTTACTACAATTAGGCTTTCTAAATTTCACGAAACCGAAAACGTTCGAAAATAGCTGAATATAAAATTTCATATCTTCTGTCTGTCTATTTTTTGAACACCTATGACATACATATACACACTTGATCTATGCACACTTATTGAAATTCAATTCTCGAACCCTTAGAATAGTCAAGAGGTATTTTGAATTTTTCTTTTCGGTTAGTGACAATTTCGTTAGAAGAACGATTCAACAAAATTTGTTGAAACTTCTAAACTTGTTGAAAAGGTAACTTCTGTATTGATTTTCGAAAACTGGTTTTTTTGGTTCTTCACAATTGGCCATTAGGAACAATTCAAGAAATGGATTTGAAACTTCCAAACTTTCAGAAACGGTGATTTCTATAATTTCACTATTTTCAAAGACATCCCTCGATTTTGAATTTTGCCAAAAATGGACCCACTTGTCAAATTTCGAATATTTTCCTTAAAAATTGAGTGTTTTTTCCCGTGGGTGTCATATCAAACGAGGAGGTCCCCGAGACGACAAGCAAGTCCAAAACACACATTTTTACAGAGCATTCTTTAGTCTATGTCTTCCTTTCAGTTTTTGCAGTTTGGAAGCAAAATGGAAAAAAGGTTCGGATTTCAGATGGGCTTGGACCCCAAGCCTTGGAGACCAAAAAATGTGGATGAGATCAAATTTTAAACGGGACCACAGACAATTAAATTTTCCAAGGAATAACTTACCAATTGCATTACCAAGAAGAGAAAGAATGAGGCATAGAATAAACACTGCAGAGATCATGACTGTGTATGGACTGATTATCACCGAACATTCTCGCATTTTTGTGATCTGAAACTTTGGGATCTTTGGAAGAAAAATGATCTCATTGGAAAGTAAAGAAGAGTGGGTGGAACTGAACGAGAAAACGTTTGGGAGAAGAGAAAAACGAAGAAAAAAGCGGAAATTCGAATAAATCAAAATGATGGAGAATGACCTCGTAATCACATGGAAGAAGAGCATTTCAAGAGCTCGAAAATCCAGGAGAAAAAGTTTGTAGTTTAGTTAGATCTCGAAAATTTATCTGAAACTGGAAAACATGTGTTTTGATTTGAAAAAGGGAAACTCCGGAAAACCTGTAGCTTCCAAATTTGAGCCAATTTATCTCGCTACTTGTCAAAGATATGAGAAAGTTGTCAACTGATAAATTGTTTATCATAATATCATTAATGTTTTATAAGTTGACTTATTTTTGATATCTGTCATGGGAGCCCAGAACAATTAGCTGAAACTTTACAGGCCTTTCTACTGCAGGTGGTTGAACCTCAAAAAAGAGATTCTTTGAGTCCCAATTTTAAATTGCCTTATTAGTAACATTTATGTCATTTTTGTTTAAGGGAGTTATAATTGTTTCTTTGATAAGAGGAAGGTTAAAAAACGGAAATCTGTAAAAAAAGTATACCGGAAATTCATAGTTAAAGTAAGGACTGGCAATAAAAAAGCGGATTTTAAGGTTTTGGCTAGCTGAAGAGTTAACTATTGCTTTCGTCTGGAGTCCAGAACCAAAACTTTGAGAGCTTTTTTACTTTATACCTTTGAACTGTAACTGTGAATTTGTTGAAAAATCTCAAAAAAGTTCTCAGCAAACAATTTTGTAGAAATCCGAAGTATTAAAACAAAACACTGTGAATGTTTCAAGCAAATTAAAAAATTCTATGTAGCCAATTGGAAAAGACAGAGAAAGTTTTCAATATTTTTTAACGGAAACAAAAAATCCAAAATTGAGTGAATGGAAACAATGAGGTACAAATATTCGAAAATGGTAAGAAGAAGACACTAAAAAATCTTCCTTGATCTCATATTTCTATCTTCTTGTGTCACTAAAACAATTACTCTTGTGATCTAAATATGGAATATATGAGTAGAAGGTGCCAGTGCTCGTGCCTCAGAAGGCGTGGGGCAGCACAGCAAATAAAAAGTAAATAGATCACCTACTCTCTTCTCTAGTCCCACCCGATAGTTCTTGTTTGAATTGTGATATGTAATTGGATCAAGTATCACATCTCTCTCTCTCCACTTCTTTCCGTCTTTTTTCTTCCTTTTCGAACAAATGGGGCGGAGCTTCAGGGGGCTCTTTTTTCTTGCTCTCTCCACGTTTTTCCACGTCACATACATTCTTCCGAAGACATCTGGTTCCGAATATGAGGAAAGTTGAAAAAATGAATTAGGTCCCGAGGCTATTTGTCTAGAGAAAAAAAAGTAAAAAAGATTTTCTATGCCAAGTACGATTCTAGAAATTTCTGGGAAGGGGAGGGGAAAGTGTTTTGCATAGTGGGCAAGAAAGCAAATAATTCGGAAAGAAATTGAACGGAGATGAAGATCATAGGATCAAATTTTGAAATTTTCACAGATATTTTTCTAGATACCCAGAAACAGAGTTTAGAGGTTTTGGGATGATTGAAATAATGCTCTTGAAACATACTTTTTAAGAATCATTGCTTGAATAAAAGAACCTTACTAAGGCTTTCATTTCAGTCGTTCGAAATTTGCCGACCGCCGACCAACCGCCGACCGATCTGATCGAATTTATGCATTCTCGCGTCAATGTGACAGTGTTTGCGTACGAAGCATTTTATTTTAAGACGCGCGTCTTTCTGGCATGTTGACGCGCAAATGCACGAGTTCGGTCGGTCTGCTGGGTAGAAGGTCGGTCGGCCGGCTAAATTTCCTGACCGAATGGAACCCTCAAGATGAGATGATCAAGTTTTGTACCAAAACCAAAAAATCATCGTCTCTATTTTTCCTAATTTAGGAGCACTTGAGAAACAATAGTAGAGAGATAAACAAAACACAAAGACTCTCTTTGTTGTTCTTTTTGAAACTCTTGAGAAAATGTTTCAAGTTGAGAAAAAAGAAGAGCACAACACAATCCGCCCCCTAAAACAAGACATTCTTCTTCTCTTTTTTTTTTCGAAGCAAGTTCGAAACGATTCTCAGAAAAATTAGGATCTGTTTTATTTGGGATTTGGGATTAGAATGCTACAGTGATGTGAAAAAAACAACGAGAGGGAAATTTCATTGAGGTCAGAGCAGACACAGAAAATATTTTTCCGTGATGCGTTGTCTCCAGAAGAAACAGCACAGCGCCAAGAGAATGACGCAGTGATGGGAAAGAAAAGATTAGAAGAGGAAAAATGGTTAATTAATTGACTGGAAGTGAAATTAATAGTGTTGCGTTAACTGGTTGATGTTCCAGGTTGGAGTTTCAGATGAATCAGAGCGGTTGGTGGTTGAGGTATTTGGTTCAGATGGATCACAAAGTACTTGAAATTCCAGACCAGTTTCTTCGAAGTGTACTTTTTCCAATAGTTCCTAGACCCTAATAAACTAAAACAACAATAATGGCTTCCTCTCTAATGAACTCCTATTGTGTTCTCAATAAAACCCTACATTTCTCAAAACATCGAGGTATTTTGATCCTTTCCCATGAATCCCCAGGGACCCTCGGACCACTTCTCCAATTTCAGTCCAGTCTATTTCTCATTCTCCCATCCCCTATAAGAGGTCACAGACTCATCAATTGATATTCTGGAATTCAGACCACAAACCGCGCTGACGACAATTGATTTATTTGCTGTTTAGTATTTTATTTGCTGTTTATGGGGAAACTATAAGAATTCAGTAAATCCGGAGGGAATTTTATTTTAGGTTAAAGGTGGTGTACGGTGAAATTTTTTATTGCATCAAAATGTGCAGAAATGCATGTAGATTGACATAAAAATAAAGAAAAAAATCAAAAAAAATTCCTTCGGCGAGAAAAACGCATCGAAAAATACGCTGAAAGCCCTTAGGGACGAGCTTTTTTCTAGGCCGCCCGGTGAGTGAAAGCGCGCGAATTCAAACTTTTACAATTTTTTCGCTCGTTTTCACTGTTTTTTCAAATTTTCCGATGTATCTGGAAGAAAAATTGACAAAAACCTAGAAAACTCTTGAAAAAAACCGAAAAAAAAGGAAAACGAGCGAAAAAGTTTTGAAAGTTTGAATTCGCGCGCTTTTACTCACCGGGCGGCCTAGAAAAAACCTCGTCCCTAAGGGCTTTCAGCGTATTTTTCGATGCGTTTTTCTCGCCGAAGGAATTTTTTATATTTTTTCTTTATTTTTATGTCAATCTACATGCATTTCTGCACATTTTGATGCAATAAAAAATTTCACCGTACACCACCTTTAAATGAAAAAGTGCTATATTTACGTGAGAATTCGAAAAAACGAAAGTGAGGGAATCGATGCTCGGTGCAGATAATATTTAGGTTGAAGAGCAGTCATGTAGAAGGATATTCTTTGGATTTTCAGAATTTTTATTGCTCTGGTTTATTTCAATGCGGATTCAAAAATTGAGGGTGGGCGGAGCTTAGGTCCGGTAGAGAAATCCTTAAAGTCGCATACAAAAGACCATTTGTTGTCGTAACTTTTTATGACTTATAATCAGATTTTTTGATGAGTTTTATCGATTTTCAGTGTTTTATGCAGATTTTGCGATATTTCAGATTTCCTTGAAAACAAAAATTCAAAATCGAGAAAATTAGCCGCAAAAACTGAGAAAAATACCCCCAGAAAGAATAACGAAAACATGAACCTTTAAATGCGCCTTCAAGGATTTCGCTACTCGACCTAAGCTCCGCCCACTCTCGAATTTTCAACCGCAACTAGCTGTTGCGCGTTCGGAGCGATTAAATCTCATTTAAAATTGAATTTAGACCAGAATAATATCTGAAAATAATAGAAAAGTTACTATGTTATTCTGGAACTGATTGCATTTATTATTTTGTGAGAACATGATTCAACCACTTGATTGAAAAATTGTTGGTTTTTTGTGGAAATCGTTATCGGTTTAATAATAATATGAAGTCACAAGAAAACAATAACAACTGATTGAAACGGAAAAACACTGAAAATGGGTTTAAAGTTCTGTGAAGGAACCTGAAAAAGTGAAAACTACTAATTTTATAGCCGAAGATCAATTTCAGACAGACTGAAAATTCCCAGAATATAGACCCGCAAACCTATAGATCGGAGAACCCACTCTTCTCAATTCTAAGTTCAAATTGAAATTTTAAAGAACACTTGACTCGAAACGTCATTCAACTCAACAGGCGGAACACTAAACTAGAAGAAAAACATAAAACTTTCTTCGAAAAAAAACATCAAAAAACTAATCTTGGCCACTTTTTCTCCTCCTCTCCTCCTTCTTTTTTCCTGGGGGCGTGATTAGCCTTCTCTTCAGGCTCCGCCCACTTTCTATTATAGAACCAACGGAACGTTTTTGATCACAAAGTGAAAAAAAAAGAGAAAGGATGCAAAGGAATTCGACTGGTAAATGAATTTAAAATGAGGTAAGAAAAAGGGAGTAATAAAAATTGGGAAAACAAAAAAAACGGAAAAAATGGACGAGGAAGGAAAATGATGACACGGAAAAAACAAGAAAAAACAAAACGATAGAGTTACCGGCTTGTGAAATGTTATGTCTCTGGAAAATAATCGATATTCATTGGTTCATTGAGAAAAAATAGGTCTCAAAACTTTAATTAAGATGTTTATATAGACAAAATATTGGTTTGATAGGTGGGTGGATTTTAATGAAATTCGAACTCGTGATTTACAGAAAAAATATTTTTCCAAGAAATTGAAACTTCTGGAATTTTTTCAGAGCTCACCAGGAGCATCGGATGACGTGGAAAGTACAGATGAGGCATGTGACCAGAAAGTTTTTGAAAATTATGTTTTAAAAGGAAAGGAGCTATTGTAGTAAAAAATATTCAATAATGATAGAATTTGTAAACTTTGAGAAACAGAGAAAAGTTATTTTCCTAATTCTCCTAATTCTTTTTATTTGTTTATGTAAGGAAGAAAAAGGAAAACAGAAAGCTTTTTCTAATACGTTTGGGAATTTTTTCAAGTTCGTTCCTCGAAAAAATTTCCATCTCCTCTTCCTCTCGCCAACAAGAAAAAATGTCCGTAAATCTTTTGTCGGAATTGTTTAGGCTCTCTCTGGAAGCTTCGAATTCTCGGAAGGTTTTCAGTCGAATTAAAGGAAGGGCGAAATTTAGGGGACTGTGTCAAATTTAAGACATACTGATGTTTGACAACCTCAGCTTGAAAATATTCTCAATTTGAAACTGTAAAATTTTTGAAAGTTTTTAAAAAACTTTTTACATTTCTAGAATAGTCAACTACCGTAAACCTGTATATGAATGACCGGCCTTTCTATTGTTTCAAGGTACCTCCGGAGAGCCCTTCTATTACAGTGTTCTATTTTTTTTGGTCATTTTTTTCCGAATTTTAGTTCTAAACTTATGAAAATCTATCAATTTAACCGAAATTAAGCAAATATTCAAGCAAAAATGTGTCAACAAATCACTGTGAAATTATGGTAATTTTGGAATAATGTTCACTGAAAATGTACAAAAGTTTTTTATTTCATTCAACATTTTGAAGGGGGTTCTATTATTAGAGAGGGTCTTTCTATATTCACAAGCTTCTCTTGGAGGACCCTTCTATTAGAGGGGCCATTATATTGAAGGGACCATTCTAATATAGGTTTTACGATAGATTCAAAACAATATGAAGAACGGAATACCATGCTTGAAAAATTCATCTTGCGAATATGCTCAATTTGAAACTGTAAAAACTTGTCAACCCTCCTTGGAATTTTTTTGTTTTTTTCAAATTTTCAGAAAAATTGTCAGCCAAACATCAAATTAAAGATATATGCATGTTAGTTGCCCAGGCAAGCTACCCGAACCCTTTCTGCAGTTCCCTGTGCGCTTGCAACGACGCTCCGCTGTTCGGCTGACGACAAGCGCGCCAACCGGGTGTGTTTGACTTAGAGTTAGTTTTTGAACAGCTAAGTTGTGTCAGTTTGGACGATTTAAGTCAGTTTAGAGTTTTGTCTAAAGTATCTTTTGGTGATATTGTTGTTCTTTATTAATTATACGGAATAATAAATATTATTTTTGTATAAAACCTTAAGAAATTCAACTTCAACTTGAAACTGTAAAAGTTTTCAAGTTTTCAACATTGGTTAGAGACAGGGAAACTATGAAATTTTTAAAAGTTTAAACTGAAAGTTTTTGACGATTTGATCTCTTTAGTTCTAGACAGAACTTTCTGCTTTGACACCTCTAGCCTAATTATTTTTGCATGTTTGAACTTTGTGATGAGCAATTCGTCAGAAACATTTTCTATGATTCAACTTTTTTATCAAAGAACAAAGAATCGTAACTATTAATGATATGTTTGCTATTCATCTACCGTAACCCACACAAAGAGATTGGAGAATCGCCATGTGGCAGTGATGGGAAAACGATTTCCGAACAATTTGATCCGAGATTGATGCAAATTCGAAGAAATATGCAATTTAAAAATAGGCACAAAGCAAGAAAAAAAAGGGGGAGAAGAAGAAGCCGTAAAGATATCCGGAAACAGAGGGAAAGCGTCTGAAAATGACGTGTTTTGGGCTTTTGAAAATCGGTGAAAAAAACGGAAAAAGAAAAAAATTTGAAAGTTCAAAAATGCCAAGAATATATGGGTGAATGAGTTTTCTGTGGGATGATGACTGGATGGAGATGTTCTTGAAGTCAAGAGTTTTGACATGTGAGAAATGTGCACTTGTTATCATATCAGCAGCAGATTCATATTAACAGGTTACGTGCCTTTTTTTTTGAACCGAAAGAAGAAAAAAAGTGTTTCGGAACTTTGAGCCGTTTTCGGATACTTTCCGTTGATGAGGTTAGGTGAACTTGAATCGAATCAGAATAAAGAGCAGAGTTCACATTCAGGTTGCATTGAAACACTTCTTGCAGGCAGTTGAAAAAATCCCACAAGAACAATTTGAAACATTTTAGAGAAATGGATAGTGACATAATTATTGATTTTGAAATAAAATGGGTTAGATTCAAAAATACTGGCACCACAGATTCTCGATTAAATCATCTACCTGAAATTTTTTTTTATATTGCTAATTTTTTTTCTGTTTTAGGGATACTTGGTATATTTTTTAAATATTTTTGGTCAGTTGGCACCCTGTTAGATCATCAACTAAACTTTTTTTTTTAATTTTGAAGCCGGTCTGTGGTTAAATGTTTTAAGCTTAACTTTGTTCAAAAAAGTATGTAGGTGGCCCCTAATGACGAGTTTAAGTTTTCGAGTCCCCGCATAGTTTTGAGACCTTTTCATGTTTTTCAGGAATTCTTTTTACCTTAATTTTTCCAAGTTTTTTGCCAGCAGTTTGACGAAAACTACAGTACAAACTACAAGAAAATTAGCTTCTACAGTAATCTTCACGAATATCATCCAACAAATTTCAGACAAAATTTCGGAGAAATCGAGACAAAATCTTCGAAAATAAATAGCTGAAAAACCGTCTCAAAATTTCGCAAAAAAAATTTCAATTTTTCTCTAAATTTCCAATTTTTAGTGTTAAATTTTTTCTCGTTTTAGTGAAAATTGTTAAAAATCATATGAAATATTTCTGAAAAAGAAATTAGAGAAGATTTAGTGGGGAAGATATCAAATGAATTAGGTGAAACCGGGCAAATTTTGAAAAAACGTTGGAATATCTTTGAAATAAAATAATTTTGCATTGAAGTGTTCAAACAAATTTCAAAAAATGATTATTTAATGATAATGAGGAAAAACAACATTGATTCCAAAAGAACCAACTATTTTGAGCGATTGCGGATTTTTTTGGAACGATCAAAAGTCTTTCGGTTTTTGTGCTTTTCTTGATTCTATCTTCATCCGAGCGGAAACCTCTCAAAAAGAAACGTTTTCACCCGGAAATTTGCATTGTTTTCTCTATTCTCGGATAACCATTATTAAGAAAATTAGAGAGGAAAAAAAAAGAGAATGATCATAAAACAAGCTGTTTTACTTGTTCGTTTCTTGTCAAGATGAATTTCGAAAATAAAATTGTGACACGGGCAGATGGAGGAAAATGATGGAGAAGATCAGCAGACAAGTAGTAATTCTCATGGTGGTTTTATGATTGGTCTGGAAGAAATAACCGCCGGTTGACTTGAGAGTTGCATTACTAGACACAATGTATCTTCTAAATATTATGACTAAGGTGAAACTGAAAAAGTTAATAAGCTTGAAAATTTGTTCTGAGAACACTGATAATAAAATGTGACCAAAAATTGAATCATAAAAAATTATTCGAAGGTTTTTTTTTGATAGAGAAACGCCGTTATTTTAGTTTAATTGTTGCTCCAAAAATGAAATACTGTAAATCTTCTCATTGTTCTGGGAACGTTGATAATAAAATGTGACCGAAAAATAAAATCATAAACGAATTTTTCGAGTCGCATGTTTTTATATTGATAGCTGATCTTAGAGAACTTTTCGAGGAACTTCTACTTGAAGAGGGCTAATTAGGGAGGCAGAAAAAAAACTGAAACCGAAAAAGTTCATAAGCTTTAAAATTTGTTCTGAGAACACTGATAATAAAATGTGACAAAAAGTTGAATCATAAAATATAAATTCGAAGGTTTTTTTGATAGCTGATCTTATAGAATTTTTTGAGAAACTCTGTTTGGAATGGACTGAATATTTTATTATATCTAATGTCAAAATTATTTTTTGACCAGAACAAAAGTTTGTGCTGCTGAAAATCCGACCGTTTAGTTTAATTGTTGCTCCAAGAACCTATACTGTAAAACTTCTGATGGTGGCTTTATAATTGAGCTGGAAGAAAAAAACAGCAATTGACTTTAACATAACTAGAAAACAATACGTCCCAGATAATTATGACTAAGCTGAAACCGAAAAAGTTAATAAGCTTGAAAATTTGTTCTGTTTTGAGAACAGCGATAATAAAATATGACCGAAATTGAATCAAAAAATAAATCTGAGAAGCTTTTCTGATAGCTGATCTTATAGAACTTTTCGATGAACTTCTGTTTTAAATGGGCTAAATATTTTATGAAATCTAATAAAGTCAACATTATTTTTGACGAACAAAACTTTTTGCTGCTGAAAGTTTGATCATAACGTTTAATTGTTGCTCCAAGGACCAAACACTGTGAAACTTCTGATGGTGGTTTGATGATTAGACTAGGAGGAAAAACTACCTACTTGAGCGACGATTAATGGAAAACCTGAGATTTTTCAGGATTTATGACTAACATAAAACAGAAAAAGTTGGAAATATAGCTTATAAATTTGGTCATAGCACTTTTCGAGGAATTTCTGTTTCGAATAGTCTAAATGTTTTATTGAATCTACATTTTTTTCAATCTCCATCTTCCCACTGAAGGAACTCTATTCTTTTTCAGTAGAGCAAAAATTTGTGCTGGTTAAAATCCGGGATTTTTGTATAAGGATCAAATATTCCGTATTTCCTCTAATAAAAGCTCATAAGCTTCATTTTTTCAACTTTTTTTTCAGAGTGGACGTCTAGAGGGAGGGTACGAATTAGAGTGTTTTCAGTTCTTAACTGAACAAGAAAATGACAAAAAACAACAAGAATTATAGGAAATTACCAGAAAAAAGAATATGTCTGCTATAACCGAGAGGACGAACTGCACAGCCATGACAAGCTTTTATTAGAAAAGCGCTTCAAATAGAGGTGGGTTTCTATTACTATCAGAGAAAATGCTCAGAAATCAAAAGTTTGACGATAGTGGTTATCCAATAAAAATTCGCGCGAAATCTATATACAGTGTCGTCGAGGGAATCGAACTCACAACGATACCAGGAACGAGATGCTCTATTTCTTTTTTGTGCACAGGAGTTCTTATGAGAAAAAGTTCTCAAATAGTATTTCGCGGAGAAAAATATTTTGAGGTGCTTGCTACCGTATTGAAAAGTTCTGGAACATTTTTCAAGTTGGTGATCTATTTCGAGAATGTCGTTAACCAAATCTTGATGACTGAAAATTGAATGGGATAAAATTAGCGAAAAATATCAAACTACCAAGAGCCTGGTGTCCGAAAACACCAAAAACTGATTTGGCATAGAAATGATTTAAGCAAGCAAGAAATATCTGGAACCGGCGAAAACCCCCATAACTTTTTTCGGATGAAGGTCGGGTTTTGGGACATCCTGTGGGCTCTCTCCTTCTCCAACCCGCTGGGATTTCCTGTGGTGATTATCGTAGAAGACCCACTTCTCATCTCCGGTTATTAGCCGGTCCAGCCATCGATCGCCCGCGTGGAGAGTGAGAAGAGTAATCGAATCGTCGACTCGGCGGTCAAGGTTGGCTTGAGTCAGGTGATGAGGTATGAATCGACCAAAAAGTTTTCTCATTCCAAGAGACTTCAAACCTTCAAGGACTGTGCTATGGTGAACTCCGAATGTGACAGCTAGTTCACGGCTAGATTGAAATGGATCCGATTGCAATGCGTGCTTCAGCTTGTCCAAATCCAACTCACGGGGTCTCCCAGAGCGATCCTTTTCATCGAGCGAGAAGTCATCTTTTTCGAAACGATGGAACCAATTGCGAATAGTATTGTAGTGAGGGGCATGTGTGTTGTACACATTCTTCAAGAAAGTTTCCGAATCCTTCATCGTGGTGTGAGATAGGAAGAGGTAAATCAAAACATGTCTGATGTGAATAGCAGTGGGAACAAACATATCGTTTCAATTACAGATGAGGAGCAGGGAAGGAGATGGGGACTTGTTTATATGGAAGGTTCTTATCACCTTGTTATTCACTAGAGTCGATATCATACACAGCCTCCATATACGAGAACAGTGATTAAACAAACAGAGTGACAAAGACTTTCCCGCCAACCTAATACAAAAGGAGACTTATAGATAATTTTGTTTAATGAAAAACGTTTGGCGAGTTGATCTACCCTGAACACTAGTAGAATGAAACCCTAACTTTCAACTTTGAGTCGATTTATCTCGGTTCCTATAAAAGATATAAAAAGTGTGTGAACTGATAAAATGTTTGTGATATTATGATAAACAATTTATCAGTTGGCAACTTTTTGATATCTTTCAAAGAAATCGAGATAACTTTCTTAAATGTTAAGGTCTCCTCTATTACAGGTTTTACGGTAAATGCATCAAAACCAGAAATCGTCAAAAGTTGTGTGAAATTTGGTTCTTGAACTTTTTTCCATTGACCAAATGTTTGGGTCATTCATCCACCTGTTCCTCATTGAATACACCCCCTCATCTCCTGACGAAACTCAATCAAATCCCTATTCAATTATCCTCGAACTCGAATTTTTCTCTAATGAACAGAAATCAAGTGCCTACTCAAAACACACAAAATTGTCAATTTTTATATTATTTATAGCCGGAATTGGAGATTCAGGGATTCTGGTGAAGGGTAATGAAAAGAGCTACGTGACGGATCTGAGGATTTTTAAAGCAATAGAATAAACAAAGAAAAGACAAAACAGGGAAGGAAAAAAGTGCAAGAAAGTCCAAGGTTTGAAATAATGTATTTTTACAACTACATTTAGATCAACTCCTCCTATTCAAATGTATCTAGTTTCATTTTGAACTTTTCTTTTTCTTTTCTTTTTTCCACTCAAAATTTGTCATTGTTTCTTTTTCTTTTTCTTTTTTTTTTCTTTTTCTTCTTTTCCCTCCCACGGAATGGAAAAAAATGAATTCTGAAGAATCTGGGGAACCCTCCAGGGATTCATCTCCAAAAAGGATTCATTTTAGGGGTTATTTCGCCTTTCCTTCTAAAATATTTTTTAGGGAAGAGGATGAAAAGAAAGAAGAAATAGAAAAAAGCTGCACCTTCTCAACTTCAGCAAAAAAAGAATTGAGCAAAATCACGGAAGTCCGGAAACGAATTGGTGGTTCCATGGGGGAATTTTGGTAGACGTTGACACCGAAGACATGGAAGAAGAAGAAGACGTCGTGACATTTAACACGAGGGTTTTCGTGCGCTTCAATGAATTGTATGAGCCATAAAAAGAAGCTGCTGAATGGCAATTTTTCAGAAAACTGGAGTTAAGCAGGGAAACTCGAACGTAGGTAGGGAGAAAACAGTTAAGTGTTGCAAGCTAGGGAAAGAATGCAAATAAGGATACTTGAAACTGGTAAATTTTAGAAAAAAACGGAAGAAAATACCAAAATCATGAGTCATAACTTTCTGCAAATTTCTAGAAAGGTCCGCGTTTTAAAAGCCTAATCCCAAACTAGAATTGTCCAAAAATGGAAACCATTACAGGGTCTCATAATTACCCGCACTCGTGATTGTACTAGCATAACACTTGAGTAAAGCATTGTACGGGACTCAAATTTGGAGTCCTAGAATTCAAACAATTCATCAAAAAATTAGCCGAGTTTCAAACTGTTTAATCAACTTTGAGCTGAGTTATCGCTTGTCAAAGTTGCTTTACCTCATGAAAATCGCAAGAAGCATTACTCCGCTCATGTTTGAACAATCATAACAAAACATAGATTTGAGGGCTCTCTATGGAAATTTCAGCAGTTTTGAATCAAACGTAAAGTTATAATTCTACCAGTTTTCGTGCTTCCCAAATACTTATGTCTGAAGATATACCCGTTTTTATCAGTCCGGGTATTTATGCGAAACACTGTAGTTTGAACTTTTGGGCAGCTATTCACTGTTTCAGAACTGTTGTGTTTCTAATTTACAAAGCAGATAACCCAATTTTTCTTTCTCTTCTGTGCCTTCAACTAATTTGAAAACTAGCAATTTTTTTAGAAAATCAGACACGGAAGATGTTTGCTGTAACTGTAACAAGCTAAACAACTAAATTATTTGAGTGATCTATACCACAAAATTGCACAACAGAAATACAAATTTTGAAACTCCGAAACATTTTAGATTCAAAATCGAAAACATGAGCTGATAAGCTATTCAGATCTCAATATAAATTGGAACACATATAAACTTTTGAAAAAATTAGAATTAAGACGATTTGATATTCAGAGATGGCTCGATTTGATATTCAGAGAAACTCATGAGTTTCTCAAAGTTTTCTCAAGATCGTTAATGTTTGGACAACCATAACGATACCTATACTTGATGAATCTTTTTGGAACGTTCAGTAGCTTTGATTCAAACATAGAATTCTATTTCTACCAATTTTCGTGCTTTCAAGATGCTTATGTCTGAAGATATTCCCGTTTTTATCAGTCTGGGTAATCGTGTAGTGTGAACTTTTCGAGGGTTAAAAAACAAGATTGTTCTGTTTCAGAAATGTTATACTTCGAATTTCTAAAATAGATTACCTCAATCAGAACACTATCCGAGGAGATAGAATTTTAAAAAGAAAATACTGAAAATCCACGGTGTATCTACTGCCCATCAATCAAAATATTGAAATATGTAATCAATACCAAAACTTTGTGAAATAGATATATAAATTTCTCAACTCTGAAAAATTGAGATTCAAAATCAAAGAACTGATAAATTTTTCAGATCACAAACAGAATTGGAAAACATATAAACTTTTGAAAAAGTGAGAAATCAGAAGATTTGATATTCAGAGATGACTGAGAAACTCATGAGTTTCTCAAAGTTTTCTCGAAATCGTTCATTTTTTAACAATCATAACAAAACCAATTTTTTCCGAAAATCCGGGCCGAAAATTCTGAAAAAACCCAGCCCGGCCCGTTGCAAGTATGGTTCATAATTGTGCGGCACCCTGTAGTGTGAACTTTTCGACAGTTATACAACAAGCTGGTTCATTTTCAAAACTGTTATATTTCGAATTTCTAAAATAGATCACCTCAATGTGAACACTATCTTGGAAGATTGAATTTTAAAAAGCAAATACTGAAAATACAGGGTGTATAACTACTACCCATCAACTAAAATATTGAAAGGATTTATACGAAACTTATGTGAAACCGAAATGAACATTTTAAAGGTGGGGGGACATGAAAAAAATAATGTTCTCGAAATTCCGTTCAAAGATGCCTCTCGAGGAGTTGAACTTGTGAGGGCGATGATTGAGGGTGCGGCGCCGCTACCGACTGAGCCACGCGGGCAAAGAGAAAGCGCACGCCCGATTGCATACATAAAGGCGAGGACGACAGCTGTACGCAGAGTGACATTAAGCGTTGTACACCGTGACGGTAGAATGCATACTCTAGCTACAAAAAAACTACAAAAAATCTCCTGTCCCCCCACCTTTAAGACAGAGTTTTTGATTCAAAATAAAAAACATGAAATGATAAACTTTTCAGATCACAAACTAAATTGAAAAACATTGAAATTTTCTGAAAAAGCAAAAATCAGAAGATTGGATATTCAGAGATGACTGACTTGCTCATGATTTTTGCGAAGAGTTCAAACATTTTGAGCTGAATTTTTGGGCAAATTTTTTGTCGTTTTCAAAATTTGTATGGCGTGTGGCAAAGGAACAAAATATATTGATAGAAGGAATAAAATGGAAAATAAGAAACGGTAAAATTTTGATCTGCACAAAATTGGTTTGCAGAGAGAACAGAAAAACAAATGATCAAGTTAATACGGGACAGAAGATCAAAAATAGGATGAATATGATGTTTGGGAAGGATTCTTCCAGAAAAAAACACAGCCCCGAGCCCAAATATTAATTTACAACGAAAACACAAAATATAATAGGGTCACAAGACGAATATAATTACGAGATTGGTGTGTTGGTGATGATGATGATGATGATCGGTGTTTTTTCTTGAAATAGACAAAAATAAACAAAAAAGTAAAGGAGGAAATTGTATACGAAATATCTTAAATCCTGGTAAAAAGTAGTGGGAGATCTGATCAAAAACCAAAGGAAGACGAAGAGGTTAAGGAGGATAAACGAACATTTTCATATACGTTTGCTTAGCTGGGAGATACGTGGGGGATACAAAATGGAAAGGAATAGTTGAACTTGTGTCCGTTTTAGACGATTCGTGTTTTGACCTGTTTAAGGTAGGCCTGGCACATAAAGGGGGTACAAGGAGAACAAAGCAATTTAGGGGTACAAAATCCACAATTCGGGGGTACAAAATTGAATTTTTCCGGTATTTTGTACCCCAAATTGTTTTGTATCCAAATGAACCCGAAATTTTTGTACCCTCCGAATTATTGCCAAAGCATAATTATTTTCTGGCCTATTTATTATTGTTTTCTGAAAAAATTAGAGTTAGAGAGTATTTTATGCGAAGTGTATACGGTATAGTGTGTCGTCTCGCGAGACTCAAGTTCAGCAAAAGTTCAGAAGACTCAGCAAATCTCGCAAAAATTAATCAAGCATTAATCAGTCCACCAGCCGCCGCTGCCGCCGCCGCCGCTGTTACGGTATTACTGTAGGTATCTTTAAGCGGCAAGCCCAAATAGCACATATTAGTTGGAGACACAGACAGTTTTTTGAATATCTGTCTGCGTCTCAACTCTAATTTCTTCAAAGAACGATAATGAAAATACCATTAAAAAATATGATTTTTTCTATAGTATTCATCGATTATGAAATACTTCACAAAGTAAACCGCGAAAATCGAAAAAAAATCACACACATACAAAAAAATTATCGAAAAACCTACAAAATCAACGAAAAATCGGAAAAAATAGGCCAGAAAAATTATTTCGAAAAATTGCTCTTTTAAGGATTTAGCGGCCGGACCTAAGCTTCGCAAACCCTCGGTTTTAGGCAAGAGAAATGATAGATCTCTAAAGTCCGTAAAGAGCAACAGGACCCAACTTTTCTTTGTACCTCCTTCAATAATTTTTTTTTCAAAATCGAAAACATTTCCAGGATAAAAATTTTCGGAGCTTTTTGAGATTTTATTTCTGGTGGTTCTCGGAGGAAACCTTCCTGTTCATCGGAGCATGTTACAATTCAATTGAATTTCAATTTCAGAATCCGCCATAAGCGGAAGTATAGAATATTCAGACTTTGGTTGTTTTTTCAAAGAGACGTTTTTAAGAGTTGAGGAGACCAAAAAAGGAAGGAAAAGGGAATATTTTTAGATCCTTGTCCTTCTTTTTTCTTGTTATTTATTAGTGTTGTTACACGCAGTGAAGATTAGAAGAGCATTCTGTGGAAGAACAAAAAAGGGAAAAGTAAGCCAGAAAAAATGTTTTGTGATTCTTCGTTTCGAAAATGAACATTGACTTCTTCTTCTTCTTCTTTTTCTTGTCTTTTTTCAATGAAGTGAGGAGGCCGAATTTGATTTATTCGGGGCGTCAGGATAGAATTCATGTGCAACATTTGCGGAATTTTTTGAATTTTTGCAGGAGAAGGAAGAATCAGAATGCCCAGAACAAAAGACACCGAGATTCTACAGAAATCCTCAAGAATCAGGAATGAGGAACGAGATCAAAGATGCGATACGAGAGGAGCAATCGTAAGATCATGTGGTTCTAGGGAAATGAACAAACTGAAAATGAGGTTATATAGTTTGGTTCTGGAAATTCCTGAAAATAATAAAATCAAGATCACGAAATCGAATAATTTGAAAGCATAAGACATTTCTCTGGAAAGACACGTACCACCTCAAAACATCCTGACGGGTCTGGAGTGGGTGTTTCAAATTGTTGGGTTTAAGAGTGAGGAGATGAACTAAATAATTTCCTCGAAATTGTGTTCATATAAGTCTCTCGAGGAGTTGAACTTGTGGGACGATCATTGAAGGCGCGGCGCCGCTACCGACCGAACCACGCGGGCGAAGCTAGAATGGCGGTCCGATGGCATACATGAAAGCGGGCACGATAACAATACGCGGGAAGAACACTAAGAATTTCACACCGTTACGTCAGAATGCACACTCAAAAAACTACAAAAAAACTATGTTCATTATCAAAGTAAGAACTTCAGTGACAATGTAACATCTATGAAACAGTCATCTCTAAATAAGCCAATAAGGGATTATCTGCATAAGCCCTAGAAAGGATAATTGGATGAATCCTTTATACTCTGTTCTGTCTAACTTGCAGAAAACAGGGGTTACATTTGTCAGAACGGAAACTTGGAGTTCAAATATTTTGGACTTTGACTAGAGTTTCATGAGTTTCTAGGCGCACGCATGAGTTGCAGAATATGAAAAATGTTTTCGATGAAAGTTGACGGAATTTTAGATGATCAAATAGAATGAGTGATAAGGAAGTGACAAGTTGAACTTATTCTGAGATCTTTGGCAAAACGCAGCTGAAATTCAATATTCAATTGATAGTAATGGCATTTGGCTGAGGAAGCTCCTGAAAATGTACAAAAACGCCAACGAGTGAAGTTTGAAAAGTGCAAATAGTGTTAATGATTTTCGGTGTTTGCAGAGTTCTTCAAAAAATGGAACAAGACACAAAACGTTTGGCATTTATTTCTGCAATATTACCCTTGTGGACGGAAATTCCAAAGGTTCTCCTACTAGTTTGAGATAACATTTTTTAGAAATTTAAAAGTAAGCTCCGCCCCTTTTTCTGTAGTCGCTAGGTTAATTTTGATATTTTCACTGTGTAGGTTTTCAAATTTCTCGACATAAGTCGTCGACAGTAGTCGACAAAGCATGATAAATCCATAGCTCATTTAGTTCTTATCATTACTCTTATCATTTTAGTATGGTATTAAGAATCGGAGCTATGAAAGAGAAATGACAGTTGCCGTGGCCATAGGTCCCTCAACGATAACTACCGTAACAAACCTCTAGAAAAAATACTGAAGATGAAAAACAGAACACTGACAAAGTTTCTCCAAAGAAAAAAAACAAAAACAAAGTTTTCCAGAAATTCCGTAATCTCTGTGATTCCTGGATAATGCGAGCTCATCTCATTGGCATCATCATCCAGTCTACGTACTTCTATAAAAAGTGAACAGAGCCCCCCCCCCCCCCCGAATGACTCCAGAAAAGGCGCAGCTCCCCTCATTCTTTTTTCGTTTGCTCCTAAAAAGTTTTGCAGTTCTTTGATTCGCGGATTTGCGCATCACCGCCTCGTTCTTTCTCTGATCTCTGACGTGTTTTTACTTGCTCCTCATTTCGAAAATGGACCAAAATTGGGGGTGAAAGGGAACACTGTTTATCCGTTGGACCTTTTGTTTGTGTGTGAAAATGGAAAAATTCGAAGAGCAACCAGTTTGGACTAATTAAAGTTTTGAGGGATTTCCTAGAAATCATAAAAAATAAAAGTCAAATTATTAGTGAAATTAAAACTTTTCTAAACAATTCCTGTTTCGTAATAACTGTAGATAAATTTAAATGTTTTATAAGCATTAGATACGGATTGGTCTCTGTTAAAATATTTTTAGAACTTGAGACATATCCCCACCTACAAATGGATTTCTGGTCAACGACAAATTATCAATTGATGAGATTATTATCTTTTCGAAAGCGCAATGACGCTGAAGAAAACCAAACATCTTGAATTAAAATATTAGGATTAAAGAGGTCAAAATATCTTCTATATTATGTAAATGGTCAGATGGAAAAATTGTAGACCAGAAAAAACAAATTGATTAAACATACATTTCATAAAATTTGAAAAAAAATTTATTCTAATAATAAGAGGCAATGGTTTAGTGGTATTCCAGATATTTATATATGTTAACACTAGGCTGAAGCAGTAATTAAAAAGGCATGACTTTTTATTATTCAAGCTTGATTTTAAGATTTTCAGACTTTCAAGTTCATAAAAATTTGCATGGATTTTCTTCTTATAAAAATTGTTCTTTGAAAAAGTTTTACAGTTGCATAATCATTTCATGAGCTGAAACATTCAAGTTAATTTTCAATGATCTATGCGGCGTCTTTTGTGAATACTTTCTACTATTTCTTTGAAACTTATTTTACGAAGAAAATGCTGAAATTTCAACTTTGCCGAAATATGGCGAAGAGTTCCAGATATGATAAGTGCGAGATATGAGAATTTCAGTTTTGGTAAGTTAAAATTTTAAGTTTTCAGAACGTCTATGTTTTTATCTAACAAATACATTCTGGCGATACTAAAATGATTTTATCGATCTGCTCTGAGCATCCTTCATTTTTAGTCTATGCATTCAGTTTTGCTCATTTTTGAACTTATAAGCATCCATTATTTTTCGACTTTCCGGGTAAACTTTTTGCAGAGTTTTAAATATTCTCTGTTTCTTCTTGAACTCATATACCAATTCGGAAAACAATAAACTATTCTATTTATGGAGAGAAATATATTATTATTCTGTTGCAAAAAATCGGAGCTGTGAAAGCGAATCGCTAGTGGTCAAAACACCAGGTAATGTGTCAAAAAATGAACATTTTTCAGTTTAAAGTAGTTGAGAAATGATTTTTTGAGAGTAAATGATTTACAAAAGTAAATTTCATGAATACGGCCTTGGGACTGAAACTACCATGACTTAAAAATGTTTTCATAATATTTAGAAACACTCTTTAAAATTAAAATATTCAGAAATATTCAGGTTACGATAGTTTTGGGCTATCGACCTTGGACCACGGCCACCGTCATTTCGGTTAAATAAAATATTTTATTCTAAAAATGTGTGTTTAACTCAAAGTCAGAAAAAAGCTGGAAAAAAGTGCAAAGGTCAAATACTTCCTCCACACATTAATCTTATTAACAAAGTCCTCCACCTCTACCAAGATGATGTCGCATTTTCTTCGTCTGCTTCTTTTTCTTGCTTTTTTCGCACATTTTAAATAATTCCAAGGGGTTTTTCTTACTTCCGCGTCTTCTTGCATTCGTTTTTCATCTATTCTGAAAGTAGATAATTACCGAATGATGCATACTTTTTCTTCAAGTCTAGACTATTTTTCTTCAATTGATCCACGAGATGAATTCCTTTTTTCTGTTATTCTTTTTTCCCTTGAAAATAATAAATCCCTGAAGAGTGAAAAGTTAAGACTGAGTTGGTCATGACACCCATACATAGTTCTTGATTTTTGTTTCTCTAAAATTGAAATTCATTTTTTTTTCACTGAAAAAAGGGGAAGGAAATGACAGAGAAAATGTCTCTGGGGAGATGGAATATTTGTGATGGATGGATGGAAACCCGACAAGGAAGATGGAGAAAAAACAGTTGGAGACCGGAGGAAGAGGTTTTTGAAAAAGAGGGATTCAGAATTCGGGTAAAATGGTATTTTTGAGGAATTCGATAATTTTGGAAACTGGGGTAATTCCAGGAGGAACAGCAACAGATCAGTCAGCTGAATAATTTTAATAAAATATTACCGAAACATTTAAAACTATTAATATTATGTTGAAGCTTTGATGTTATTGAATTTTCGTGGCCCGGCTGTTTGAAGGAATTTTGAATAACGGACTTTGGTCGCAATTTCTTCCATTTTTTCAAATCTTTATTCTCATTTAATTTTCACGAAGTTTTGAAATTTTTTGTCCAGTTTTCTAATACACAGGTGATTCGCGAACAATCCGTTACGGACGCTCGAATCGTGTTCTTCAAAGATATCCAACCCAAAAGTTGCCATATCTCTTCTCTCTCATAATCAATCATTTTGTGAATTCACGTATTAGCACACAGTACTTATTCATACACACACCCCGATCGGTACATCTTCTTTCGTTTCCCCCAACTGACTCCTCCCCATTTTTTCGTCAAATGGATCAGTTGATTTAGTGTTAAGTGATACACGCTGCTTCTCAATGAGGCTTCTGCTTA
>NC_013489.2:10004879-10016104 GCF_000004555.2 Caenorhabditis briggsae
ACGGATCCGTTTGGTCATGATTCGCAATCGGATCGGATACGGAGCTCGCAAACGGACAGGATACGGATCAATCCGAATAATGTACTGCTATTTACTGAAAACGGTTCGCGTGCGGTCCGTATGCGGTTCCTATTTCAACCGCGCGCGAACGCGACGCGTCCGTAACGGACCCGTTCGCATTTTACCTGTGTAACGGTTTTCTCAGATGCAATAATTATATCTATGAACATCGCGATATTAGATTTTTAGAAAACTTTTGAACTACTTTTCCAAGACAATATAATACGTATGCTGAACCATCGCTAACTGTCAAATTCAAGACACAACCGGAAGGGCCACCGAAAAAGGAGAGCGACGAAGAAGACACCGAAGAATTCTGAAGACACCAACAACCGCCGAAGAATGAGCGCCAGAAAATAAAATCACAACAAGGAATTAAGTTCACGAAGTTCACAAAGTTTGGACATGACGAAGCCGACTCGTTGTATCTTGTCCCGTCTCATTCGGAATCTGAAGTTTAGCTAGTTTATAAAATAGAGATTTTTTTTTCAATTTCAGAAAATTCCCGTTGCTCCCCAATGGCAAGAAATTTCCTCACCTTCTATTTGCTATCCCTATCATCTGGATTTAAACGGAAGCTGTCCTCGTAGTTCTAGAAATTGAGAAACCCAGGAAGCCATGCTCCTGTAAAAGATATGCTTCCTTTGTTTTTTAAATTTTTAAAATTTCTCTCATTTTGTTATCACTGGTTTCTTAAACTATCATAGTTTAGAATATCATAGTTTTCTAATTGCCCTCGAAAAGGTGCCAAGAAGTTGTCTATCAAAATTTTTTCAAAAAGGATTTTTCAAATAAAAAAGAGCGACCCAGGAAGACGTGATTTCCGAACCTAAGAAAGTCCAAACTTAACCAATTCCCATTTTCTCTCCTTTCTTTCCATTTCGTTAATCCTGCTCACGTTGTTTCGCTGCTCCTCATCACGATTTCGACTAGCCCCAATCTTACCCCGTGACGTTCGGAATCTGAAATTGAGCTAGTTCATGAAATACCAATGTTTCCTTTTAGAAAAATACCATTTCCCTCATTCACAGTAAATTCTGACTGAAAATTTCTATTTTCTCTCCTTTCATTCGCTACTACTGCCATCTGCATCCCACGTCATCAAACTCCTGGATCAGATTCCTGGAAGTTGCAGCATCCCGGAAACCAAGCAGACTCTAGAAAAATAAATTTTGAAACTCAATACCGAGCTTCTGTTTTTTAATTCTCATATTTTACCCCATTTTGATATTTCTGATTTCTTGAATTAGCAATTTTGTTATTTCTAATCGAAAGTTGTTGAGAAGTTGTGTATCAAAAATTTTACAAAAGGTTTTTGAACATTTTTATTGAAAAATTAACGGCCCAGAAGCAGAATTTCTGAACACCAGAAAGTTTCAAATTTTACCGATGCCCATTTTCTCACATTTCATTCCATTAAAGTTTGACTAGCAATTCCTACTTCCTCACCTTCCATTCCGTTTTCCTATCATCTGGATTCGAATGGAAGCTGCCCTCGAAAACCTGGAAGTTGAAGAATCCCGGGAACCAAACTGCTCCTGGAACTTTGAAAACTAAATACTACTTGTTCTTTTTTTTTCCCATTTTCTCACCTTTCATTATGTTTCGTCTTTCCTGCTGTCATGATCCTCCAATCCTCGAATCTCCATTTGTCAATCGTCGAAATCGTCCTAGAAGTTGTCCTCGAAGTCCTGAAAGTTGGAAAAAATTCGACTAAAAATAAATTCTTTTTTCTTCACCTTTCATTCGCTGTTTCCTGTCATTTAGATTTGAATGGAAGCGGTGATCGAAGTTCAGGAAGTTGGAGGATCCCCGAATACCAAACAGTTGTCGCCGAATTCCTGGAAAATGAAGCACCCCGAAAACCTAGCCTGAAATTGAACGTTGGAAACTGAGTACTGATCATCTCTTGTTTTTCTAAATCCTGAGTTTCTGAATTTTGCCCCCCATTTTGTCAGGCTTTCACGGAGGTCAAATTGAATTGACTACCGTAAACGCTGTAACAGGTGGGTTTTAACTTTGAGCCAATTTATCTCAGTTCCGGTCAAAAATATAAAGACGTTGTTAACTAATAAACTGTTTATCCTAACATCAAAAACATTTTATCAGTTGACACATTTTTGATATCTTGCTAGAACTTTTGGTTTTAATTGTATTGTGTTTGTTGCAGTTTCAATCAATTCGAGTTCTGTTACAGAAAAATATTTCACCCCCAATTTTTTGTTGATCTCATGGTTCGATCAAACGGAAATCACTGAATACTATTTCTGATGAATTTTAAATTGGAAAATCATAAATCCGTAAAGTTTGTGAAACTGGTGAACATAAAATCCCATTCCTGAACCTATGAACTTGCTTTCCAAAAACTTAACAGTCAACAGATGCTTCTTCATTCAAATATCACCAAAAATATATATAGAATTTAGAAATTAGAAGCCGTGGAGGTCTTCGACTTCATCGAGCTCTTCTTTTCGTTGTTAGTCGTTGTCTCCTTTGTGTACAAATCTTGGACAGTTCCAGAATGAGAAACCGATGAAGAGGATTTGGCCTGAAAATCAATTTTTCGATTGTGAGATTCAAAATTCGATTGTGAGATTCAAAACTGATATCTCACTCCAAGAATAAGACGTCTATTGCAACTGAGAAGAGCCATCGGAAGAGCAATTTGAGGAGCACATGAGACGATTTCATCGATTCGGTTGAAGAGACCATTGAACGTTTGGTTTTCCATTGCAAAGAGCATGCACAAATGGACTAGAAGGGAGAGCTGAAAAGAGGAGCTTGGGGCGCTTAGGGAACAATACATCAGATTCCTGCCAACTTGGAAAACATTTACAATTTCATTGAAACAGTAACAGAATGTAAGGAAAATTAGTTTCGATTTAAGATAATCGTTCAGTAGTTTCTTACCGTGTAGGTCACCAAAATAAGCATTCCAATCTTCAAAGTTCGTCTTTCGGCTTTATCGATAATCTCCTTCGTTTTATCACTAATCACCAGAAGTCTCTTTTTTCGAAGATTATTGTATGCTACTACATAAAACACAATCGAAGACAACGGGAAAACATAAACAGCGATTGTCAGGGGCTGAAAATATTTTACTAGAGAAATAATTATCTATTTCTTACCTCAGCCATATCACTAGCCATCATCTGAATGGTATTGGTTGCTTCATCGTATCGGGTGTAAACTCCGCACATTTTCTGGTAGACGACGGAAAGAGCAAGAGCAAGAAGAGCAGCACAAGTGAGAGTACCACGAACAATCCAGCATCCCCAGGCATTGATCACTTTATTTGGCCAGACGAGAACCATCATTCGATTGAGACCAGCATAAAAGAGCCAGATTGAAGAAGCGATGCAGGTGAACATGTTCACGATCAGGATCAGTTTTATGTACCAGCATTCCTCAAAGTCGTCAGCCTGAAAATTTTACGGTTTCAGTACAAACAACAATCCTCGGAAAATATGATTCTACTTTACTTTCCAGATTCTTGAACTTTCCTAATGTTGGATTTTTCCTTTTAAAATTAGATTATTTACAAACCAGTCGGTATACGCCCCCTGTGGAGGGCTCAACCTCCTGGCTTCCGTTTACTATATCTTACAATTAAACTTCCCATATTTCAAATTTCCGAATTTTCGAAGTAATCAAAATTTTTTAATATTTGGTTTTCCAAATTTTCAAAATTTCCAAACTACTGAAGACGGAATTTTTGAAGGTCTTATAATATGGAGTATGTGAATTCCCGGTTTTTTGAAATTTTAAATTTTTGGATATCTGAAATTCAGGATCACTGAAGTTCCTGGTTACCCGTTCCGAATTTCGAAAATTTTCCGTTTTGAAAAACAATTGCGTCCCTACGGGGCTGCATATCCTGGCTCTCACTTACATTGTCCGTAATTATATGAGAAAATGTTTAATTTCAGTGTTTCTGAAATTCGAGATAGGAAACTCAGAATTTCGGTAATTTCGAAGTTAAACATTTCGGAATTAGTCCGGAAATTGGAAATGTAAGACATTCGGAAAATCAGAGATTAGTAAATTTTGAAAATCGGAAGTATGAAAGTTTTAACTTCGAAATCTAGAAAGTGTTTCAACTTTCCGAAAATCTGAGTGTCTGAAATTTTTGTATTTAGTGTTTCCGATTTTCAGGAACTTAAAAAATCAGAATTTCTCATACTTACTAAATGCCGAGCCGACCTGAGACGGCTCTGCTCGATGTATGTCATTTCGATAGTTTAGAAATTGAGAGAGTTCGAACTCGGAAGTACCCTAATCTAGATTTTCTAAATTTCCTATATTTCAAATTTCCAAATTTTTAAATTTACTGATTTCTGAATTATCAAGAGTCTTGCTTTCCATGTACCCAATTCTCGAACTTCAAGATTTCCGGATTTCTGAATTTTCAATTCTTATTTCTGCTAATCAGAAATTTGGGAACTTCTGCCTCAAAAATCGGGAGTTCGAAATTCGGAAAAATAGAAATACAGAGACCTAGAAATAGAGAAATTCCAGAATGACTGGACATCTCCCGCTCATTATGCTCATAATTATGCAAGGAAAATATCAAATTAGTGTGTTTTTTCGAGTTTCGGTTTGTTTTTTTTTTTCAGGCCACGGCTCTCTGGGTTCAGAAATTCAAGCATTTGAGAACATGTAAAAATTCGAAATTCAGAAGTTCAACTTTTCAAAAGAACACAGTCTCGTCAAAAAGTTTTTGGAACTTCGGAAATTCAAAAATTTAGATTTAAGAATTAGAAATTTCTAAACTTCGAAAACTTAGAAACTCCTTTGGAAACCGTAAAAGTTAGAAAAACGGAAATACTAATTTTTTGTAAATTTGGTGAATGAGGTCTCAGAAATTTATATATCCGAAGTTTGAAACCCTGAAATTTTGAGTAATCCAGAAGAGCCGCTCTTATTTTGCCATGCATTCTTTTTTTTCTCACTGTTTCAGAATTTTTTCTCTCTTTCAAATCTTCAAAATCCAGACTGAAATAATTCTTCGACAAAAACACCGTTCTCTCACTTTCAGAAATAGCGTGGATAAGAAAAAAATTTGGGTGGTTAGACGGGGATGACGTAAATATTTCTTCAATATTTTTCTCGAAATCTAGAAATGGAAGAACGTCTCCAGAAGACGTCAGAAACGAAGTTTCGGAAAATAAAATATGCGGGCATCATCTCGCTGCTATTTTGGGTTATCTGTGAAATTTTGGGAAATTTTGGTCCATTATTGACTCCTCTAGGCTAGGTGATACGGGAACACCGGACACACACACACACAGAATTTGGTGATTGTTAATAGTAAAGATAATATTCTCAAAAAATTAAATACTGTAATAATTGCATATGAAACAGTAAACATTTCTAGTTTTCCAGTTCTAAAACCGATACATGGCTTTATTTAGAAACAAAAAACTTTCTTCACAGAGTTCAATCTTATTAACTTTCTATGCATAGGATTCTCAAGTCATGTCTTCATCTCAAACTGAAATCTTATTCTGAGACAACGTCACTACTTCAGGTCCAAAAAACACCCGTACTACATAATTGATTAAATTACTCATGCTGGCGCATGAATAATGATTATATTACCGAATGTCAGAACATAAGGATAACTGAACTTTGGTGGAGATTTTTGGTTAGAAGACTTAAGCTCCGTTTAGTTTACCGTAAAACCTGTAATAGAAGGAACCTTACACTGCCAGTTTTGAGCTGATTTTCCTGGGCTCCTATGCAAGGTATCAAAAATGTGTCACCTGATAAAATGCTTGCTTTATTACGATAAAAAGTTATCAGTTGACAGCATTTTATATCTTTGACAGAAACCGAGATAAATTGGCCCAAAGTTAAAAGTTAGGGGCCGTTCTATTACAGGTTTTACGGTGTACCCTATTTAGCTTATACCTACCGTTCTATCCATCATTGTCGCCAAAGTTCCCAGCGCATTCACTGCTACAAAACAGGTAAAGGTTCGCATGATAATGTAGAAGCAAGCCTGCAAATAAAGTGCAGTTTTATGACCCAGCCGAGTATATTCATTTTATGAAGACTCATTAAAAATTAAAGTTCTAATTTGGTTTCCGAGTTTTAGAGCTGCCCAAAACTTTGACCTTTGTAACATTCTACTAGGACTAATTTTTTTTGAAAAAAAAAAATACTTGAAGAATTGAACACGAAACAGTAAAAAACCTAGAATTATTCAAAGTTTTAGGACTATGAGAAATTTACAATATTCCGCCAGGATTCCAACAAACAGTTGTTTTAACTTGAAGAATTGAACACGAAACAGTAAAAATTCAAAAAAAAAAAAGTTATCTCATTCAAAACCTACCTTATATTCTGGTCTGGTAGCTCTCCAGAGAACCAAAAACACGGAAACATTTAGAAAAACGATGAAGACATTCAAAATAATTTCGAAGATGAACATCCCATACTCGACACTTGACAACCATTTCGGAGCCGGAGAACTCGTCTCTCCATAGCTTCCAGATGGAATCATTGGCCAGCCAGGAGCTACTGTAGCAGATACAGTACTCCCGGTTTCGGTGAATTTCATAAACATCTTTAGTCGATGTTTGAGTGAGAAAAAGTGAGAATTCTTGAGCTCGATCAGGTTATTTTATAGTGAGTAAGGGGGTGTCTGGCGTTGGCATTGGTAACCGATTGCATTTTCGGGCGGTAATTTGTTTTTTTTCTCGGGGCTTTTTTAGCTGACTTTGCCGATTGGGAGGGAAACTCGTGATGGTGATTTATGTTGCAACTCAATCAAAGAATAAAATATTTGATTGAGTAAGTCCATGTTTGTGGGCGAATATTGGAAACATTTGCAGAGAGAAAGGATAAAGATCGTAGTGTTGTTTGTGCATAATCCATCGGAATCAAAAAACGGACAGGAAATTTAGAAAATTTCGGGAAAATTGCATGAATAGAATGGCACATTTCTTGAAGAATGTGTGAAACAGAAATATCTAGAGCAAATTTTGGTTCAGTGATTTCCAGACGAGGAAAACGTCAATGACAGGTGTAATTTAACTGAAGGTGTTCTGATATTGAATTAAACGCTATTCTGAAAATGAGTAAAGTCTAGACACAACAGCAACAACATTACTTTTGTCTAGTCCTTTTGAAAAATCGAAAATTCTGGCACAGAGTCCAAGTCTGAAAAAACAGGGTCGCGGTTTTTTGAACAGAACATTTCTGAGATTAGTAGAATTTGGCGTCCTGTCGGCCCTAGAAGTTTCTGGGTGGCTGAGCTTATTTACGAAAGAATGAGCGGTTTGGTCCAACATACCAACGGCCTGGGCCGCTGCAGCTGTCCTCCTCCACCAAAATTCAAACATGACCTCAAAACCTGGATCAACTTTCATTTTTTCAAAATCTCACTTCTTTGAGTATTCCAAAATTCTGGTCATCTCGAAGGGAAACTTTATTTCAAACATTCAGAAACAAAATTAAAACCTGTTTCACATTTCGAAGAAATCAAAACCTCTTTCAAATTTATTCAATGGGTCCTTTTCCATTGACTGTGTTCATATTGAAATGTGATTCCTGGCACATTCAATGAAACTCCAAAGTTTCTCTGCAAAGAATATCGTTATTTTTCTCGAGCATAAACAACGCTCAATTATTGAATTTATTTCGTATGATCCCTTGCAAGAAGTCTTGACAACCCTAACAAGTTTATGTCCTCGAGCAGAATATTACGAAATCCCGAAGATTTTTGTGATTTTTTTCAGTTTCGTGAAGGCGGAGGTGTGGATGTCAGGAAACAAGCACGAGAATCATTAGCCGGATGTAAGCAGTTTGATTAAATCAGAAGTTATGAGTGAAGTTAGAAATAGACAATAGCAAAAGGAAAGAACATCAAAGTACAAAATCTGGAAAGAGATGACTCAACAAAGAGAGATCAGAATGGTAGGTACAATGGGAAAATTCCAGAAACTCGAGAATTAGAAACATCCAACTTCGCTCGTTACATGGTACATCGTTGACTTTTGTTAGTCAACGTTTTCAGTATTTTTGTTTTTAAAATTTAAAACGGTGTACTGTAAGGGTCTCAATAGAATCTCGATATCTTTTCAGGAACAGAAAACGACGACTGAAATGCTATTATTTTCCAAAATATTGATACATTACTCAATGAATATGTGAAACAGGAATACGTGCAGAACATTTTTGTTTAGTGATTTCCAGTCGAATACGTCAATGACAGGTGTAATTGATTTGAAGGTGTTCTGATATTGGATCGAACACTATTCTGAAAATGGGGTGTAGACACAACGACATTACTTTTGGTCTCGTCTTGAAAAATTGAAAATTCTAGAAAAATTCCAGCGAAATCTCTCTAAAAACAGGGTTTGAATAGGATCTCAAAAACTGGATCAAAATTTACCAAAATTTCAAATCTTTCAATATTCTAAAATTCAGGTCATCTCGAAGGAAAACTTCATTTCAAACATTCAGCAATGCAGTAAAAACCCGTTTCAAATTTGGCACAAATCAAACCCTTTTTAATTTGTTTAATTGGTTTTGTGAATTGAACTCTAGCGGCCTACAAACACAATGCGGTCTAGGAATCGAAGTCATCGCCTAGAGACCCAACTTGTGGTCTAGGGATGGAGGTAATGACTCATCTGCTCCCCAACAATCAATGATCACAATTTTAGATGCACCCATACTTCGAAATTGCACAACTCTGAATATTCTCAAATTCATATCATCTCGAAGGCAAACTTTTCCTTTTTGAAACATTCAGCAATACAGTGAACACCTGTTTCAGATTTTTTCAGAAATCAAAACCCCTTTGAAACTATTCTAATTCGTCTGTTTCCATGAGCACTGTTCATATGGAATCCATGTGATTCCAGGTACATTCAATGGGATTCGAAGGTTCCTCTGCACAAGAAAATTTTTATTTTTGTCGAGCAGAAACAACGCTTAGTTATTGAATTTATTCCGTATGATACCTTGAAAATCCTAACCAATTTGTGTCTTCGAGCAGAAATTTACGCAATTCGGAGGACTTTTCTGTGAGACGGAGGTGTCTGAGAATCAAGAGACTAGCACAGGAACTATTAGCTGAATGTAAGAAGTTTGATTAAATCAATAGTTGTGATTGAAGTTAAAAACCCAGAATAGTAGAAGGGAGAGAACATCAAAATACAAAAACCCGAGGAGATGACTCAAGGATGAGAGATCAGAATGGTCGCTACAATGTAAAAATTCCAGAAGCTGGGGAATCAGAATAAACCAACTTCACTTGTTCATCATTGACTCCTGTTACCCAGACTAACAAAGTTTTTTTTCCATTTTATGAAGCTCATAAAATGGAAAAATATTTTTCATTCAGAGGATTTCTCTATATTTTAAAGGAGCCTGCCGGGCTTTTTTCCAGAATTTTCTCGGTCCAGGTTGCCTGCCTCTTTCAAAAATTTTCAGAGTCAGTAAAAAAGTTCAAAATTTCTGTCAAATAACACATTTGCGCAGAAACCTGATTTTTCAAGAAAGATCTTTGAGGTTATCTGTAGTTCTATACAGTCAAACTGTAAAATATCTTCAACAGATTTTACTTGGAGCAGACTTCTAAACATTTCCGTTTCACTCATGTTATTTAGGGCATGGTCTTTTGGATTATTTTTTTTCTTTGTATACAAATCATTATTCAGATACCTGTTTTCGGGAAATCTCCTTCTGGAAATCCGAATAGTTTTTCGTAGAATATTTCTTTGTGTGAGCAACAGAAACGTTTGGGTTTCGCTAGTATCTCCAGAGGTTTTCAAAAACATCCAACCTCTGATATTTGAGCAGCACTGTATTTTTATGATCCGTTTGTATTCAATTTTCGTAATTCTATAGCGCCGACAATTTGCAAAAATATGGACTATGCAAACTAATAAAAGATATCGATATTGCAATTTCGGTATAAAAATCGAGCCGCACAAAGCACTTTGGTTGGTGGGAAACGGATAACATAAATAATCATTGCATACAAACGGATCATAAAAATACAATGCTGCTCAGTTATTGCTATCAGACGCTCAATTCCTTATTTTTCGTGAATCGAAAAGGAACTAGCTCGAGAAATACTCCCACAGCCCTGATGAGTCCTAAATAGAACATTTGAAAAAGTAAACAACAATATAGTTCAATTTGATGTCATTCGAACTGAAATACTCTTCTTTTGTGATTGATATCTCTTCTTCTACCTTCGTCATTTTAATTCGAAGCAATTTTAACACCAACTTATTCAAAGAAGTATCATTCTTGGCAACGGATTCAGATTCAGAAGAGATTTACAAATAGTTGTAAGCCTCTGACTAGATTTAAGACTAGTGGTAAATTATTAGCTGGATGTAAGCTTAATTGAACAGTTTGATTGAATCAAAAAAATGTAATTGAAGTTAGAAATCGAGAAATCTGGAAGGAGATGACTCAAGAAAGAGAAGTCAGAAAGAGAAGAGAGGCCATCGCACAACATTGGGAAGTTTTCAGAAACTGGAGAATCAGAATCATTAACTTCATTTGTGGTACATCGTTGAATTCTGTTACTCAGATTGACAAAACTTTTTATTTTACGAATTTTCGCTTTAAAATTTTAAGACTTTTTTTTCATTCTCCATTCGGGCCGGACGGGCATTTTTTCAGAATTTTTTCTACGGTTTCCAGTAATCATTTCCCACGTTTTTATAAAAGTTTTAGGAGTCAATAAGGCATTTTTGAATGCTGCCAAATAAATGTTTTAATAGGTGAAATTACTCCCAAATAATTTTTCAGTTTCAGTCATGTTTTGTTTTTGCTGTAATTCAAGAACCCCTGTTTGATACTGTTGTTTGTGCGGTACTGTTCAATGTTCAATATCTTCTCAGAAACAAAAAAAGATTAGAAGTTTTAGATTTCCTAACGTATCGAGCATCTGATATTTGAATAACAGTGGTTTTTTTATCCATTTGCATTCAAGGTTTTTAAGTTTATAGCGCCGACCGTTCACCAGAATATCGACTATTCAAACTAATAAAAGATATAGGTAATGCAAGTTCGGTACAAAAATCGAGCCGCAATATGCACTTTGATTGGTGGGAAGTGAATAATATAAATACCGTAAAACCTCTAATAGAACGACACCCGGATCGTCCACTTTGAGCCTATATATGTCATTT
>NC_013489.2:10023581-10079747 GCF_000004555.2 Caenorhabditis briggsae
CTTTGAGCCATATATGTCATTTTCTGTGAAAGATATCAAAAAGTGGCTAACTAGTAAAATTTTGCTGATATCCTGATAAACATTTTACTAGTTAACCACTTTTTGATATCTTTCAAAAGAAATGAGATAAATAGGCTCAAAGTGGACGATCCGGGTGTCGTTCTATTAGAGGTTTATCATTGGATACGGTAATCATTGGATACAAACGGATCATAAAAATACAGTGATGCTCAGTTACTGCTCTCAGGCCTCAATGCCTTCATTCTATTAATAGAAGGGCTCTACACCTTTAAAAAGATTTTTGTCCTTTTACTTCTTTTTCTTAATACTTTCAGGTGGAACTGTACAGCCTTAACCTAATTCCGTTTTTCTCTTTAAAAATGATTTTCTGTTTCAAAAACTTTTCAAAAAAAAGTTTTGGTAAATTCTTGTTAATTCCTGTGTCTTTCACGATTCAGAGCTACTGCTTACCAGTCAGAAGAATAATCCCATAACTCGGATTATTCCAAAATAGAACAACTAAAAAAGTAAACAAAAATAGAGTTCAATTTGGCATCATTTGAACTGAAATATTTCTTTTCTGAACAATCAAACATTCTACCTTCGTCATCCACATTAGCCGATTCTGTTTGTGAATACAATGTTCCAGAATAGAGTCAGGAATAAATAAATACTATGTCATCAGGAGCAATTTTGACCTCAACTTGTCAACATGATCCTTTTTGACATCTGATTCAGATTCAGAAGAGATTTACAGCTAGTCGTAAAACTCTGACAACTATAAATTTTAACGCTTTAGCTTCCTAATAGCAAAAAGTTTAGATCCGTCTAAAATATAACACCTGTGAAGTCCCAAAGAACAAATAACGTTTTTTTTTGTTTCGATTAATAAGATGGAAGGAACCATAAACACATCCCTTTTCGTTTTTCCTAAACTTTTCAAAAAAATGTATCCCGCCAGCCGAATTAGAATTTAGTCACGCATGTGTGATACCTCTTCTTCACTTCAAAAAGTTTGCTGTCTCCGCTTTTCTGATAATTTTGGCATTAGTTAAAATGTAATCACATGTGTTTAACAAGTAGTTTCATATCTTCACTTTTTGAGGCTGTGTAGCTCTTTTGAAGTTGGAGTTTGAAGTTGTAAACTTTGATTTCTAGCTGAAAAGGTTCAGGAATTCTGAAAATTCCGAAATTGGAGCAATTCTGAAAAAAAAATAGCTAGAATCCACGTCTTCAGTAACTGTTTAGACCTTAAAGCTCCCCAAACTAGCCATTGCATTTTTGTATGTTTTTTTCCCACATTTAATTGGTTCAGCAAATATACGGAATCATTTCAAAGCAGATGGTAGCATTTTGTTTGGGAAGTTCAAACTCATTCATAAAGTTTTATTGGTCTTTTAACGATTTTCTCCCCTTTTTTGACATTTTTATTTGTTTGTCACAAGTTTTCATAGCATTCTCCCTCTATTCCATATCGCTAATTATCCCTTGCTCTCTACTTTGAAGTAGAGATTTTCACTCCCCTCAACAACTTCTGCCACTTTACTTTCATTCCAGTAACTATGTCAACTGCCCAAAAACCACCTCCATCCGGAGGAGATCTTCTTCGTTCTCTTCTGATGGAACCAACCATTGCTTCTCAAAAACTCAAGGATACGGTCATTCAAACTCTCGGGATCCGCGAGCAACCATCAGTATGGACCCGGCCATTCGTTTCCACCAACGCCAATTACCAACCAGTTCCGAATTTCCCAATCAAGTATCACTACATGTACACCGACGTTGCCGCGATCCCTTTGCATCATTTTTATAACCCATCGCTCTACAATGGAGCCAAAATCGATGTCGACGACTATCTCCCACAGTGTGATCTCTACTGGCTCCGCAAGACATACGAGAGAGATCTCTATAAGAAAAAGCAGCAATTGAAAGGTAATTTAGAGTAAATAGAATTTTAACACAAAATATTGAAGCGGAATTCTTGAAAAAATCGAAGCTTTGAAAAAATATTTTTTCGAAATCTACCCATTGAAATTTCAATTTTCTGGACTTTGAATTTTTAAAACTTATCCCTGTTTCATAAATTTGTATTAAGATCCAGGAAAGTATTGAGAAATTATTTATTCTTCTATACATCTTTGTACGTTTAAAATTGTTTCTAAAATTTTCGAAACAATATTATTCTGACACAAAAAAGAGCAGTGGAAGACAAACGTCCGTGGCCGAAGGCCTCACAACGACAACTACAGTAACCTAAAATTTTTTCATTTTCCGGATTTACTTTCTTGATTTTCGGGTGTTTTCAATCAATTTTTCATCATCAAAAATTTTTATTTTCGCGCTTTTGTTGAGAAAAAAAAACCGAAAACTCTACAAGTCATTGGATACGGAAAATAACATTTTACGTTGCGTTAGGTGTCGTTGTGGGATTTTCGGCCAGCGCCAACTTTTCCACAGCTGCGATTTTTGTACCAGATAGCTAGCCCACTAGCCCCTATAACTAGCCCCTATAACTCCGATCGTATATTTTTCAGGTTTCCAATGACTTCCTGCTCCAACACCTCTTCTGATCTTCTCTTCTGAACTTCGACCAACCCGCCTCAACTTTTTATCCCAGCTTTCTCCTAAAAATTATCCCCAGCTAACAATCTCGCTCACTGTTCCCTTTCTTTTCATGCACCGTATATTTCAATCCTCGCAATTTTACATGACTGAAATTCAACCCATTATTCTAATAATAAGCAGCTAACCTTCGCGTTTTCATGGATAGAATTTCTAAATCCCTAACAATGCTCTGGTCCCAAATTATCATGATTCCACCTCATGCTCTATAAAAGAAGCAAACTATAGACATTCAAATATTCATGTTCTTTTGATTCCACTTGCAAAAGTTGTTTTGACAAGTTCCTCGTTTTGTGTTTACAGAGTTTTTCCTATTGATTGATATATTGTGTTCAGCTGAATAAATATATGAAAAATATATGACTCTGCTGTAAACTTCCAGTTGTTAAGGAATGCGATAAAAGTTTTTGAACTTTTGCAGCTTCATAGTTCCCAAATTATTTAACGAATTCATGTGGGCGCACAATCACCAGGAGTAATAAAAACGGGCATATCTTTCGGCATAAATATCTTGGAATCTTGAAAATAGGTAGAAGTATAATTTCACGTCTGATTCAAAGGTACTAAAATTTTCAAAATGATCCCTCAAGTCTTGGTGTTTTTGTTATTGTTCAAAGATGAATGCTTCTTGAACGCTGTTGTGATTTTCATAAGATGAAGTAACTTTGGAAAGCGATAACTCAGCTCAAGGTTTATCAAATAATTTGAAAATTGGCTATACGAAAATAATCGGCCCCGTAAATTCTCCCCGTAAATCGGTATGCTCCTTTGATTTGCGTCTTTAATTTCGCTGCCGCAGCTAAGCTCCGCCCACCGGTGTTTTCCGCAACGTGCATTGATTTCGGACGAGAGTTATTTGAATTTACGCACTCCAAATTCGAGCCCAGTACAACATTTCAGCCAAATGTTATGCTAGTACAAACTTTAGACCGGGTAATTATGCGCCACCCTGTACTTAATTTGTCTCCGAATATTTGGCACACCTTGGTACGCTTTCCTGCAAGTTCTTGCTCATTAGCCCTGCCACACATTGTTTTGCTGTTTAACGTCATATTCGAGAGCCCCTTTTTTGCAAACTCAGCAAAGTCTTCTAGGTTTCGCTCGGACCGTCTGACACGGTTTCTTAAAAAGCTATCCCGAGGGTTCCCAAATATTTTCTGTATATCAAAGTTTTGAATATTATGAAATTTTCCGTCTAAAATTTTTGAGTTGCCGAATGGGTAAAAATCATACTTGTGGAAAAGATGGCTGGTCCGCGTGCCGGAGCGGGCCGAGCCGAAAAAATTACACATGGCCAGCCCGCTTTTTGAAAATTTCGAAATTTTAGAGCCAATCATCATTTTTCAAGATGGCTTTTCTTCTTAATAAATGAAAATCCACACTAGAGACCGAATCTGTCGAAAAAAACTGTTTTGAGGTCGTAATTAGAAAAAAAGTTCCATCCTTGGCTTAATGAAGTTTGATTTTTTTTTTGCTAAAAATTCAATTAAATTGACTTTTTAGGATGTTGTATACATCTGAATTAATATTTGTGCTATTAAAAATATTTTGGCACATTGAAAAAATAAAATTTTCCGAAAAGTTGTTCTAGGCAGGCCGGGCCGAGGGTTTTGAGAAAAGCGGGCCGGCCCGGCCCGGCTCAGCCCGGCCATCCACTTGTATAGTAAAAGCAGTCTATAATTACTATGTCTTTCATCTCCCTAATTTATGTATTTTCAAAATTTTTTCACCATAGAATACATTTTTTCTGACTTAAATTAAAACGACTCGAAAATTTGAAGCGAAGTGTTATGGTTTTTTGGTTAGAACCGTTCGATGAAGGACGTGTACTGTTAACTAATAGTATGAAAGCACATAGATTCATAAACTAAAGATTTGTAACTGTATTTTATGCAATATTCTAAATCAAGTTTTTTGAGTTGTTCTTTAATTGGTTTATTGTTTCAAAAAGTTTATTTTATGGTCAGGTGTATGGGTGCAGAATCTATAGGTGCAGAATCTTCCAAATAAGTCGAATTTTTTAAAGTTTCTCAAACTCCCAGTTTCAGAAAGTTCATTTTGCCAGAACAAAGTTTCTACCATTATTTCCATCGAAGGTAAAGACATTTTCCAGAATTTAGCTGATATACGCAGAGAAGCGAGACTGCATTCCGTTTTCGGTACTTCCAAACTTCAAATGACCATAAATCGGTTCAAAATTGACCTAGAAACTTGATTTCTAGTTTATTTTTAAGAAAATCCCATAAATTATCATATTTTCAATGTGGACCTTTCTCTCGGAAAACTCAACCGTCAACTGACTCATCTTTTCGGTGAACAATAATCCTTTTAGTACTCGAATGTCTGGAGGCGGTTTTTTTATTCCTGATTACAATGGTTTTCAAAAAACTAGATGCCGTAAATCCAATGATAGAAAGACGCCGGCGAATTTTGTTGACAGCATTGATGATGTTGGGATCAATAAGTTTTAAAATTAAATCCCATATGTAGAACCACCGAAACATAAAATTCTGATAGATCTCTTTTACACTTATCCGACACCATTGTTTTATTTTTACTACTGTTCAAAAAAGAGAAACCATTACAATGCACCTGCATTGTTCATAAATACATCAAAAGGCCCGGCTGAATGTAATCCCCCATTCCTTTGACCTATTTTATATTACTCCTCTGTCTTTTTCCAACAACTGTTCAAATAGGTTTTCAAAATGTCTCGCTTGTTCACACACAGACATTCAATCTTCCCATTTTCCTCCTCTTGAACTGTCGAGTAACTCTTTCCGTCCGCCTGAACAATTAGTATGTCCGAGGGCTCTGACCTCATTCAGTGCTTGTTGACAGTCTCCTCCGGGAACATAAAACCGATTGAAATAGTATTATTTCGGAGAGAGAAGTCAGAGGGAAAGAGTGGACACTACCCGGAATGAGTCATTTCCTGACAATCCCCCATGGAGACGCCTCCTTTTCTTTTCCTCCGAAAGTAATATTTCGTAATTTGAATCCTCTGGAATGGCCTTGTCAAGCCGAAAGGTCAGTTGTGACGGGTGGGGAGAGAGAGAGAGAGAGAGAGAGAGAGAGAGAAAGAGAGAGAGAGAGAGAGAGAGAGAGAGAGAGAGATAGAGAGACCCCGCCATTTGCATAGAGAATACGTATGTTGTTCTTCTCATTCGTATTCTTCATGTACCTTTATTCCAGAAATTGAATTTTTCTGGAAAATAAATTTTTAACAATATCCCTGTTTCATAGTTTTGTATTAACATTCAGTTAAGAAAATTGAACAGTTATTCGCTCTTCGATAAGACTTTTTCGCTTCAAATGTTTTTAGTATTTCCAAAACCTTCTATTATTCTTGTATTAAAAATTGGGGCTGTGGTCTAGAAACGCCGGTGGTCGTGGCCGGAGGTCCCACAACGACAACTACTGTAACCTAAAAATGTCTTGATTTTCCGAATTTACTATTTAAATTTACTATTGTTTATCGTTTTTTACTGCTTTTTTGGTACTTTCACGGAAAAAAAAAGTTAAATTTTCCGATAAGGAAAATTTTGACTGAAAATACAAGAAAATTGAGCTCATAAATTTGAAAAACAACCATCTTTTTTGATTCCGGTAGTTTTTTATTGTGATTTTCGGCCACGACCACCTCTTCCGCAGCTCCTATTTCGTCTGGACCAGAATAATAATAACCTAAATCCGCTCGAAAATTCAAAAACTGTCATTCACCAGAAATCACATCTGGCACTAACACCTCCCCTCTGTATAGGCAAATTCGAATTTTGATTCAAATTCCAAATGACAAGTGTATCAAAAAGTGACACATTTTGACTACTATTCAATCAAAACTGTTCGGAAACTGTATTTTTTCTTTTTTTTTTGCAATATTTGCTTTTTGAATTGTATATCAGGTGACGTGGCAGACAATGACAGTCAACACAATAGAAGCAACAAATGGATGAAAAGCATATGATTTTCGAATTGAGGTGTCGAAATACTACATTTATTTTTAATGATTTCAATTTCAGTTTCTACAGCTTGTGTTGAATGTTTCGCCATCACCTTAAAACCTTAAAAAATAGAAGGGCCGCCAACTTTTAACTTTGAGCCAATTTTTCTCAGCTCCTGTCCAAGACATCTAAAACTGGTAAACTGATAAATTGTTTATCATAATATCAGAAGTGTTTTATCAGCTGACACATTTTTGATATCTTACAAAGGAATTGAGATAATTGAGCTCAAACTTGACAGTGTGAGGGGTCTTCTATTTCAGGTTTTACACTTGTGCTTCTTCAGAAAATGTTCTTAAAGTTTTTAATTATTCTATAGTACGGTAATCAGGAAGACAATCTTCACACCTAATGCAATCATAAAAATACCAGATACTTCCTCTGACTCATTCTTCTTATAATACTCGTTCTTCCACTTTTTTCTTCATTCTTCTAGATGTTTCCTCTTGTTTTGGTATCTTTTCGGAGTACTACTACGTGGGGTGATTCATTTCTTCCGTACTCTATTTCTGTGTCTTTTCTCACTTTTGTTTGTCTGATCGTTCATCGTTTTGTTGCAAACAGAAAACAAACATGTTTCATTTGTGCTTCTTCTTTTTTCCCTCTGCTTTCTGTCTTTTGATTCTCTAAAGGACTTGGAGCGCAGAGTCACTTTAGGACCACAACAACACGACTATTAGCCTTTGGGACCTCAAATTTCAAAAGAAGAATTTTGTAACCACCTTCTCACCTTTTCTCTTCTTTTCTCTTCTCTTTGCTTGCCTATTTTTGCAGAAAAGGAGAGAGAGAGAGAGAGAGAGAGAGAGAGAGAGAGAGAGAAAGAGACCCCCATAAATATTCATTTTCACATTTCGATTCGACAATATATTTTCATTTTCCCCCTTCTTCTTTTCTCTATTGACTCCATCTCTACTTTTGGTTTTACTGTTTTCTTCTTCTTTTTTGGCAGTATGTACCTGCACCACGTCATGTTTTTGTTGACTTTTTTCAGAGTCTTATCTATTCAGAAGGCAGGAGTTGTGAAATTTGGTTTTTGAGATTTTAGATATGCCCGACCAAAATCCTTCATGCATTAAAATGTTCGAAAGTTTATGTATTTTCCTAATATTGTTGCAGAAAAATTCGAAAAACAATCCGAAATTCCTAAAAACGCCGTTGAAAGTGAGCATTTCCAGAAAAAAGGCAGCGAATATGGACGAGGATTTGAGATCCCGCGCAGTGAGAAACCTAGGCCACGGCCAGGGGACGTCTTTTTTACATGACATTTTTCCAGGAATTTTCCGCTTTTATATCCGATAAGTAAAAACGGAAGATACTATTATCGGCCTCTATAAAAAGGTGTCCCACCGCCGTGGCCTAGGTCTCTCACATCGCGCGAGTTCAAATCCTCGTCCCTATCCTATCTTTTTTTCAACGACGCTTTCCGGTATTTCAATTTTTAAAATTTTTTCCGTAATAATATAAGGAAACTACAGAACTTTTCATAATCATTTTATTTCAATAAAAGTTGTTCTCCCTGTTTTTTCTATTCAAATATGAAACAAATCCCCACTCTCTCCTCTCTATCCATTATCCCTTTCTGACTTTCTTAAGATTTCTTTTTCCCACTGTAGACTTTTGGTGCATGAGACGCAGAGAAATGCGATTCTTCTCCAACGTCTTCTGCTTCAATGGCTTTTTTTCTTCGTTCTCCTTTTATCACCTTATCTCCATGCCAACTGTGCTCACGCTTTCTTCTTCTTTCTTCTTGCTTCTTTTCATTTTTCTTGAAGAAAAAATGTTCGGCATTTTTTTATCTAGCTCGTCTAGCTCAATCTCCATAATACCGTAAAACCTGTAATAGAACGGCCCTTTAAATTTTAACTTTGAGCTAACATATATCGGTTCCAGTCGAAGATATCAAAAAGTTGTCAACTAATAAATTGCTTATCATAATATCAGAAGTTTTTTGTCAGTTGACACATTTTTGATATCTTGCATATGAATTGAGATAATTGAGTCCAAAATTGAGAGAGTGAGGGCTCTTATATTGCAGGCTTTACGGTATCTTCTAAATTTTTTACTTGGATGCTCTCTATCTTCTTCCATATTTCGTATTCTTCAAACTTAAAAAAAAACTTCGCAAATCATGAATTTGTAATTTTCAGATCCCTTATTCTCCAACGAAACTCAAAATGGCCGAGGAGAAGATGACTGCCAATGTTCCAGCCGATGCTGAAGAGGGACGTGTCTTCGTCATCGAATCGAATCGTCGTGATGAGATTGCCAAGTTGGTTGTCCTCATCGTTCTCATCATTGTCTTCCCGGTACGTCATCTTCAAAACATTTGTATCCCAAATCTAGCTTAGCCACAAGACCCACACATAATCCTTCTCTTCTTGCTTCACTGATCAGCTCAAAATATCATGCACTTTACGAATTGAGAAACTCGAAATAACTGAAATTTCGAAGCTGATCATTTGAGAATTAATCATAGGAAGAAGACCAAATTATAGAACCCTGAATCACCCGGACACCAAACTTTGAAAGTAATCTGAGACTGTAATATTATTCTAGTATGAAAAATCGGAGCTACGGAAGGAAACGCTAGTGACCGTGATAGAAGGTCCCCCAACGACAACTATCGTAACCTAAAATTATTTTTTTTTATTTATCTCGATTTTTGTGCGTTTTCAGTCAATTTTGTTCACTATCAACAGTTGTTACTTTTCCGACTTTTTGGGATGAAATAGAAAAAAACTCGACAACAAAGCGAAAAAACGATAAATTAGTGGTTTACTGACCAGTTCAACATGCACTTTACGAATTGAGAAACTCGAAATAGCTGAAATTTTGAAGCTGATCATTTGAGAATTAATCAAACGGAGAAGATTAAAACATTTAATCCTGAATGTACCGTAAACACTCTAATTGAAGGTCACCCTATACTTGCACTTTGAGCTCATATATCACGGTTCCTGTAACAGGTATAAATAAATGGGCACATGACAAAATGTTTGTCATAATAACATAACCATTTTATCAGTTGAAATTTTTTCGATATATCTAATGGAAATTGAGATAATTGAGCTCAACGCACAAGTATACGGTGGCCATCTATGAGAGTGTTTACGGTATTCATCCAGGCTTCGAAAATGCCCAATCTAAATAATAAAAATTCATAATTTTCCAGCCAGCAGCGGTCGCCGTTCATGCCAACGAGTGTAACATGCACGTCTTCATCTCTCTCATCCTCGTCTTCTTCTTCATGATTCCATCGTACATCCACGCCGTCTGGTACTGCTTCTTCCGCAAGCCAACTCAAATGACAATTGCTTAAATCTTACTGTGACATATACAGTAATCCATGCCCCTCTCCATCTCATATTTTCTCTAATCCCCCAAATCAACAGAATCATAATCCAACGCTTTATCAATGAGCAATTCCTTTTTCGCACTCCCAAATCTTCGTATTATTTCCCTCTCCATTGTATTTGTTTTGACGAATTTTGTATTATGTTTCGATAATCAATAAAGTTTACTCCAGAATTGGCTGTTTTGACAAAGAAAGAACAGGGGATTCGCGAGATACAGTAGTTTTATGCTCCTGGCATTGTATCAACCGCGGCGCACTGGGAGTCGTCGCGCTGCGTGCGAGACTCGCACGTCATCGACGTATCTCAGATTGTCTTTTGTGCACATCCATTTGAATATTCTATTGATTACTGTAGCTCTATTGATTACTATAAATAAATCCCTGCGCGGAATGTGTGTTTAGTGATTTTGGTCAGGCCATTCGGTCGAAAATTGATTTAGGTGCAAAATATCTACACGATAATGCCCAAACAAAAAAATCTGTTTTTATTTTCTAGCAAATCGATTTGGATTCTTCATGAATGAAAAAAATTAGCGTTCTTTCGATTTTGTTCTGCGTCTCTTACTCTGCATATACTCACTCGCTCCCCTCATCGTCGGCGCATCGCGCCCTTCGCTCCCGCATTTTTCATCGCTCGCTCTTAAAATTTCCAGGTTTTGCTCACTCTAGAACTCAACATTTCTAACACATTTTCGAAATTTATAACTCATTATCGATTGTTTCATTCGTTAAATTTTATCAATTTGTCTCATTTTCTCTCATATTTCAGCGAAGGAACTAACATGGCCGGAGACTTGTTGTTGTCCATCAAAGACAACAGCGAATATTCATTAGATATGGATGAGTCGAAACTTCAGCAACTCGTCATCTCATTTATCTCAGTTGATAAAGAGAAGATTCGCGACAAAGCAGCAGTGAGTCGTTTCAATTTTTGAATGAATCAAAACAGGGAAAATTTTCAGAAAAACCGCAATTTCAGAGATTTCATTGAGTCAGCCCGTTTCCTCCAGCAATATGCTCGATTGACTGGTTGTGAGAAGAGTCTTCCGCCAGCGGATTATCTTCAAAAAATAAACAGCGAGAAAGCATCGTTTAGTTTTAAGAAGATTCATCACACATTCAATCTTTTCGACATTGTGGTGAGTTGCATTCTTTTTTGAAAATCGAAAAAAAACACCGGTTAAATTTTCAGTTCAATAAAACTCGACACGGTTTCGGCCAAGTCGATTTTCCAATCGAGAAGAATCACGGAGTAACCGCAATCGAAGATGTTGGTGAATGCGAGGCTCCATGTCCACTTCGACGAGTTTTTGTTCTTGAAAATATGAATGTTCCAGTCTGTCGCTTCGATCCAATCATGTTCTGTCAGGTAAGCATGCAATCGATATATGAATGGAAACTTTCTTGTGCAGTCCTGGATTCTCTCCGTTCTCCGTCCAAAATTCGTATTCCGTGGGCTTGTCGCCTGTCCAAAAGGAGATTATGGTCTTGCTCGATTCATCGTAGAAATCGGAAACACCAGAGGAGCAACTGTCCGATCAGAAGTCTCGGTACCATTTAGAAGTGGAGATGAGGAGAAACTCGGCAAATTCATTCCGTTCGAAGTCGGATCTCCAGAGTACAATTTCCGCCCAACACACGTCTTCTTCTTCGTTTGCATTTTCTACGTTAATCGTGAGCAAATGCCTATTCGAGGAATGAGACTTGCGAACTGCACAGTGCAGTGTGTGCTTCCGAAAATGCCAGAATCGTTAGAAGGAATTCAACAAAACGAGAGTTTCCCGATCGGCGCACACGATCCTCCACCACATCAGTGTCATTTCTCGACCGAAGGCTTGGTACAAGACCCGGATTATTTGCATCAACTCAAAACCGAATTCTACTCAGTTATGAAGAACATGAAAAGAATTCGAGCTGAGGAGGTTGCCAGAGCAGAGAGTGATATCACTGCTTTGATGGGACAAAATCTTCTGGGAGATGCGATGGAAACCGATGATAACGATGGATCAGACAAGAGAAAAAGAGCTGGATTAGATAATGAAGGAGAGCCAGAAACGAAAAAACGATGCTGAAATTGTTTTCCTTTTCGCCGTCACTTCCCAAGCACCTTGTCATTCTCTTCTTGAGATTTACTTTTTTACCCAGATTAATCAATTATGTAAATTACCTAATACTGGTCACCTGGAATCGGATCTCGATAATTTTTCCTGAAACAATTCACCATCATTTTCCATAACCTTATATGAATCCCTAACCAATAAACACTTATAATTTAAATTTATTATATTATTTTGTTCTTTGTAATAACCCGAAAAGCGAAACGGAGGGAGGAATGATATAATGTAACAGAAAAATATGGTACTTAAAGATAATAAAAGTTGTAATCACATTAAAGGAGGGATCTGGGCACTTGGACCTATATATCATTCTACGAAAATGTTAACATGTCTAGAATTTGAACTCTTTGGATATTCCGACTAGGACAGCTCCGGTGATCGTAATCGACATGGCTGCTCCGAGCAACAGGAAATTACGCTTTCCGTGGATTTCTCTGTAATAGAAGATGCTCCAAGCGGCAGCAACACATCCAGGCATTTGTGAGATGATTGGGAATGTAACAGCTGATGAGAGGTGTTGGTTAGCGACGAAGAAAGAAGTTTGAGCGATCGCCCAGAAGCATCCAGCTGCCATTCCGGGAAGGAAGAGATTTGGAGGAGCGTATGGTTGGTTTCTTCTGAAAAATCACATGTTTCATGGCTAGTCCGGCAAATAAAAGCAAAACTCGTACCTGAAAATTGAATAAATTACGAAAATAATTGTAGACGTGATGAAGATTCCAAAGTAATGTGAAAAGACGTACGACAGTCCATCTTTTGGATATCCAACGTAGCTGAAAGTAATTCATAGGACAATCAGACTCGCGATCACTTACAGATCCTCGTTGTCGATCATACGAATCACTGGAACAAATGTCATTCCGTAGAAGACACCAGCAATCAATGCGGTGATGAAAGCCCTGAATTTCGAACATTTAATACACAAAACCATTTGACCTAAACTCACATCAATCGTTGTGATCCAGAGTTCAAATCTTTCTTCGGCTTTATAATTTCGGTGTCAAGACCACCGTCATCGGAAGACTCTGTCGTATTCAGCGCTTTCTTCTCTTCGGAATTCAAGTTTTCCATGTCAAACGAAGCACGATTTGACTTTTTTGAAGAAGCAGAAGAAACGGGTTCAGATTTCACTTGAGCGAAGATCGATCCACCGATAATAACGAAGATAAGTCCGAGGTAGTTGAGATACGGAGATGCTGGTACTTGAGGTTTCATTCCAAACAATCCAAATCGGCCACCAGCCCATCCTGTCAAACAGTTAGAAGTGTTCCAGATGAGAATGGAAACAGCGAGGCCGAGACGTTGAATGATAGGAATGGCGGTAGCGTTTCCTGAATATCTGACAACGTTGTAAACCGGATATTTAGTACCATGATAATTACCAATACACCAGGATGCTCCTCCAAGCATGGCCAACGGATAGAATCCAATGAATCCAGTGTACGCGAACACGACAAAACCCACCAACAGAATCGCAATCGACATCATCCATTGCGCGAAAATTCCTGGAAAACGAATTCCGAATGTTAAAAAATTCTTTTTATATTATTATTACCATCTCTTGTGTCGTACGATTTGACTGGGACAAACATGGAACCGAAGAAAACAGACGACACGGCACAAGCCGTGTATCCGATCGCCGACATCTTTCTAACTGAAAATTTACAGAGAATAACAAGAAAGTGATTCATCCCAGATAAGACTTTTTCTATAATTTTTAGTATCAGCACTTGGGTTCAAGCGAGGGGGTCAGAAAGCGCGCCCCAGCAAACTCGTAGGCCAGAAGAAATTTAATAATTTTAAAGTGGACACGGGTTTGATCTAGATCATGATCTATTTCTTCAAAATCAACTGGTTGCAAGGCGCGCTTTTTCGCTCTTCATTTAAAACTGTGAAACTCAGCCAACGAAATTCGGCAGCGAATTTAAAACTTTTCCTAAATTTACTGGGGCGCGCTTTCTGACCCCCTCGCTTGAACCCAAGTGATATCAGGGATGTTCAAAACGGAATTCGTAAAAATCTGAAAGGTTTTTTGAAATTAGAGCTTTTTGGACTATGATATGTTAAAGGCGCATGCGAAAAGCTTCTTGTGGGTTTCGAGCGGAATTATTTTTACCATTATTTCTTTCGTTTTCGAAATTGGCTTGTCAATTTTCCGCCTATTTTATAGGAAAGTGAGGGATTCCGAAAATCTAAAATTCCAGCATTTTAAAATTCGAAATATTCCGAAATTGAAACTCGGAAATTTCGGCATTCCGAAAATATCCGAAAATTTTGAACATCCCTGTTTATAGCAGAAAGAAATGCGAACAGGAATTCGTTGCAATTTCGAACGCAATTAAAGAACATATGTGTGAATCGAGGAAAAGTAGACGTTGACTAAGAAAAAAGTGCGATTTCTGTTCGATTTTTGAGATAGATTTGACAGATATCATCTTATTGCGGTGAAAAACGTTGCAGATTTGTTGCGGAGGTAAAATCGTCAAGGTTAGAAGGAACAGAATGTAAAAGAAAAGCGGCGAATCAATGAAACAAAACATCCACCTACGGATATATGATGCGAGCTATAGCTCTATAGAAACTGTGCTGCGGGGGAGTTTGTAAATTTAAATTGCAACTTTCACTTGTTTTTTTTTAACAAAGTTGTTTACTGATAAGGGGAATCATGTCTGATTAAATGATACAAACCACATGTTAAACCCGGAACACTTTGTATTTTTTTAAAACTAGTTCGCAAATTTACAGAGGCATTGTGAAGATTCTTCACATGTTTTACATTATTAAAAAAAAAGAAAAAGAAAGTTTTTATGTGGCAAAAGTGAGTGGCGACATGGCGGTCTTGTGCCGCTCTTTTTTCATATTTACACGGTTAGAGTCTGACTGTCTACAGAGAAAATAGGAGAGACGCAGAGAAAGAAGAGGTGTTGAGCAAAGTGGAGATATAAGCTTCCAAGGCGATTGTTATTCTATTCGGTTGGTTTTGTTATGAAGGGAAATGTGGTCTTCGATATTTAATAAATATACCAACAGACACCTGTAATGAAACAAAATCGGTGACAAACAAGTGGTTGACTAATACAATATTTTGTACGAGAAATCAGAAAAATTCTTCAGTGAAATCTGTCAGATTCCGGTACAAACTCATGAAAGGGAGTGTCACTGAATCAAAAGTTATGAAATAACCTGCAGAGACTGAAAGCTCGCCCCGCCTACTTCTCAAATTTCAAACATTTCCGTTTGAAATAAACATTTTGTGTGGGTAAATGAGACAAAACGGAAACGGATCCACCTTTTCTCTGAAAAATGTCATCATGAGCGGTCAATGGACAGTTGAAAAACCTGAAAAAATTATGGAAATTCCGAGATTCAGGCGATCATGGAGGTAAATATACAGAAGAGAAGGATTATTGGTCACTGTAACTACCGTAAACACTCTAATAGAAGGCGACCCTACACTTGGACTTTGAGCTCAATTATCTCAATTTCTAAAAGAGATATGAAAAATGTGTCAACTAATAAAATCTTGTTGGTATTTTGATAAACATTTTGTCGGTTGATCACTTTTGATACCTGTTACAGGAACCGGGATATATGAGATCAAAGTACAAGTAATATATCGTGGTCTTATATTACAGTGTTTACGGTAAATGGAACTAATAAGAGGTGCAAAACGGCGAAAATTAATACGAAATTCAAGTATTGAAACTAAATAACTCACTCTACCTGCTTCTAGACTACCCCGAACTTCGATTGCCGACTTCACATGCAGTTACGATTTGAGCTTCCTGAAAAATTAAAATTGCAGTTGATTCAGATTTTTGAATGCAAAGCGAAAAGGTGTCTTAATACCGAGAAACATCGCGGGAATTGAAGGAAAAAATTGTGAAAAAAAAATCAGTAAGGCAAGAGCGCTATGGAATTACAGTAATCTCTGTAGAAAATCTGGAAGCGAAACAAAAAATAATCTGAAAAATAGAATAAATACTGAAAGCAAAAAATATTTGACTATAGATTTTCTGGGTCATAATTGCTCGCAGAGTACCGTTCCCAGAACTTCGTTCTTAAAAAGATTTTGGAAAATTCAGGAAATAACATCCCTATAATCTTCGTCCGTTTTCTCTTAAGACCTATTTCTTTCTTTTCAATTATCCAATTTACATATTTATCGTCTCAAATCCTCGTACCAATCCCAGGGTAAAACCATTAAAAATGCGCGAGTCGTCGTCGTCTGGACCACCAGAAGGGTCGTTGTTTCGTCAAAAGAGAGAAAAGAGAACGGGTCAGAGAGCGGAAGGAAAGAAAGAAAGCTCATTTTCTTTCAACTAAATGCGTCTCTGTCTCTGTCACTCTCCTCACTTCGCACACTCTCTAATTGAGCTCCCACTTGCCATCTGTCAGAGGGACCCACTCAGTTCCAAGGAACTCCCACTGACTTCCTTTTGTTCCTGGCTTTCAAATACTGTTTGCTTGTTTTACAATTAGGAAGATTTTGACTTTGAGGCCGGTTTTTTTGTTTTTTTTTAATGAATTCCCGTTTCTAGCTGTTATTTTTCTACAAGAAATGTAAGCTGTTCTTAAATACAGTTTCTAAACCTGGTGTTATATGTTTTACTTTTACTTTTATTTTTCTTCTACAATAAATCGGAGCTGTGGAAGAGAGGTGGCCGTGGCCTAAGGTCCCACAACGACAGCTACCGTAACCTAAAAATGTGGTTTTTTTGGATTTATTATCTCGATTTTCGCGCTTCAATTTTCCTACGTATTCGGGGAAAAATAACAAAGAAATTGACGAAAATTAGTTTTTAAAAAATTTAAAAAATGCTTTTAGGTTAGTTTTTCAATAAAAATACTTTTAGATCACTGTAGTTATCTCTCTGGGACCTTCGGCTACGGCCGGCCACCGGCGTTTCTCTATTTCACAGCTCCGATTTTTGTGCCAGCAAAATATTGACTTCCATTATTTTTACAAAAATTTCAACAATAAATTAGCTTTATTTTCTAATGGGGTTATTCAGGTGAGGCAAAAACCTGAAAAACAGCGAGAAACTCAAAGAATGAACCAATCTGACCGAAGTTTAGAGGGAAACTGGAGAAAACTATAACTGCCAAAATGCCAAAATTTGGGGTGAAAATATCCTATTTGAAAAATTGGCTGGAGTTTTTTTCGCTGAGATTTTTGCTATTTTTGGTTTTTCGCCGATTTTTTTTTGCCTCGCCTGAATAGCCCCATAAGATAAATTGCAAAAATAATTCAATCGAAAATCAGAAATCGAGATGTTTATTCAAATTATTCACATGTTCAGCAATACAAAGTTCTTCGGAATTCCATTGACACCATTGATACCAAGCTGCATGAACTGACGATCGAACGGGCAACGAAGCGAGTTGGTGTTCTGGTTGATGAAGTTTCCAGCACAGTCTGTACATACCGTATGACCGCATCCTGAAATATTCAAAATATTTAATATTGAACCGATTTCTTGAACTCACTCAAAACTCTGGGAACTCTTCCAGCTTCTTCTCCAAATTTGAATGCACAAATTTCACAGACTCTCCAAGGAAACGGTCCATTTCTCTCTTCCCAATTGTTCGTGTACTTTCTGCACTCTTCAAGATAGTCGTCTCGATATTTCTTTCCAATCTGTCTCTCCTTATTCATTGCTTCCTCAAACTTATCATGATCTTTACATTCTTCAATTTGTAATTGAAGCTCTCCAATCGTCTTTTGTTGCGTCTCGGCCAGTACCGTAGTCCGATCCATCAGATTCTTCACTTCCTGATCCAGTTCCGTCACTCTTTGATTGTCAATTTCGGTCATTGCCAATCGGTGTTGTAACACCTCTCCAGACCTTTGTTCAGCTAGCAAACGAGCTCGAGTAGACGACAACGTCTTCTGCATCCGCTTCAATTTTTCCTTCAGTACTTCATTTTCCGATTTCTTTGGTACTTGAGGAATTCTTGGTATAGGAGAAGAAACAGCGGCGGCGGTTGCTGATCTGGTTACAATTGATCTGGTTACAACTGTTGCCACTGGTTTCTTCTTTTCCTTTTCGATTTGAGCGATTCTTTTGCTTCGACGCAGAGCCATTACCTAAAGATTAGTTGTGAAATCCTACAGTAGTTGAAAAATTAGTCATACGAGTATTTCCTGTTGTCCGTTTTCTGTGGGACAGGGGGTGTGGCTTGTGGTTGGCCCGTTTCGCCACAGATTCCAGAAAAATAGTTCACGTATCCCGTAGGCGTAAAAAATTAGCGCGGTGGAAGAGAAAACAGTGGCCGAATTTCCCGGAAGGAGAACTGCAGTAACCTAAAAATGTTCTACATTAAAATATTCTCATTTCCGATTGTTTTTCCCTACAGTAATCCATTTCACTTTCGAATATTCCCAACTACAGTAATCCTTTTGAATTTCAAATATTTTCCCGTACAGTAATCATTTCGATGTTCGATATTTTTTCTCCATAGTAAACCCTTTGATTTTCGAATATCTTTCCTAGAGTAATCCATTCAATTTTCGAATATTTCCACCTACAGTAATCCTTTTTATTTTCGAATGATTGAAACCACAGTAATTCTCTTCATTCTTAAATATTCCCACCTACAATAATCATTTTAATTCTAGAATGATTCCACATAGAGTAATACTTTCCATTTGCTAACATTTTTCTTTACAGTAATCCTTTTCGTTTTCAAATCTTAATTTCTACAGTAATCTTTTTTCCACTCTCGAGTGTTTCTTTCAGTATTAGATGCTCCTTTATTTCTTACTCACCTAAAAAGACTAGAAATCATAAACTACTCTTTTTTTCAGACAATGGGGAATAATGCAACATTTCTCCACTTTATGCATCGATTCATTTTCTGGATTCTTTTCGCAATGGTGACTTGCTTCGTTTTACGAATACTGTAAGTTATTCCGAATTTCCGAAAAAATGATTCCAAAAATTTTCAGAATAGTGTTGGATCTCAACAAACGAATATACAACCATACGCCCGGTCCATGCAGAGTGTTAACTGAAAAATGTATTTTTTTTTTCTGAAATCCCTCTGAAACATAGAACCCAAAATTTTTCCAGACAAAGGAACTGCTGGCTTGACTTTTGTGGAATCCCAGAAGAGAGTTTACGTTACTCTTGGATATGGAAAATCCCATAATATGACTACAAAAACTGGAATTGCATTTTATAATACAAATAGGACAGATGGGAGGAGTCAACAGGAAATGCATGATTTGATAGAGATGACAATTAACTGGAATGGTTACGAACATCAGGTTAGATGAAGTCCTTGATTCTTTAAACTTTTTCAAAAATTGGGAATTCAGAATCTCTTCATTCCAACTGGAATTGATTCTTTCTCATCTTCAAACGGTCGTATTCTTCTTTATGTCATAAATGCTCACCCGGATCATCAATGTATTCATTTCTTCCAAGTGGACAATCAAAAGTTAAACCATCGAAAATCAGTTTGTGATTCTTCGTTTACTAGTTTACAAGATCTAGCGGTCGTTGGGCCAGATCGGATATTCTTCACAAATATGGCCGCATTTGGAAGAGGATGGGCTCAAGTAGTGGAGTTTGCCTTGCAGGTACATAAGTTTACAATCTTGTGAAAATCTCTATCGACCAACTGATCTATTTTAATAGAATGTCTTTATATGGCACCCCGGAAACAGAACAACATTTCAGACGGGTCAAGGAGTTGTGTATTACTACGACGGTTCAAAACTTTCGATTGCTGCTCCAACTGTAAATGCACCAACTGGAATCGGCTATGATTCGAAGAGAAGAATTTTGTATGTGGGATCTTTAATTAGAGAAGTAAGTCAAAAACTACCTGTTTCAAATATGGGTTAAGTGACAAACTGAAAGGTGTTAGCTATTCATGCTCTGAACTTCTTTTCAGTCCTTACTCGCCTACAAAGTCGCCAAGGACATGTCTCTGGACTCAATGTATGAAATGATGTTGCTCACTTCTCCGATTGGTTTATTCGTTGAATCGAAATCTGGAGACGTCTGGATTGCTGCCCATCCGGTTCTGCATGAATCCGCGTGGCATTATTCAAATCCAGAGAGGAAAAATGTTCATTCGTCGAGTCAAGTTTTAAGGATCAGGATACAGGTTAGATATTATAATTTGTACAGAGTTGTAAATTACTCGGACAAGCATAAAAATCGATAGAAATATAAATTTAACGTTTGACTAAAAGCTACTGAAGTTTTCAAAGCGATTCCTCAAGCCTAGGTATAGTTATGATTGTCCAAAGATGAAATGTTTATTGCACGTCGTTGTGTTTTTCATGAAACGAATCAAATTTGACAAGCGATAACTCAGCTCAAAGTTGTTTTATGTTAGCTTTAGTCCCGGTAATTATGCGCAACCCTGTAGCACTAAAATAATGCCAGATACTGAGACTCTTTGATCAAATTATTTTGAAGTTTACGCCCCCCGTCGGGGGCTCAACCTCCTGGCTTCCGCTTTCTGTATCTTACAATTTAATTTCTAATTTAAAAATATTCGAGTTTCCGAATTCACCAAAATTTGTGAAAGTTTTGCATACTCAATTTTCTTTGAGGAATATTTGATTTCCCAAATTTCCAAAATTTCCAAACTACTGAAAAAATATTTTTTGTTGTTGTGAAATCCGGAGTATGTGAACTACCGGTTCCCTGAAGTTTCAAATTTTGGATAACTAATGTCAGGTTTACTAAACTTTCTGGTCTCCGAAAATTCTGAATTTCTTAATTTTCGAATTTTGAAAAACAGTCAGCCCCTCCGGGCTGAGCCTCCTAGCTCCCGCTACAGTACTCGTTGTCTTATAGACAGGTTTTTTCATTTTTCCAGGGACTATTTTTTCATGGTCTGTTAGGAAATTTCGAAATTCGATATTTTGGTTATTTAGGATTCCTAGAATTCGGAAAGTCGGAAGTAAGAAAATCCGGAAATTGAAAATGTAAGACACTCGCAAGTTCAGAGATTAGTAAATTTTTAATTATCAGATGTGGGAAAACATTAATTTTGAAATCTAGAAAAGTGTTTCAATCTGTATGTCTGAAATACCCAAATTTTGGTATATCAGATTTTAAGGAATCGGAAAATTCAGATTTTTGCATACTTACTAAAGGGGCTGGCCTGAAACGGCACTGTTCGCAAAATTTATAGAATTTCGAAAAAGTTTAGAATCGAGAATTTGAGAACCTGAAAAATTAGAAATTCATAAATTCAACTTTTCGAAACACAGTCTCGTCGAAAAGTTTTTGGAACTTCGGAAAATCGGAAATGTAGATTTCAGAATTCGAAAACTCCAAATTTCGAAAATTTAGACATTCCGAACATTGAAAACCGGAAATGTTGGAAAATCTGAAACTTTGAAATTTTTTGGCATATTCGGTGAATAAGATCTCAGAAATTTATATATTCCGAAATTTGAAAGATATGAAATTAAATTCGGAAATTTTAAAAATTGTTCTAATTCTGAAAAATCGAGTGATCAGAAAGGGCGCTGTTATTTTCCCTCGCATTCTGTTTCTTTCTTTTTTTTCCTTTTTTTTTTCTTTCTTTTCCACTGTTTCAGAATTTTTTCTCCCTTTCAAATCTTTAAAACCCATGCTAAAAGAATATTTCCACAAAATCCTTGCTCTCAAATATAGCGTGGATAAGAAAAACATTTGGGCGGTTAGACGGAAATGACGTGAATATTTCTTCAATATTTTTCTAAAAATTTGCACTGTAGAAATAGAAGAACGTCTCCAGAAGACGTCAGACACAAAATTTCGAAAGATTAAATATTCGGGAATCATCTCACTGCTATTTCGGGTAATCTGTTAAAATTTGGGAAAATTTGGTTCATTCTGGACTTCGTTAGGGAAAGTGATACGGGAACAAACGGACACACTCACACACAGAATTTGGTGATTGTTAATAGTAAAGATTATTCTTACAAGGGAGTTACTTGAGGGAGCAGTTTTAACTTTTTGAAATTTTGGGAGCAGATAGAAGAGCTTATGAGAATTCCAAATCTGTCAAAAAAATCAGCAAAATGCTCACGTGAGCTGAGTTATGACCTAGAAAAGTTTCCCTATTATTAAGCAATTTCTCGTGAAATTTTTTTCACGTAATAGTGTATTTCTTTTAAAACAATAAATTTCAATCAGCAGTGTGATAAAGTGGTAAAATGGCAAGTTCAGAGGAGGAAGGTTGTAGGTTCAATTCTCCCTATCCCAAAAATTTTGCAAAATTTTTTTGTTTTATTTTAAGCTGTCATAACTGGCTCTGGAATAAAATTTACGCAATCTAAACATGTTTTTCGGGAGTTTCTCGTTATGAATAGGCATTTTCCAGAATAAAAACAGACATTTAATTTTTGAAGAAATTCACAAGTATGCTCATGGGTTCATCGAAGATTTTCCAAAAAATTTTTTCAATTTTTTTTTTGTTTTTTTATTGAAAAAAAAACAGTTGAGGATTCTAAACACATCGGTGGCATTCGATGACAAACTGCTGAAAACATATGTTCTTGGCACAATACGCACCATTGACAATCTTTTGCACCCAGATAATTGGCACTTTCCATAATCTTTCCGGTCGAAGCAATATTGAATTGGTCTGTCACATTTCGGAGCGCAACTGTCCACATAACCGCCAGAATACCAGGCATATTGTCTCCATTCTTGGAAGATGGGAGAGCACATCTGGCAATATGCTTGGCTCAGCATCTGCAATCAAAAAATGAGAGACGTTTTCGGGAAAAAAAAAATTTCAAAAAAAATTGAAAAAATTTTTTGGAAAATCTTCGATGAACCCACGAGCATATTTGTGAATTTCTTCAAAAATTAAATGTCTGTTTTTATTCTGGAAAATGCCTATTCATAACGAGAAACTCCCGAAAAACATGTTTAGATTGCGTAAATTTTATTCCAGAGCCAGTTATAACAGCTTAAAATAAAACAAAAAATTTTGCAAAATTTTTGGGATAGGGAGAATTGAACCTACAACCTTCCTCCTCTGAACTTGCCATTTTACCACTTCACCACACTGCTGATTGAAATCTATTGTTTTAAAAGAAATACACTATTCCGTGAAAAAAATTTCACGAGAAATTGCTTAATCATAAGGAAACTTTTCTAGGTCATAACTCAGCTCACGTGAGCATTTTGCTGATTTTTTTAACAGATTTGGAATCCTCATAAGCTCTTCTATCTGCTCCCAAAATTTCAAAAAAAGTTAAAACTGCTCCCTCAAGTAACTCCCTTGTTCGTTTCTAAGAAAAAAAGTAAAGTTTTGCAAAATTCGTTTGCCAAAAATTAAAAAAAAACTTTCAGGAGGGACGCTTCAGACACACACTCAAAACCTGTTAGAAGGACCCCTACACTATTACGTTTGAGCGTAATTATCTCTATTCCTATGCAAGATATCAGAAATGTGTTAACTAAAAAATGTTTGTGGTGCTATGATAAACAATTTATCAGTTGACATTTTTTTGATATCTGCGACAGGAGCCGAGATAAAATAGCTAAAATTTCAAAAGTTAGGGAGCCTTTCTATTACAGGTTTTATTGCATGTTTTTCCTTTTCTGTGAAACATGCCCAGTCAAAGTTTTTGTCAAAGAAATCAACCCATCATGTTTCATTTTGTGACTTAATTTTGCGATTCGCTGCTCCCTGTCGTAAAACTGTCAGAAAAATGCTAACCGAGCACTTTGTCCTCATAAACATGTTTCTCACTTCATCAACAACTCTCTTATCAGTTAATTCTCTTCGCGTTTTCTTATCTTTTACGCCTAAACATCTCAATGAATTTGAGGAGCTCTCTGAAAAGCGCCAAAAAAACCAAAAATCACAATTTTCAGGAAGAAGGAAATTCATGGGTAACAACGGAACCGTATGCAAATGATGGAGCAACAATTTCGGCGAGTTCTGCAATTGCTTATACGGATGATCAAATGATAATTGGAAGCTCGTTTGGTCGATTATTGCACTGCGATTTGACGAATTCTCATATTACATAATTCAAACTGATAGCGTTGTTATGCTCAAAAATCCAATGATCTTGTTTTGATATGTTCTAGTTTTTCCTGTGTTCCATATTGCCAAAAAATATGTACATTATTGTGTGTGCGAAACGTCGTATCTGATTTTTTATGAAGTTCGGAAATTCTGAAATTTGAAATTCTGAAGACCTGAAATTCTAATTCTGAGTTTCTGAAATTCTGAAGTCCTGAAACTGGGAAATTCCGAAGTTCTGAGATTCAGAAATTCAAAAATTCTGAAATTCTGAAGTTCTGAAATTCTGAAATTCTGAAATTCTGAAATTCTGAAATTCTGAAATTCTGAAATTCTGAAATTCTGAAATTCTGAAATTCTGAAATTCTGAAATTCTGAAATTTTGAAATTCTGAAATTCTGAAATTTTGAAATTCTGAAATTCTGAAATTCTGAAATTCTGAAATTCTGAAATTCTGAAATTCTGAAATTCTGAAATTCTGAAATTCTGAAATTCTGAAATTCTGAAATTCTGAAATTCTGAAATTCTGAAATTCTGAAATTCTGAAATTCTGAAATTCTGAAATTCTGAAATTCTGAAATTCTGAAATTCTGAAATTCTGAAATACTGAAATTCTGAAATTCTGAAATACTGAAAATCTGTAAACTTGAAAGCGTGAAATTCTGAAAATCTGAAATACTAATTCTGAACTTTGAAAACCTGAAATTCTGAAAATTTGAATTCCTAAAATTCTAAAAATCTGAAACTCCGAAATTATGAGAATCGGGAATTCTGAAGTCCTGAAATTCTAATTCTGAGTTTCTGAAATTCGGAAGTCCTAGAACTGTGAAATTCCGACGTTCTGAGATTCAGAAATTCTGAAATTCTGAAATGCTGAAATTCTGAAAATCTGAAAAACTAATTCTGAATTTTGAAAACCTGAAGTTCTGAAAATTTGAATTCCTAAAATTCCAAAAATCTGAAACTCCGAAATTATGAGAATCGGGAATTCCGCAGTTCTGACATTCTGAAGTTCTGAAATTCCGAAGTTTTGAAATTCTGAAATTCTGAAATTCTGAAATTCTACATATGAAAATCTTAAAATCTTAAATTCCGAAGTTTAGAAGTTTCGAGATTCTGAGATTCTGAAAAAAAAATGGAATTCTGAATTATTTTTTTCCACAAATCAGTAACACATGCTGAAATTAAAATTTGATTCTAATATTTTTCAGAAGAATCTAGATTCACAGATCTCGAGATTATATCTCGTTCTCATAGAAACCACTAATCTGCAACTAATGGTTTCTTTTATGAAACTAATGATAAGTGCGTTTGCTGAAACATATTTTTTCATTCAAAAAATTACTTTATTTCAATCAAAATGTTTTTTCAATACATTATAAAATAGGCAAGAAATCTATTCTCTGGTGTATTCACGACGAGAAACAACGGATCCAGCCTGGAGAGTTGTGATGAGCTTGTCTCCTTCCATATAACGAGTGATAGTTGACTCGACCTTTCCGTCCTTCTTTTGGGTGTGAACGAACTTTCCGTTCTCGAAAACGACAACTGATTGGACGGTACGGCCATCTGGGGTGGTCTCGTTGAATTCCTGAAAAAATTCAATTTCAGAATTTGCATCACATTGCTCGTTAATCAGTGATTTATGGTTTACGCTGGAAATCTTTCCAGAAATATGTTACCACCTGTCACTTGGCAATGACCATAAATTATTAAAAAATTTCTATGTTTCTGAATTGCGGTGAATAAAAAGTTAATTAAAATGATTTTGCTCACAGTTATGAACATCTTTTTTTTCCAATAAGGGTCCCATTCTGTCCAGAAATTTAGTCGACCGACCGACCGCCGACCGAATCCGAGCATTTTCACTTACATATGTCAGAAAGTGTTACGCAGCATTTTAATATACGACGGACGAAGAATTTTTAAAATTCGTGAATTTCAATACTGCGGACGCAAGCACTCTCTGACATGGTGACGCGTAAATGCACGAATTCGGTCGGCTGCTGGTTGGCTGGGTCTACGGTCGCTCGCCAATTTTCGACCGACAGAGAAGGAAAACTTATTCTCGATTTCTATAGAATCTCTTACCTCTCCCAACTTGAAGGAAAGAGTGGTGTTCTTAAAGGTGGAATATTGGTTTGAGTGCCAGACATCTCCCTCGACCTTGATTTCCAAAGTTGGCTTCAAATTGGCAGCAGCCTTGCGGGTGATCAATCCAACTCCGACTTCCTTCATGTACTCCTCGAAGTTCTCGGAGTGAACGAGCTTCCAGCGGCCGACGAATTCTTGGGACATGATTGGTTCTGAAAATACATTTTGTTAAAATATGAAAAAAAAAAAAAGAAGTGGGAATGTATGGCAATGCCGTTTTGTTTCGAGAACGATTTGTCTTTTGGTGGCCTGATAAAATGGACTGATAACAGGAGAAGGGAGAGTGGGCGGAGTCACTTTCCGCGATTTTTCTCTTTTTTTTTCTCGCTAATGGTTTTTCATGAATTATTTTTTGTTGTTGCATTGCATCAGAAATAAATTTGTGTATAAAGGAACAAAGTTCACTAAATGAACATTTTTCAGAGTAATGGATACTGTAGGGGAAAATGCTGGAAAATCGGAAGGATTACTGTGTAGGAAAAACTCGAAAATAAAAAAGATTACTGTAAGAGAAAAGTATTTTAAATCAAATGGACTACTGTAGAGAAAAATTTTCAAAAACGGATTACTGTAGTGAAAAATACCGTAAACACTCTAATAAAATGCCTAAAAAATATCAAAAATATGAATTTTCAATTTTGATATCAAAAAGTGGTCAACTGACAAAATGTTTATCATAAAATCATCAACATTTTATTAGTTAATTACTTGTTGATATCTTTCATAGGAGCCGAGATATATGTTCTCAAAGTCGACGGTTTAGCTGGCGTTCAATGTTTACGGTATTTAAAAATGAAACGGATTACTGTAGGGAATAATATCTGAAAATCAATGAGAGAACATAATTGTTCTCATGAAAGCAAAAATGATCAGAAAATGAGGTGGAGAGAAAAATGAACAAACAATTCGTATTTTCCCATTGTTGACTTTTCGAAAATCATTGATCTTTGATCGACCAATATTTCAAAAGAACTTTCGTCATACTAAAAAATTGATTTCAGTCAAAACCAAAAAAAGGCCTTATAAACCGACTGATTTGGGTATGACCAGGTCATTCAAAAACAACAAAAATGTTAGAAAATAATAGAATACAGGTTGTCACAACCAGTTTCACTTCAACAACCATCACACATAGAGTAAACAATAACAATTTCAATGGGGCACAGTTTATCGAATGAGAAATATTGTAAATCAAAAAAGAAGAGAGAATCTATTCACGGATGTATGCACGACGAGAGACAACAGATCCAGACTGAAGAGTTGTGATGAGTTTCTCTCCTTCGAACCAACGAGTGATCACCGAATCGTGATCGGATTCCTTGACTTTTTTCTGTCTGTGGACAACCTTTCCGTCCTCAATTGTGATTGTCGACTTGAATTGACGGCCATCTGGAGTTGTCTCGTCGAATTCCTGGAATGCAATTGATTTTATTTAAAAAATCATAATTGAAACATTTTAGTAGTACTCGACTGATTTTTTGCAAAAAACATACTGTTACACCTGGGAAGTTTTCGAAAATAATTTTAAAACAATTTGATCAGTTATCTTCATAGGATTGAAAAATGGCTTTCTAACTAGGGAAGACCCCAACTCGGGTGTGGCGATACGGGTAGTGACCTATATCATCTGAAAGCTGACATTTTCCTGATTCCAAATCTAGAAAAAAAATAGTAAGGAATTACTGTTTTATGAATAAGTTATACTTCCGGGATTGCACATTTAAAGTCAATCAAGAACTTTCTATACCATAAAAAATATGAATTTTCAATTTTTTTGTATTTTCCTAGTATTATTGCGAAAATGTTTTTGAAATCCGAAACACCCTATAAACGCCGTTGAAAATTGAAAACTTAAAAAAAAAAGATTCCGAGGAGGGACGACGATTTGCAGTGAGAAACCTAGGCCACGACGTCTGGGAGCATTCCTACATGGTACAATTTTAGTCATTTTTTTATCTCATGCACGTAAAAACTACTGTCGGTCATTTTCAAAAATCCGACCCACTGCCGTGGCCTGGGTTTCTCACTGTGCGGGAACTGAAACACTCGTCCCTATTCACCCTTTTTTTGAAAGATTTGGGTTTTTTCGAATGTTTCGAAGTAATATTATGATAAACATCTTATGCAAAAAAATTTTGGTCGGAGTAATTTCCTCATTTTTAAATGAATTTTTGCGAAAATTGCTGTTTCTCTAGAAAAATAATAAAAATAGTTTCAAAATTATATTTGATCACAAGTTCTCAATCGGATTGTATCAAATGTTTCAGTGTTATAAGTTATATATTATGCTTGTCTGAGAAAAAAAAGGTTGAGACGCAGAGAAAAAGTGTCTGCGTCTCCACCGTTTGTGTGCTATTTAGGCTCTCCGCTTCGATATCGCTACCGTATTCAGACTGCAAAAAATACTCTCTAACCTTTTTTTTTCGCAGACAAGCATAATAGCCTACAACTGAAATCGACAGTTCAAAAAAATACTCTCCAAGAAATTACTGTTTCTTGCTCAAAGTAAACATCCGTGGTTACATATTAATAGTCGATTGAATGTTGTGAACAGTCATTAACACAATTTCGCTAACTTCTCTACTATAACCCATAGAACCCTCAGTTACACTTTGTCCTATCCATTTGGATACAAAGTTCACTCGTTCTTTCTTCTTTTCATGATACCTTTCCTCTGTGTTGACATACTACAACGCCACGTGTGCCAGTTGCCCTGTGACCCACTATTTCTATTATCACTTTTTGAGAAAAAAGTTTCCGAGTAGTTCGGTTCAACACTAAAGATCATATAAATTCGAAAGTTCTGGGCTAGTGAAATGAAGAAATATGTAGAAATTTGAAAGGGGAACCTAATTTTTCATTTTGAGCCAATTTTTATCAAGTCCTGTCAAAGCTATAAAAAGTTGTAAACTGATAAATTGATTATCATAATATAGACATATTTTGTTAGTTGATACATTTTTGATATCTTGCATAGAAATTAAGATAACTGAGCTCAAACTTGACAGTGCGGGGAATCTTTTTGCAGGTTTTCAGGTAATTGAATTTCTATTTCAAAAAATCAACAATCTCGAAACCAATTTTCAAAAAACTCACTACTCCCAAAGTGAAATCCAGGGTAGTATTCTTGAAAGTGCTGAGTTGATTCACATGCCATCTATCTCCTTCAACCTTGATTTCCAAAGTTGGCTTGGCAGCACAAGCGGCTTTTCGGAGGATCAAACCGATTCCAACCTCCTTCAGATAATCCTCAAAGTTCTCGGATTCGACGAGCTTCCAACGGCCAATAAACTGTTCGGCGGACATTCTGGAATTTTCGGAAACTTTATGGGGAAATTGTGGAAAAAGGAAGTAAAGCAAAACACTTGTCAAAAGAAAGGAAAAGTGCATAGAATTGGGGAAACTGGAAAATGTATTTATAGGTGGTACTTTCTAGGGGAGGTGGAAGAACACGAGGCTTGTTTGATTGCCACGTAATGGACAAGTTGGTCAATTGTTGGTCAAAGGAATGGGAATGATAACAGAATACACTAAGATGGAGTCTAGTATAAACAAGAAGAAACATGCAGAGAACGGAATAGATGATAAATGTGCCAAGTTCTTGAAATGGTTCTTTTTTTCTCACAATGATTCATTTCTAGCTGAACAAATATATGTACTTAATTGTAGCCTTGACTTAGTGTTCGAAAAACAAACTCCAAAGTCAGAAAACCAGAAACTTGTTTTCTAGAAATCACACAATATTGTGGTTTGCCTCCTGACTCATCTTCACTGTTTACATTGGTCGTGAAAATGTTTCCAAAGTTATTTATTTTCATAATATTACTTTGAAAATAATTCAGGAAAAAATCAAAATCCCTAATAACGCTGTAGAAAGTGCAAGTTCTCGTCCAAGAGGGTCGCGGGAATTTTAGTCCAAGACCACTGTGTAGGCTGTTTTTAATTTAATTTTTCAGGATTTTTCGCCGTTTCAGGTCGTTCTCTTTTGTAATTGTTAGAAAATTGAATTATTCCACTAAAATCTCGATGAATAGAACAAAAAAATCTCGTTGACCTCATGGCTGAAAAATTGGATGAAAAACTTGGACGAGAACTGATCGCGCATGAATTTTCGACGGCGTTTTCAGGGATTTCGAACTTTTTCCTGAATTTTTTCGAATTGACAGTACGAAAATACATAACTTTGGGGACATTTCAATGCAAAAAAATTGCTTGAAGTCACCCTTCAACTTGTTCGTAACTTATTCCAGAAATCTCAAATTGGGACGCTACAAACAAAAAATTATTAAAAAGTCCAAAGAAGGTGTTACTAAAAAATCGCGTTGTTTGTTCGAAAAAATGTTTCCTCCAAAAATAGAGTTTTGAAACTTTTTTAAATGGAAGAAATCAATTAATAGAAAGATTTGCTGTTTCATCTAATTTTATTTAGTTGGGTTGATTCTTGCATACTTCGGTAGACTTCTGTTAACAAAACCTATTTCAGATAGCATGAATAGGCTTATTCTCTGTCAATTCGAGCTATACTCAGGTCTTCTGAAAACTTCCAGAAAATAGAAAATGGTGTCTTTCAAATAATTTTTATAAATCGAAACTTTCTGTTTCAAGTATCACCTATTTTTCAAAGAGAATTATTAAAGGGGGGACTCCGACCAAAAAATTATATTTGATTTTTTTGTTTTAAAATGTTCTCGAAGTAAGGTATTTTTATAATACTAATACGAAAAAATTCAGAAAAAAAAGTCGATGTCCCCGAAAACCGACAAAATTGAAGCGCCGCTCAGTTCTCGTCAACGAGGGACTAGAAAAATCTTGAGTTCGGCCACGCGGCCACCCATTTTTCAACCCAATTCTCGCTGTTTTCAGCCGTTTTTTTCCTGTAATTACCGTAAGAATGAAACTGTTTCATCAACTATTATATAAAGACAGCAAAAAAGTGTGTTCAAGTCAAAATATTCAATTTTAAAACAAAAAAAATCAAATATAATTTTTTTGTCGGAGTCCCCCTTTAAAGAGAATGCAGAATCCATATCACACAACATGTCAAAGAATACGACTAATTTATGAAGTTTATACATTTTTTAGCTTTCGAAAATCAGAATAATCTTACAATTAGGGAGCTCACAATGTAAAATACCACCACCAGTAAAAAATGAAAGTTGTTGTTTCAAAAATCGTAAAAACTGAAATTGGCCAAATTACAAACATTACACTGTCCAAAAGTACATTCCACCTCAATTTAAAAATGAAGCAGAAGACCTCTCTTTTTCTCTCATTTCCTCATTTTTCTCTCATTTTGATATTATCTTTTTTGTCTCACAAAGAGGTCGTTCGGCCGACAGTTTGCCGCTATTTATCTGGCAAATTCATCGGCCCCCTTTCGAGAAAAAATCAGGGTGGGGTATAGAATGGAAACACTAGATTCAAGGTCAGACAGAGAGAGAGAGATGGAAAATAGAGAAGATTGAAAACTATCTAGTTTTTCGATCGCTTCTTTTTGAAATGGAGATCGAGTATGAATTTGGAAGGAGCATGGAAATTCTTTTTATACCAACCTGATTGCCAATTCCTCCATTCTTGAGATGCTTCTTTTTGCAACGATGTTGAACGAATCGAAAATAAATATCAATCTGCTAAATGGATTACGGGGGTGGATACTTGAAATGTCTGGAAGATGATTGAACTGATGAAATTTTGGAATGGAGGACACTGGAAGAACTTCGGAAGGATGAATCATACATATTTTGGATAGAAAATAGTGAAATCTGAAGAATGTTGCCTAGGAAACAACACTGAAGATATGATATTATTCATATGGGTTATATAATAAAAAAATTCCGTTTCAAATATTCCATATTTTTTCTTAGATAAGAAAGAAAATGGAAGCTCCACTTACTGATAATTCGACACTTTTAAACTATAATATTTTGCTGGTACAAAAACTCGCAGCTGCGGAAGAGAAATTCGTGTGACCGTGGTCGAAGATCCCACAACGACAACTACCGTAACCTAAAAAATATGTTTATTTTCAGGATTTATTTTCTGGTTTAAAAACTTTTGAAAGTGAAAGAATTGAAACGGAAATTAAGAAAATAAATCCGGAAATAAAACTATTTTCAGGTTACGGTAGCTTTGAAAAAAATCGTGTTGTTTTAGTTATTTCAAATTGACTAAATATACAAATAAATTTTAGGTACAGTAATCCAGGGATAAATACGGCAGATTTAAATTCCAAATATCTACAGCAATCCTACTTGAAATCACTGTCTTGGATATACGCCGACTTGTCCAGCCATCTCCACCGCCGAAACAGAATTCTCCAAATTGCAAATCCGTGCCAAAAGGAGTAGTTCACCAAATTACTTTGACACCAAACAAGAAGCAACAGAAATCCACGTCGACACCTCCAACATCAGTGAGATCCACTGACTTGAAGTGAGCGATATTTTGAATAACCTAATTAACATGTCTACTGTTATTTCAGAAGCGACTATTTAGACAGTGGCTTGGAGAAACAGAAGAAAATCTAAATCAGGAATAAGTCTTTCCAATTCTTTAAGCGGCAGTACCGAGTCCATGGAGAATGTTAAACCAAAACAGAAAGGTCCCGTCCCCGCGAAAATGGTGAAAAGTGAGCGTTCATTGATTGGATTGGATGGAGAAAGTCTGAATGGGTATCCGAGGAATGCTAGGAACATTGTACTTGAGAAGAAATCATCTGAGAATCAAAGATCTCCTAAAGATTCAGGAATGGACGAGAGTGAGGTGAGAAATTATGGGGCGCGATAGTTTTGGTTAGGGTACTTCTCTGATAGGTAGAATTCAGCGGCGCAGGTTATTTCCAAAAGAAAAGAAAGTCCGCGGTCGGCCTGGACCCCGACGACCTTGATAAAAAGAGAAGAACATTTTCAGACCAAGGAGTCAGTATCCTTGGCCGAGGATGAAGAGCAACGTGATACATATCGGAAGTTATTCAAGGACCTTGGGATGGCCTCTCAGAAAATGACACTTGACGACTTCAAATATGAATTCAGTGAGCTGCCTGGGGATCCACCATCGGAACAATGTATGGCTTTCAATAATGGAGCGAATTCCAGAAAGAACAGATATTTCAGTAAGATTCAGAGTATTCTGATCCTTTTTCTGATTTTCTTCAATTTCAGATATTCCATGTCTTGACAGTTCTCGAGTTCGTCTCACATTCATGGCCCAGAAAAACAATCCATCATCTGACTACATCCACGCGAATCATATCAAAAGTCCCTTCTTGAAAAGTGGATATATTTTGACCCAAGGACCAAAAAAAGAAACGATTGCTGATTTTTGGAGGATGGTTTGGCAGGAGAGATCAAATGCAATTGTGATGTTATGTCAGTTTGTGGAAACAAATCGAGAGAAATGTTGTGAATATTTCCCTCGAAACGCAAATTCCACCCTTCGTTTCGACAAATTAACAGTGACTTTCGAGGAAGCAACCAATAATAAAATGGTCGTTTCAACTCGTTTAAATCTATCATTTGAGGGTGAATCTCGAGTGATTACTCATTTACAATGGAAAGAATGGCCTGATTATCAAGTGCCTGGATCATCGGAAGTCATGTTGAAGATTCTCAGAAAAATCCGAGCAAGAACTACTCCACCGATTATTCATTGTGCTGCTGGTGTCGGAAGATCTGGTACTTTGGTGGCGATTGAAATTGCATTGCAATCAATCAACACTCATTTCAAACTACCTGATATCAAACAGGTAATTCTATTTATTTAGGTTCCGAAAACACAAATTTTGATTTTTGAGATTGTGACAAATCTCCGTTTGACCGGTCGTGCAACATCTCTTCAGCAGTACATGCTCATCTGGAAAGTTCTTCTGGATTTCGGAGTTTCGAACAAATTGATTTCGGAAGATTCGGTCGTCAAATTTGCATCCACATATCATTGTTCTCTTCGCTCTAATTCTTGATTTCTTTTTGTATTCGATGTGCCACTTTTTGCTATAACAAAACGATTCGGGTTTTCATTTCATTAGGATGAAATTCTAAAAAATTATGTTTCAGAAAGTCTACATGAGCAAACTCATGTTTTGTTCAATGATGTATTGTTGAACTTTTTCATCTCGAAGTACATTTTTCAGACTGTTCCTTTTTCGACATAATAACAGTCACCGGGTTTTAAAACATAATAACAGGAAATTGTATTGTTCCAATGATCTAAACCAGAATAAAAAACAGGAATGTAAATGAGTAATTGAACTTTTTGGGATACAAATAGATACTTCTAATACATTGGCTAAATTAGCAGCTCGATGTATAAGAATCTGAAAACGAAGCCAAAAGTTCAGAGAGAAAAACATGAATCATTTAAGCAATAAGGTCAAATAATGCAAGTTTTCAGCAGAAAACACTTTGCATAATCTTCCCAGCGCAGTTTGTTCTATGTGCGAGGTGGACAGAAAAAATTGGAAAAGGCGATAATTCCGGTCAAAACAGCCGAAAAGTTTGAGATAATTGCCATAAAAGATCGAAACTATTTCCTTTAAAGTTTTTCCAGATCCCCTTAAAGTTGTTATTTGTGTCAGATTGTCCTGAAGCAGCAAAATATCTAGTAAAGCTTGAAAAAACTTTTGTAATAGAAGGGCTCCACACTGTCAAGTATAAGCTCAATTATCTCAATTTCTATGCAAGATATCAAAAATGCGTCAAATGCGTTTGATAGGAACCGAGATAAATTAGTTCAAATTTTAAGGCCCTTCTGTTACAAGTTTTACAGAATTTTGAAAACACTTGTCTGAAATCTTCAGTATAAGAAAATACTGTTAAAAGGTTTAAAACTTTGAATCTGATATATTTCGGATACTTTCCCTCGAAACGTTCTCTGATGTGGTCCTTTTCGTTCAACGGGATATTTTTGATCCCATCCGCTGACATCATCCCTTCCCTACTGTCACCTTTATAAATCACTTACATCTCGTCCTGTCTGAAAAAGTGTTCAATGCGTTCAACTAGTTTCGTGTTTTCATGATTTCTGTGTCCTACCGTACCGCTCCCTGTATAAGAGTTATTTATGCAAAGTTGTCCTCAAACCCTTTGAACTGTGTTTCCGATTCAATTTTCCGCCTAGTTTTTCAGTTCTATATAATCATAGTTTCAGCGGAATTACAGTCGTGCAGTTTCAGAAAAATGATTGTCGGAATATTGGCTTGTGTAACGGCTGCTTTGGCTCTCGGATCTGTTTTTGCACCGATCAAAAGGTTTCCGTCCAGTGATGGTGAGCTAAAGTTATACTTTCCAAAATTTCAAGTGACTGTTTCTCGGCTTCTCGGAAGTTCAAACCTGGACAGGAATCCGAGATTTTTGTTAGACTTAGATTTTGAAAAAAACTGATTCCTGTTTAAAATTGAAATATGAAGAGCTGACAAAAACTTTCCTGAAAACGATCTTTGGAATTCTAGGATTTATGGTTCAATTCTTCATGGGCCTCGGTGGATTTCTCACTAGTTTAGTGGTCCATGCGATACTCGGGTTCCCACCAGTTTACGGTTTGGCGATGTTGGGAGGATCCGTTTGGTGTTTAGGTGAGGGTTCGTTTTATTCCGGAACAATTTGAAAAAATATTCCAGCCAACGCCTTCGCCATCCTCATCATGAACCGACTCGGACTAGCTGTTCCTATTCTTATCTGGAGTACTGTATCTTGTTTAACTGGGTGGGCAACTTCCAGATATGGACTTTTTGGTGTGCCAAAAGGAATTCCAAGTTCAGTGATTCTGAATTATATTGGTGTTGTTGTCCTGGTTGTGGGGTAGGTTTGAAAAGTGAATCATTTGAAAATTGATGATTTGCAGAAGCTCCTTCTTTTTGTTCATTAAAACAAAAGTGTACAAGCCGAAAATGGCTGAGAAGTTGGCTGCAGGAGTAGAGATTCCGTCAGAGAAAAGTGTAGGTTCTTTAAAATACCGTAAAGACTCTATTAGATAGCCACCCCTAATTGAATGCCAGCCTCTAATATAGTGCCACTGCGGATTTGATGTCACTGTTGTAAAAGTTAAAGAATAGCACAAAGAATCATTTTCTGGTTTTCTAGTTTTTTTAAGCTTAAAAGAGGTACTGTATTTGAAAAATGTGTCAGGATAATATCAAATTCCGAAATTTTTTAAAAATAAGTAGAAAAATCGAGAAAATCTCGGAAGTCGTTTTATGAAAGAATTGAAAATCGAGCACTTTTGTGATAAGTTTTAGTGGAAATTAGCTCCGGACAATATAGTGTCAGCCTCTAATTGAATGCCACCCCCTAATACAGTGCCACCCCAGACAATCTTCGAACAATAGAGTGCTATGGCTATCTAATAAAGTTTTAACGGCAGATAAAAATCTCTAATAAAGTCAAAATAGGCATTTCAAATTTGCAAAGTGTTTGATTAGATTCTGAAACAGAGAAAAAAACTTTCCAGCTAGCCACCCAAGCTTCTGGTGAAGACGACATTATTCAACACCCACACCATATATCTCCAACTATTCGGATCATGTAATTTTCTCTCGTAATTTTCCAGCTTTATCCCTGATTTTTAGTTGCTTCCTGGCCGCAATCTTCAGTGGACTATTCTACGGATCGATGTGCACTCCAGTGACCTTTATTAGAACCGACCGGATCTTTATCCGGGAGCCCCGAAAGAGGGTCTACCGTATCTTTTCTCGTTTTTCCTCGGAATCATGCCAACTTCCACATTGGTTTTGGCAGTTTACTCGGGTGTAAAGTGAGTTTTGACTTGTTAATAAATTAAAATTTTTTAATCCATCTTCTAGAAAAAACAACCCCTCTCTTCCTTCATACTTGGTGCTTCCATCGCTTCTTGCTGGTGTACTTTTCGCATTTGGAATGGGCGGATTCTTTATTGGAAATGAGAAATTGTCACAGACAATCTCCTATCCAATATGCTCTTTTGCACCCGGTTTGATTGTCAGTGCATGGAGTGTACTGTATTTTAAGGAGATTACGGTAAGTAGTATTATGGTGATTCGGAAATGGCTGATTTGAAATCGGCAAGTGAAATGGTTAGGTATACCGGTAGGATAGAAGAAAGTGAAATGGTCAAAAAAGTTTAATTTTTTTTGACTACAGGAACTTTATACTTTTTCCTGCTTCAAGACACTTTCATCTTTTGAACTGTTGGAGGAAAATTATTATATACCAATGGTGAAAATCAAAACTGCACTTTTTGGAATTTACAAAAATTCACCGGAAAACCTGTAATAGAAGGGCCCTCGCACTGTCACGTTTTATCTCAGTTTTCTTGGTCCATATAAGAGCTATTGAAAATGTATCAACTGATAAAATGTTTCTGATATTGTGATAAACAATTTATCAGTTGACAACTTTTTATATCTTTCAAACAAATCGAGATGAATGACACGAACTTTGAAGTTTTTTGGCCTTTTCTATTACAGATTTTACGGTAAAAATTAATTTTTTTGCATTTTCAGGGAAAACGAAACCTAATCCTTCTCGGCATTGCATACGCATTCACTCTGATTGGAGTCATCATGGTTACAGTATCCAAAGATCTTTAATAATTCCATTATACAAAATTATTTGTACATTTATTCAAACTCTCGACCTATCATAATTTTTCTACAAGGAAAATTATGAATTTTCTCAATAAAACCGGTTATATAATTAATTTAAAAATAAATCTCAATACAAAAAACCCATGACAATAGAAGATGTTCAAGGGATCAGAAGAATTTCGACTTCTTCTTGGACTTCCTTTTAAACTTCTCCAAAATATCGGTAGATTCAGAAGCATTTGAAATATTGTAGCTTCTGAAGAACTTGCCGTTTTCAATGTTTATTTTTCGAATGTAATCTGAATCCAGTAGAAAACGCGAGCTTTTCACTGGTTTCAGCTAACTGAAATTAAATTTCAGAGTTTTGGATTGCTGAAAATTTGAAATTCATAAGTCTTCGATTTTGAACTTCCTCAGTTTCTCAACCTCCGATTTTCTGAAATTTTAAGTCCCAGAATTGCACCGAAAATTTCTTTTTTTAATCTTTTTATTTTCCTTTTACTTTGTTTAAACCCGGCTCTCATGATATAATAATAATATATTTATTTTCTCGGAGTTTTTTATTTCAGATGTCTCTGTTTCTGGAGTGCCTGATTCTGGAGCAACAATCGTAGCTGTAACTTCTCCAGAGATTGGATTCTCTTCACGAGTTCTACCATTTTGTTTCTTCTTACTCGAACATACGTTCATTGAGTCTGTAGAATTATTTTTTTAACTGTAGACTGGGTTGGTTGGCGCATTTCTCGTGACGAGCTGTAGAAATACGCCAATGCCTCGGAAATGTATCCGTTGCGCTACCAAAAATCCAAAAATGTTGACTTCACAGTTTTCTCCATTTTGCTTTTTTTTTTTGAGATGGAACACTGTTGAATCGATGAATAATCGATGAATAACAAACCTATTTCTTGGGCGTCAACTAATCACAGTTAAAAAATAAGAAAATTCACAACCGTGATTTTTGCAAAATTTTTTTGAACAGTTTCAAAAAATGTTCCAATTATTCAGAAACGATACAAATAGCATTCTGACGAAATTTGACAGCTCAATTTCGTCTTTGGGCTCAAAAATCTCCAAATAGTGATTGTTGTAAGAACTTTGACAATCCCTAACTTCTTGAATATTGCTTGAAATTAACTGAAATCTATAGAGATAGGTTCAAATCTTGTATGTGATCGATTTAACAGTACCCCACCTCGAAAAGAGCAAAATGAGCGATTTTGAGAGGTTGAAGTTTTCATTTTTTAAACGATCGGATGCTGTAATGACCAACCGGTAAGATCATTATTTAATTTTTCATCAAGCTCTCATGAAATACTTTTTTACTGTGAAAGACCTTCCGTTTACTTACACGCTCCCACAACCGAGTTTGTCACCGCTCCGCTGCCAATCAGAGGAAGCATGAGGGTACATATAAACGGTGTTCGTGTATAGAGAGACGATAAAGAAAATCAGGCTTGTAAGGGTTAGGTGTTCTGGAAACTTCCAGATGAAAATTTTCAGCATTTTGGGGAAATGTACATATACAGATTTTGACAGGGTTCACAGTTGGGTGTCAACTAACCACGGTCAAAAACTTCAAGCAGATGAAGCTGATATGAGCGATGAGGTGATGACACAACATGAACTTATTAAAAGATTTTTCGTACTGGAAGATTTGCATTCAATGAATTACGGAGTTTATGCTGATGGAAGATTGTCGATTGTGGATTTCAAGGTAAGATTTAAGTTGATTTTTCAAAATGACTCACGTTTTCGTTTAGGTTGGTGACAGCTACGGGAATGCTGAAACATACTGGGAAAGTGGAAACAGACAAGAAAGGCAAAGAGTTGCCCGACAGTGTTTCGAATCCTGGAAGCTCGAAGAGATGGTTATAAAAGCAAAGGATTCCATCAATGAGAAAACTCTTCAGGATGAACGGGATTCAAGTTAAGCAGAGCCACGATTTAGATAAATACTTGGAGGAAATTCACAAAAACATTTCTTTGATTTCTAGTTTATTGTAAGAAATACGATGTCATGAAATAAATTTTTGTATGTGTTTTCATTCAATAATGGGGTTGTTCAATAAGAAGCAAATCAGCAAATTCCTATTTTATGATGGTTCGAACCCCGCCGTGGTTAAACTTTTTTGCTTTTTTCGAAATCAATTTTTGATTTCCAGTTCGGTCCTCTAGATATTTTATGATGCTTTTTGATGAATTTCAATGGTTTTCATAGTAAAAAAAAGTATTTCATGAGAGCTTGATGAAAAATTAAATAATGATCTTACCGGTTGGTCATTACAGCATCCGATCGTTTAAAAAACGAAAACTTCAACCTCTCAAAATTGCTCATTTTGCTCTTTTCGAGGTGGGGTACTGTTAAATCGATCACATACAAGATTTGAACCTATCTCTATAGATTTCAGTTAATTTCAAGCAATATTCAAGAAGTTAGGGATTGTCAAAGTTCTTACAACAATCACATTTTGGAGATTTTTTGAGCCCAAAGACGAAATTGAGCTGTCAAATTTCGCCAGAATGCTATTTGTATCGTTTCTGAATAATTGGAACATTTTTTGAAACTGTTCAAAACATTTTTTAAAAATCACTTTCAAAGATTCTGGGGACCCTTGGGAAATTTCAAATTTGAAATTCCAAAATCAATGCGAACTCTTTCACTGTGAGAAAAAAGAAAAGAAGTATAACAAAGAGAAGTGGTCCCACCTAACATCTACCTCTAGCTCACTAAAAAAAAGATAATCTGGGAAATTTCCAAATGATCACCAAGACGTTGCACACAATAATTTCCGTTTGGTTTTGGACGAGCAAGTACTTTATAATGACTAATTTTTTGTATTTCTAAAATCAATTCAGTCTAGTTTGGACCAGCTTGAACAAAATATTATGTCAATATCGATAATTAAAAAGGACTACTTGGATTTTTATTTTGCCGATGGTCGGAAGATCTTTGGTTTTGATTTGAAAATCCAGATTGTCCAAATTGGACTTCGTCATCTGGAGAAGGTCATTGTCGTAAGTTTTCAAAATTTTATTTTTTATAGAGAAGAGTATAATTGTTATTTTTAATGTATATTTTGCACCACTAGGTCAAAATTGTATTGAAATAAACTTGAATAATTTCAGAAGCACTCCAATTTTCCTAACTATGTAGAGATGATTGGTTATGCAGAAGAAGCGCGAAAAGCAAAATCAGACGGCAACGTTGCTGGAATTATATCCTCCGTTGATGCTGCTCTTCCACATCTCGAGTTGCTGAAATCATCTGACTTCTTCGTGACATATCCGAAATTCGAATCAACGCGACGTTAATTTAGAAATGATTTTTATCAGTACCTGGACTCGGACCACAAGCATATCGACTTCGCCCTTGAAAAATATTTTTCGAAGACGTTCGATGATAACGCTGAGTGCCCGACCGTCATCGTGAACTGTGAGAAAAAGTGGATTTCGCCACGAAATGCGACGAATTTTATGTTTAAAAAATATGCAAAACACATGAAAAAGGAAGAAAACGAAAAATTTTATTAATAATATCTTTTAAAATCCAAATTAAATTTTTAAGGCCGTTTTCGTTTTTTCGTGTCGGGACCCATCGACGAAATTGCCTGTGCGCCTTTACTCAACACTTCACGTGTTTTTTGCAAAATGTGTATTTTGCAAAACCCGTGAAAGCCCATTGCTCTCCCAGCCCTGAGCTGGATATATTCAAAAAGGAAATTTAAGAACTTTCTAATGATGTAGGTCATGACCTGTAACTTGACATTTCCAGATCTTTGAAAATTAACTTTCTCAATAAAAAACAGATATTCGTTATTTCTAACGGTAATCATCGTTCATTTAAAAATAAGTCACAATACAAAAAGAAACAGATGAACCGCGTAAAGAAGACGTTCAAGGGATCAGAAGAATTGGGACTTCTTCTTCTTGGACTTTCTCTTAGACTTCTCCGAAATTTCGATGGATTCAGAAGCAGTTGAAGTACTGTAACTTCTGGAGGACTTGCTGATGGTTTCCTTCTTTTTCTTCTTCTTGTTCTTCTTTTTATCCTTCTTTGCCTTTCTACTTTTGGAAGAATCCTCAGTCGTCTTCTTCTCCTTTCTGGTATGCTGCTCGGTACAAAAACTGATGCATCTGGTACAGCTGGTACAGGTGTTACATCCAATTGCGCTGAAAATTAAAATGGTATAAATTTTGATAAAATCAGAAAACTACTTTTTCGAGTAAATGGTTCTCAAACTGGAACTGGTCGATTCAGTCTTCTTCACCTTCACCACCTCCTCCTTCTTCTTCTTTTTCTTCTTTTCCTCTTCCTCTTTCTTCTTCCTCTCATCTCTTTCCTTCACAATATTCTTCAAACTTTGAGTCAGTTCTGCATTATCATACGGTCCCTCATTCACCGATTCCTTCAATCTTTTCTTCAGAACACAATCCTTGAGCAACAGCCGAACCTTCTCACGAGTCGCTGGAGAACGAGCACCCGGAAATCTGGTATCCGAACTGACACGTGTCAGTTTGATGGGCGGAGCCTCTTTCTTCTTCTCCTTCTCAAGTGTTTTAGGTAAGTCAAGTCGGTGTCTGATGGGGTGTGAGCAACTGGTGGAACAGGCGGTTTCATGAATTCAGCAAATTGTGGCTTCTTGGATTTCTCCTCCTTCTTTTCCTTATCTTTTCCAACTCCAAGAAGAAACTCTCTGACCTTTTTTCTAGTCTCCACAGATCGAGCCCCAGGGAATGGAGTGATTGCAAGAGAAGGTTTCAGAGGACGTCCACGATAATCAAAAGCTTCTGCAGTGAGAATCGGTGACATGGAATGGCTACGTTCAACTGCAGTTCTTGTGACGTCGGATGGAGATGGAGAGGAATCAGGAGAGATTCTGGAATTAAACATATTATTGAATGTACTTAAAATTGCTTGACTTGCGATGGAATGCTGTTTCGGATGGTTCCAGAATCACTCATTATATGACCACAGTCCATTGGAATTTGAAACTTTTCTCGGATCTTGAAGTTCAAGATCTTCAAATCATCCAGAATTCGCAACGACTTCTTGTCCATGCCTTCTGGTTCCTTCTTTCTTCTCAAACACGTCTTCCATTTCTTTGAAAGGATCACTGGACGAGATGTCATTCGTTTTTGATGTTTCGAAGATTTGTTCTTATTCTTACTCTTCCGTTTTCTGTGCTTGTTCTTCGTTCTTTTCTTCGTCTTATCACTTGTTCCGCTAACAGAAGACGTGGATCCCAGTGTGGTCCATGAAGAAGATTCAGGTGGTGAAGAAACGGAAGAACGGAGAGAGTCGTCGATTGGTTTTCCATCGGTAACCACACGAATTCTCATCATTTCCTCTTCCACGTCATCAGTGGAACGTTGATAGTAGATTGAGAGACCATTGGGACGATAGTCAAAACGAGTTCTCGAATGAGAACGTTTCGGAATCGATTTCATTTTTCTGTTCCGAGTGAATTCTGAAAGTTTTAAATTTTGAAAATCAGAAGATGTCGAGGGAGCAGAAACTTACGGTCTCGATCGCAAATCTCTTGCTTTGCAGGTTTTCTTCGCGGAAATTTATGAGAAACTGATTTCGAGTCGACAGCTTTGATTCGTATCAACAGTTGGCTTTTACGTGAATGGCCAGGGCCATCTAACAAAAATGGCCATCTAACAATAGGGATAAGAAGATGAAAAATCTTGGTTACTGTAGAAGACGTTGAATTAAGAAGAGCAACATCTTTTATTCTGGTACGAAAAAATTGGAGCTGCGGAAAAGAGAAATGGTCCGACAGCGACAACTATTGTAACCTAAAAATATTGTTATTTTTCGGATTTATTTTCTCGATTTTTGTACTTTTTCGGTCAATTTTTTCTCTATCAACACATTTTATTTTCCTGAACGAAATTTTTCGATTTTCTTCCATAATTTGTGGTTCTTTTCCTATTCTTATTCGAAAATTCAAGTCTTCTGTTCATCGCAAAAACCTCCTTTTGAATTTCCCACGGTTTTGTGAGGAATTCTCACAGAGCGCGTTTACATTACACTCACAATTTTTGGTTGATTTTCGACCTGAAAATCATCGTTTTGCATCGTTATTTTACTTTTTTGTTCATTTTCGGCCATGACCGTTCAATCAATAAAACAACGAAATAAATTGTATCTGGAAAAAATGAATTTGACCGACCAGTTCGTCACTCTTCATGAAAAACTTCAAAGCGAGCTGAATCTGGCGAATTTGTGTGTTTCTAAAGCGAAGTGAGCATTTTTATAGCTATTTTATTGATTTTATGTTGAAAAATTACAGGACAACACATGGAATCAGTCTGTTCAGTGTGAATTCGGTGGATACTCATGATTTAGAGCCGTCAGTGAGGTAAGAAGTGTAAAATCTGCCTAAGTTTAATTTATCAGCTTTTTTTTGTCAGAATCGAAGTAGTTGATGGAAAGTTTGAAGTTGTGAAGGAGCCAGAAGAGGAAGAAACGATGAAGAAAGAAGAAAATGAGGAGTCCTCTAAAAAAAAGAACAGCGGAGAATCAGAAGACGTTGAAGACGAGAAGAAGTCACCGTTCGCGGGGCAGTTCCGGCCGTTCGGAGTACTTGAACCGTCAGCAGCCAAAGATGCACGAAAAATGTATAAAAATGTCATTCAGGTATTCAATTTCTTTTTAAATATTTTCGAACGATTTGTTTATTTTTTCAGACAATCGTTGATTTGGTCTCCACTCAACAATCGATCATCTCCAAGTCTCGTGAACTCACTGCTGCTGATAACTGATCTATTTCTATTTTTTCTGTGATACTATTTCATCATGTGCATCAACATAATAAACAAAACTCTCGATTTATTTCAGCGCGCCGCTCGTCGTCGTCACATTAAAACGGGGTGAGGGGGTTGGAGATTTTCAGAGAAAAATGATTTCAGCAAGAGACAAAAAATAACATGAACACAATAGGTAAAATTCGACGCAAATTTCCTGAGTTAAATTATATAAATGGACAATTAAAAGTTTCAAAGTTTTAGAATCCCTGAGAGTGCAATTTTGAGGAGGTAGAGTGGTAGTGTTTTGAATAGAAACGGGGAGGCAGAGGAAATTTGAATAAAATGAAAAGTAAAAAAATCGAAGAAAATATAAAGAAAGAAGTAAGCATGCAAAAAGGAAAAGAAGATCGAAAAGTGCTACATAGGAAGATGATTTGCCAACAACTAATTGACAGAAAATCTTCCGCAATAGTTTACAATTAAAACTAAAAATTTAGTGGTGTTCTCCATGGTCTCGACGCCTATTTTCCAGCCTTGTCAGCAGTTTCAGTCTCCTTTTGTTCAACTAGTTTCCCATCCTTTCTTTCATTTTCTTCTGGAGATGAACGATCAGCTTCTTCTTGAGCGAGTCTCGCCGCTTCAGCTTCTTCGGCGGCCACTTGTTCCGGTCGATGTTTTCTTCTTCTTTCCGGGCACACAGAACTGACATGTTCTTCCGATCCACAGGTATAGCACACCTTGGCGTCAGTCTTCACATTCGGACAGCCTTTTGCCTTGTGAGTTGCAAACTTTCCGCATCGGAAGCAACGCAACGAGACAGCCTTCTTTCTTCCCAGCGGATGGATTCTACTTCCCTTCAGCCCTTGTCCTTCCACTTCTCCTGAGACCTGGAAACACAGATATTAAAGTAAACTTTTTAGTGTAACAGATTTCTTTTCATAATTCTAGTTATGACAACCCAATACAGTAAGATTTAACTAAATTGTCGGCCCAGAAAAGATTTCAAAATTTTGTTAACTAAAATTACCATATTCATCGTTTCGATATTATTCTGGTACTACAAAAATTGAAACTTCCGACCATGGTCACCGGCGTTTCTCTTCAACAGTTCCGATTCTTTTTTTCAAAACCCATTAAAGCAAGTTTAAACCAAACTATCGGTCACCAGGAATGATTTCAAGAGAGCTCTATAACTAATAAAACTTTCGTATTTATAGTTTCGGTGAATAATTATTTAGTTTACAAATGTTTTATATCTTTTACAGATGACTTATAGTGGTCAAGGTGGAACTTTGTGAGAGTCAATTCATAAAAATAGCTCTGGTTGGCAATGATCAAAACTCAATTTATATTTCCCTTAACTCCTTTACACTTTTGACAAATTTATTCCTCGTCATTTTAACTCAATTTCAGATTTAATTCTCTTCTTACCGCATAAGCCTCTTTTCCTTTTCCATTCGATCTCTCCTGGATGTAGTACGAGACACGTTCTCCCTCATCAAGACTTCTAAATCCTTGCATATTCAAATTGGATTGATGCACAAAAAGATCTTCCCCGGTGTTATCATCAATCACGAAACCATATCCTTTCGACACGTTGAACCATTTGCACGATCCAAAGTAGCGAGGCGTTGGTGACTGAAAGAAAAGGTTGGGAGGGATTAGGATAGGAATTTTCTCTGGGTTCTGAAAAAAATTGGATATGTTTCTTGGTTATTCTCATGAATCTCCTTTCACTGGCTCCAGTACAATGAATCCCTGATCAAAGAAGGAGTTTCTATTTTTCCAGAAGTACAAAAGAAAACGTATGATGTCAGAACAATGATTAGAAAAGACAAAAAATACTCAAAAATAATATTTTTGTTTCCCCTACGGTAGGTCCCTACTGATATCCCGCAAGGTCCGAACTGCTGGGGTATGCTGATGCGCTCTAATGAGAACGGGCGTGCTAAAGTTTTAGGCCGATGAAAAAACAAATAAATTAGGAGCGAGAGAATAAAATCTCAGTGAAATATAGTGGGTGTTGCTGAGAACAATTTTGTATCATTACGACGGGAAAAAATAAACCTCCAGCTGACACGCTACTTCTCAATAGAGTGCAATTGCGTACCACGGCAATTCGAATCCTATGATATCCAGTAATCCCGAATTATCTGAATAGTGATCACGAGCCAAAAACGGACCAAATATGACTCGAAAACTGATCATTTTGTTAGAATTTTTTAGTCCGTTTCTGACCCGATTTAAATCCCTTTTGGTCTGTTTTTTTTGTTTTTTGTCTGTTTTCTGGTTCGGTTATGACTTTAAAACGAGTTTTTACGGGTCAGAAACGAACCAAAAACGGACCAAAAACGAGCCAAAAGCTGACCAAAAACTAACTAAAAACGGACTAAAACAGACTAAAAATGAACCAAAAAAGGACCATTGCTCTCCATGAAAACAAAAAAGATATGACCTAATTTTGTAAATTATGATTAGCATAATCTAGTTTGTGTAGCCTTATAAGGAGAAAAACATTCTATCAGCTGACCATGAACTTTGAATTCTTGAGAAATTTTGAATAATCGAAACATATAATTGTTGGTTAATCATAGATGTATCATACCAAGCAATTATCTGATTATCTGATTGTCAGTTCAAAAAAAGTACCAAAGCTTTTAGAAATTTTCCTGATTTCAAAACTACTAACTTTTCGACCCGAGAATCAATAAGTAAACAAAACTTCGCTCTTCCACACACTCTACTATTTTTTAAAACGTACCAATTGGGATTTGATGAGTACAGGATTCTCCAGTGCAGCTTCAATCATCGTCTCCTAGGTGCTAATCACACGACTACGGGTGTTAGGGAAAGAGGAAAAAAGGACACCTATGTCCTGAGAGAATACAGAAACAACAATATACCAGTGAGAGAGAGAGAGACACCGAAGTGAGGGAAAAAAAGACAAATAATAATAGTAATAAAATGGAAGAGAGAGTGAGGATTCTGCAAGGCAAAAGAAACTAGTGGAAGAGAGAGTCAGAGAGAAATTGAGGGAAAAAAGAAGAAGAAGGCGAAGAATTGAGGGAGAGAGGAGCGCCGGAAAAGTTTTATAGATAATACGGATGAAAGAGAGACCGAGGCGAGGGAAAAATGCCAGTGGGAGACGAGGCAAATGGACGGCGGGGACCCCGAGCTGCAGTGTCGAAAGAAAACACGGAGAAAAGAAAAGACATTTCTCAGCTGACCTCTTTCTATAATTTCTCTCGGTTTCTTGTGATCTCTAATCAGACGAACAGACGAGGGGTTCCGCGCGGAAGTGTGAGAATAAGAGGAAGAAATAGATACCGTATTCCTTTTCGGAAAAGGTAATAATTCATAGAGAACAGAGGCAACAATGCACCTGCTTTTGCTAATAAATGGGTTTGATTGGGGGCCAGAGATTAATTCCCAGAAGTTCAAAATCTTGTTTTGCTTATTAAAATCAGAACGCTGCTCAATTTCAACTTAATGTCTTCCTCGGGGAAGGGAGCCAGATAAGAAATTGTTTTTAATTTCAAGATTTTAGGACAATTTGAGAAGCTGGATTACTGTAGAGATTACTGCAGAACTTTCAAAGAAGCGTTGTTGTAGGATTACTGTAGTTCCGTAAAACTACCAGACTTCTCCGGAATGTTTTTTATGAAACGGAATCCGGAATAATATATTTCATGGAATCCGGACATCTCTGACACCAATGTGTTTTGGTGGATTACTGTAGGGATTACTGTATTACGTTTAAGGTAGCATCACTGTCGGGATTACTGTAGTTCCGTATAACTACACTGCTCATTTTATCATTTTTAGTCCAAAATCATGATTTTCTAGGATTCACAATTACCGTACAGCCAACACCACCCCTTCAACTTTGAGGTCGATTATCTCGATTTCTTTCAAAGATGCAACAAAGTTTTCAACTGATGAATTTTTTATCATAATATCAAAAATTTTATCCGTTGACACATTTTTTATTACGTTTACAGGAACCAAAATAAATTAGGCTGAACATGACAGTGTGGGGGGGGGCCTTTCTGTTACAGGTTTTACGGTATGGAAACACACAAGGTTTTTTTCGAGATTTGAGAAGAATGAGAAATATTCACATCATTTTGTATTTTAAGACGGTGTATTACTGATAATTGAGTTCAAAGTTGAAGATTTGGGTAGGCTTCTAGTAGATGAAATACGGTACTTTTTGACATTTAAAATTTTTGGCTGCAAAATCCTCAGGCTCCCTCAAAATGGGGGATCAATATAACAAATTTCAGAACTTACTGGAAGTCTGTCAAATGATGGAATCCCCATTGTTTCCTCGAGACTAAGACCGTTGATGTCTGGAAGTTCTTTCGAAACGTCATCTTGTGGTGAATAACGTTCGTTTCCTCCGTTCCTTCCCTCCGATACTACTGTCGACATCCTGGAAAAAAGGCAATTTCAGAAGCTGTCTCAACAAAGCGCATTGCAGCAAGAACGGTGCAACATTTTTTTTCAAAAAAGATGGATAATAGTAGAACAAGAGTAGCGAGAGAAGAAGAGATAGAGAGATGAAAAATGGACGCCTCTTGGTATCTGACGAAGGGTCAGGCGCCGGGCAAGGCAAAAATTTAGAAAAATAGAGGACAATGGCAAATGAGGAGAGAAACAGAGAAAAAACAGTGGAAATGAGGATGGGGAGCAGGGCGCCGGAGGGCACAACCCGCCGGGAGAAGAAGAAGAGAATATTTGAAATGATGAGAAGGATTGAGAAGGATTGAGAAGATGAGGATATATGAGAAGAAATTAATGAGATGTATTTAAGGGATTTGACATTTTTTGGAGATTTTTGAAGAATTTAGGGGATTCAGATGAATTAGAGAACTAATTAAAGAACACTAAAAGTTAAACGTATAGGCCAATTTGATTCATTCGATCTTTATTCTTCAAGAAGATTTGAACTTTTTTAGACTCTTTTTTGAATTACCGTGAAACCTGTAATAGAAGGGCCCGCACACTGCCAAGTTTGTGCTGATTTATCTTGTCCGCTATGCAAGATATCAAAAATCTGCCCACTATTGATATTTTTGTGATGTTATGACAAACTTATCAGTTGACAATTTTTTTCTATCTTTCACAAGAGCCAAGATATGTTGCCTCAAAGTGAAGAGTTAGGGGCTCTTCTATTACAGGTTTTACGGTATTCAAATTGTCAAAATTTGAGTTTTTGATTTACTGAATTTTTGAATTTTTGGAATTATCTTGGATCTTATGAGAGATATCAAACATTTGTCAACTAATAAAATGTTTGTGATATTATGACTATCATTTTATCAGTTGATTACTTTTTTCCATATTTAGCAGGAACCGAGATAAATCTATTAAAGGTTTTACGGTAAATGCGATACGATAGCGAGACGCTGTGTGAACACTAAACACTGTACACCATTACTTCATAGTGCATACGCTAACTCCAAAAAACTCCGAAAAATTGAAAACAGAAAACTGAAAAAGGAAAAAAAAGAAAAAAGTTGGTGTAGATCCGCATCAACTCAATATAAGCAATTTTATCAGGAAACAGGTGATATTAAGAATAAAGAAAACTTTATTAGAAAAAAGAAAAGAAATAAGAGAACAAGAATAGAAAAAGAAGAACAAGACATACTTTTTTTTTAAAGATAAGAGAAAATTCGTCAAAGATAAGAAGAACGGAGAAGACGAAATTTGAAATTGAAAAATATGAGAGAAATGAAAACGAGAGATGATTTTTCCTGCAAAAAAAACGAACTGAGAAAAGGCTTCCATTGGATAGAGAAAGAGAAAAGAGACTGATAGAATCGTCAGTTGGTGGATCCGTCTTCTTTTTTCAAGAAGAAGAAGAAGAAGAAGAAGAAGAAGGATGGTGTTTTTTTTTTTGGGAGAAGCAAGATAAGAAAAAGAAGAGGAAGAAGAGAAACAAACCGATTTTCGGTGTTTGACACTTGCAAAGTGCATTTTATACTTGATTGATTTCAAACTGATAGATGGATCAATTTTTGGAATCATGTGATCCTCTTCTTTGGATCTTGGGAATTAGGAAGATTAAAGTGGTACATACTCTAGAAAAGTGGCTCAATAAAAGAACCTCTTGTTTTTGAGCAAGGATATTTTGCCACAGAAAAAAGTGAAATCTCTGAAATTCGGGATTTTTTAAGTTTTTGCTTCTTATTCAGAGGTTCCAACGAATTTTGAAAAATTCCAACAGATCCGGAAAACTGAAAACGAGGAATTGAACCGAAACACACATCTCGGTTCTCTTTTTGCTTGTCTCGTGGTGTCTTGTTCCCCAGTTGTTCTCTCATTCGCATCTCTCTCGAATCTCCTACTTCTTTTATGCTATTCTAACTGACGCCAAGGTTTTTGAAAAAAAAAAAGAAGAAGGCGCTCCAAGATGCGATCGGTCCGAGGAAGAGGACGGAGGGGTTTTATGGGATGCATAGAAATGCATAGAAGCAATGGAAAAGATGAATACGAGGACGAGGAGTTTTTTCAGGTTACGGTAGTTGGCGGAGGACAGTTCTCTGAATTTAGGTCATCTGAATTATCTGAACTGTTTTTTTTTCTTGTAATTGATGTATAATCAGCTCTCGCGGTTTATTAAAGAAGAAAATAGTGAAAAAACCAAAAAATCCTTGAGCATTCGTTGTAAAGATCAATGCATCAGGATAACAACAACAACACCTGAGATTTCTCCGGAAAACTCATGATTCGAGGAATTCTTAAAGTTTCAAATGACATTTTGAATTTTCTGAGATATTTTTACCGGAAAAAAATTGGACAACTTGTGAAATATCGAGCTGAGACTCGAAGAAGGTTCAGATCATGCGCCTTTAATCTTACTGTAAGCTGTTTCGTAAACATCAATAAATTGGTGATTTTTGACATGTTCCTTTGTTTTTTTTTTCAAGTTTTAATTAGGGATGTTCGGAAAAAAAATTCCGAATATTCCATTTCCGGAATAAAACTTATGACCGGAACATTTCCAAGGTATTTTTTTTAATCGAAACTAGAGTTTTGTAAACTACGGTATGTCAAAGGCGCATGCAAAAAACTGTTCTGTGGTCTTCGAGCGGAATTACTTCCAATACTATTTTTGCGTTTTCGGAATCTGTTTTTTTTTCAATTTTTAACCATTTTTTCCGCTTTTGTAATGAAAGAGTGAAAACTTTACAATTTAAATGTTTAAAAATTCCGAAATTTAGTAAATCGGAATTTCGACATTGTTCCGAAAAAGCTATTCCGAACATCCCCGATTCATATTCATTGAGGTCCAAATTTTTTTTCGATTTCTGAAATTTTCAATTTTTAGAATCCGTTTTCCCTAGATTTTTTTCGACATTTTTTCCCTTTCCTAAAAAAAATCGCAAAATTTATCGTATTTTTTTTTGTCAAATCAAAACCTTTCTGCAAATCAAAGAGAGCAGTGGGTAAGAACAAACAGAGTCTGTGAAGGGAGGTTATAACAAGAATATAGTACTAAAACCTGAGAGACGAACGACACAAACACGGATACTTCCTCCCTTATGTTATTTCTTTTCTAATGATGTTCGACCAATTGCTGCTAGTCGTTATCTACGAAAATATCTGGAAAAAGGCGATGGCGATCGATAATTAAGCTTTCGTTTCAGCAATTCCTTTTTTTACATAGAAGTTTCGTAATAACCTATCAGTTTAATTTCCAGGTCCCATCAAACTTGAACATTTTTCTGCGAAAATGTTACTTCAAGATGAAGAATTATTAGAGAAGCGACCCAGTTCATCATCACTCGAAAGGTTTATTCCAGAAATTCCGGTGAGTTTTTTGTTTCAAAAAATATTTATCTCAATTTAGCTTAAAAATACTTTTTTTTTCGTTGATCAACGAACGTGTTTGAAGTCTTGAAGTTTTCTCAAAAGCCAAACTCAATTCTTCCATTGACATTTGATAGCTTTTTTCCCACACCTACTTTGTGTTCTTTTCAATAAAATAAACTTCCGATGACTCATTTCATGACTTCCGATAACTCATTTTTCATCGGGAAGATTTGCATATAAAAACCGCCTATCATGCTGACCAAAAAAAGCCTTTTCAACAAAAATATTATTTACTTTTCGTCCCCTTTGAATATTCAACCGAACCTAAAGATCCATTTATTGTCGTCATAATTTCAACTGACTGGAATTTGAACAAACCAAAGAGTACCTAATCTCCCGACTAAATACTTTAGCCTTTATGACGAATATATAGTCTAGTATATCGTTTAATCTGTCATTCATACAAAATTTCCAGCAAAAAGTGAAATCTCGTCGAAAAATGCGGAAGCTGGTGTGCCTATCGGGAATCGTCTGCGTCACAATGCTTTTCTTCATCGCAGTCTCCAGTTGGTTTTTCGTTCGGGATTTAGGTGGTGTTAGATTGCACAGATTAATATATATATATATATATATATATATACTAATTAAAAATATATTCTAGACAAACACGAGGCGATTTGTAAATTTTCAGCTGTTTTTCAAAATTGCGATCAAAACATTCCGAAAACTACAAATTTTCCAGATCGCATTTTTACACCATTGTGTTTCTCACATTTGTTTTATTCTAAAAACACCAAATCGCCAGCGAATTTGTCAAAATTTTCGCGATCTCAAAAAACCCCAAATTCACAAAAACTCCTCATGCATGATTTTAGATGTCCTTATGTTCCTGCATGCTTTCTCAAAACTTATGTCTCAAAACTTATCGAACTTTTACTGAATGTTCCGTTGGTTCTTCTTACAGTATAACCTGTATTAGAAGGTCTCCATTTTCAGCTCAATTATCTAAGTATTCTAAACAATATATGAAAAATGTGTCAACTGACAAAACAGTTGTGATATTATGATGAACAATTTATCAGTTGACAACTTTTTGATATCTTTGACAGGAGCCCTTCTATTACAGGTTTTAATTGCCCTCATTAACACAATTAACCTCATCACTTGAGCTTAAAATATCTTTTCTAATGATTTGCCTCGTTATTTTCAGATGTTTCTTCACCGAATGAAGTCCCACTATGGAGTGCCAATGTGATGGATCCACAGAGGAATGAGAAGACTTTCAGAATCCTACTCGTCGGGGATACTGGAGGTAACTATCTATTTATGAGAAACTTTCAACCCTATTTCTTTAGGAATTCCAATTCTGGAGACCACTTGGGCGCAACGTGGAGTCAAGGAAACAATGGCTTTGATAGCGAATGAGAAGGATGTTCAGATGGTGCTCAACATGGGTGATAACATCTATTTTACGGGTCCAACCGATGAATTCGATCCGAGATTTGAGGTGAGAAAATGAGAAAAAAAATGTAGAAAAAATAGAGTGGTTATAAAAAAAGAGAGAATGGAAGAAATGCATGGAATGAGTCATATATTGTTCTCTTTTTATTGTGTGATAGCGATTTGCCACATTCTCTGCTACAGTTGTATATTATTTCTGTACAAAAATGGTCCCACAACGACAACTACAGTAACCTAAAAATTCTGTTTTTTTTGTAGATTTTTCTGTTTTAGTCTGTACGAAAATAGAGATATAAAATCCGGAAAACAGACATATTCTTAGATTACGGTGGTTTTCGTTGTGAGACCACATCAATGCATCGTTAAAATGTAATAAATTTCGTTCCAGACCCGATTCGAGGCAGTCTACGACTCTCCGAGCCTCCAAGTCAAATGGCTTACAATCGCCGGAAATCATGATCATTTTGGGAACGTTACTGCTGAAATCGAGTACACGAAGCATAGTCGAAAGTGGTACTTCCCGTCTCTCTACTACAAACAAAGCGAGGAATTCAACGGAACTCGCATCGATTTCATTATGATTGATACAATTTCATTGTGTGGAAACACTAAAGATATCCAAAATGCTGGCTTCATCGAAATGCTGCGAAATGAGTCCCATGATCCGAGAGGTCCGGCGAATGTGAGTGCCGCTGAGGAGCAGTGGACATGGCTGGAGACGATGTTGAGTCAAAGCAGTGCCCAATATTTGATTGTATCTGGCCATTATCCAATGCATTCCATGTCATCCCATGGGCCAACAGAATGCCTCCGTATTCGACTCGATCCACTATTGAAGCGATACAACGTCAATGCATACTTCTCAGGACACGACCATTCCTTGCAGCACTTCGAATACGATGGAAATGAGGGTCACAAAATTCACTACTTAGTTTCGGGAGCCGCTTCTCGTGCAGATGCCTCGACGAAACATGTCAAAGAATTCAGTAAAGATAATTTGAAATTCAAGTGAGTGTTTTAACTATTACAATGTATCTGAACTTCATTTTTCAGTTATCCCGAAAAATCCTGGTTCTCGTGGTCACCAGTGTCACAACTTGGATTCCGGAAAGGTGGATTCATCTACGCCGAATTTGGACATGAATCTGCTCGACTCGACTTTTATGACAAAAATGGAAAACAGTTGTACGCGACATTCATTCCTACTCGTCGTATACTAACAGAATTCGTTACGAAATCCACTGTTTCTCCATTTGTTGAGATTTAATGCTTATTTTTTCTCCAGTTTTTTTTCCATGATTTCATGTATAATGACTATTAAGCGGGTACTCGACTTTGTTGTGCATATCAGGATTGAAACTCATCTAACATTGCAGTCTTAGAGATACGAACGTTAATTTATTGATCTAATAAACCCAGTTTTATCAGCAAAAATTGCCCTTTTTTATTTATTTATTTATTGATTACGACCTTCCGTCGTGGAAAAAGAGAAAAAAGAGAAAAGGAATACAATACAATCACACAAAACACAGATACACGAATAACTAGACAACACATTCAATTAAAGTGGAGAACCGAATAGTAACACTATTTCCAAATAATAGCACATAACCATCAACACATACACGCATACAGAATAAAAATTATACCTGCAATAATGATTAACAGAAATAATAAATTATTTTACAAATTAGAGAGAGGGGGCCTTGGGTTCTCAATTAGACTCAGAGTGCGGTTGACAAAGAAGTTTCGCCTTAGTTTAGATTTTTGAGAAATCGTGTCTTTCTTCTAGTACGTGTTTCAGTTGACGCGAAAAATTCAGTTACGTTCAGACCTATTTTTTCCGATATCGTTTTTGATACCATTTTCCTGTCTATTGCTAAGCGTCTAGAGTGTAGTGAATTAAGGCCAAAGAGTAGGTTGCGCTCGCTCGCAGATTTATATTTCTTATCGTTTGGGTTAACATATCTTCCTAGTTTACGACTATACAGTCTTCTTGTGAAAGAGTTTTGCACTGATTCTATTAATTTAATATCTGATAATTTGAAGGGACTACTGATTACCGTACCATATTCGAGCACAGGCCTTATGAAAACTTTGTGTATTATCCTTGTCAGAGAAAAAAAAGGTTGAATCGAAGTGTATGCGATGTTTGTAAACAAATATCTGAAAGCGTAAACAACCGGAAACAGTTGAAACGAGTGCGGCAGTAACCCGGCGGGAAAATATTAAATTTACTCATTTTTTAGCTTTTCGCATATTTTGCAGCAAATTTGCGTCGAATATATTTTAAAATACCGCAAACAACAATGA
>NC_013489.2:10080282-10089547 GCF_000004555.2 Caenorhabditis briggsae
AGGATAATACACAAAGTTTTCATAAGGCCTGTGCTCGAATATGGTACGGTAATCAGTAGTCCCTTCAAATTATCAGATATTAAATTAATAGAATCAGTGCAAAACTCTTTCACAAGAAGACTGTATAGTCGTAAACTAGGAAGATATGTTAACCCAAACGATAAGAAATATAAATCTGCGAGCGAGCGCAACCTACTCTTTGGCCTTAATTCACTACACTCTAGACGCTTAGCAATAGACAGGAAAATGGTATCAAAAACGATATCGGAAAAAATAGGTCTGAACGTAACTGAATTTTTCGCGTCAACTGAAACTTGTTTCCCCAGAATATGCGGGGTCTCCTGGAGAAGTCTCTTGGCATACAAACGCGCTCCATTGCTAGCAGAGAGAGTGTGCTTTATGAAGAGACCGCAGAGAGATTTACCCCGGCACCGGCAACATCATTCAAATCGAAATTCGAATTCGGCCTTTTTCAAGTCGATTCTTCAATTTTTGTATGAAAATGAAGATTGCTATGCGATCGATAGCTTTATAATGTGATTTTTGACACATTCTAAATATAATATTATCTTCTCCTTGCTCTTTTTCTAGCTTTCTTTATACATTCCTCCATATTTCTGTTTCAGAATGTTCAACGGACAGAATCCGCCAGGAGGCGGTGGAAATCCGCCTCAACAACCTCCGAACAATCCGAATTTGCAACTCTTAACTCCGCAACTTCAGGAAGCGCTCGCAGCTATCACGAACCCACAAAATCAAGCTCAATTGTTGGGATTATTGCTAGGGCTACCACAGCAACAACGGCAACAACCGCAGCCTCAACAGCTCCCGCACGAACAATTACAACAAATAGTTCGTCTGCAACAGCAACAGCAACAAGAGTTGCTGCTTCAACAGGAGCAGCGGAATCAACAGCAGCAACAATTACAGCAACAGCAAATACAACAACAACAACAACAACAACTACAACAAATATTAGCACTCCAACAGCAACAGGAGTTGTTGAGACGACTCGGTGCTGTTGCTCAAAATCAGCAACTAAATCCGCTGTTGGCTCAACAAATCGCTCAACAACATGTTGCGAACATTCCTGCTCCTCCTGCGACCCCAATCGTTCCACCGGCCCCACTATCTGCGCAACCGTCTGCACAACAGTCTCCGGCTCAGCGGGTTCATGTTGTCAACTCTCCTGGAATTCTTCAAGCTTCGAATCAAGTTATGAATTTCATCAATCAAGAAGAAAATCGAGTTCAACAGCCTCAACAGCCTCCGGCGCCACAATTGGTTCAACCTCAAGCCCAGCGTCCACAAATTGCCACGCATAGTAATATTCAAATTCCGGTGGTTCGGGTTCAAAATAACGTAAGTTACATTACCAGCTGCATAGTGTCCAGGCTAATCCTCTTGTAGTATTTCCAGAGTGCACAGGTTGTTGCTCCTCAAGTTCATCGGCCTCAACCTCCACCACAGCCACGGCCACGTCATCAACCACAGAATCTACCACATCATCAAGTACAACATCAACCCCAGCCCCAACCACAACGTCAACCTCAGCCTCAATCACTTCATCAACCCCTGCCCCCAACACAGCGGCAACCTCAACCCCCACCACAACATCAACCGCAACCTCAACCACTTCATCGACCCCAGCCTCAACCACAGCATCGATTCCAGCCTCACCCACCGCAGGAACCTCTTCAGCAGCGTCATCAGCAGCTACATCAGCAACCACGTCAGCAACCACACCAGCAACTTATACAGATTCGTCCTGCTCCCCCGCCGCCGCTGCCTCAACAAGTACATCCCCAGCAACAGCTACATGTGCAACAACAGCAAGTCGAGGTTCCAAGAGAACCAGAACGTCTATCATCATCTCCTCCTCCACGTGCTGCACCACCAGTTCGAGCTCGTCGAGGCCGCGGAAGAGGGCAAAGACGGCAAGTGGAACCAGATAACGGCCCACCGCGTGTCGATGAGGCTCTCTCTTATCTGAGAATTATTAAAGAAACTTTTGTTAATCGCGTTCCGGTCTATCACCGCTTTCTTGATATTATGAAGAACTTCAGAGCTCAAAGGTAGTGTATAAATAGTATTGGATCCTATTTGAATTTATTTATTACAGAATCGAAACTTCAGAAGTCGTCGAACAAGTTGCCGCGCTTCTATATGATTCTCCGAATCTAGTGCTCGGTTTTAACACTTTTCTGCCTACTGGATACAAAATTGCAATGTTAGATGGTACAAAGTACACATTCACGACGCCGGATAATCAGACAAGAGTAAGTGGGACTGATCAAGACATTTTGTAATGTGTTTTCCCATACTAGCAGATCCTTCTATCGCCACAAGAACGCCGACAGCAGAGAATGGACGCTGGTGGTCCCGAAGAAGATGAAATACCGCTTCCACCTTTGGAAGATCCAGCTGATGAAATGGATGAATTGCAAGATGGAAACCCCAGCGATGAGAGCAACGAAGCGGGCGTCGAGGAAGATGAAGAGCAGATTGAGCTACCTCTGATGGAAGAAGTAATCGTCGATAGAGGACAAGCTGAAGAGCCGGAGGAGGAGGAAGTGGACGAAATTCCAGAAGATGTGTCTGCCCAAACTCTGGAGATTGTGAGACTTGTCACCGAGGCGTTCTCTGCTCGTCCAGACAGAACCACTAGCTTTTTGACATTCATGGATATGTATCTGAGCACCACAAAATTCTATATTCAAAAAAAGAAAGGTCAAAAGATGGATGGAGGGGATGCTAGAGATGAAGAGATGCCAGGTCCTGCACCTCCGCCACAACAAGTGAGACCTCCCGTAGATGAAAATATGGAAATGGAAGAAGATGAAGAGGCAAGAAGAGGAGGAGCAGCATCAAGGGATGAAGAAGTTCTGGAAAATGCCCATCAAGAACATCTGATTTCGCATCTTGCTGAAGTATGTCTTGGTGAACCAGTCCTTCTCGCTACGCTCATCGACTTCCTTCCATATCTGAACACGCTCCTCAAAAATGGATCCGAACAAACCGCTGAGGTAGTGCACAAAATTTTTAAATCAAATCTAGGCGAAATAACTACTAATAAGAAATAATAGTCTGACTATATGGCCCAAAAAGTATTTTTAACAAATGTTCTGTATTTTAATGGACCGGATAATTGGAATAAATAGTTTTGTTTCTGAAATGATGAGCTCATTTGAATGTGAACTGCCGTTTCAATTCGGTTTGTTGAAATACTCTACATTTATTGAGAAACTTTTTTCATAAAATGCCTTAAAGATCAAATATATTTCCTATGATCTACCGATATTGACCTGTTTGTGTGTTTTCATCTCTCGGCTCATTCATTGTTTCCACTCTTCTTTTAGAAAATCCAATCGATTCTCCGTTTTAAAGTCGCCGACAACTGTGGCATTGTTGAACTCGCCGATCCAGAACGAGTTGATCAAAAATTGCTGAAAAAAATGGAGAGTGCCAAGATGGGAACTAAAAAGGTAACTGAAACGTACAGGACGGCTCCCTCAACAAAAATTTACAGGAAGAGAAACTCGTCCTCACAAAAATGGACGAATCAGGCGAAGGATCCGAAGAGCAGTTGATGGTGCTCCAGAAGACGTACAGAATTCTGTACGAGAAGCTCAAAGAGCGCACAACTGCCACTCAAATCAAACATCTGATTACCTTACTCAACATGTACTTGAAGTTGGATCTAACCAAAGAACAGTTGGTTCTACAACTTCCGAAAGTGATGGGAGGCTCAGGAACGCAGGCAGAGATTATCATTCTTCGACTTCTTGGCATCGACAAAGATCAAAAACCGGAAAATGATCCGGATGCGGTGACGAGAAAAGACTTGCCTCCTGTGCAACCGAAACGAGGACTTCGCGATCAGAAACAGCTACAACAGACCCGAACTGTGGAAGCGGCCACTGTTTGCACACTTGGACCAAGTTATCGTCTGATGAAGGATTCCAAAGAGGCTGCATGCAGTGGAAGAGTCGAACTCGAACCTGATATTAAAGAAGTACTTGGACTCTGAAATGTTTATTTCACAATCTATTTTTTTTCAGACACTCAACGATAAATGGACTTCATATCCGTCGTGGTCTTCAGAAGATACTGGCAATCAGGCAATAAAGAAGTCTAACTTGGAAGAATTCCATTTCAGAACTGAGGATGAGAGATATGAGCTTGACATTATCGTTGACTCGAATCGAACTATCATGGAAGAGCTCGAAAAAACACTCACCGATATCGAAGCCATGAGTGACGCAGAGAGAAGAGCGTTCCAGTGAGTTTTCTGATCCGTTAAAGCTGCTAGTAATGTCATTTTTCAGATTGAACGACTCTCTCAACTGTACATCTCGTGCGACATTCTTGCGAGTGATGACTAAAATCTATACGAATTCGGTTCCAGAGCTGGTTCAAGCGGCAAAAGAAAAACCAGTAGTTGGCCTGAAAAAGATTATCGAAGGTCTTCAAGAGAAGGATGCAGCATGGACTCGCTTCCAACAAGATGCGAACAGGGCGTGGCGCGATGCGTTGGACAAACAAATGACCACCTCGTTGAGTCTTATGAACAATCAACAGAAGAACTATGATCAGAAGGCGTTCAAGTCGAAGCCTCTTGTCAGTGCAATCGAGCAAATTTTTGAGGATAGAAAGAAAAGGTATAGTTCAAAGGGGAAACGGTTCTTTTTGAAATCAAGAATAATTTCTTACAGTGGCGCTGACGATAAGGAAGCTCATATGAGTTTGGATTACACTCCAGAAGGAAAAGTATACCAGGATGTTAACGACGTCACCAGCCACTTTTTCCAGGATCTCGGAGGCAAAGGAGACAAAGATCGTACCAAAGTAGTTTTGTTCAGGTGAGTCCACTAATAGAACAAATCGATTTGAACCCCTAATCCAGTTCTAGAGTCTTAATGGAGTGGTTGTGTCGAGAGCAGGACAATGTGAAGCTCGATTCGGACGCTGGGGAAGTTTTCAAATCGAATCGAGATTCGTAAGTTTTAGGAGAGATTAAGCTTTAATTAGCAATATTATTTCAGTATGGAAGACGACATGGATACGCGTCGGACTCGAAGCGATCGTGTATCTCCATTCCCAACATCATCTTCTCAAGAATCCAGCGAAAACGCTGCAGAAAAGTTCACTAAAAGCCTTCACAGGCGAGAACGACGAGTGTTTTATGGAGATGACAACGTGTATCTGGTGATCAGATTCTATCATATGATCCAGGAACGTTTCGCCAAACTTCTCGCCTCTCAAGCTAACTACACCCAAGAGTATGATGACAACGCGAAGAAACAGAAGAAGTGGCAGGAAGGAGTCGGCGCCCGCTCTCACGGACGTCTAACACTTTCAGAATACGTCAAGACGCAACAGGAGGCTGTCGATGATATCAGGAATGTTCGCGCATGTCCTTCTGCTTTCTACACAACGGCTCTTCGCGAATTGAAGCAACTCGGATCGGCACAGACGGATATTGGTGCTTTTGAAGACGCTATCAAGAACCTGTTCCCTGGAGATGCATCTCTATTCAATAACATTGATAAACTATTCTCCTCTCTTGCTAAGAATATTCATCATGCTGCGTGTGCGGATGATCCTGAGAACGCTGTGAAGCTCTACTTGAAGTTCCGGAGGCGGTTGATGGAAGCCAAAAGCAAAGAAGAAAGAGATAGTGTTGAGGAGGAGTACCTTCAAGCCGCAGAAGAAGTTCTAAGAGGAAGAAATAAGTATCGGTTCGAGTTTGTTGATGATGGTAACGCGCCACACATGAACATCTGGGTTATGCCGAGAGAGGAGAAGGAGTCTGAAGACGACGATGAAGATGATGATGGAAATGAAGGTGGAAATGAGGATAAGGATGATAACAAGGACAAGAATGAGGTTGAAGGAGAAGATGATCAAGATCCAACGGTAAGCTCCGGACGAGTTAGTTCAGTCCAGTATATTGATAATTATAGGGAAATGATGAAGCCGAGGAAAACGACGATGATGAGGAAGACAATGAATCTGACGAATCGCCATCTGGAGGAGAAGGTTCTGGAGGGCAAGCTGGAGATGTTGAAATGGAGGATTGAAGTTTTCAATCACCTGCAATCCTTGTTTGAATGTTTATATGATTTTTTTAGTCTCTGTTCAATCGATCTTCAATTTTCCACAATATTCACCCGATGACATTCTAAATTTCAGTTATGATCTGTGACACATGATCCTAGTGCTTTATCTGTGTCACTCTTAATTTGCCTAAAACTAACTATTTTGATATTTGGTATTGTTGTATTTAAAATCATGATTTTTTATATGATGTTCAGTGATAAAACAGGCTGTGTAGTAGGTCGAAAACAGGAAACAGGGGGACAAGGGTGAGCAAGGAAAGAAAGAAAGGAAAAAAACGAGAATGTAATACAACTGGTTGAGAGGTGATATATTTATTTTGAATTTAGATCTCGATCCGCTTTGTTTTCCTTCACACGTACATTGATTCGGCCAACGATGACATTTTCAGCTCGACGCGAACGAAATGAGTAAAGTATTCTGAGAGTTCGTCGACTTCTTCAGGTTGAGTGGTGGAAGATGGAGGGAAGAAGGCGGCTTGAACACCACACGGTTTAGGCAATAATATTTGTTCTCTGAAATTGGAAAATTATCAGCATATGCTGAATGATAGACTCACTTGTCGAATATACACATTCTGAGAGGCTCGACGTCTCCTTTCAGCTTTATTTTTATTAAAACCTCGATATCCGTTGACTTTGTTGTCGACACTTTCACCTTCCGACGGCGTCTGAATCTTTTAAATCGGTTAGAAATATTTAAATCTTAAAGATTATTACCTCAATTTGAAGGGTACATCATAGGGTGCGAAACGTCCACGTTTGCTAGCCGTTGCTCGATAATATTGAGGATTTTCAGCCGTCGGGGGCATATTTTGCTGCTGAAATTAACAAAAAATCACAATTTATGTTCGTGAATTAAAATGCCTACCGTATCTCGTGTCGGTGATTGCGGACCCGGCGGCGAATGATCTTGATCGTAGCGGCCTTCGCACAGATCTGAATCCAGGGATAGTTTGTCAAAATTGAGTGTTAAAAATGAGGGGATTATTGATGAAGACGGCCGCGTGGGATCTCCTTCGCACTCCAAATCACACGCAACGGTAAGCGGAGACGTCGATGATGTGGATGGTACCGTTGTGTTAGAAGAAGGTGGCTCATCATCTGTCGTCATTTTTTTGAGCTGAAAATGTAATGAAATTCAAAAAAAAAGGGACAAGACTACAGTAGAATGAAAGAGGAACTAAAATAAGATGAGAATTATCTCGGACACCTAGAGAAATGCGGATAAAGCAGCCAAATAACATCGTACTTCGATATGTATAATCGTGTTTTTTCTCTAATCACTGGCTGAAAATGAAATATGAAAAACCCTCGGACACTCTTGCAAAACAAGCATAAATATATGAGAAGCCATAGAGAGCGGGAGAACACACAAATAAAAATGAAAAACAAAAAGGCGTCTCTTCCTGCTGGAAGGCGAAAATAGAAGGAACAACAGAGTGGTGGCTAGAGAAGCTAGAGGGAAAAAAGTAAGAGGAAGTGCAAAAGAATGCGACTAGCTTGTTGCTGGAATTCGAATTCTGTGTTTTTTATGTCTTCTCTGGGTTTACCGCACTGAAAATCGATAATATGAAGCGGGGATGCACGGGTGGAGTACGCAGAGATTAGAGAGAGTGTGTGGACGGAGGAGGGTGGTTAGAGAAGTGAGTGACGTCATGTATGTACTGCGTCTCTCCGAGGAGAGGAAAAGGAACTGGTTCTTGAAGCTTTTGACTCAAACATTTTGAAAAGAAGAAAAATCACATGTAAAAATTGATCAATTAGAAAGTGAGAAGCACCGGAAAAAACTATGATGAATACCAAGATAAAACGAAGGAGTACATTTCGAGGTCATTTGAAAAAAAAAAGAGAAAGAAAATGGGAGAAGCTGAAACATTTTAAGACAAAAGCTTCAAAAAACTATATAGTCAAATAGAACGGAAACCGTAATAATAGTATCACTAGACGACTCATAGATTGCGGAGTATTGCACACCGAAAATATAAATAAAAACAAAAGACTTTGCCGGGGAGGGGAATCGAACCCCTAAAGGATATATATCCACAGGTTCTTAAGGCCCGCGCCTTTGCCACTTGGCTACCCCGGCAACGAAAACAAAGGAAACGGTTCAACGTTATGATGTAAATTTAGAGTGAGCAAGAGGGTTACTGTAACTGTATTATTTAAAAAATCCCTTTCAAGAATTATTTTTTTGTGAACATAAAGTTGGAAATTGACTAGGGAACACTACATACGTTTTCACTTTCAAATGTATGGGTTTTTGAAGAGCCCAGAAATTGAAAATATCGGGAATCTAGAAAGTCCAGATTTGGAGATCCAGAAACCCAAAAATTTAGTTTCAATTTACTCATTCAGAAACCAAAAAAAAACTCTTACAGATGAAAATCAGATAAGAACTAAAGTTATAGAATTTTTCAGTTTTCGAATTCCTGAATTCATGAATTCAAATCTTTGAACTTGGACTTCCTCAACTTCTGATTTTTCATTCAAAATTGTCCAAAGTGGAATATTATGAAAATTCAGAATTTCAGACAGAAAATTAAGAAACACACAAATTCGAAGTTTCAGAAATTCAGAAATACTGAAATCCCGAATTAAAGAAACTTTCCACGAGTTAGAAAATTCTTAAAATTTTGAGTTCCCATCCGACTTTCAAAATTAAAGAGTTCTCACGGCCTTCAATTTGAAAACTTCTGAATCTCCGATTCTTGATTTTCGGAATTAGCAAATTTATTAATTTTCAAACCCCAAACTTTCTGAAATTCCATTATTCCTGGATTTCCGCATTTCTGATGTTTTGTTTCTTTGAAATTCCGAACTGCTTAATTTTGAAATTTCCGAATAAAAGTTTTCTGAAACTCTAAAAATTAGAATTCCAGGATCCCCGAAAAATTGAAAAAATAGGCTCTGAATAAGACTCACAATAAGGTTTGTGACAATATTTTAAAGGTGGTGTACGGTGAAATTTTTTATTGCATCAAAATGTGCAGAAATGCATGTAGATTGACATAAAAATAAAGAAAACATTCAAAAAAAATTCTTTCATCGAGAAAAATGCATCGAAAAATACGATGAAAGCCCTTAGGGACGAGGTTTTTTTTAGGCCGCCCGGTGAGTAAAAACGCGCGAATTCAAACTTTTAA
>NC_013489.2:10089848-10116036 GCF_000004555.2 Caenorhabditis briggsae
CGTCCCTAAGGGCTTTCAGCGTATTTTTCGATGCGTTTTTCTCGATGAAGGATTTTTTTAAACTTTTTCTTTATTTTTAAGTCAATCTACATGCATTTCTGCACATTTTGATGCAATAAAAAATTTCACCGTACACCACCCTTAAGATTGAATTGAAGCTTTTCAATAAAAAGTGAAGAGAAAAACGAGTGGTATTTCAGATTAGAATGTTTCAAACAGTAATGTTTTTCTAGTTGGGGACCCCTCGAACACTTTCAGATTAGTTGGGGACCCCTCGAACTAAAACGTCTTGTAAATCCTAGGTTCCTTTTTTTTCTCAGATTTATGGTCGATGTAAATAGTTCGTGTTTTCTAATTAAATTTTTTCAAAAAAGGTATAGTGAAATAGACAAGACATGTTGCTTTCACCGGAATTCGTAATAATAGTATCACTAGACGACTCATCGATTGCGGAGTATTGCACACCGAAAATATAAATAAAAACAAAAGACTTTGCCGGGGAGGGGAATCGAACCCCTAAAGGATATATATCCACAGGTTCTTAAGGCCCGCGCCTTTGCCACTTGGCTACCCCGGCAACGAAAACAAAGGAAACGGTTCAATGTTATGATGTAAATTTAGAGTGAGCAAGAGGGTTACTGTAGCTGTATTATTTAAAAAATCCCTTTCAAGAATTATTTTTTTGTAAAATTAATTCGGAAATTTAATAGGAAACACTACAGAGACTTTTACCTTCAAAAAAAATTTTTTTTGAAGAGCCCAGAAATTTAAAGTGTCGGAAATCGAGGAAGTCTAGATTTGGAGACTCAAAAACTTAAAAATTTGGGAGTTTAAAATATCTTACGGTTGCAAATCAGAATAGAACTAAAGTTCTAGAATTTTAGGTTTTCGAATTGCTGAATTTCTGAATCCAATTCTTTGAATTCGGGCTTTCACATTTGCGAATTTCTGTTCAGAATTTTCGAAATTCAGAAGTTATTCCGAAAATTCGATGAATAATTAAAATATAATGATGATTATAATCAACTGATTAAAACCAAATTTTGGAATCAAGATTACTTGCGATTAAAAGAAATAAGAATTTTTGCCAAATCGCAGTTCTCCATTGGTTTGATATCCTTGCTGAAAATTTTAGTATTCTCCAAAAAGTTTAGTTTTCTAAAATCAACTCTTTTTCCTGAATACCAAATAATTTATAGTTCAAGTTTCCTAGTCTTTGCCTTTCCATTATGCCCAAATTTTCTGTTTTGGAAAGTTAATAACTTTGATTTGGTGAAGTATACTGTAGTTTCAGAACTTCCTTTAGTACCCTAAATCATTCGGACAATCATTTATAAAAGAATTTTTCTGCATGCTCTCATTTCCGTGTTTTTGCATATTCCTCTTGTTTTTGTGCCCCTATTGCCTGTCATCTGGAAAACATGGAAAACAAGAGACGGAGGAGGTCGTTGGGTGCTCATGGAATGTAATAAAATAAAATGGAGAAAAAAAGAGACAAAAAGTATATATTTTCCTTCCGAATTCTTCTCTTTTTTTCTCATGTGGGTGTTGTTGTGTTTTGCATTTTTCCATCAGCGACTACATAATATTTTTCGTCTGCCAGTATTATTCTGGTACAAAAAATCGTTGCTGTGGGATATAAAAACGTCGGTGGCCGCGGCCGAAGGTCCCACAACGAAATCTACCGCAACCTAAAAATTTTTTAATTTCAGGATTTTTTTCTCGTTTTCCACTGCTTTCCGTCAGGTTATCTGTTATTTTTCGCCCAAAAAGTCGGAAAATAAATTTCGATTTTCAAAAGAGCATTGTTTTCAAAAAAATCAAAAAAGGTTTTTGTAACCGATTCCTTTTTTTGACAGCTAGGTCAATGTTGAAATTTGTCATCAGATGACACAGCAGCCACCACCTTCAAAAAACCATAGAATGAAAAGAACCGGTTGGTTTCGCCACCCACTGACTAACCACAACAAATACGACCGGACAGGTAGAAAAGAATTGAGAATTAAATGTTTAGAAGATGTTAAATTCTGTACTGACTTCTTTTTATTCTTATTCTTGTTTTCCACTATTGTGGTACAAAAAATGAAAGCTATGGAAGAGAAACGCCGGTGTCCGTAGCCGATGGTCCCGCAACGACAACTACAATAACCTAATAATACTTTTATTCTCCGATTTTTTCTCGTTGTTCACTGTTTTTCGTCGAGTTTTCTGTTATTTTTCCTAACAATTCGGAAAATAGAATTTTTCATGGTGAGAAGTTGACGGAAAACAAACGAAAATCGAGGTAATAAATTCTGAAAATGAAAATATTTTTAGGTTACTGTAGTTATCGTTGTGGGACCTTCCACCAGTTTCTCTTCCACAGCCTCAATATTTTTGTACCAGGATAATAAGGGTCAATCCGTTTGCTTTTCAAACAAGATTTTTCATTATCTTTAGAGCGCACTTGTCGTACTTCCATTTTTCAAGTTAGTTTTTTCCTAACCTTTACTCTTTTACAATCCACTTCACTCTCTCTATTGTTATTTCCGTTTGTGTTTCCTGTCTTTTTCTTTTCTCCTCTTTTTCTCTTCATTCATTTATTTTTTTGCCTGTCTGCGATCGATTCTCTTCCATTATCTCTGCGCCAACACCCCGATCGCCTACACCTTCCCGCCAAAATTCCACAGCACTAATTTTTTGAAAATTCAGTGATGTATCAAATTAGCGGGCAGGTCTAGGGCATTGTGTGACTGTCAGGGCTTGATAATACACTGTTTTGTAGCGTTTCCCCCAGTTTTTTCGTGCGTTTTTTTGTTTACTTTTTGTTGAGAGAGACACATATTATGATATTTTTGCTTCCTCTTCTTCTCGCTCTTTGTTTTTTTCGGGAACTTGAAAAATAGCATTTTGAGGTCTTGGATTTCTAAAATAAACAGCTATTCGAGCAGTGCAAAATGGTTCTTTTTGAAAGAAACATTCCAAATACAAGATCTTCTAGCCAGTGAAAGTTCCCATGTGTTACTTAATTATTCCACGAGCTCGATGAAGTTTAAATTTCCGCTCAAGCTGTCATCACGAGACTTCTCCATTTCACCCCTTATCCTTCTTCTTACTTCTTTTTCCTCTTTTTTTTCTCGTGGCTCTACATTTTCTAAAAATCTCATTTTTAGGGTCTCTAACGAGCGAATGCCGAATTCCAGAAAAACGAAGCACGGCGGTAATCAACAACATGTGACGATTGTTCCTGTGGAGCCTGTTAAAGGTAAATATTGGAAAGGAATTCGGAACTTCGAAATTTCTGACCATTTCCAATTTTTTTTCGGAATTATAGATTTTTGGTTTACTGTATGTCAAAGGCGCACGGAATAAGTTTCCTTGTAAGTCTCGAGCGGTATTACCTTTTTTCCGTTTTCGAGAAATCTTTGTCAATTTTTAATTAGTTTTTTTGCGCTTTTCTGATTGAAAAGAGATTATTCCGAAATCTCAAAAATCCGAAGAATTCCGAAAAATCCCATTCATCCCTGCTGTCATGTGAATTAATTTGAAATTTCCAGGAGACAATGTGGACACTGTCGCCTATTCTTCGAGAAGCAGAATCAGTGGAGAGAGTGGACATTTGATAGCTGATGTACAGTCTCCTCATGCGAAAGAGCACCGAATCATTTTCGATAGAGATCACAATGTTTTTGAATTCAGATTGCTCGAGTTCGTTTTTTTAAAGTTGAAGAAAATTAAATCCCGAAATTCCAGTGGCTCATCGAAACATATTATCGTCTATCGACTCGATGAGCTCCTCTCCACAACCTGCTTCCCACTGAAAATCAACAGTGGAGTCCCAGTGATTCCAACGGTACTTTATTCAAATCCTTTTCTTTTTTTACATAATTTTTTCAAGAAACCAGTGACATCTGACAAGACGCTCTACTTCAATTTTGTTTACAAAAAAGACAAGAAGAAGTGGCGACTCAAACAGATTCCGGTCGTTTTCTACACGACAAGCGAGAGAGATTATTGGCATTCTTTGATTGATACCACGTTGCGAAGTAAATAGTTTTCCAGACTGGAAAAAAGAAGTCTTCGAGTTTTTCAGGAGTCAAAAACCGTCCGAAGAACATTATTATCTTCATCAACCCGTATGGAGGAAAAGGAAAAGCACAGAAAATTTTCAAGGATAATGTCGAAGCATTCTTCTGGTTGACTCCTGGATTACGGTACAAGGTGATGCTCACGGAGAGAGCGAATCATGCCAGGGATTTTATTGTGGAAATGCCTCCGGAGCAATGGTGTGCTCTTGATGGATTGGTTAGTTTATAATCCAGCATCAGAAGTCACAAAAATATCAAAAGTGATTCCGCTCGAGACCCGCAAGCAAACTTTTCGCGTGCGCCTTTGAGGTACTGTAGTCAAAACTCTAATTTCGAAAAAAAAATCAGGAAAGGAATTTTCTATTCCGTTCCGAACAGGGATGTTCGGAATGACCTTTTCGGAATTTTTCGAAATGTCGAAAATTCCTACTTGCATTTTTCCATCACAACAACGACGAGAATAGGTGGAAAATTGACAAAAATATTTTTAAAACGCAAAAAATTGAAAGTAATGCTGTTAGCAAGCATTAGTAATGCTGTTAGCAAGCATTTTTTTCGCGACAAACCGTGGTCCAAAGTTCTCTAATTTCGGGAAAACAACAGAATTTTTCCGGCAGAAATTTTCGGATCTGTTCCGGACATCCCTGATCTAGCACAACTAAATCACCGAAAAAGTTTAGGTATCAGTTGGTGGTGACGGTCTATTCAACGAACTGCTCTCCGGTGCTCTTCTTCGCACTCAAAATGACGCTGGACGCAATATCGATGATCCTAATACTTCTCACCTCGTCACTCCTCATATTCGATTCGGTATCATTGGTGCTGGATCCGCCAATTCGATCGTTTCAACCGTCCATGAAACCAATGATCATGCCACCTCAGCAGTTCATATTGCAATTGGATCCGAATGTAATGTAGACGTTTGTACTGTTCATCAACATCAGAAACTAATTCGAATTTCGGCAAATGCGATTTCATACGGATGGTTGGGAGACGTTCTGAGAGATTCTGAAGAGTATCGGTGCTTGGGACCAGTCAGATATCAGTGGAGCGGTTTGTGATACTCAATATTATACCTCACCAATCAAAAAAGGTTTTTAGCTCTCCGAACAACAATACGTCATCCAATCTATCGTGGAATCGTTCAATTCTCATTGTCTCATAAGGAACAGGTAAACCCGAAGGATCAACTACCACCGTGCCTTGAACCATGTCCGGTGTGCAAAAAACCACAGGGGTATTCTTTAGCCTCCCTAAATATCTCTGAATCCCTATAAATTTTTCAGAGATGACAAGTACGACTATCACTGGCATGCTGAATTCACTCATGTCATTTGTTGTGTCATTCCAACAGTCACACCATTCACCCCTCATGGATTGGCTCCATTTACAGGAATCGGCGACGGAACTCTCGACTTGGCACTCGTCCCAAGAATTTCCAGATTCCATAACATGCAATTCATGAGAAAAGTGGCGATGTATGGAGGAAAACAGCTCTACGAACTGGACCCATCACTCAACTGTTATCGTGTCACAAAATGGTCCTATCAACCAGACTCTGATCAGAACGATCCAGGAGTTTGGAATCTTGATGGAGAAATTCTGGAACAACCGAAAGATGAGCCTCTGCATTTCAAACTTCATCCACAGCTGATCTCGTTCTTCGGACGAGACGCCGCGATGGTGAAGCCAACGAAACGGAGCTTTATAAAGAAGAGAAAATCGTCAATCGTTTATCAATGATAACTCTTACAATGCATTTTCTGACATTCTGTATTACCTTGGACCAACTCTTTTTTAGAATACTGCCACTTCAAATCTTGTTGATGCTGTTTCAAATAAACTTTTCTTTTTTTAATTGAAGACTTATCGATGGTTACAAGCTCAAAAATAAAGTTCCAATTCAATTTCCCTTTTTTTTTTGAATACAATTCAAAAAACCGCCATTGTGGGGTAGTCCAACGACACTCCGCATGTTCCGCATGCGCGCGCTGTTTATCGTAAATCGACATTGATCCGAATTAATTTTATTTTTCCCTCAGCCATCAGTATTCATGACGGAGTTACAAGCTTTTGATATGAACCAGCCGCTCGGCTTTCAGCTCCCTGATAAGTCGATTGTAAGTATTCCATCTTCAAAATTGCAAAAATTATACCAAAATCGATAATAAATCCTTTTTTCAGTATCAAATGGGATTCAACCCAACGGCATCTCAGCCTCCTGTTGCTAGTTATGTTCACGAAACGAATCCACTTACGGTTAGTCGAATTTTTCCTTAATTTAATTTAATTTATTGACCAGGTGAATAAAACATTAGAGGGCAGGACATGAAAGACTCAGAAAAGATGCCCCTCACGAGGCCGATCTGAGTAGGGGAGGGGAAACGGGATAATTTAGATATTTGACACAGGAAAGATGTAACCGGTAGAAAAAGAAAAATAGGGAGCAAATATATCAATAACGGGTAATACTGGAAGAAATTAAGGATTCAAACTCGGAAGGTAGGAGAAATCGGGTAACTTGAGAAGTTATGGCGTTCCACAGGGGAACAATTGAAGAAAAATAGTCAGAGGAGAAGGGCTGAACAATAATTAAGTTAATAGGGCGACGAGGGGAGGAGGTGTATTTGACATGTGCATTAAGGTTAGGAAAGTAGGCGGAGCCATTTAAAAATTTATAGAGAAGAATTAGTTGAGCTTCAATTCACTTTATCTCTCATGTTCAGAATCCCCTTCAAATTCTGGATCTTTTAAATCCGCATCAACCAAGTGGAACTACGGATAAAAAGCAAAAACTTCTCTCTGGATTGCTGTCACCTCACTTTGAAAAACAATTGGAAATTGAGAGAAAAATCGATGATTTATCTGATGTTCTTAATCAATTCATCAAGACTCAGCAAGACTTTAATAAAATTCTCCTGGAAAAAGTTTTGGTAAGTTCTTACTTTTGTGCTAGACAGTTTAGAAATTGGTCATTATTTCAGAAACCTCAAGAAACACATTCCTCTCCAATAACGGTATTAGAAGATAACCCAATGGATGAGCAAGAGGCCCCACATATAGAAGAAGTTGATAATATCATTGAGGAAGAAATACAAGCAGAACCTATAGTTAGTCCATTATTAATCAAAATTCCTTCAGAAAGCTAATTTTCAGCAGCAAACAATCAATAATCCCCTGCCAATTTATCCAGTTCCAATCAGTCACGATGTGTCAACTCATTCTCCAATTCGAAATCGTTCGGTTTCACCGGAAAAGATGGAAACTGGAGGAATGTCGGTTAGAGACTTTCTGAAAACTACAATGACAGTTCAAAAAGCGGATGATAAGGTAGCTTTTTATTGGAAAAAATGTATAAGCTTTCTAATTTCTAGATTCTGGAGGAAGAGTTGGAAAGAGAACGGGATGAAGCAGCACAATCCATCAGATACAATAAATTTAGAGTTCGAAACCGTCCCAAGAAATATAAAAGAAGTGCTGTGACATTCACAACTAAAACAAGAGATCTGGCATCACAAGCTACAGTGTCTGCAGAACCTTCAGAACCTCAAGCATCATCCTCCAGCGCGCCAGAGTCGAACCAAATGATAGAGCAATTAGAGCAAACGAATACAGTTGAAATTGAGGATAATATATTCCAGCCAATTTTGATACCGTGTGTACAAAGACCCCCAGAGCTCCTCATGCAACCTGTGTTTCCAACAACGTCTTCTTATGTGCTGGTGAGCGAATAGTTCCCATTTTTGCAATAGTTTTTTTTATTCCAGAACTCCGCTCTCGATCCTTCTAATCACGCGACACAGAACAGTTTAGCTGCGTTGACAGATTCAAAGTAGGGTTTGTTTCCTTTTGTTCAAAATGCAGCATTTTTTTCAGGTTCCAACCGGACCCAACCAATCTATGGAAGACTAACAATGCTACTCAATTATTGGTTGATGTTAGTTTTTCTTGTGTTCAAAAACTTCAAAATGAACAATTTCCAGGCCCCTCTACTCTCTGAAGAGCTACGATTCTCCGAACACTCTCATCATAGCAGTTTTCTACCCTTTGTTGTAAGATCCCTTTTTTAACATTCAAATTTATAAACTTTTCCAGCACGAGCCCGCTCATCGGTCGGCTTTCGTACCTACGGTACCTCAGCAATACAATGTAAGCCAGCTTGTGCAAATAATTTGTTTCAAAACCCAATTTTTCCAGAAAGATCGACGAATTCATCAGCATATGGACACATCACTGACCGATTCTCTACGGAATTTGTAAATATATTATCTCAGCTCAACTCAAACCCTGACTACATGTAATACTAGCAAATATCGTGTACAATAAATTTTATATTTCTAACATCATCTTCAAGATTCTTAGTTTTAGTTGGTACTCTAACAAAACTTATTTTTCCAGATCGTATTACTATACATCGAATAGCTTTTCAGAAGTCTAGTCACAGACCAATGAACGGTAGGATCTCATCATTGCCAACACTTTTGCGGAGAACCATTTCCTTCAAAAGGTTGACACATTTACATTCATTCGGAAAGAATACTTTAAAATATCATCCTTGTCTGAGAAAAAAAGGTTAGAGAGTATTTTTTGCAGTCTGAATACGGTAGCGATATCGAATCGGAGAGCCTAAACAGCACACAAACGGTGGAGACGCAGACACTTTTTCTCTGCGTCTCAACCTTTTTTTTCTCAGACAAGCATAATAATTAAAAAACAGAAACAAGAAATAGTACTTCTACTGCTACTTTTTCAACTGATTCCAAACTGATTATTGTTGTTGCTGGGCTTTGGCGAAACGCTCGCTGACGTTCTTCCAGTTGGCGATCTACAAAACGCAACTTATATCAACATTGCTTTTCTGAAACACTGACCTTCCAGATAGCATTAACGTAGTCTGGGCGAACGTTCTTGTATTGCAAATAGTATGCGTGCTCCCAGACGTCGATTCCGAAGAGTGGAATGAGTCCCGTGGTGGACTCAAGTGGGTCTTGGTTGGCGCAAGTCGCCAACTTCAGCTTCTTTCCCTTTGGACAGTATCCCAACCATCCCCATCCGGATCCTTGAACGGCAATTGTGGAGGCGGAGAGCATCTTTTGGAGGGTGGAAAGGTCTCCGAAATCGCGCTGAAATTATGTCGTTTGTGCGAGGATTATGCCCTAATATTGGATTATGCAAACAACAATGGGCATAATGGAAAGGCAACACAACACACAACACATGGCAATAAGTTAAAAACTGCCACAATTTTCTCACCTTGATCATAGAAGCAAGTTCCGAAGATGGCTCTCCTCCATCCTTGGCCAAGTTGGTCCAGAAGATTGAGTGGTTGATATGACCACCTCCGTTGAACTTGAGAGCGGATTGGAGAGCGATAGCTTCCTTGACGTTTCCCTTTGAAACTGCCTCATGGAGCTTTTCCTCCACTTGATTAAGATTGTTTACATAAGTGGCATGATGCTTTTGGTGATGAAGTTGCATGATTTCATGGCTGATAACTGGCTCCAAATCAGCGTAATCATATGGGAGATCTGGCAAAGTGTGCTTGGAGCGAACGGCGGCGGCTCTAAAAGTGGTTTAAAATGTTTGGAACGATTAAGAGCCAATTTTGAAAAAGAACCTCTAATAATCACTCCAAAACTTCGAACTTACCCAGTGATTGGCTGGACGAGCTTAGAGACGGAACGAGCGGCGGTTTGAAGCATTCTTACGACTGAAAAAAAGAGAAGAACTGACTGAAGGGATTGGTCTTTTCGTTTAGGCAACAGAATGACAAAAACAGATGTGTGGCCAGCAAAGAAGTGACCAAAAAACACAAAACTGCAGCAAGATAAACAGGCGAACGGGAATTTTGCTTGCGCGTAAACAAGGTCCGCAAAACAACAGTCGGTGTTTGCGGACGAGAAGCAACGAGGTCTACGCTCGAAAAATATAATTTTAAACCGGAATTGTCACCAAATCTGTGTGAAAACCCTTCATTTTTCTTAAATTTTGCTTGAAATTAGTGCGTTCTATCAACAATTCTTTGTTTCCAGGTTCGTCTATACCTCAAACTTCTCTTTCCGCTACGCTACTTCTCAAATAATGCCGGTTGATCGCAGCCTACATATCATCCCGAACGATTCTCCGGTCTGCCAACTGGATGCTGAGAATGCGTTCAAGACTTTATCCGAAAAAGAAAGAAAATACGCGCATTACGTTGCGAAAGCTTCGTTCGACGGAGCGCTAGCAGTTTTCCTTCAAGTATCCCCTGAGTCTGCGCCAATCTTCTATGTTCTCTACAGATTATTCAAGGCGGAGACTGTGGAGCAGTTGAAGGGTATGGAATCACTTTTCCATTTATAAAAACACTAATTTTGGATTTTCAGAGAAAGCTCTCGCCGTTGGTTTCAGCGAGGACGAGTGGCAGGCATTGCTCATTTACGCCGCTGCCTTCTACTCCAACTCTGGAAACTACAAAGGGTTCGGAGATAGCAAGATTGTTCCTGCAGTCGATCAAGTAAGATTGATCTGTTGAGAAAGAATAATATAATATCGGTTCAGAAGAAAATTCGTGCTCTTATCGAAAAGTCAGCCGCGGGCAGTGACGAGAAAGTTTTGAAGACGTGGGAGTCGGTCGAGAAATTAATTGGATCGTTGGAAGACAAGGAGTTGCAACTCGGATTTGGAGATAAGGGAGTGACCTGCTATCACTCTTCGAACATTACAAAGGCTGATGCAGAGAAGATTGATCGATTTTTCAAAGCCAGAAATGTAGAGTCATGGAACTCGCGTCTGTTCAAAGAAGTTGGAGCTGATGGAAAGACAACTTATACTATCAAACTGGCTTCGTCTGATGAGGGTGTGGTCGCTGAAGCTGTTGAGTTCGAAGGGGACGTAGTTCAAATTGTCAAAGGAGATTATGCACCGGTTATGAAGAGAACTCATGAATGGCTGGATAAAGCTGTTCCATTTGCTGCCAATAAGAACCAAGAGGAGATGCTGAAGAAGTACATTGAGCACTTTAAAAATGGTGATATCAACGCACACAAAGATGGATCGCGGTACTGGATTAAGGATGCTGGACCGGCTGTTGAGAGTTACATTGGATTCATTGAGAACTACAGAGACCCAGCTGGTACTCGATCGGAGTTCGAAGGATTTGTGGCTGCTGTTAACAAAGAAACCTCAAAGAAGTTCTTGACCCTTGTTTCAAGAGCTGAAGAGATTCTTAAGCGGTTACCATGGGGACCAGACTACGAGAAGGACACATTCCTCAAGCCAGACTTCACGGCTCTTGATGTTATTGCTTTCGGAAGCAGTGGAATTCCAGCGGGTATCAACATTCCAAATTGTAAGTTTTTAAAATCAGTATGAATCATCGAGAGTTGGTTTTTCAGACGATGATATTCGCCAAAACGAAGGATTCAAAAACGTTTCTCTTGGCAATGTCATCTCCGCTCAACCGAAGCAGAAGATGAACTTCTTGGACGAGCACGACGAAGAGCTCATGTTCAAGTTCCATAAAGACTCATTCGAAGTTCAAGTTGGCCTTCACGAACTTCTCGGGCATGGCTCCGGAAAACTATTCCAGAAAAATGTTGATGGAAGTTTCAACTTTGATAACACCAAAGTCAAGGATATTCTGACTGGTGAACCGGTTAGTTTTCAATTTCGCTCAGGCGTTTTTATCACCTTTTTTTTTACCAGATCGCCACGTGGTATGAGCCTGGAGAGACTTGGTCTTCGAAATTCGGACCACTTGCGTCGGCTTACGAAGAGTGCCGTGCAGAAGCTGTTGGATACGTTCTGTGCTGTGATTCTGATATTCTCGAGTCAGTATCAACCTCTAATAGTAGTTTTGTAATTATATTTAATTCAGAATCTTCGGATACACTGGAGAGCTTGCTCAAGATGTGAAGTACGTCAACTGGCTCAGTGAGATTCGCGCAGGACTCATGGCCCTCGAATTCTATCAAGCCGACCAGAAGAAGTGGGGACAAGCCCATTGTTACGCTCGCTACGTTCTCACCAAAGTGGTGTTAGAGGCTGGAAAAGAATTCGTGAAGATTGAAGAGACGAAAGGAGAGGATGGAAAGGCTGATCTCCACTTCAAGCTCGATCGCAACTTGATCGATTCTGTCGGTCGTCCAGCTGTCGTTGAATTCCTTCGTAAACTTCAAGCTTACAAATCGACTGGAGATTTTGAGGGTGGAAAGAAGCTCTTCGAGTCCTATGGAGCTGTTGGGGAAACTGAGCTCCACTGGCGTGATGTCTGTATCGCTCGCCGCAAGCCGAGACGTCTTTTTGTGCAGCCAAACACTGTCGAGAAGAGTGGAGGTGATTCTGAAACTTGAAGATTTTTCTAATATTTTTATTCCAGAAGTGTCCTTGGTGACCTACCCATCTGATGCATCTGGTGTCATCAAGTCGTTCGTTGAGCGGTACGACTCGGCTGCAATTGAAGATCTACACGCATGCTGGAAGAACGATCAAAAGTGGTTCTAGATCAATTTTCTCTTTAATTTATTTTTCTTTTATCGGTTTTTAAGCATAAGGTTGTTTGTGATTTTTTCATGATTTTGTTTATAAAATTAGTTTGCTAATTTAAAATCTGTCTTTTTTTTTGTACTACCGAAGGTTTTCAACCAATGATTTTATTTAAATAGCTTTTTCCTTGATTATTAAAATTACCCGTAGATCCAGAATGGACGATTCTATGAACGATGAAGACATACCAAAGGCCAGAATGGTGGGAAAGTATGAAAAAGGTACTTTGAACTTCTGAATGATCAACTCTGTTTCTTTTTTAAAGCTCATAATCGGTCGCTAGTTGGAGTTTGGAGTTTCCGTTTTGGAGGGCAAATCGGAGTGATTTCCGTTTCGCATGAGAATTCGAAGCTCTGGATTTTGTAAGTGTTGAATGAAATTATGATTTTTGATTTTTGAACTTCAGATGTGAGAATCGTGCAGAAGATAGTATATTTTTGGACGAGAAGATGATTCTGACAACGTCACAAACTGCTATACAGTCGGCAGATGTTTCTGTGGATGGACAGTGTAAGTGCTTGAAAAACAGAAAGTATAAGAAAGTACGGTGCTTTTCAGATGTCGTAATGGTCGGACTAAATTCAACAGTTTATGAAGTAGAACTCATTAATTCTGTCAAAACGATGGCTGTGGATTTTGACTATCTCGAAGCGACATTCTGTGCTGTTCAACCTAAAAAGACAGGTTACATCACCGCCGCCTATTCTGGATTCCTTAAGGAGATCAGAAACTGTTCTAAAGAGTTGGTTCGGCAAGAAGCGTTTCCAGGTGTCCGACAGATCAGTTGCTTGAAATTTGTGAGTTTGTTTTAAAAGAAAAGTCTGGAAATTCGGTTTTTTTTTCAGAGTCGTGATGGAAAGTACTTGGCGGTCGGTCAGCTGGATGGTGGAATTGAAATGCTTCATTCGGAGGATTTGAAAAGCTACCATAAATATGAAGGTGATAGATAATTAGAATATGTATTGAATGAAAAAATTGTATTATAATTTCAGTTCACTCAATGAGAATCCGGAAGATTGAGTTCCTACCAGGCGACGAACGATTCTTGAGTGGTTGTGAAGATCGACTGATCAAATTGCATTCGATGAGTGATTTGTAAGATTTTCTGAAAAATTTATGTCTTGCAACTATAATTTCCAGTGCTCATGAAGCAGATCCGACTCGTTCGACGAAAGCGGTGAGAGTTTATTCAGCTCACGATGCCCCTGTAACCGGATTGACGATCGATGAAAAATCTGGAGGAACCAGATTCGCTAGTGCTTCTTCTTCGTCACAGGTATGCAGTATTTTTTCTAATTTGAGCTCACTTATCTCGATTTCTTGGAAATATATCAAAAATTTGTCAACAGATAAATTGTTTATCATACTACCACCAATATTTTATCAGTTGACTAATTTTTGATATCTTTCATGGAAATTGAGATGATTGTGCTTAAAGTTACAATTTGAGTAGGCTTAGATTAGAGAAAAAACGTTAATTGGTTTCTAGATTTTCATCTGGCACATCGAACTGACCACTCCAATCATGTCTATCGTTAACGATCACACTTCTGCAATTGGTGCTATGTCATTCTCGCCAACTAGCCGGCATTTGCTGTCCGGTGGTGATGAAGGAATGTTGCAGATTTTCTATATTCCTGGAGTTGGAGAGGAAAGCCCTCAGCACATGGTTAGGCAGTTCTCTCCCATTTCACACCTCCAATTTTGTTATTTAGGTCTTCTACCCCACAGTTGAGCAGGCAAAAGCGGAGACGGAGCATTTGGAAGATCCCTATTATCAACAGGAAAATGAACCACCAAGTGACTACAGTCAATCAGCAGCTGAAAGTCAACAATACTATACGCAGCAAGGAGAGGAAGCCAGTGATTATCAGCCAGGTAGATCATTCATTATATTGGGATAGGTACACAAATGAATAATATTCAGAAGACTCCTCAACTGCTCAGTATCAAGAGTACAACCCGTACGCAGAACCACGTACTCCACCACAAGAAGAGGAAGATATTGGAGATTATGTTTATAACACCACTGTGCCGGTGGAGCAAAATGGTCTGGAAGTTTCTTCTAGAAAGTAATTAAGAAAATTATTTCAGGAGCATCCCCACAATCAAATGAGTACAATCCAGAAGTATGAGGATCTCCTATTTACTAATTTATTGATGAATTCCTCTCCATACCCATGTTTTTTATTCTTTTCAAATTTGTCTCGTTTCTCAAGAAATCTCATTTTCGAAACACTATCTTCGTATCGACTATTTTATGTCTTTTACCATCAACTGTTATCAATAAATTATCCGATTAATCTCCAATAGGGTTTCCATTTAGGCGGGTTAAGAAGCGGGCTACCCGCTACCCACCCGGGGACTCCACCCGCGGCCGCATTTAAATGCGTGTGAATTTTAATAAAATTTTTAAGGATAATCACGTATTTTCCAAGAAAAACTGAGTGAGCCCCCCGGGTGGGTGCGGGCGGGTGAATCGCCCCCCAAATGGAAACCCTAATCTCCAAGCTATTCTTGATTCCTGTTGACCTTTTATTTTCAGACACTTACTTCAAGCTTCACATGAATATTGTTGTTGGAATAAAAGAACTGTCACTTCGTGTATGATAAGGAAACTCGCCCCGCCCCCCGCAACCGCCGCGTGCCGGAAAGCAACTCTGCCGCACGCTCTACGTTTTCAAATACTTTCGAGTTTCTGCGCTATATTTTTTAAGAAAAAAAGTGAATTTTGAGAACTTGTTGAAATAGAATTATGTCATAAACTATCGATTTCCTGATTTTCCGTAAGAATTGAAAAATTAATTACGAATTTGTAGGATAAAAAATACAGGTTTTCAAGAAAAAACGTTTTGAATCATTATGAAAATTCAGAAAGTGTATGTATTTGACATATTTTTTTTTGAAAAAAAAAGATTCTTGAAGTTCACTTTCATTTTTCTTGGCGCCGATGAGCCTTCTGGCCGAAAATCAGGGATGTTCGGAACGGAATTCAAAATTTTCGAAATTTCCGACTATTTTCGGAATGAAATTCCAACCGGAAGTTTTCCGAATTTTTTTTCGGATTTAGAAATTTTTTGACTACGGTATGTCGCGAAAAAACAGATTGCGGGCAGAATTACTTCCAATTTTTTGCGTTTTTACTGACTTTTCAGAATTTTTTCCTGATTTCTGGTGTTTTGTAATGGAAAAATGGAATTTCTACTTTAACACTTGAATTTTTGAAAATCGGAAAATTCCGAGATTTCGAAATTTTCAAAATCGGAATCTTCCGAAATTCCGAAATTTTTAAAAACGGAATTTTCATTTTGTGTTCATTAAGTTCATAATTAATGAATAAATATTCGAATTTATTCAATTCTTGTCTCAAGATCTCGATAAAAACCTCGAGTAGTTCACAACACGAAAATCAGAAAAGAAAGTTCATGATTCAGTAAAAATATAAATAAAAGAGATTCGCTTGAGATTTCAAAGTGTAATCAGTTGAGAGTTTGGGGAGTTTCGTTGTTCGATGAATACGAAACTGGTGTGCCCTCTACGACCACTGGATACGAAGGTGTTGAGTTAGCAGACACATTCTGTGACTGATTTTGAGGGGCAGCCAGTGGAACAACCGATGGAGAGGAAGACGGTGGCGCTGAGCCGGAGTTAGAGAGCATTTGTGCGAGATCGCTTGCCTGAAACGAGAAAGATTCTAGTGAGAAAAATTTAGAGTTCAAGCATACTGTCAGTTTCTCCTCGTTATAGAGCAGCATGCGATGGAACTCCGTGAGATGCTCCAAAAGTCCCCAGGCACCGAGGAATCGTTGACTGCAGGTGGCGCATTTCAAACGATGACGTGGCTCTTCTGAAAACATCTGTTATTGGACGGAAGACTTCCGAGAAATATCTCACCTGGATCTCTGTATCTATTGCATCCAGCGATTCGATGATCCTTGAATTCTTCGAAATCACTTGTCACGAAACGGCAGTTACCGCATACCATGGTGTCACACATCTCTGAAAAAAAGAAAATATTTGTCTAGAAATCGAATAGCAGACTTATAAACCAGGAGACGAAAATGACCGAGTATAAGGTTACCAATGTAATAGAAATTCTCCGTGACTTTCAAATTTGAGTCAATTTATCTCGGTTCCTGTGAAAGATAGGAAAAAAGTTGGCAACTGATACATTGCTTATCATAATATAAGACGCTTTTTTATCAGTAGACACACTTTTGGTATCTTGTTTAGGAATTGAGAAAATTGAGCTCAAACTTGACCCTGTGGGGCCCTTCTATTAGAGGTTTTACGGTACTAACCATTAGGTGCCAAACTGTCATTGGTTGTTCTGTCTCCGTTGGCAAAGTTCTTGTTGCGCTTGTTCTGCTTGAAAATCTCGTATTCCTCGTCTTCGTACGGACGTTTTCCGCTGAAAAAAAATGTTTCTTACACATTTTCAGAATATCCTATTTTATAATTTTTACATTTTTTTTCAGTTCGCCGAGATCGCTATACTTATGAGCGTATATCACTGAACGCATTAAAAAAATGCGATATCTTTTTTTTGCTTTTGAAAGAAAACACTGAAAAATGAAGCAGAAAATTAAAATTTTCTGCAAAATTCGAAAAATTGAAATTTAAAACCAAAAAGAAAGGAAAAATTGAAAGAACCTTTGCGCGGAAGGATCGGCAACCTGTGCCGCCTTCGCTGGATTTGCTGATGGAAGTGGCGCGACCGGATTTCCATGACGAAGATCGGGTCCTGTTGGCTTCTTAAGTGATCCCAACATGGCCAAATGAACATCTGAAATGGTGGAAAAAATAACATTAAAATATAAATAACGGTAAAAGAAAGAAGTATAAAAATTGAAAACTGGATAAATTAATAATTGAAAGTTTCAATTTGAAACTGGCTTCAAAAAATTCACAAAAACTATACAACTCTCAAAAAAATCGAGAGATTTTGGTGTATATAACCGAATCCTAAATTTTCTGAGTATTCCAAATTTTCAGCCATTTTTCCTTACCCAAGCAGCATGCTTTCCATGTCATTCCGTTGAGTGAACGGCATGATTCATCAGCGCTTGATGCCTCGTTGAATTGAACAAATCCGAAGCCTTGTTGCTGAAAAATTGAGTTCAATGCACAGGATTACTGTAGCTCCAAATACTCACCGCGAAATAATTGACAGCGATGATCTTTCCAAATGGTCGGAACAGCTCGATAATGTCATCACGAGTGATAATGGCTCTAGCAATGTTTCCAATGAAAACGCGAGCTCTGCAACAAGGGATACTGTAGTTTCTCTCTTTTTCCCAATTTGTTATGTTTACTCCATCTTGATGGTCACTTTTTGGGGTCGGCCCTTTTCTTCTGCTTCCAAAATGTTTACTTTCCCACGACCTTTCTTTCTTCCCGCTCTTTTTCTTTTTGAATCTTACCTGATCATATGAGGATCTTTAGAAGATGTATCGTAGCTAATATCGCTGTTCACTGCCGAGCTTCCAACGCTGAAAAATTTTGGAATTGAATATTTAAATTAACGAAAAAAGAAAAGCCATACAGGTTGAGAATTGTGCTGTATGGAGTGCCAGTTCCATCTTCTGAGAACGTTGGTCTTTGTTCTCCGTAAACTGACGTAGCTGGAATCACGGCTGCTGGTGCTGCAGTTAGAGCTGGTGCAGTACCAGCAGCAGCGTAGTATCCGTATTGACTGTAGTCTGAAAAAAAAGAAATTTCAGAATCTTTCTCATGTTTGCAGATATTTTTATTAATAATTCAATCTTCTCTCCTGACTATTAGATATCGAATTTCAATAAAGTTTGCAGAACTAACCTGCACTCATTTCACCAGAATATGTTGCTTCGTTTTTGTTTGACAATTACCAATTGCTGCCTGCAATTATTGAATTGTTTTTACTCGATTGATTTTGTGTGGCAGGTGACAAAGAAGGATAATAAATGTTGGGAAGGACCTATGCTAATACTGTTCTCATGGGATTATTAAATAGTATCGATTGGTGGTGAAACTATGGGTGAACACAAAAAGGCTGGGGCAGTAATAGGGTGTTCAATCATAATACTTGATGGTTGAGTGCATTCTAAATGCAAACGAAACATTTTTGCGGTGTTTTGACCACTTTTACAAAATTTCTTTGAAGAATTCGTTTTCCAAAGAACTGGCTGGAAAAAAATGGAAAAAAAACTCTTTTTTCGGAATAATTTTATCTGCATTTTTCCGTAACTGTGTGCGCAACCATTGCACTAAGCCGCACGACATTTCTACAGATTTGTTTTTTAGACATTTTTTTTCAAGAAAATATTTTCAATATTTCTCTCTTATTTTTCCATCTATATAAAACATCTGGCAAAAGCTTGGTCCATTTGTTTCATCTTCTGACATTTCACAACTCAATTATGCTCTATTCTCTTCTTTCTTTCATCGCTCAAATGACACCACCTGGTGATGATCTTCTTCATCCGTTCTTCGATAAACTTCGTTCGTCTTCTTACACAAAAACGTATGCGGCTCCCCTCGCTCTGAGCATCTCCAACGAGTTCAGTGGTCCTTTGTCCCTTTGTAATAAAAACTTTTTGGATTGGCAGAAGGCGAACTTTATTTTGTTAGGGGCAAAAAAAAAGGAAAAATTTGTGTATTCTTTTTCTTCTTAACTGAAAGTTTTTCATCTAAATTTTCAAATCTCAATACTGAATTACAGAATGAACACATCCAGAAGAAGTCAACACATTCCGCCTACTATCAATCATGAAGCTCTTCTCCCGATGGTAAGAATTTTATAAATGTCTAGATTTATAATTTTAAAAAATTCAGAATCAAAACTCTCCGATCTCAATGCGATACTCAGTATCATGTGCTGGTGGCAAACCGCTAGGAGGAACTATAGGAACATACAGCGCAGTAGGAGGACAAGTTAGTGAGAGTCACCCATCGGTTATGGATTTGCACAATGAACAAAAAACGATGGAGAAAAAAGCGGTGAGCTTGATATCAAATTCTTCAACTGTCACATTGATTCTAGGTTTATTGGAATATGTTAATGCTACTCTTCATGACAATCTGCTCAGCACTATTCACTGTGGCGGCTCTTCAATTTCACTTCTCAAATTCTGAAAAATTTCTACGAAGTGCGAAAGGGTCAGCTACTCCATATAGAGGAGTCATTGATGTGATTCGAGATGTTATTGCTTCGTTCGACGGGGCTATCGTCGTTCTCTCGATCCTCGCCTTTTTTGTGTCGTCTCTTCAGCTACTTTTTATGATGAAAATTTTCAAATCGACACAACCTGGAGATAATGAAGAGTAAGTTTTTATCCTAAATCTAGAATAAATAAATACCAAAAATCCCTACTTTCAGTGCACTTCAATACATCAAATCAACCAGCTTTCTGAGAATCGTCGCCTTCTCATTCTGGTTTGCATCGATCATGATTTTTGTAATTGGTAAGAAGAGATTCAGGAATATTCTCGAAAAAAGTTGCTTTCAGTTCTCATGCTAACAGTCGCCATTGATCCATCACGGAGCTTAGCATCAAAATGTGTCTCCATTACACTGGGATCATCAGCAGTCCTTCTAGCCATTTGCTTCGCCGCCAAAACGCTCTGGTTTTGGGGAAAACTCTCGTATGGACATGTATATCGGGACGACTGCTACAACTATCTGAGCACACTGGTTTAAAACTTCCAAAAAGTTTTTCATTCAATTCCTATACAGCTTGAAAATATTAATTTTTGATTCTTATTCCTACCAGGATCTGACAATAAGTCACTAATAAATCTCAGAAAATATTTACGAATCTACTTTTCTCCAGCAATATAAGCTGGTAATTTTTTAATCTCAGTTTTCAGGACATTGCATGCAAAAAGAAAAAGAAAAAACGATTCATGAAACCTTCCGAAAAAATGTGGGTCGTAATGCCGTTGAGTGCGTCGCGGTCGCGCTGCGTGTCCTTCCAGCTTGGCATCTTCTTTCGAGGAGGAGACCTGTGTTTATATTGATGTCCCAACCATTTCTATTCACATTTTTATTCTGGTGTCCTAGTTTTCGTCTAGTTCTGTTCTTTTTTATCTTTTTCCCTATTTTGGTGAGAAAGGAACTAAAAACCCATCCAAATAAAATTGGATTTGGAATTCCCCTACAGTAATCATTGCATGAGCCATTTCTTTTCTTAATTTAAAAACTTTTTATCGACCGGCTCTTAATAGTCTTATTCCAGGTACTACTAATTAGCGAAGATGGTTGAGCTCGGAGGAAACGGACCATATTCTACATCATTCGACAATTCTGTCTTCATCATTCCAGCGATCGTGATTGTCGCCCTTTTCAGTGAGTGTTTTATATAGTCTCAAAAATAGTTTATTAGAAGCTAGATGTGGCAAAAAAAGGTAGAACGAGTTTACAAAATAGCACAGCAACCGACCACTGCTGTCTTGCGTTCTACTACAACGGGTTGACGTTCAACTACGACAATTTCTTCCTTGACTATGACTTCATTTCGAGTGCTGGGTTTAGGCTTTGTCATTTTAGATGCAGGAGTTTTAGAATCCGCGGTTTTCTGAAAAAATCATATTTTTTTCAAGATTAGAACTCCTATTATACCTGAGCGTCCATTTTTTAATTCCAGAAAAATTAGTTTCAAAAGGAAAACAAAGCAAATTTGAAGATAAATTTTCGTTTTAAAAATTGTATTTTCAGCCTTTGCCGCCCTCAAACTTCGTGATGCCACGCAGGGCAAAGAAAAGAGCGCAGCCCGTGCTCGTCGTGATGAGAAGAAGAAGGCCAAGTAAATTCCAATTCAATCACAACGTCTCCTGATGAACTTCGCCACCGACCGTCCTTCCACATTCCAAAGGCAAGCTCGACAAATCATCCTAAAATTTAATATTCCCTATCGTTTTTTGTACTGGGTTTTTCATAAGTCCTGTGTATTTATTTGGTCTAGTATTTATTGCATTCAAATTTCTAATAAATAGAACATGTAATTAATTTCATATGCGTAGTTTTTTCAAAAGAATCAATAAGCGTGTTTTGCATCTTGCCGTCTCCATGGCAACTGTGTAGGTGGAGAGGGCTGGCGCATTCGAGGCGAGCTGCCTTCTTCGCGCGTGCTTATTTTCAGGCAAAAATGTCTCTGTTTCGTCTTGTTGAATGGGTTTCTCATACAATTCCAAACACTTCTACAGTATTAAACGCATCGTTTTTTCAAGAAAGAGGTTTGTAGAGTTGTACTTGTAAACCAGACTCCTCCATAGTTTCTTTTAGAATCAATTTTTTAATCGTCTGAATAGAACTCGATGAGTACTACAAAGTGATGTTATTTGGAAAGTTGTATCTTGGCTATGAGCAAAGTTATAAGCCATAAAGTTGTTGAACCGTTACCAGCTGTTTTATTTTCGGTTTGTTCTGTCTATAACTTCGTACATGGACTAAATACAATTTTCCAAGTAGTATCATTTTATAGCACTTATCAAGTTCTATCATATTCAGTTTAATTGGTACAGAAATATTAACTTTGAAAGTAACTATGGAGGTTTCATAATTCTTCTTCTAGACCAATTAATTGTTGGTGGAGAAGATGGACAGATTCAGATTATGGATCCGGGATTTCGGGAGAATAGTGTAAGTTTTTAAATTTGAAGACAGAACGAATCCTGAAACTTTTAGAATCATGTCCTCGTTACTGCTGAAACCAAATACCCCATTCTCGAAATGGCATCTGATAACTTTTTGCCATCCATGGAGAACATTTTAGCTGTTTTATCCCCGACGAAATTAACATATTATGGTGTGAATTTTGGTAAGATTTGGGACATCCGTTGGGTAACAGTATCTTTCTGGTACAAAAATATTGAGGGAAACTGCACGAAAATCGAGAAAATCAATCCAGAAAAATTGCTTTTTTCTTCGATTTTTTGCAAAAATTTTAGACCTTTTTAGGTTTTTTCAGTTATTTTCAAAGGTTCTTTTTCGATTTTCCAGAACTTTTTCTTCTGAAATTTGATGGAACCGTGTTTGATTACTGTAGATTACTGTATGTAGTTACTGTAGAAACCTAATTTCGTTTTTTAGTTTTTTTCTGCAAATGCAATCACGTCGAAATGGAGATAAAAACTTTTTTTGTTTGCAAAAAAACAAAAAGGAAATAAGTCTTCTACAGTAATCTACAGTATCCTACAGTAATCAAACACCGTTCTATCAAATTTCAGACAAAAAAATTCTGAAAATTGAAAAAGAATCTTCAAAAATACCTGAAAACCCAAAAAAGGTCTAAAAATGTTGCAAAAAATCGGAGAAAAAACTATTTTTCCTGGATTTATTTTCCCGATGTTTGTCCATTTGTTGGCAGTTTGAACAATTAAATTTATCACACTATCAGAAACTTTGATTTTAATACTTTTTTGGTTGAAAATATTTAACAGAAACCTGAACGAAAAACAATGAGAAACAAGAAAATAAATCCGGAAATGAAAATATTGTTAGCTTACTGTAGATGTGTGAGATTCGGCCACCGACGATTCTCTTCCACAGCTTCGATTTTTTTGTCTGATTTTTTTTGTTGAATCGTTTGACAAGACTATTGCTTCTTTTTTATGTGTGTTTAAAATGTCCAAGGTTTGGAGTAACAGAAAATTTGTTTATAAAACAATTTCCGAAATGTTTTGTAGGAAATATGAAGCTATCGGAGTAAAGTCACTTTTAATTAAACGCTATAGCAGAAAGCAACTCTATTCTTGCACTTTCAATTCAAATATCTCAATTTCTATGAGATATCAAAAATGTGTCAGTTGATAAAATGTTTTTCAGAATATCGCAAATCCTTTATCAGTTGACAATTTTTTTTAGCTCGAATACGAACAGAGATAATTGAGCACTGCAAATATAGTGTGGCCTTCTAGTAGAGTTCTATTAGAGTGTTTAGGGTTTCTAATAGAAAAATAACCCTGAAAATTTTAGCTAGTTCCGAAGACACTCATGCATCCCTTGATGAAATTTTCTCCCACTCCTTCACAACTTCTGCTTGGAACATGTGCGTCATTCCGATCGAAGATTCGCCTTCTCAAATTCTGGTTCAATCAATCGACTGTAAACTTTCCCTGTTTCAAGGCGACCAATGCGTATTCTCTCTCGTCCCACTCAGAGCTCTTCAACCTGGACCAATTGGATATTGTCAATCTACACAGACATTGTTTGTGGCCAATAATGGATTCTTGGCAGCCATCAAGTTCAGTTTGATGTCAAGTGGATCACAGAAAAAGATCAATGTAAGACTACCGTAGTGGCGTATAAACGAGACATCTAGATATACAGAAAACAGATTTTTTAGACCATCACTACAAATTTGACTAAAATTTGACTAAATTGTGAAAACTATAGCAATTGAGGTATTTTTTCAAGAAATTCAAAACGAGCATAAACATGACCTAATTTTCGAGTTGTTCCTTGCACCTTTAAATTACTGTAGCTTTCTCTGAAATTGGAGGTTTATTTATATTCAATTTTAGGCTCTTAACTAGGTTATTTGATTGGCATTGGTTTCATTGAATGTGGACTAGAACTAGAGGAGTTATGGCTCAAAATTGTTTCCGCCTCTGAGCCGGCAGAGAGCCGCCAAACGTCTGTTTTTAATTAGGAATCATTCCTAGGCTGGTTTTAAAAGTTTACTCAACAAGTAATTGTTTTCAATTTTTCCAATTTATTACAGTATGATTGGTCCTTCAACCTTGGAGACACTGCAATAAAAATGGAAGTAACGGAAGGAATGAAACCAACGACGATCATATTGTGTCGTCGCCACGTGTCAGCGTTCAATTCAGCCGGATCTGTGGTCTGGCAAATCAGATTGGAAGCTGTTGGAATGGCAATGTGTCTCTATAAGTCACTACAAATCAGTTAGTTTTTTTTTCAGAATTTTCTACAGACATTTTCAGGCTTTTGTATTTCTGGTTTTACGATAATATTTTCCAGACAACACTCAATTCAACCGATTGATAGTGGCCACTGCAGATGACACTCTTTTGATTTTCAAAGACAATCAATTGATCTGGAATTGTAATTCTCAAATGTCACCAGTTGGTTTGCTCGTGTGTTCTTATAAGTGAGCATCTTATCATTCAAAAAAGAGTACTTTCAAACTTTCAGCAAATCCTATGAAAATGTGATCACAATGCTGGGATCAAACGGGAAAATTGTGATAGGATACCTTGGAACAGAGCCTAGTTTATACAAGGTTCCAGATGACAAGTTGATCATAAACTATGCTGAACGAGCCGAACAGTTTAAGGCTCTTGAGCAGAAGATCAGAGAAACCGATATTGCAGGAGGAGCTGTGAAGAGGAAGGAAGGGATTCAGATGAAATTGAGTATTGGGGAAATGGGGAAACGGACAGTGAGTTTGGGTAATCTCAAAAATAAGATAATTTTGAAACTTCAAAAGCTTGAAATCACATGATTTCAGAATTTCTAAACCTCCAAGTCTATTAATCTTATAATTTTTGAATCTCGGAATCTGGGATTCCAGAAGTTACCTATTCTCTCTAATAGAAGCCCGCACATACTGTCAACTTTGAGCTCAATTATCTCAATTCCTCTGCAAAATATCACAAATGTGTCAACTGACAAAATCTTTCTGAAATTAAATATTATCAGTTGACAAATTTTTGATATCTTTCACAGAAATTGAATAAATGAACTCACAGTTGCTGTTTTGGGTAACTCCTAAACTCTAGAGCCTGAAAATATGAAAAAAATAAGGATTTAATTAGAAGAATATTCCAGATTGAACCAAATGCTGCGAGCAATGCACCATACTGTAATGTGGTCGTGGATTTCTCCGAACTTCATAATGTTTCGAAACTCCACATTAATATTCTATCCGAGTGTGCATGTCCATCAAATCAAGTTCTTCTGAATGTTGGAAGTTCTCGTATGTGTTCCTTTTAAAAATATTAGTCGGTTTGCGCCCCGCCGTAATCTTTTAAAAAGGTTTTGTCACTTTTACAAGGACTTTTTTGGACTAGCGTTCTCGGCCTACGGCCGACTCCGCTAGACGCGGCTATGCCGCGCAATTAGGTGGAATCAGATGCAGGGCCTTCAGCCCTGGCTCAGTGGAATCAGTTGATTCATATTTTAGTCTGTTCTCCCTTCGCTCGCTCCGCTCGCTCAGGTCGAACAGACCGGACAGGACCTTTGGCCCTGTAACATGTGCCCCAAAACAATTCATTAATTTTTCACTCAAAACCTATTAAAGGTGGGGGGACAGGAGATTTTACGGGGGATTTTTGGGGCCAGAGTATGCATTCTACCGTGACGGTGTACAACGCTTAATGTCACTCTGCGTACAGCTGTCGTCCTCGTCTTTATGTATGCAATCGGGCGACCGCTTTTTCTTTGCCCGTGTAGCTCAGTCGGTAGCGGCGCCGCACCCTCAATCATCGCCCCAACAAGTTCAACTCCTCGAGGGGCATATTTAAACAAAATTTCGAGAACATTATTTTTTTCATGTCCCCCCCCCCCACCTTTAACTCTTTTAATTTTCAAGCAAATCCAGTTTCTTTTTTATTGTAGCTATCAAAATTACGCATCGAATGGGAAAGCC
>NC_013489.2:10116058-10139028 GCF_000004555.2 Caenorhabditis briggsae
CTGAACTTGATGGCTGCCAAGAATCCATTATTGGCCACAAACAATGTCTGTGTAGATTGACAATATCCAATTGGTCCAGGTTGAAGAGCTCTGAGTGGGACGAGAGAGAATACGCATTGGTCGCCTTGAAACAGGGAAAGTTTACAGTCGATTGATTGAACCAGAATTTGAGAAGGCGAATCTTCGATCGGAATGACGCACATGTTCCAAGCAGAAGTTGTGAAGGAGTGGGAGAAAATTTCATCAAGGGATGCATGAGTGTCTTCGGAACTAGCTAAAATTTTCAGGGTTATTTTTCTATTAGAAACCCTAAACACTCTAATAGAACTCTACTAGAAGGCCACACTATATTTGCAGTGCTCAATTATCTCTGTTCGTATTCGAGCTAAAAAAAATTGTCAACTGATAAAGGATTTGCGATATTCTGAAAANCGCTCACGTTTTATTGAATAGACAGTAGTTCGGCAGAAAAAATAGGAAAACCCGAAAAAAATCGTATCCACTTGTACGTTCATTATCATATCTCGGTTCAAAAAGTACAACTTTTGACGATTTTTGGTGACCGCGTAGCCAGAGAGATTTGCTATCGATCAAAAAAAGATTTAACCAAAACGGACTGAAATGAACCTAGTTAGGAACTTTCAAAGAAAATTTCTACAAAAGGTCAAAAGTGGGGGTGCGCGATCGCTACGGTATTTAAGGGAAGAAGGGAGCGAATTTGGAAATTTGGAAATCTGTAAAATTAGAAATTCCGAGTCTTAAGAATTCCTAATTCGGAAACTCAGATTTTCGATAAATTAGAAATCTAACATTTCGGATATTTAGACATTCAGATTTTCGAGAATTTTAGAAATTAAGACCTTTCGAAGTTTAGAGATTGGTAAATTCAAAAAAATTGGAAGTTCGAGAAGTCTTTAAACTCAGAAAAGTGTTTCAAATCCCGGTCTCCAATTTTTTCTGAATTTCTGAATTGTTTGAATTCTTAAGTTTTCGAGTCGTCAAACTTTTGAATTTGCGAAATTCCAACGGTCTGAACTTTTGGAATTCAGAAATTCGGATTTTCAGAATTCGGAAAACTCAAAATGTTTTAAAACATTCGGAAGTTGAGAAATTGAGAATGACCAAACAATGAGATTCAAATTTGAAATTTCAGCAAAAGAAAACTCTGAAATTCAAAAAACTAACTTCAGTTCATATCTGAGTTTCTGAACTTCTGGATTTCTGGATACCTGACTGTCCTAAATTTTTTAGTATTGTGAAATTCGACAGAAGAATTTATAGATACGGAAATTAGAAGATTCGAAAAACCGGAATTTCAGAATTCCAGCAATTTGAAAATTGAGAAATTGAGAAAATCGAAGTTTAGAGAATCACTAAAACTACTGATATTTTAGAAAATTCTAGGGATTACTTCCAAAATTGAAAAATATATTTTTTTGCCCAACAATCTACATTTCCATCTCTTCCAGAATCCACTGCATCCCTCCAAATACAATTTTACGTTGGATCTAAAAAGTCTCCAACCAGCAACAAAGTCACAATTGCAGCACACTGTGTGTTCTCACAAAGTAAGTTTTTTAAAGTTTTGTTAATCGTTATAGTTTCAAATTCCAGTAAGTGTCACAAAAACGATCGAGCTACCATTCAAAACGCTTTTCGAAGAAACACAAGTAGACAGAAACGCCAAATATAAAGTGACAATTGATACAGCTGGAGGAGTTATTGCGTTGAATAAGCTGTTTCCAGGTTGAGAGCACACTGAAAAGTTTGCATATAAATAAAAAATTTCAGAATTCGAATCTGAAAACCCACAAGCAATCGGTTTCTCCCTTCATGGTTCCGATAAGACTATCTCAATTTTTGCTGCTAATAAATCAAGTGCGTTTTTATTTTTCATCAAGTTCAAGGGCCAAGACAAAGGTCCCACAGCGACAATTACCGTAACCTAAAAATATTTTTATTTTCCAGATTTATTTTCTATTTTTCACTGCTTTTTCAGTTATTTACCCCAAGAAAGTGAGAAATTCGAAGTTTTTCATAGTGATAAAATTAACGGAAACTGCACGAAAATCGAGAAAATAAACCCCGATAAACTCCCTTTTTTGCAAAAGTTTTAGACCTTTTTAGGTTTTTCATCTATTTTTGAAGATTCTTTTTGGATTTTTTTAAATTTTTTGCCTGAAATTTGACGGGATAGTGTTCTTGACCGAAAGATTACTGTAGATTACTGTAGAAAATCTTGTATTTTGTAGTTTTTTTGCAAACAAAAAAAATCACACAAAAAAAACGAATTGCAGGGAAAACAAATACGGAAAATCAAAATATTTTTAGGTTACAGTAGTTGTCGTTGTGGGACCCATAGCTTCGATGATTTTGTACCAGAATAATCTTTACAGACCGCTACCGTATCCAATCCGAGCATGTCTCTCTTCTCCAAATCGCTGCGAAAGAGCTAGTCTCACGGATTCAGAATGAAGTCAAAGGAATGGAGATAGGAGGAGTTATACCGTTTGAGTATATGAGAGAGACGTTAGATGATATTCAGGAGGTTAGAATTTTTAAATAACGGTAGAACCTGTATCAAAAGGGCCTATTAATGAAAGGGCAATCCGAGAGGGAATTGAATAAATAGATGATTTAAGAAAAGAATTCACTGAATTTTTTGATTAAAATTTTTTGAAAAACACGGCCGGAAAAAAGGATCCTCTCTAATTGAAGGGTCCCTGTAATAGAAGGGCTCTTCGGAGGTACCTGGGAACAATAAAAGGTCTAACATAATACAGGTGTTGTCCTTTTAATACAGGTTTTACGGTATGAAACTAAAAGTAAAATTTCCAGCTCGAGGCAAAACGAAAAGAAGATTCAAAAGTGATTGATTGTCGTATGAAGGAGGTTCGAGCTATCGAATCATTATCCTTGAATTCTTGTAAAACTGGAAATATGGGCAATCTTCAAGCTATGGATGCGCTCTTTGATAAATCTTATAGAGAGGTATGAGAACTACCGTAAACACTCTAATATATCCTATACTCGAACTTTAAGCATACATACACTCTAATAGTTCGCCACCCAAGCCGCCAACTTTGAGCTCATATATCTCATTTTCTGTAAGAGATATCAAAAAGTAATCAACTGACAAAATATTTACCATAATATGACAAATAATATAATAATAATAATAATAATATAATTATTTGCAATGCATGGGGGGGGGGGGGGGGATCGATAGATAATTTGGCAAGAAATGGGACCTGTACAAATAAAAAAGTAAAATGACCAGACGGACCGACTAGAGTCCTGTAGGTCAAGTGGGAGGGAGCAGAATATCATAAGGAATCGCTCCTACTCGCTTAGCAAACGCCACCGGACTGAGTTTAGAATTTATCACCTTACATACACGGTTCCACATAGACAAGTTTATGTGAAGAAATACTCTGCCAGTTGATCACCTTTTGATATCTCTTACAGAAAATGAGATATATGAACTCAAAGTTGACAGTTTGTCTGGCGTTCTAGTGTTTACGGTATATCGGTTCTTGTGACAGATATCAAAAAGTACTTAACTGACAAAATTTTTATTATTATATCAAAATCATTTTGCCAGTTGACCACTTTTTGATATCTGCTACAGGAAACGAGATATAAAGGTTCAAAGTGAAAGTATATGATGCGCCTTCTGTTTATCGTATTTTTGCAAGTTCAAAACGTATATTTTAGCTACTGGATGCCATGGACAGCTACAATATTTTAACGACGAAAATTGAGAATGAGAAAGCGACACTTAGTAAGTTCAAAAGTTTTTTTGAAGGATTACGGTAGCAATTTCCAGATTCTCTCTTCCAACTTGCTGCTGATCTCTCAAGGCTTTCGAGAGTGGAAACTATTCTCAGTGGTTCATTTTGGACGAATACCCAACAGGTTTTTGAAGTTTTTAAACAAAATGTTCTTCAAATTTTAATTTCAGTCTCTCCGCGATCGCCTTCAATGGGCCGTCCGAACTGACCGTGGGAAAGAGATGGCGATGATTGAGAAACTCTGTGAGCACTCCGCAAAGGAGTTGCCGAAAATCAAGGAAGAGGAAGAGGAAGGGAATGTCGAGTGACTTAAATAAAAATTATGAATATTCATGAGACAACAATAAAGTTTAACAACAAAAACAAAACAGCAAAGATAACAAAAAAGAGATCATCATTAATCCATAAGATCAAAATCGTCTCTAGTGTTGTTATAATCCATAACGTGTCGTTTGATTTTCGATGCATTCGTCCATGTAATCATATCCTCAGATACCCTTGTTACCATAAACGCAGGATCAGTGACAAGTTTCGTTCCAATTCGAACATGTCCGTGCTCAACAAGATCCGATGCCGTTTTTACAGATTCCACCATTCCGGTATTACGCATCACAACTGGGAGACGACGGCGTGCAAACGAGGCACCACTTACCTGAAAAAATTCTGAATTTTAAACTTCACAAAAGTCTATATTAACCTTTCCGATTCTTTCTAGTGTATCTCCAGTGGGAATAAGACCGGCAGCAAAGAACTTTGTTAACATATCCTCTGTGCATTTAGCTCTGAATGGATCCGATTCGGGGAGGTTTTTGATGAGCTCTGCCACTTCACGACTCTTGGCAGCTAGTGTATTGTAAAGGGCATAGTGTTCTCGCTTGGTGACGTGGAATCTGAAACAACAGCGTTATCAGCAAGGACTAAATATAATAAATTAACATACTTTCTGAGCATATCTCCTTGTCTCCCTTGCTGATCCACTTGCCACGACATGAAGTCGGTTTTCTTGAGGAGCTTCTGCTCATGGGTTTTCAGTTTTCGCACCATTCTGACTTCTGAAATGTGTAACTGCGATTTTGATTCCAAATTGCGAGCTAATAAAAAGTACAAAAACAGGCTACAAACCCGATAGAAGAAAAGATTTCAAAAAATTGGATAATATTTACAGAAGTCGTATTTCATTGATTAGGAGTAGGACTAAAGAAGTAGCCAACATAATAATAATAATAATAGAGACTTATAAAGATAAGATCCGAGGAAAAAATGATGGCGTTTTTATGTACAAAAACGATAGAGAAGAGGAGGCTACGATAAAAGAGATGTTAACCCTGACTCGCTACAAATTGTTGTATTACTTTCGATAGGTAAAGTACGCCGAGTATATTATAAGGCATGAAACGAGAAGCTGAAAATTCATGAATATTAAAGACGCGAAAGAGAGATAACCGGTGTACCATAAATCTGAGTAAATAAGAGGGTGCTCTCTGAAACGAAGAAAATATTCAAGTTTTTGCAGCAGTCGTTTTCAGTTTTGAAGACCGGTTTTTAAGGCAAAGTTTTCAGTTTCACTAGAGAGAATAAGAGGTACAAAAAGCTAGAAAAAATGAGAGTAGAAAACGATTATGAAGCGGTGGTGGTGAAGATAGAAAGCGGTGAGAATTACAAAAATGAAATAGTAGGAGAAGAGTTCTTCTTAATGACGTCGTTGACGCTTCAATTGAGAGTTGGGCGACAATGTTCGAGTAGGCGTTCTTTGACGCTTCCTATGACGTTGCACCTTAAATGTTCGAGAATTTTATGAAAATGCAAGTGTAGGTACTTACCTGGTTGGCCAAAAATTGATCTAGTGAATCCGGTCGTGGTGGAGGAGGGGGTGGTGGAGGCAAAGCAGCAGACAGCGGAAGTGGGGAGCTCAAAGTGCTCAATGGAGTTGTCTTATGGATAAGAGCCTGAAAACCATATAAGTAGGAATAAGAGATTTGAGACGTATTTTTCAAGTCTTGCAGCTTTGGAAAAAATATTTAATCACCTTTTGAAACAGCTCCACAGCAGCTAAAGTCTCTGGAGAGAACCTATTATGCGTATCAACAGTTAACATTTCATCGTTAGGAATCGCCATGTTCCTATATAAGACTTCAAGAACTATATTCATATCAACTTGAGCAGGATCTCGAAATGCTTGGAATATTTCCTTAGCCACACTAGTACATCCTGATGAGTAACCCTTTTCAAACCCTCGGCGATATATGTCAGTTGAAGTCTGAAAATATTGATTTTTTGTAACAAACTTTGTGAAATAAAGAAATGATAAAAACCTTATATAACTGCGTCGTTCCTTCTGCAGCGCCTCGAAAATTCTTCCAGGAAGAGTCCCCGTAAAGGCGAGCAACTGCTTGAGCACAGCCTTCAAAATCGTTCCACAATTTTTCGGTTTCCGATAAATCTTCCGTGCAATCACACTCTCGATTGGCGCCGCCCGTTCGAGACGAACATCCATCTTGGTGATTCGACATGTCGAGAACTGAAAAAAAAAAGAATTTTGAGAAACAAAAAGAAGGCGTTGTCGTCGTTTTCGTAAGAAATGAAGAGGAATGGGAAAACACAGCGGCGCTCTCTCAGCGAAATTGTGACCAATAAATAACCCATTATCGCCATAAAAATGAACGATTTTTGTTGGCGAATATCAGCGATTACAATGCTATATGTGGGAAATGTGAGCTAGACAAAGAATTGATGAGCCGATTGCAAAGTTATCGATCTTTAGAAAGAACATAAAACTGCTTAGAGACGCATCAGATGACGAAAGAAAATTACAGAAGAGAGGAAAAGATTGGAAGAAGATTGAGTGCGTTGGAAAAAGAGAAGAGGGAGGGAGAGACAAACTAATCTTCAAGATGAAATTGAAAGATAGAGGTCATCAGGGTTAACTTTTATATTATGTGGGAAAGAGTGTTCTTTTATTTCTCAACACTGATGTTCTCAAAAGCCAGGAAAAGTAAATAGCGATATTAAATACTATAAAGGTAGCAAAGTGACAAGGTAACGGGAATTTTGGCAACAGAACAGTACAAACTGACTTCTTGGAAAATAAGTTCTTCCTCGTTTCCGAAAAACTATCTGAGCAAAGTTAGAGGAGCCGCGAGCTAGCAAAAAGAGCTCATAGTTTCTCTGGGTCTATTCCCTTAGCTAAGGGGCTAGTATTGATTCGTTCGATGCGCCAGTAATAAATCTCAACGAAACGATTCGTAGTTAACGAAACGCGACACTTCGAACTTTGCAAAAATCGATGAAAACCTATAAAAAAAATTCTGAAACGGGCAGTATCGGGAAAAAAAGATAGAGGAAACGATTGAGAGAAAGAGACAGCGGTCTGTGTGAAGAGAAAATAGTTCCCCTCAACGTCCCGGTAGAGCGCATATTCACTGCGCCATGTCAACAGTGTGACCTCATGTTGCCAATTTTTTGAATGCTTTTTGATCATTGTTATAAACTAATTCTAGAGCTAAGATTTACATTTTTAAAAACTAAAGACTTGTTTTGAAAGCGAGAAGAATTCGAAAAGCGAGCGAAGCAAAAATTTATTCTAACGTTTACTGTATTAAAGGCGCACAGCAATTAATTATTGTTTTTACTTCACCACGATCTAAAAAAATCAAATTTGAATTTTTTGAAAAATGAGAATTTATGTCAAACATGTTTAACATGAATTCTAATATTTTAATTGGTCATTAGTCGATATTTATCTAATTTGCAGTTTTGATATCACGTGAATGTTATCAATTTATTGTGTCAAGTTCTAGTTTGAAGTTGGAGATAGCAACGTTTTTGAACGTAAATTTGAGCTGGCTGAAATTTTTAGAGGACGTGGCTAAAGGTGTCGACTGGCTTAATAATTTGTTAACTGAAAAATCTAAAAATTGATATTGAAGATGTCTCGCAAAAACAATCGATACACCTCTAAGAACCCACCTGACAAGAACCGGTCAATAATTATCTTGCTCTATAGTTTTTCTTCCCCAAAATCTCAATTTCCCTTCTTTTTCAAATCTGTCAGTTTTCAGCCTATGCAATCGTTCGTGCCGCCCAAACATGTTAACATCGAAAAACAATGATATTGGAAACTTGATAGAAATTGTGGGTTCGAATGTCCCCATTCATAAAATTAACTATTTTTTTTCAGTTTCGTCAACGAGACATCACTTATAAGGAGCGAAAAGCAACCCTTCAAAAAATCGAGGAGCTTATTCCAAAAGTTCCCGATTTAGAAGCACTCAACACAAAATGGATATATCTTTTGGATAATGCCGTTTGGCCGTTGATTGTAAAATCTGATCGAATGGATTTGAAGAGTCTAGCTGGAAAAGTCACCAGACATGTCGGAGCTCTTCTCTTTGATTCACCTTTTTATCCAGAGTAAGAACATCTAATCTTATTCCAACAAGTCTTATTTTTTACAGATTCCTCCTTTGGCTAGGAACTCTTCTCCAAAACACACCGAAGAAAAATGACGACGCACGAGCAGATATCGTATTCTCCGTCTACTATATAGTTGGAGCTATCAGCCAAAAATCCGAGAATCGCTTGGGAAAAAACGATGAGGAATATGTTCGAAAATCGTTGGAATGGCTGATTCGAGTGATTCCAAACTCGTCGAGTGCAGTTTACAATAACTGTTTGAAAGGGATTATTCTCATCTCAAACACCTTTCGAAAAGTTACAGATGATTTGTATGAGGTAAAAAAAAAAAGGTATTTAGAAGTTTTTTATAAAAAAGTTTCAGTCATGCCTACGAGCCATCGTATCGAATTTCCCTGATTTCAATAGCCATGAAAAGAATTTTGAGCGACTTCTGGACACCGTCAACTTGTTTTCCGATCACTTCTCAAAAGATCCAGTGCTCGCAGAGGAGATGGTACGAATCATCCGACCCGATATTAAAAAGAATGGACTACGAAATACAAGAGAGTTGAAGAAACGGCTAAAATTGACTATGGCTATTGTGAAAATGGCCAAGAGTCAGCAGATTCTAGTTGAAACCAATGAGATGGTAATTTTCTTATTCCTAACAAAACTTTTGAAAAATGATAATAATCCAGATGTGTGAGTTACAAGCAGAGCTGGAAGGAAACGGTGGGAAATGGTCGTCTGCTGCTCTTATCACCATCATATGTGACCTTCTTAACGAACTTCTGATCCTTGGAAAAAATGATGCGGAAATGCGACAAAGTGTTGAAGAATCGTTAGGAAATCTTCTAAAAGATTTGAATCTGTCAAAGCAAAACACGAAAGAGAAACAGGCATTTTTCAACTCATTAGCGAAGGTTTGTTCAAATTATTAATTGAATGAGATTTGAGCCCCGTGTCAGTTTGTTCAGATTGTCAAACAACTTCCCGCGGAGTCAGATGTCAAAACTCGAATCCATCATATTGTTTTCAATTCGGATACTGGTCTATTCAATATCCAGAATGATGATAATCGAATTTTTGGGTGCGATTTAAGCTATAATTTTCGAATGTATGGTTTTTTCTTTCAGACATAATACGATCTATCGAGACTTGGTCAATTTGATTTCCGTCCTTTTGACACCAACTTCTCTCAGTCATCTTCAAGCGACATACACTGATTTGAGAAAGATAATGATGGAAAGCATGTCGAAACTGAAACAAAGTGAAGGAAGCAGTGTTAGTGTCAGATGGCATGAATCCATACTTCTCCTGTTCTTCTCTGCGTTACAGGGAATATCATGTGCAAAAAGCTCGCTTATTGTTGTAAGTGATATACCGTAAAACCTGTAATAGAAGGTCTCCTGCTAAAGCTATGAAAGAATTGTCAATCGAAAAATTGTTTATCATAATATCAGAAATGTTTTGTCAGTTGACACATTTTCGATATCTTTCACAGGAAAGATAATTTAGCTCAAAGTTAACGGTTCGGGACCCTTATACTACAGGTTTGCAGTATCAAAAACGAAGAAATTTTTTATCAAAATTTAAAATCAGATGATTGGAATCCGTCCGTCGATTTTCGAATTGTTTTGTGATGAACTACCGCTGACAGAATATTGGCTCGCTTCTAACCATCCGGAAGTCTATCATATCTTCATAACCATTCTGGTTGGACATCTCAAAGCGTGAGTTTTGTTTTTATAGCTTACAGACAACAGCAGGATTTCAGACACGACTTCTATGTTTCCCAATCTGACTATTTGGTTCATGGAGAGACACCAACCGGACACGCCTACGGGCAGACGAAACGAGAATATGTCAGAAAGCAAGTCATTGCTCTCCATAAAATTATCGGTGGTTTTGGGAATCGGTTGTGGAAAAAGACCAGGTAAAATCGAAATTTCGAACTTCTGAAATCTCTTGATTTCTCAATTTAGGTTCCTCATCTCCACTTGGCTTCATTCCCTTGTCGTTATAGCACGCGATCAAAAGATAAGTGCCGAGAGTTTCAGACTAAAAGAATGGGTTCGGTTGAGAAATACAGTAATCCAGCATTCAGTACTCGATTGGAACAATGAAAGGTTTGTATTGATCTCTACTCCTGGAAGAACTGGTATCCCCACCTATTCCCTTTATTATATGACACTTGTAAAAGTGAAATTGAGATGGACAGAAAACCAGTTCGTCCAGATGACTGAACACTGAATTTCAGCATCAACCAAGCCTTGACCGTCCTTTCAACAGTTACCAATTGGTCAGCATTGCCTCTAGAGTTGAACAAAGATATCACTGATAAAACAAAAAAAGCCACATGGAAGGAAGCGACGACGATTTGGGAATCTGGAGATTTTAAAACCTATATCAGGTGAGTCAAGAACCGAACAGAAAGACTGGAACGAATGAAGAAGCAATTTATCTCTCAGCTGTTTCAATTTTCAAATAAGCGCACACTCTCAGAAGTGTTTATGTATTTATGAGGGGAGAAGACAAAAAAGAACTGGACGGATAATCGGTGGCTGCGTAGTCGCCGCGGACATGTACACCTTTTTTGAACTTTTCTCTCTCTGTTTTGTACCAAAAATGTGGTCCGAAACAGTTTTTTTTTGCAAAACGAGCTTTCAAGGCTTGTTTGTTTACTTGACTAAAACTAGACTCCCTTTTAGTGTCTACCCTCTCCCTTTGAAAAAACGCCTTTTTGTTTTTCTCATCTATTTGCACCTGCGCCTGAAACGAGAGTTTCCGTATGAGATACTTTAGGGATTAGAAAAACAAGACATGTTTAGTTGAAGCCAATGATTTCCAGACAAAGCCTATCGACCACCTACCAAATGAGTCAGGAACGGCAACAGAAACAGATTGGTTCCACGAGTTTTGGAGCGGAGGAGTTCAATTTGGTTACGAATTTCCTGCTCAAACAGATTGTTCCAACTACATTCAAGTTTGTTTCAGACACTTTATTCTTTGTTTTCTAACCAATTTTTTGCAGAAAAGGCCCATATGTGTGGATGGATGAAGTACTTGAAACGGCGATTCAAGGATGTAAGAACATCTCTCAAGAGAAGTCAGACGTGCCAGAAACGTTTATGGAGAAATGGGATTGGATTATTAATCAAACTGCAAATTTCTGTATCGTCAATAAAATGAAAACTCCATTGGGGAAACCAATGCAGACGTTTGCAGCTTTTGAGAGTGAGTTTTAAATTATATTAAAAAATATATATTTCGAATTCAGATGAAATCAAACGACTCGCCAAAGAGGTTATCAATCGTAAGAGTAGTGATAAGAAGCCGAAATCCACAACAGAAGACGTTCCACCACCGGCAACTCCTCCATTGAAATTTTCCATTCAGTGGCTTCGTGTTCATCTTCTTTTGAAACTAATTGAAGTTTTGGAGAAGATCATGATTTCTTCAATCCGCGGTGGTTCTTCCATTTTCAACTTGACAGAGATTCCAGTTACTGCCCGACAATTCTTCATAATGAACTCTTCGAGTTGCGAAGTTTGGCTCAATCGAGTCTACTATCCAGCACTCATTGTTGCTTACTTCAACGGATACTATGGCTTGGTCATTCGATTTGGGTCCAATGCTCTCAATCACTATGCTCGTCAAAAGGGTTCCGATGAGAAAATGATTACGAATGGTGTCTGCACTGCTTGTCTCATGTCTCTCTCGATGGCTGTTCTAGGGGAACCAATGGAAATTGTTGGATTGAGACGAAGAGTTCGAGAAGAGTTTGGAACGGAAATGGGTCAGAAGTTAATGGAAGCGCTAGGAGAAATGGCCAGTGCAAGGTTTGTTTTAGTAATAATGGAAGTGAAAATTACTGAAAATTTATAGATACGAAATCGCATTGGTGCAACTCGAAGCTATTCTTGTTGTTGATAGCAGTATCAACGAAACTCTTCGTATCATTATCCAAATTGCGATAACTGACATGCTGAATCGAATCCGCCTTCCAGACGCTGTCAGATATTACAAGAAAACTCTATTTGGAGAAGACGAAGAAGCACAAGTAGCGGAAGATTTCAGATCGTGAGACATTGTTTATCGGATCTTTTATTATAACTGTCAATTTGTTTCAGAATTGAAATGCTCACAAAATTCGAAAAGCTGAACTACGGTGTTGCCGAAAAGAGACAAGTTGTTGATTGGAGTGCTCGTGAACGTCTTCAACTTGTTGAATCCGCATATTCACAGACTATGAAGAGGTAAACTTTGAATTCCATAAACACTTTGACTCATTGTTCCCAAGTTCTTTCAGAAACGAACTCCTCGAACTGCAAAAAGAGATGTCAGCGATGGGAGCACTTGCATTGAGTGCTGATTCATCGTGCAAACTGTATTCGGATATATCTTCCACATCTCTTGTCATAGCGAATCTAGTCGATCGAATGACTGGAACATCGCATTGGAAAAATCAGTTGACCGATGTGGAAATGTTTGATAGAGCCGAAGAAGGAAACGAGGGAGATAAGCTGACGATCTGTAGAAAACTGATGCATTGGGGACGACACATGAAACATCATCGTGGTCAATCGTTCGCAGCTCATGGAGAAATCATTCGTTTCTCTCGAAAGACTTCCAACTGTGAACTTGCTTTCTTCCATATAAATTCAGCGATTCGAGGGGAGAAACTGGAAGCTTGGCAACGTTTGGAAGTTGAGAGACAACGATTGAAACTTGTAAAATCTCAACATTTTGATGTTCGAGTTCGAGAAATGAATGAAGTTTTTGGATCGTTGGCTGACGTTTTCAGCACAAGTATTGAGATGAAACAGAAATTCCAGAATCTTGACGACCAAACGAAAGATTGTAAGTGATTCTTTAGAATCTCATTGATCAGAAAATTGCAGTAATGGTAGCCAATGGATACCTGAGTGACATTGCAAAACGAGAGGAGCACATGAGTCGAGCAAGCATTCAACTCGCTGATTTCTTTGACACACTTCCAACTATCGATACCGTTCTCACTCCGAACTTATACAATACCATCATTTGGGTAAGCATCTTTGTATCGAATATTCCCTTTATTTCAAAATTTTCAGTCTGAAATTCAATCCCGCTCGAACAGTTTATCATGTGGCTATGCTGGTTTGGTTGGTGCTCTCTACAACTTGTCCGCCGATCTATGTCCTTCACTTGCGAAAGCTCATCTCAAAATGGCGAAGTGGACATACGAGATGGCGAAAATTGAGAACTTCCCTAATATAAGTCCATTCGCCCTCTACCAATTTGGACAGACGGCACAAGAAAACGAGGAGCTGTGGAGGAGTTTAGATGCGACGAGTCTTGTGAATCTGGAGAAACAAGTTAGAAAAATTGTTCCGGATGCCATGCGAGCCAGTGTTCTTCTCTCTCCGAACAATCCATATCTGCTTCTATGGGAAGCAGCCAGCGCTCACCGTCGGAAATTCCTTTGCATCACGGTCTCTTCGTATTTCCAGTTTATCCACAACATGTCCGGAGACTTTGAGTGTCTTCCCTACTCGGTAAGTTTCGAGTTTCTGAGTTATCTTATGTTTTTATTCTTTAGAAACGAGAAGAGACCACTCTGGCGACTCTGAGAATTCTGGAAATGCTTGTGAAGCACGGAGAAGTGTTGGTTGATGTTATAAACGATGGATTGAGCAGGACCAATGTTCATGTTTGGAAAGAAATCCTCCCGCAACTCTTCGCTCGCCTTTCTCACCCATCTGATCACATTCGTAAAACTCTGGTTGATCTGATATCTCGTGTCTGTACAGCTGCTCCACACGCAGTCGTTTTTCAAGTTGTCTCTGGAGCAGCTTCATCCACTGAAGTGTCTGATCTGGAAGAGCAACAGAATGATGATCGCAATCGAGTTCGTGCTTGCTGTGAACAACTGGAAACTAAAATGGCTCAGTCGTATCCGAATCTCGTCAGAGATGTCCGCCAATTTGTTGCTGAATTGGAGCGGATCAATTTGCTGAACGAGGAGAAGTGGTCGGTTGTACTAGGAACCATGGAGCATGAAATGGAAAAGAGATTAGCGTTGATAAAAGCTGAAAATGCCAAAACCGACTTTTCAATGCATTTGATGCCAAAACAGAAAGATGAAATCATTTCGAAGAAGACCAAGCTACTTACCAGACAGGTGAATATCTAATCTAGATTAGTTTTTAATTTTAAATTCAATATATAATTTTAGATCTTTGATGTTCTTGATGAACTCTACGAGAAAACGATTGTGGCACAACCTGAGACTGAGAATGAGAAGGAATTCTTTAACACATTCTCCGAAATGTTGACAAAAGCTCATACGGAATCGAAAAACAATCGATACAACTCTCCAGAAGCTTCTTGGGCGCCATTCAAGAATGTAATAGCTTGCGGATCTAATCGAACTAAACTATTCATATTCCTTTTCAGCTGGTTTCGAACTTCGCTCACAGAACCAACAAAAAAGGAATGCAAACGTTCCAAACGGCGGATATCTCCCAATATTTGGCTACTGTAAGTTTGGAGCTCAAACTTGAAATCCAAAAAATCGCAACCATTTTTTTTCAGCTCGGAAAATCATGTGTTCCAATGCCTGGTCAAGAATCTGTTGAATTTGATCGTGTCGTTTCGATTGCTCGTGTCGCTGATAACGTTACCATTCTCCCTACCAAAACAAGACCAAAGAAGCTAGGATTCATTGGATCCGATGGAAAACAGTAAGAACCAAAAATAGCTCTAATATCTTTAGTTCTGATAATTTCCGACTCGCATTCTTGTTCAAAGGACGCGAAGATCTTCATCTCGATGAGCGTGTCATGCAATTCCTCCGTTTGTGCAATGTGATGCTTCAGTCTGAGAAAGGAAAAAGCCGGCAGATTGCTGAATACCAAGCACACCATTACGCTGTAATTCCACTCGGACCTCGTTCAGGACTTATCAAATGGGTTGAGGGAGCTACACCGATCTTCCACATTTATAGAAAGTGGCAGATGAAAGAGGTTAGTCTTTATTAGTAGGAGTGACACTTTTTGACAATTTGTTACTTCCAGAAAGCTCTGAAACAAGCTACGAAGAAGAATGGAGAGACGGTTCCGGAAATAGAGAAACCAACGAACATGTACCACAATATGATACGGCAAGCATTCACTGCTCATGTAAGTTTCTCAGATAAAATTACATTCTAGTTGTTTTTATTTAGAATATCGACGCCATAATCGCTTCGGATCGTTCGAAATGGCCTGCCCAAATCCTTGAGGAAGTTTTCGATGGTCTATGTTCCAAAACACCAACAGATTTGATAAGTCGTGAGATATGGATGCGTGCTAATGATTCCACTGCGTGGTGGGCAGTCACTAAACGGTATGCAAGATCGCTGGCAGTGATGAGTATGGTTGGGTCGGTATTGGGATTGGGAGACAGACATTTGGATAATCTATTGGTGGATCTGAAGTACGGACATGTAGTTCACATTGACTACAATATTTGTTTCGACAAGGGAAAGATCCTGAGAATTCCGGAGACCGTACCATTCCGCTTGTCTCGAAACATGCGACACGCTCTTGGGCCATCTGACATGTACGGTACATTCCGCGAATCATGTGTTCATGTTCTATCGACTCTCCGTTCTGGTCATCAAGTTTTGACGATGCTTCTTGATGCATTCGTATTCGACCCACTAGTTGATTGGACCTCCCACGATAACATTTCAACGTCTGGAGGTGTCTCATTGGCTCTTCAATTGGCTGTTTATGGAAGTAGCTGGAAAGCAAAAGCGAGAGAAAGATTGACGGATACGATCGAATTGTTCCAGTTGAGAGTCACTGAATTGCAAGCACTTTGGATGAGTAATCGGTAGGTTTTTTGTTTTAACAATCCAGTACTATAGTAGCAACTATTTCAGAGAAGACCTATACCATTGGATGAAACAAGTGACTGATTGTCTTCTCGCTGAACAGAGTATCATGGGAATGAATGGAGCTTATGCTCAACAACGAGTGAAAGCAGGCACCGAGCTTCGAGAAGCAGTCGCAAGGCATCAGGCGCTAGCCAAAGAGTTCCGTCCTTTGATACGCGTGATAGGAAAGGAGAAAGAAGAGTTTGCCGATTATCTGAAGTTCTACAAGCAGGCATTTATTGATCCACTTTTGAAGTGAGTTTCAAAAAACCATAGTTTACTGTATACCGTTAAACCTCTAATATAAGGGCCCCCTAAATTTTAACTTTGAGCTCATTTATCTCGGCTCCTATATGAGATATATTAATTCTGGCAACTGGTAAAATGTTGGTGATATTATGATTAAAATTTTATCAGTTAGCAGATTTTTATATCTTTCACAGAAACCGAGATAAATGAGCTTAAACTTCACAATTTGGGGGCCCTTCTATTACAGATTTTAAAGTAATTCAAACAATCCTTTGCTTTCAGAGGACACTCAGCTCTCCGTCACGAATTAGACATTGACACTTGTGTGCAGAATTTCAATATAGTCATGCAAAACATTGATGTGTAAGTTGCTTATCTTTATATATCAGTTTCTGAATAATCAGAAACTCAATTCACTGATTGCAGAGTATTCATGAGTCTGATCAGCCTCTCCACTATGCCTATAGACTCGGTCTCTTCGCGTGCTTCACAGAAGCAGTTCAATGCACCGCCGGGACTCGAAAGTAAGATTAGAACGCTTTCGTAACGTATAGGTTATTAATTTTCAAAATTTTCAGATGTTTGGGTTTTGCAACAAGAGCAACAGGAGAATTCGCAAGCTCGAGAAGTCGTCCGACGTGTCGAAAGACGACTGAACGGATGGCTCGATGGTTCTGCTCCGGATAGGAAGTTGTCGCCTCGAGAAGAGGTAAAATTCAGAACGAGTACCAATACAACGTTTCTCGTTTTCAGGCTGACGTACTTATCGCAGAAGCAACATCATCTGCCAATTTGGCACAAATGTACGAAGGTTGGACAGCTTGGGTCTGAATACATTCACACAATGACACACCGACTTTTTCTTGTCGTTTTGTCTTGTCAATGTCATCTTCAATTTCATTCAGAAGGAATAACTAGCGAGAGATGATTCCGATTCATTGTTTGCTACTTCTGTTTATTTTTGAAGCGCTAGATGGCCACCGGCGTTGAAATCCAAATCAGAGAAATTGTGAGAGCCCCAATGCCACAAGGCCAATATATTCAATATGTTTCCAGAAAATTCTCAAATCGTGCTCGTAATTCGCCATTTGCCACCCTCCTCGCATCAATCCACTTCACCCATTCCGTTCTTTGCAAGAATCTGTTACGTCGATAATTGATTCCAATCACTCCCCCGGAACAAAAGAAAACAATTTAAATCGGTCTCTTCTCATTTTTAAAGTTTCCATGTTTATGCCGGTTCTGAAGTAGATTCCCAGGCGAAATTTCAATTAAAGTAGGAATTTCTCCTGAAATTCGGCTTTGGACACGGCATTACAAGAAAAAAACTTGAAATTCATCCAGTTCTAGTTTTATTTTTCTCATCCCATTTCCCCTTTTTTTCATACATGTTTCTTACCCATACCCACATGTTTTCAATTAACCCAACGGATTCATTTTTTCTCTTATTCGTTTTTATTTTTTATTACAAATCCTGACCCATTATTGATAGATTTTTATACTCGGTTTTTTTTTGGAAAGTTTCACTTCTATGTTAATAATGGGATAATAAAGGTTTTGGAATGGAACAACTGAATTTGAACAGAACAAAGACATGAATTACTGGGCAACGACAACAGAAAACAAATAAAATAGTATTATAGTTACCATATTCCCTCTAATAGAAGGTCCTCCATACTTCCACCTTGAGCCAATTCAGCATAATCCCTCTAAAGCCCAATTCCAACCGTTAACTTTGAGCTCAATTATCTCGATTCCTGTGCAAGATATCAAAAATTTATCAACTGATGAAATATTGGTAACGTTATGATAAATGCAGTTGACACATTTTTGATATCTATTATAGGAACCGAGATAATTGAGCTCTAACTAAGTAAGTCGGGTGGGTTTCTATTACAATTAGAGCAAATACAGTATACCAGAATTTTGCTGAGCATTTGGATAGGAAAAACGAGGGATCGTTATGCTTCTCAAATTGTTGTTTCAGTTGCAGAAATTAGAAAAATTTTGTATAATTTTTTATCAATTTCACAGGTATCAGTAAAAGTTCAATGCATTTTTAAAGTTGAATTCCAGATTCGGAAAATCTGATTCTCATAGTTTTGAGCTCCAACATTTCCGGTCGTTTTGATCCTCACTGTTCTTTTAATTGAATTCCGTTTTCTTTGCTTCATCTTCCTATTCAGACAAACTGCGATCACTCCAACCACCAGATTGTTGAAAGATATCATCTGGAAACAAGACTTTTTTGGAAATCAGCGATTTGTGAATTCCCTACAGTAGTGAAAGCTCCTCTGCATGCCATCAAATCGATTGAATCGGGAATAATCTTACTTCCGAAATATCTCAGAATTCCTATACCAACAATATACAGAGAAAATAATAAGAAGTGACATGATATAACAGATACTGAGAATTTGGTTGACTCGTAGACTTCTTCTAATTGGTATTTTGAAGACAGATAGTTTTTTGAATTCCTTATTTGATTATTTTTACGATGCTGGTACATACTAAACAAGAAATTGATGAGATTCAGAATTCCCATGACACAGAAATATATGAACATCTGAAAAATCCAAAATTGGGGATCGTGTCCAACAAAGTGAAGTCTCACTTTCGGTGCAACCGCTTTCGGAAAGAAAATAAATGAAATAGTCTTATCAGTAAACAGCTCATCACAGTAGATGTAGTAAATAACCAAAATATCTAATAAAATCTGTAAAAATTACCATTATGTTAGTAGTTTAAAGGTGGGCGGACAGGAGATTTTTCGTAGTTTTTTTGTAGCTAGAGTATGCATTCTAACGTGACGGTGTACAACGCTTAATGTCACTCTGCGTACAGCTGTCGTCCTCGCCTTTATGTATGCAAACGGGCGTGCGCTTTCTCTTTGCCCGCGTGGCTCAGTCGGTAGCGGCGCCGCACCCTCAATCATCGTCCTCACAAGTTCAACTCCTCGAGGGGCATCTTTGAACGGAATTTCGAGAACATTATTTTTTTCATGTCCCCCCACCTTTAATACATTCTAAATACATTAAATACAGATAAAGTTAGGGGGGGGGTCCAATTCTAATTTTAGGGGGGGGGGGGGGTCCAATTCTAATATAAGGTCCAATTCTAATTTTCTTCGTTTCATTCTTCATTGCAATCCACCTTTCGATAGAAATAGAAATGGGGAAATGAGTATAGAGAGTCATGAAATAAGAAACCGATATATTTCCAATTTTAAGATCTTTCGAAGGTATGAATAGATCGCACGGATGTTTCGAAAAGAATGGGATCATTATTTCAATTGTCTGAAATTATTTTTATGAACGAAAAGGGGATCTGTATTATGAATACTATTAAACCTGTATTAGAAGGGCCGGCCCTCCAATTGTTCCAAAGTACCTCCAAAGGACATTTCTATCACAGGGACCCTTCAATTAGAGGGTAACCCTTTTTTCCATTGATTTCGAAATTTTTCATTTAGAAAAATCGTTGAATTCTCGTTCAAATTTCATGAACATCTATCAAACGGGAATTTTCATTTATTTCAAACAACACATTTTGATGAAGGCCAGTCTATTACAGGGGCCCTTCTAATACAGGTTTTATGGTAATCTTTGTTTCAAGCTTACCGAAATAACTCCCAAATCTAACGAAAGCAGAAGAACTGAAACGAAATAAAATGCAAAGAGAAACTTTAAATTTCCATGGAAACTAGTTTTGCATAGTTTCAAAGCTATGAAATAGATCAATGGGATCATGGAGGCAACTGAAATCACCAAGTTTACATACAGAGAATATCGATACAACGAGTTATAGGTCAATTGATAAGCCTGAAGCAATCGTTTTCGGGAGACTGGAAAATGTTTTGGACTCACTGAAAAACAAATATCCGGAAGAGCAGGCATAATTTTGAACCAAAACTTTTAGATTATGAAGAATTCTAAGATTTTTGTTCTTGAAGTAGCCCCTCTCCGTTTCCTTAATAAATTATCCGGGGCATAAAATCTAGGAATTGGGTACAGAGTCCAATTTCAGTTTCCGGTAAACAAAAGTTCAGAAGGTTCAAAGTAAGGATTGAGAACCAGAGGGAATACTGTAAAATATGAATATACCAGCTTGTTCGCCGCGCATCCGGCGCATCAAGCAGTTGACTGGTGCGCCGTGGGCATGATTTAACCTATTTTTTCACTTTTTAGATTTTTTTTCCTCATTTTTTTCATTTCCAAATTTTTAAGCATATTTTTTCACCAGCAAGCTGGTGCGCCTTCCGCGCGATTCAATCTATTTTTTTCAAATGTTCGTCGCTTCGTTTCTCACTTTTTCTAAATAAAAGGGTCACGTAAATATATATGTATTTTTCAATTTTTTCAAAAGTCCACAGGCGGACACGAGAACGGACAGACGCCTCTAGCGTTTTATTAGTAAGGGAGATTCCCAACTTTTCACTTCCTATTTTACCGTTTGATTTTCCACTTTCAATTTTTTGAACCAATTTTTTCGCTTCCAATCTTATTTTCCAATTATTTTCTTTTTTGTTCACGTAACGCAATAAATTGATAAATCAATCAATATAATGTCACGTCCCCCAGCTTCTGTCCACGCTGAAAAATATTCAACGTATTGAAAAAAATTTCTCTGTGAAATCCCACTGTTTGAATTTTATTGTTGGATAATTTTCACAAGCTCTTTTCTCTGGTAAGAAGCTCTTTGCATACGCGTAATTTTTTGGTCCACTTTCTTTTTTTCTTTCGATTGGTCGATTGCGAAAAAAGTACTAGAAGGTCCTAAGGGTCGCCATGTTTTGGGGTTCATGGCTAGGTGTTTTTCACTGAACGTCCCCCTTTCAAAAGAGATTCAATCAAAGATTAAAAGGAATGAAGAAATATCAATAAAAAGCGTACGGAAGGCTTCTCACAAGGGAAAAGGAACTTTGGAAATTATCCAACAATGGTCCTCGGAGAACACGGGCGGGGGGGCCCTTTCATGTACTGAGCCTCTACGTGGCGAAAGGGATCAACAGACAGAAACGCCTGGCTAATCAGTACACTTGTTATTTTTCTTAAGTTGTAGTTTTCATAAAAACCATGTTTTTCTGTTGATTTTGATCTTTTTCAGGAGTCTGGAGTGTAAAACAGACCTGAATTGAAAACTTCGCATCCATAGAATTTTTTTTTGAAAATTTCTAGTATTTCAGCTATGTGCCGATTTCTGAAAAGTTCCCTTTTTGGGCAGCTTTTTACTGAAAACGTGAAAAAAAACCGAAGTCTTCCAGAAATCGGCTAATAGCTGGAAAACTAGGAATTTTCAAAAAATTCTGTGAATGCAACGTTTTCAATCTAGGTATGTTTCACACCCTATATGTTTTTGTATATCTTATTGACCTGTGTAATAAAAGTGAAAACCAATTCTACCGTAACCCAGTTCTGTTGAGTATACCTGTCAACCTTATCCCATGATCCATATCTCTTTTCTCCCCTCTCAATAATCAACATCATTTGTTTTCCTCTTCGTTTTTTTTTCCGCAAGCATTTTTCCGCACAGCAACTTTTCTGCCCGGTGCACTGTTTATTTTCTCTCTTTTTCTCCCATCTCACCACTCATTTCCGGTCGATTTACATTCTTTTTTTTCACCTTCTCTCTCTCCCATCAACACTTTTTTCTCTCTTATTTTTTTTTCTTCGGTAGCTTCTGGCTGCTGCCATTCCCATTTACGGTTTGCTCAGTGACCACACAACGAGAGACAAGAGAGTGTGTAAGACGAAGAGACGCAGAGAAAGCAGGAAGAGATGTTAGGAATGGAGAAAAAAAGCGAGAGTAGATTAGTTTCTGTTTCGGTATTGGCATTTCCTGTGGGCTCCATTTCCTGTATGCCGAACGGAGAGTTGCTTTGTAATTAAGATGATTTGGGTTCAATTTAAATGTTCCAAGATTCTCTATTTCATACCATAGGCCTAGTAAGAGATGGATGGCTCGTATCAGTATGTTTTTGTGGAAAGTTAACTTTACAATTTTCATGAAACAGTAATATTTTTGCACGGAATTCCTTACTAACAACATCCGAAATCTGATATTTTCTTCAAATTGGATTCTGAAAAACTGAAAGTTTCAACCAAAGTTTAGTTGAATTAGATAACTGTTTTCGTCAACAAGAATTAAAAAAAGGTTTTTAGGTGATAACGAAATAACGCATTGATGCCAAAAAGTGCCTCCAGTTTTGCCAGAAAAATGTGCTGACTCAAACGAAATTTTGAACTTTTCACGCTCTCCCACAGAACAATTCCGAACTGCAAATTAATTTTTGATCTACAGAAAAAAGTTTGGCGCGATCCCAATTGCAGGTCTAAAACCATAAATTCAGAATTTTTTATCTGATTTTGTGGAATTCCAAGATAATTCAAATGATTTTTAAAAAATTAATTAGTGGTTATAGATTCATGTATGGTCGTTTTCCGGAAGAAAAATGTTAAAAATGGTCATTTTTGAAAGTTTTTTACAGAAAAAATCTATCTCCTCTTTCAGCTTTTGACATTTCTAGTTCTATAGCTCAAAAAAACCGTAATTATTTTTTCTACATTTTCTGTAGATGAATTTTTAATTTGCCTGATAAAACTTTTTTATAATTCAAAAACCTCATG
>NC_013489.2:10140129-10152629 GCF_000004555.2 Caenorhabditis briggsae
GAGATAGATTTTTTCTGTAAAAAACTTTCAAAATGACCATATTTGAAATTTTTTTCTTCCGGAAAACGGCCATACATGAATCTATAACCACTAATTAATTTTTTAAGAATCATTTGAATCATCTTGGAACTCCACAAAATCAGATAAAAAATCCTGTAATTATGGTTTTAGACCTGCAATTGTGATCGCGCCAAACTTTTTTTCTGTAGATCAAAAATTAATTTGCAGTTCGGAATTGTTCTGTGGGAGAGCGTGCTTTTTGAATTTTGGAAAATGGAGAGAAAAGTCAAGAATGAATAAAAGAGAAAAGAGGAATCAGGATCATAATCGATAGATGAATGGAAACGAAACTTTAACCTTAATTTATAAAGTGCGGGATTATATTTTTAGTATTTCAAACGCTCCACTTTAATCAGAAGACATCAAAGAGTGGCTACCGTATAACCTGTAATATAAGGCTCCCCCACTGTCGAGTTTGAGGTCAATTATCTCAATTCCTGTGCAAGATATCAAAAATGAGTCAACTAAAAAAAAAATTTTGCACATTACGATGAACAAATTATCAGTTGACAACTTTTTTGTATCTTTGACAGCAACAGAGAAAAATTGGCTTAAAGTTGAAAGTTAGTTGGATCTTATACTACAGGTTTTACGGTAACTGATCAAGTTCTTATCATAATATTACAATTATTTTGTCAGTCACATGAACCGAGAAAACTTGTATCAAAGTGTACAATTCAGGGGGCCATTCTATTAGAGCGTTTACGGTGCAAGAAAATCATTGAATATCTTGAAACATCTCCGAAAAACAAAAATTCGTCTGGAACTGTATTTTTCTGGAATTAGAAAAATGTTTATGTTTTAATGTGTAGGTGACGGAAAAACGGGCTTATTGGATCTTACGACAGAAACGATAATATTGTTGTAAGCCTTCTGGAAATTGGGAGGTTCTGGTTAGCTCCAGATTCTTTATTTTCCCCCATTCATTTCAATTTTTCTTTGCACATTGCTCATTGCTCTCTCTCTCTCTCTCTCTGCCTGTTCCCACCTGCCAATTTAAGATTTACTTCGTGATTCTGTTGACCCATTCCGTTCTTATCAATTAAATAACTTATCACCTTTTTCTTCTTTTTCAGCCATAAACTAGAAAGAAAGCTTGCTCTCTTGGTTTGAATTGAATATCTCTACAGTTCTCAAGAAATTCAATCACATGCTTCTCTTTTCAATATGAAAATTGTTATCTCGGTCGGTTTGCGGCAAAGAATTATTGGGCCAAACACATCGTTTTGCGGCGAAAAAATGAATTAAAATTAATGCTCTGTTTAATAGTGATAACCTTGTGAAAATGAATGATAAGTGGAAAATAGGTTTTTGCGGGAAACCACTACGAGAGTGAATCAACAAAAACCGTAATCAAAACCGCAGGAAAAAAGAAACAGAATTTGAATTTTTTCAATGTTTTATCTAGGTTTCTTCTTTCTCTTAATCTTGCTTTATTACTTTTACGGTTTGCATTTTCTTTCAAAATTTCACACAGTTTTCAATTTTCATGCAATCCGGTTTACTGTAGGAATCTGCGAGGAGATTAATGTGAAACTTGATATAGAAAAACAAGACCCAAATTTTCGAAAATGGACTTTCACGATTTTTTCAGCAAATCGTTTCAACATCAACACTAGCTGAATATAAATTTTTTTTGAAAAGCTGTTGCAGAAAGGGAAACTTTTTGAACCTTTATTTGTGTTTTTTCTATGCCAGATCTAAAAATATTTGGGAATCTATAACCTAAATTTCCAATCTAACAAAGCTCTGCCCACTACCTTGATTTATATACCGTAATTTCTCTAATAGAACGCCCACAAACTATCAACTTTGAGTTTGTATATCTCATTTCCTGTGAAAGTTATAAAAAATCTGGCAACTGACGAAATTTTGTCAGAATATCAAAAATATTATGTTATTTGACAGAGTTTTGATATCTCTCATAGAAAACAAGATAATTGATCTTAAAGTTAGGGGTGGCACTCTATGGTGTCTGCAACTATTTTCAAATTTAACTGAATTACGGTGGCTTGACATAAATAATTATTATTTGGGAATCTTGAAGAAAACGAAATTTATTCATTTGGTGGGGCTTCAAAATAAAATTTCAAAAAAAAAGTTGATCTGCACCATATTAAGCTTCAATAGCTTCTAAAAATTCAAAAAAGAAAAGACCACCCCTGCAAACTGTAGCCCATTGATGATTATTCTGTTTTGTGTTGCAACCAGTGGTCGATCTGTAACACATTTTTGACTTAAAAGATGTTTGATGTTGACGCATCTGTAATTGACACTACCAATCACGAAGAAAACGAAAAAAAATGTAATGAAAGAAGAATGTAGTTTGGTGAAATTCAAAAATGCACCGAATACATGAGAAGCTTATCTTGGTATTGTAGTAGAACATCATCATGCGGTAAAACTAAGCATTTTCGGTACATTCGATTCTTGTTTGGTTTTTTGGAATTTGTTAATACGAGTTGGTGAAATTAAAAATTATTTTGAAATAGATGTGGGTTACTGTATTATAAACAACTGTAACTACGTTGAGGTAGTCTTGAAATAATGGTTCTCCAAGATTGTTCTTATCTTGAAACTTGAAAATCCTGAAACTAAACAACTCGTTGTTTACCTTTTAGTCACTACGTTTTATCCGTTTCTTTCAACCTAGATCGCTTTTTTGAATGATTGCGTTTTCTTACAATTAGTCGAGTAAGCTCCTTCGAGAAGCGTTGGTCAGCTTAAAATAAGCATTCAAAGAATAGTTGTTCAGGCATTTTAATTTGCTTGACTTGTTGTTCAAATTCATCTGTGTACTGTCAATTTTAGCAAAAACTAGATACGTTGAAACCTATATGAGAAGGGCTTCTATTGATTCGTATTTTCGGAGGGCCCTTCTATTACAGGGGCCCTTCAATTAAAGAGTGGCCCTTCTATTTACCCGGCCAGTTTTTTCGAAAATTTTCATCGAAAATTTTGGTGAATTCTTGTTCGAAATTCATGAAAATCTTTCCATTTCGCCAAAAAATGAGCCCTTCTAATACAGGTTTTATGGTAGTCTTTAAAACTTTCCGTTTCAAACATTTCAAAAAGAAACAGAGCTTGGAAGCTTGCTAGTTATTCTGAGATTTTAGTTTTCCCAATTTCTGAGTTAAATTCAACAAAATTGTAATTTTCCTGATTGATAAAAATCACTTCAGCTTGTTTCATATTGACTCTTTACAGTACTCCTCCTCCCCTCAATTTTGGAACTATGAACTCTGATAAAATGGTCTTGGAAGCAAAAAAATCAAGCTTTTCGTCGCCATAATTTTTTTCGCATAGCTTTCGTTTTGCACTTTATTCTGTTTTTTTATTAACGCATAATCAGCATTCGAATGATAAAGGGGGGGGGGGTTAAGTGTGAGGTGATTTTGTGGGAAAGTGATGACATGACACTTTTAAAAGGGCGTGAATAAATAGATGATACGGTATCTGGGTTAGTTATTCGCTGAGTTTTTGGACTTTTTTTCATAAATGATATCAGAATAGTTTAAAACCTAATTCCTATAAAGTCACAGTTCTAGTCTCAAAAAAGTGAATTTATAGGATTTCTTGACAGATACTGTAGACATTTAGAGCACTAAAATCTATCCTAATATTAGCTGAAGTTTATGTGCCACCATCATTATAATTGCAGCACCATCTTTAAAATTGTCTCCCGAACTTGTAATTATTAGAAGTGCCACCTTTTTAATGTTCCAAGGCAACACCGGAGGGCCCTTTTATTACAGGGGCTCTTCTAATACAACCTTTAATGTATCTCGAAAAACTCCATACGAAATTTTGGGCATTTTCTAAATGAACCCGTTGGATAATCTGATTCAGTTTTTCAAAAACTTCAAGAGAATTATTTTAACATTGGTTTCGATTTTGTTTTACTATTTTTTGTTCCTTGAAACTGTAAAAGATTATTTTCCATAATCTTTCCCGAGATTATAAGATCTATTGTTTTTTGCTCCCATTTGATTTCTGCTCATTTCGTTGTCCAACTATATTCTAGTAGTTTAAATTTCCTTCCATTTACTCTTCTGTTATTCTTCATTCAACCCAATTTTTCATTTCATTTTGACACGAAAGTGAATTCCAAATTTCGTAAGTCTCGTGAGAGAGAGAGAACGCTTATCACTACACTCCTCAACTCTTTTTTGACCCTGAATGCTTTATCAATCTGTCAATATTTCCCTCATTCTGCTGCAACTTTTTATTCTTTTGATGTCTCTGTTTTCGAGATAAGCTTTGGAAGTTTTAGTTTAAAAACTAAATATACCCCCAAATGAAGCAGGTTCTCTTTTATTTTACAATCGATTCTTGTTTTTTATATTCTGCAGCTATGATCTTTGATAACCATTATTTGTTACATTCTACTTTGGTTACTGTAGATTTTTCGTTTTCCTGCCACGCCCATCTCTCCTTATCAATGAGTGAATTCTTCCTGAAACTCCATTTCTCCTCATTTGCGCTCCTTGAAACTCAAAAAATCATTTGGTCAAGAGTCGAAAATTCTTCTGATTGACTCCAGATTTTTGGAGATAGCTAGTCGGTTTCAGAAAATGATGAAATTTGAAGGAGACCATTTTTAGGAATTTTCTTCTCTTAGATCATTTATAATTTTCTGTCGACAACTTTGAAATTTAATGAATTTCGGCTCAAAAACTCTTCAATTTTAACCAATCTCTTTCAATGAACATTGAATATTTTTCATCGACTTCGAAAACCTAATAAGAGTGTCCTTTTTTGCGGTTGTGCATTTTTTGGGTACTGTAGTAACATATCAGTTGACCTAACTCGTGCGATGACACAATGTCATTCTTAACTGTTAAACTGCTAAACTATGTGGGAATGAAAAATTACTGTAGAATTGTGACCTTTTTTAAAGGAAAAGAACTCAAATTTAGGTCTTATTGAGGAAAATCGTTGTCAGCTTAATATTTACTCAAATATTTTATTGTTAACTATTATGTGTTCATTCATTCTGATGCTTGCAACTTATAGACTTTAAAATAAATTTTGAGGAAACAAAACTGTAAATGATTTCCGAGAAACATGAAAGATAGCTTTAAATCAGGTTTCAAACCAAATCACTCAACTTCAGGAATTCTCTGAAAACTTTTTTGAAAAAAAGTAATCCCTCTTAAAATTTCTCTATGCCTACTAAAAACGTTTCGAACTAAAAAATGGTATGCCCAGAATTTTTTTCAGTTGACCTGTTCACTTTTTTCCCAACACTTCAACTTGAGCTGTTTCCACTAATTATGGTCCCCAATTAGAAGAAAACAATTTAACATATATTTTACAAAAACTTCTGTTTCAAGAGTTTTATTTGATAAATTAGTGCTCAATAAATAATGATATTCCATCGTGATTCCAAGTTTTTCATTTTAATTCTGTTGATTTCAAATCCTTTGTTGCCCCATGCTTCTCTTCAGTATTTTCCACTGAGACTCCAAGAAATATTAGGTTGTTCGTACAGTTGATTATTTGAAAACAAAATTATGTAACAGTATTTTTTGAAAATAAGCTTGTCAAGTAACCCCCTCAAACGAACAAAACCATTCCTATCATGAGCCCAACGATCCCTTTACTTTTTCCTTTTCTTTTTCATTATGGCTCATCGAGTCCAACAACCACAACGATCACTTTCCACACTTTCTCCCTCTCTGAATCCACTTTTGCGATCAGCTGACTCAGTGGAAAATGTCCACAAATTTCACGTTTCTCTTCACGTTTTTGCTGCTTTTTCCGGACCGGAACGGAAGCGGAAAGTGGGTCACCGTGCAAAAAATGACGTGGCAAAATGAGTTACGGAATGTTGCCGAATGTTTTATTTACTTTTGAGGGGGTGAAGAAGCAAAAATGATGCAAAAGAGCCACCGCGATAATGGGTAGAGAAAGGATACTGTAGTTTGGAAAAAATACAGTAATTTGGGCATCGAGGAATCCTGGTTGTCATGGGGGACTACAATATACCAGATATCGTAAACTGGTAGAATGCCACCCTATACTAACACTTTGAGCGAAACTTTCTCAATTTCTATAAGAGTATATAGAAATCTGTTTACTGATAAAATGTTTGCCATAATACCAACAACAGTTTATCAGTTGACACTTTTTTGATATCACGCATAGAAATTGAGATAATTGAGCTCAAAGACAGGGTGGCCTTCTATTAGAGTGTTTACGGTAACTGAGCGTTGTAGACAAGAATGCGATCCCTGTGTTTTAGGATACTGAAGCTATATGAAACTGGTGAAACATTGGATGAATTACACTGGCAATCTGAACTTTACTTCCTTCACATTCCATGTCAATTACTCACAATCCCGGTTTTCCTCGTCTCGAAAACCCTAGAATTTGAATAAATCATCCTCCCTTATTCCTCTGATTAATATTGTAAAACGACATAAGAAAACTGCATAAACAAGTGGAAGTGTAATGAATGCTGCTTCTTCTTCCTTCTTGATTCTCTACCGTTGTATTTCTTCTAGAATAGAAAAAAGTACTGTGTGATGATGAAGAAGCTGTGATAAACAACTCATAAAATTAGTGATCTTTTTATCACTTTTTTTACACACTGGCATCTATTTGAGGAAAACCTAACAAGAAGGCAGAAACTTTATATAGTCTCTTCCTGTTCGCACCTGAAATTATGTTTCCTTTAATTTTACTTAACTGCTGTCAAGTGTGAACTCAACTATCTCGGCTTCTATAAAAGATATCATAATTGTGTCAACTGATAATATGTTTTAATATTATCACTTGTCGAAAAACAATTTATTAGTTGCCAACTTTTTGATATCTATCACAGGAAGGGAGATATTTGTAAACGAGATTTCCATTTCTTTATGTCCTCTATTGATTTTTGCTCTTTTTGACTGTTTTTGAGAGCTCACACAAACATTTTGCTCCCTCTAACTATACAGTAATTGATCCCGACAAAGTCTATTCCGCAACTTGATACTTTTTGACTTTTCATTTTGACCAGTCTATACTTTCCCTTCTCCTCCTCGATAACAAACACATTTTGTTTATCTTCTTTTCGAGAATGTCTCTTTTACTGTTATTTAGACGGTTTTTGAGCCAAAACGGAGGCAATTTAAAAAAAATGTGAAAGTTCGTTTTGACCAAAGCAGACGAAACTACATGGATTGAGCTAGATTCACTGATCCAGACAAACGTTCACATTTCAGAAGATCATATATTTGTTCGTTCTCCACAAGAATGTTAAAAATGGGATTATAAAAGTAACTTGAGATTTTTCAAATTTTGATTTCGAAACCTAGAAACTAATTCTTCGAATAAATACTTGGTTATTGGCAAATTGGCAAATGGCACCTTGCCAAGTTTCCAATCTGAGAAATGAGTCATGAACGAGAACGGTAAATATAAATGACATCATTTTCTGATCCGACTAATTGCTAAATAGTTACCTTTAACCGTTTTCTTGAGATGTCTTTCTCTTAAATTCGCAGTTTCATGTCATTTTTAAAGCTCGTCCTCTAATTTTGGAATTAGTAGTAAACCATTTTTGTCGAAAATATTATTCTTTCCCTGGTTTCAGGGTTAAAACTCACAAACCGTAAAACCTAATGTAATACAGAAAAGCGGTTCTCACTTATCTCGGTTCTCATCAGAGATATAAAAATTTGTCAGTTGATAAAATGTTTGTGGTGTTATGATAAACAATTTATCAGTTGATCACTTTTTTTATATCTCTAATAGGAACCTAGATAATTGAGCCCAAAGTTATAATTTAGGAAGCCCTTCTATTACAGGTTTTACGGTAAATCCAATGACGCTCACAAGTCACTGTCTTCAGGATTATGAGATTCTACTTTTTTGGCGAAACCCATACTATTCAGAAACAGCGCCCGAAAGTTGCGCGCTCAAAAATCCAAAGTGACTCAGCTATATCTTACGATTATGTCCTATAGTATATCTTATCCTATAAGCTACCTAGCTGTAAAATATCTTCCATCGGTACTAGACTTCACATATCAATTTCCAGTCATTCAAATCTTTCAAAAATCCAGTCTTCTTTCAAAAGGGCGTTCCGAGTGTTCGGTTGACGTATGTAGATGTCGCCTCCAAAAAACTTCATTACACTTTACGTCATCGGCTTGAGTATTCAGATATCACGTTGATTAATTGATAATCATCACTCGTCGTCCTCATCTAACCAAAGGCTAATCACTAGTTGGACGCTAATCAGTGAAAAGGGGATAACCCGTCGCGTCCGAACACAAGCGAAAGGTAATCTCCATACGAGGAGATAGATGGAAAGTGAATTATTAACTTTCACTATTCCTTTTCTCATCCGATCGCTGATATCTATATTCTGATGAGATGTCGTAATCGAAATTTTTGGAATAAATTCCCTAAATTAAAGGGACATGCAGGGGGAAGGGGTTGTGTTCTGCCTACTTTATCGCTTTTGCAAAAGCGAACAATCGTTTTCTCGTTGGAACGAGGATCTCGAATCGGTTTTGAATTGATAACGATGGTGTGTGTTTTATATTTTATGTGATTGACTGTGAATTTATAGTAAAAACGATTTCCTGTTCTCATCAGCGCTGGAGAGAGGGTTATCTCGAACTTGATTATTATATATATGGTGTATCTCTTTTCTCTGGATTCTCTCTTTCGTTTCACTTCCCGAATCGGCACGAAGAGACAAAGTTCGGGGTCAAACGATAATCATACCAGAACGAACAGAAAAGAGGCTTGCTTATCATTCACGAGAGGCTTTGCCAAATTCGCTCCACTGGACTTTCATTCGTATTATCAGAAATAAACTACAGTATTCCACATATTCTAGTTTCAAGATAAAAAGTAAGGAACCGTAAAATCGGAAGCTATGAGATTTCCAAACCCTTGAAGCCTCTTTCTGAAGACTCCAAGTTTTCAATATTTTTATGTGCAACTTTCTGCTCTGGAACCAATCTAATAAAACATATTCAGGTGATGTTTTGTTTATGTCTTGAGTGAATTCAAATAAATTCAATTTTCGGAACCAACATGATAAATAGAAACTTTTTAGGTGAATCATAAAATAGAATCATTTGAGCAAAAACTAGATCAGAAGAATAATTGCATAATTCAGAATTTCAGAGATTACGGTAATAAAACTGAATTTTCAAAAGCTTCAAGACATTTAAAAAAGGTTAGTGGCTTTGCAAATCGGACGGTAGTGATATGGTGACAATAGGCGATAAATGAAGAATTTTCATTTTTTGATGACCTCAAAATTTGATAAATTTCAACCAAATACCGTTCTAGAGAATCAAAAATTGTAATAACGGAAAATTGTGAGCGGTAGCAATTAAAAGCACCGTAAACACTCTGATAGAAGGCCACCCTATGCATGCTCTTTGAGCTTAATTATCTCCATTTCTGTAAAAGCTAGCTATGAAAAACTTGTTAACTAATAAAATGTTGGGAATGTTATGATATATATTTTATTAGTTGACACATTTATTTTATCTCATATAGAAAGTGAGATAATTGAGCTCAAGGTGGAAGTATAGGACGGCATTTTATTAGAGTGTTTACAGTACGTACTAAACATAAATTTTGAAGTCATCCGGAAAACTAACCAAAAAAACTGAAAAAATTGACACATTCTTGATAATCACCTCCACCAACAGTGCCAATAAATCACAATAAAATCTGTTGATCGGGTTCAAATCACTCTTCTGGTTTTTTTTGGCTTGAAAAAAAGGGAAAACTGTAGAGATAGAATAGAGAAAATGAGGGACAAGTTTAGAGGTTTTTGCTTTGTCCTTTCACTTTATCACCTGTCTATCTCTTATCAATTCATCATTCTCACTTTTTTGCATATTATATCCATCGGATATTTATTACCTCTTGAGTAGTGCAAATTTTCACTTTTTTTCACTTTTTCCTATTTTTCTGTTTTTGATTGAGTGTCACACTTACTTATCCTACTTGAAATTGTTTCTGGATCCACCTCCTTCAACCCCTTCTTCTTTTTACTTTTTCTTCTTTTCTTCCCAAAAAATATTACAGCCCAAATTCCAATCATGCTTTCTTTTCTAATTTGCTTCTGCAAGCAGTAAGAGACTGTAAAATTTCAAATTTAGCTAATTTCTTCAATTTCAGTCTTTTTTTTCTAATTCAAATTTTGCAAAATTTGACGCAACACAGTCCGTGTAGGCGGAGCAAGCCCGGTTTCTCTGCGTCTCCTCACGTAGAGCGCTCTCTCCGGCTCCGCCCACATTTCGCACGCTTTCCCCTTTTCCTTTCAATCTACTCGGTTTCACTTTCTCTCCCCCTTTCCCTTCGATCATCACATTATAATTTATGGGACTTTATCTTTACTCTTTGATGATGACGTGGCATTTTTGTCCCTCTACCGTAATCCTGTCTCTTCTCACTGACCCAGATGAAATGGATAAAGAGAGATGAACATTTTCATTTTTTTTCAGGTCAAATTCACTATCTGACCTTTTTTATCCTCCACCTCTTCTCAGACGACGCAACATTTTTCGAAAAGGAAAGAGAACATTCATTCCGAAAAGTCGACAACTACTCCGATTCAGAATGCAGGGTTTCAAGGATGACTGCTGGTGAGTTTTTGAATAATTTTTTTCCGTTTCAACTTGAAAGTTTCAAGGGTTTGGTCAAATCATAAGATGGTTATTTTTTGTGTCTTCGGATTTTTGTTTAATCATAATTGAAAACCAATTATCCAAACCGAGAGGCGCACAATTACATAGACTGATAAAGACGGGTATATCTTTAGACACGAGTATTTTGGAAGCACGAAAATCTGTAAAAATATAGTTTTACGTTTGATCCAGCTCTACTGGAATTTTCAAAGTTTTTCCTTGAGTCTAGGTATTGTTATAATCGTCTAAAGATGAATGTTCCTTGACCTCCGTTGTATAAAAAAATGGAGCAACTTCGACAAGTGATAGCTCAGCTCAAAGTTAATAATATAATTCGAAATTTTGCCAGTTTACTGATGAATTTCTTGAATTTTCTCACACCAAATTTGAGTCTAGTACAACGCTTCACTCAAATTGTATGCTTGTACAAACTTTAGTCCGGGGATATAAGCGCCCTGTAGCTTAGAGCCTGTGGTTTTAGGTTTTCTGTGATGTTTGGAAGACTTTAAAGATCAGGTACTATTCCCAAAAAAAGTAATCCCAGACAATTGTCCTTGAATTAAACAGACACATCCTTTCTCCGTTATCTTCACCTTCTTCTTGTAAACTTTCTCTCCCGATGTCTAGGTTTTCTCTATCCTAATCTCCCGATTTCTGAACGGATAGGTAAAAAGCAAAAGGATACAGATCCTCTTCTACTTTCTCTCATTCTGTCTTCTCGTCCCTAATTTTTCTATTTTTTCAGTTGCATCCTCATCCTGATTCTTCTCGTCTCCACACTTGACGCCTATCCAATCTCTTCAGCAGCTGTGATGACAGTTGAAGATGGTTTCGAAATCGAGAAACCCAATTTGCATGCTCATCATCATCATCACAAGGTTAGTCTTTTCGGGATTTTCAACAAGTCACGTGAGATTCTTCGAGAAAAGCAAAAACACTGTCCCGAGAAAAAGGGGTCAGAATTGGCGGAAGAAACTTGATGACGTCGTTTGGAAACGATGTGAGAAGAGAAGAGGCTAGAGTGTTCTTTCTGGAAAAAAAAAATGGAGAAAAGAAGATATTCTCGGAGGCATTTCACTTTCCAAATTGTTTTCGATTTTTATATATGGGCAAAAACAATACACACGTATTGACACAAAACCGTTTGACTTCCGGGATTAGGCACTAATTAGGGGAAATGGACGAAAGTTTTGAGCTGGATTTCATATATTGATTTGATTGAGTAATTCGGAGATTCTAGAATTCGAACATTCTAAAATTCTGAAACTACCGTAAAGTCTATAATGTAAAGCATATTTGGGGAAGAAAGAAGCAGCAGAAATAGATATCATTGGCACTTGTAAAATATAGAAGAAACAGTAAAATTATTTCTAGATTTTTGAGAAACTTTGGCTTGGAAACTAAAGTTTAACCTAAATTTCTAAAAGTATGTGATTGTTTTTTAGTGGTTACCTGTTTTTCGTAGTTTCTGTCAACAATAATATAATAATATCCAAACCCTCAACTTTGATCCTATAAATCTTTTCGAAAGAAAATATCAAAAAGTGGCTACTGTAAATCATGTAATAGAAGAGCCTCCACATTGTCAAGTTTGAGCTCAATTATCTCGATTCCTGCAAAAGATAACCAAAATGTGTCAACTGACAATACATTTTCGATAATATAAGAAGGAGCGATTTTCAAAATTTTCAATTTTCATCCCAAATCACTTCGATTTCCAAAATTTCTGGGAATTTGGAAATTTTACGTGATTCACAGAAATTGAACGTTGCAATTTCTGGGATTTTT
>NC_013489.2:10157629-10185129 GCF_000004555.2 Caenorhabditis briggsae
TTTTTGGAGGATGGTTTGGCAGGAGAGATCAAATGCAATTGTGATGTTATGTCAGTTTGTGGAAACAAATCGAGAGAAATGTTGTGAATATTTCCCTCGAAACGCAAATTCCACACTTCGTTTCGACAAATTAACAGTGACTTTCGAGGAAGCAACCAATAATAAAATGATTGTTTCAACTCGTTTAAATCTATCATTTGAGGGTGAATCTCGAGTCATTACTCATTTACAATGGAAAGAATGGCCTGATTATCAAGTGCCTGGATCATCGGAAGTCATGTTGAAGATTCTCAGAAAAATTCGAGCAAGAACTACTCCACCGATTATTCATTGTGCTGCTGGTGTCGGAAGATCTGGTACTTTGGTGGCGGTTGAAATTGCGTTACAATCAATCAATACTCATTTCAAGCTACCTGATATCAAGCAGGTTAGAAAACTTTTTTAATTTTATTTTTATCAAAGAAGAAGGGACATGTGAAACTTTTAATATCTCAAAAAGAAAAATCAAAAACCTTGAATTTCAGATAGTGACAAATCTCCGTTTGACGGGTCGTGCAACATCTGTCCAAACTCTTCAACAGTACATGCTCATCTGGAAAGTTCTTCTGGATTTTGGAGTTTCGAACAAATTGATTTCGGAGGATTCGGTCACCAAATTCGCATCCACTTATCATCGCTCTCTTCGCACTACAAATCAATCCTAATTCATTTTTCTTTTTCTTTTTTGTATTTGGTTTCCCTCATAAATGAAGTTTTGTAGAGTGTCACAGAATATACAGATAAAGAGAAGCATAGAAGAATTGACCTAGGTGAGAACTACAGTAATCTTCATTAAAAGTATCAACAGTTACAGTACATAACGTGGGATTACCCTGAATCCTTATCCTCCTCAAATATTCTAAAAACCTTTAGCCTTTGACTATCAATCATTTTTCAATTTATTTCCTTCAATATGATGTTAGTTTTCTTTTCTCTTCATTGTTTTTTTCAAGCTATATTTCCCTCAAATTTCAGAGCGAAACTACTGTATTTCGTGCTGAAATCTTCACTTTTCATAGTGAATGCAACACTGGTCAGTGTGATTTTGATTGGTTGTGCTGATGGTAAGAAGAACAAAAACGATACGCATTCACCACCGCCGACGGCCGACATTACAACTAAGAAATCAGTCAATCAGAATAGTACGACGAGCACTGAATTGGTGGGAACAATAATGATATTTTGACAAAAAAAAAACAGAAAAAAAATCAATAGTATTTTTCAGGAACCACCAAAACAAGCGCCCAGCTGTTCAACGTCAACTCCATCGCAACCAACATCACAGTCAGTTTCAAAAGCGAAAACGCCGGATCGACCTGATGAAATCAAAAATGAAAAACCGAAAAAATCGGAGATGAAATTGGACAAAACACAACGAATGGCATCGAAAGAATCACTGAGACCACCACCACGAACAATACGAAATGCTCCAGGGAAGAAAGTGACAAGTAAAGAAGCACAGAAGACGATGAAAGATGTCAAAGAGTTTTCGGCACGGGAAGGACCGATTCTAGACGAAAAATCGGCAAATCAACAGGATTTTGATGATTATTTGAACAATTTGGGAGAGAATAAGACATAATGGGTGCATCCGGATGGAAGATAATAACTCGTTTCTTTTAGTTTATTTCCGAATAAATATTTTTTTCGTTTTCGATTTAACTTTCACAAACTTGTCATATGAGATCTGGCCAACAGATGAAACTATGAGATTCCGAATAATTAAATGTCAGAATTTCGGATTTTTCCCGAAATCTTGAATTTTCGTTTTAAATTTTCAAATTTCTGAAATTCCAGACTTTCTTGGAAAATCAAGGAATGTCAGGTTTTCGAATTTCTTCGGTTTTCGAAAATTCAGAATTTCTAAATGTCCGATGTCCCGAGTTTCGAATTCTATTAAATTTCTGCTTTTTTACAAATTCCTGAACTTTCGGATTCATCGAATTTCCGATTTTCAAAATTCTGATTTTTTAGATTTTTCACATTTTCTTTTTTTTTGGATAATTTATGATTCTGAATTGAAATTTCTCGAAATCTTGTCTTTTTCGATTTTCTGAACTTTCGTATTTCTGAAATTCCAGAGTTTTTCGGAGCTTCTAAAAATAATAGTAAGGAATTTTAAGTTTTTCAATTTTTTGATTTTCGAAAATTCCGAGTTTATGAATTTCCGAATTTGAGTTTCAAAATTTATAATTTTTCATTGCTACTGAAATTCAATTTTTTGAATTTCTGATTTTTTAACATTTTCTGAACTTTCGGATTCACCAAAATTTTCGATTTTCAGAATTTTTACTTTTTGAAAATTTTATGGTTCTGATTTTTCAATTTTGATTTTCCTTTATTCCAGTTTTTTTCAAATTTCAAATTTTCGGAATTCCTGATTTATTCCAGAAATTCTGGATAATAAATTTGTACGAAACTTCAGGTACTTTTGAAAACCAGCGTTTTGAACAATTTATCTTTTCAAGATGAATAAAAATGTGGGTGCAAGAAGAAAAAAAATCAGAAGGGGGGGTTTGAATCAAGAAATGGAACCGAAATGAATACAGGCAAAGAATGGAGAAAAAGGAAAATTTCTAGACAATTCTCACTACGAAATACAGGAAATAAGATTATGCACGATTTGTGGGGAAAATGGGCACAGAATTGAAGAGACAGTAAAACCGAATTGAAGTCAAAATTATGGGGTCGTTTTTTTCAAAAAAAATATACAATTGAATGTAATAAAAAGGGGCGTGACTAGGGATATGCATTAAACGAAGAAGGGGTGGAAAAGAGAGGCTTGGCTAAATGTGTGATACATAGTTAGTGTCAGAAAAAAAAACAAAATGTGAGCAAATGGATCAAAAAACTATGACAAAATGTAGACAAATAATATCGATAAGAGAGGTTGTGTTGAAGGCACTTTTTGTTGTGTGTGAGAAATTTGAAAAAAAATCACCCATTTTTAGAACAAGAATATCTCTAAAGGGAAAGGGAACACTGGGGTAAAAAAAGAAAGGAAAAGGGAGGGAATTTGAAAAAAAAGAACAAAGTTGAGTTTCCCGGGAGTTTTTAAAGGGGAAAAGCGGTTGATTGGTTGGTTGAGAAAGTGAAAATGTGTGAAAAGTAGTTGATCAGAATTGCAGCAGAAATATAATGTAAGAAATCAAAAAACGAGAAAATAGATAGTGGTGTGATGGTGTGGTTGTGGTTGGTTGGTTACTGTTTGTAGGGGTGATCACGAGAGGCACCCAACAGACGACGGTTGTTAAGCATTGCACCTGAAGACAAAAAAGAAACAACATGAGATAAATTTAGGGGGGGTTAGAGGATGATTATTTGTTTGGTTTTTATTAATATTTTAGGCATTTTTCCATACCGTAAAACCTGTATCAAAAGGCGGGCTTTTCTATTGTTCGAGGGTACCTCTGTGGAGGGCCCTTCAATTTTTCCAAGCCTCTCTCGGAGAGCCCTTCTATTAGAGAAACCTTCATAATACAGGTGTTACGACATATTAATTAGCTCTCCTTCACTAAACACATTTCCCATATTTTTTTCAAAAAAATGCTTCGAATTAACCCGTTTTTTTTATATTTTGGAATGCTTCAAAATCGTTTTTCCTCGTAGTTTTCTGATATTTCGTTTCGAAAATAAATAAATATTTTGATTCTTCAAAAAAAGTGGTTATTGACTGATTGCTCATATAATTTTGAGGGGATTTTCGGATACCAGTTTTTAGTAGAGAAACTCGAACTCAATAAATTAATAAATAGTAATTAACAAACTATAACAAAACCCAGTGGTTGTTGTTGAAACGAACGATTTGGCAGCTAATTAGGGCATTTCTACATGTTTTAATATGTAGTTGAGCAACAAGAGACCGTCATGCACACGGAAATCAAAAAAGAGAAGGCGTTTAAAGTGTGAGCAGAGCACGAAAAAAGAGACAATAGCCCACCCCGACGGAATGATAAGTAATGATAAGGCGGGGAATTGGTATAATTGAAAAATGAATAAATGGAATATGATGTGTACAAAATATCATGATTGGGGGATTCAAATGGAAGAGAGGTCCTCAGGCCCATCGTCTCACGTAATACCCACCATGTGCACCTTGTTGACTCGTTAAATCTACTCCAGCGTATTCTGCATACTGTTGTCCGCCAGCTTGATTCGCAGCGGCTGCCGCAAGAGCTCCGTATTGGGCTTGAGCTTGAGCTTGTGCAGCGGCAACGGCATTTTGTCCTGCTGCGTACTGTTGGATGGCAGAGAAATCGTAGAGGCTGGCTTGGCTGAAATTAATTTTGAATTTTTGGACGTCCAGGACCAGAAGATCAAGCTCCAATTTTCCAGAAACATTGAAAAACATGTAGTATCTCTATACTTCCGTGTCATTCTCTCCTCCCAGTCTCCCCTAGCAAAAACCACTTGTCACCGAGTCGGTGTCAATATTACGACACAGCTGTCGATTCGTTTTCTCGTGTTGAAAGCAGTTGGCAATCGAGATGAAGAGATACCAAAAGTTCCCCGTTGTTCAAGATCCAAAAGAAGTCATAAATCAAATACTCACCCCAGAAGAATCTGCTGATATTCTGCCTGTTGTTGTTGCAGAAGAGCAGCTTGTTGTTGAAGAGCAGCCGCATTTCCAGCGTTTGCAGCCTGTAGTTGAGACTGTTGCTGCATAATCAAAGCAGCTTGTGACGTGGCGGTGGCTCCAGCAGAAGCGGCTCTTCCAGAAGGACTCATTACGATTGGTGCTCCACAAACTGCCATGGTTGGTGATCGGGAGATTCCATTGGCAGCCATCATTGGAAGAACACCTCGTTGGAGGGCTGCGGCTTCTAAAATTCAGGAAATGTAAAATTCTGATTTTTCAGGGTTGAAACATACGAAGAGCAACCAATGGCTGTTGCTTAACTGCTGCTAACTGCGCAGCTGCCAACGCACTCTGATCAGCTCCCGATCGATATGTTCCATTTATAATCGCCAATTCCATCAACTGTTTTCTCTTCAACTCATCCTCTCCTTCTGGTGCTGGCACTAACAACTTCTTCACCTCATCCATCGCTCTCAGCAATTTCACTTTCGCTCTGTTTGCAGTATCTTCACATTGAATCAATACATGAAGTTCTTCGGAAAGGTGCTCCCAGTTTGGTTTTCCTCTATTCAGCTCCTCCTTTTTCTTGTCTCTCATTGATCCACGACCTCGAACCATGATTTTACATCCGGTCTCTTGTTCCAGTTGTTTAGCTGTCATTCCACGTGGACCGAGTATCCGACCCACAAAGTTATACTGTAAATAACCTTGTTTTCAGATGTTGCTTTAAAATGAGAACTCACATCAGGGTGTTCCTTTGCCGGAACAAATACCTTCTCTGTGTGTACCGTAATATCTCCTTCTGCATCCGGCAGTGTCACATTGTCTTTTGTGAATTCAAACTGGAACAGTGCTACCCGAACTTTACTGATTTCATCGTCGGCGAGTCGTTCCAAATGATGAAATACATTTGGAAAAGCGGCCAACTGTTTTTTGTCTTTCAAGAGTTGAGATAAATATTCAACAGAATATTGTTGCTGTTGTGATGTGGATATTCCATTCGTGCTACCTGAAAATGATAATAGATGAATTTCCAAAATTATTAAAAATTGCATAAAATATCATCCAGATTTCACAGTGTTTTCAGAAGAACTAATTTTTATTAGCAGCGCTACCGTAACCCTCTCACCTGGCTGATGACTTGCCGGTGACGGCGTAATTGTAACCTGTGGGGGACCGGAAGAAGGCCCGATGAATTCATGACCCGAATCGTTTGGTGGCGGAGGAATAACTAGAGATGTTAGTGACGACGATGACTCCAGATTCAGATGAGTCTGATCTTCTGAAGCATCTGACGGCGTGGCGACTACACCATCACCATCCATGTTCAACAGCAATGAGAAAGTACTAGAGGATCGAAACGGGGGTAAAAGTTTGGGGTGTGGTGTATGTCGTCGTCTGAGTGCGTATGGCGGCAGGGATCGTAGGGGGCAGTCAGCGGGGCGATCGGAGAAAGAGCTAGAGATGACGGAGAGAGTATATGAGACGAAGCGACGCAGACGGCTCCCTCGCTACCATGTTACACCGTGCGCGCGGGAGATCTTTCCGATCCTGCGTCTCAATAAACTCGGGTTATCTTTCCGATTGAGGGCTCCTCTCGGGAGAGAAAGGGTCTCTCGGTCGGGCGGTTCCATATCCACTTGAGAGCATCTTTTTTCTTTTCTCTCATTCTTTAACTCTCTCTCTCTCTCTCTCTATTTCGTTTCTCTACCGTTTTTCTAGGTGAGACAAGCAAAAAAGATCCGTAGATGATGGTAGAGGTGATGAGATGGGGAACTAGAGAAGCAGAAAGTCCAAGTACTTCAGTTGGCTATCACTTTGAATGGCTGCTGCGCGCAGAGATGTCAAGGATATCGAAACATTCGAGTGCGTTGACCTATTGTATCTCTAATAACTATCGGTTCCGAACAAAATATGGAATTGGGGAGTTCTAGAGGATTACGGTACCATCTCTAAACCATTACTTCGAACCACCACCACACCCTTCAAATATCATCTTATTCCCAACCAAAATATCATTCCATTTTAACGATCTACCCCCCGAAATTTTAATGATCATCATAAGGTGTCAGTTGGCTCCGTTTAATGGATTTTTCGAGGGAATATTTTTGGGAAGGAATGAGTAGTATATTTTCATTTAAACCGACATGCCTTTTCGAAATACTTTCATGCAGAAATTCTGGTTATTTTTTGTAGTTAGAGATATAAAAAACTAAGAATTTAAGATTGTTGCAAAATAAGAAAAAACAACACTGAACTGTGTGTAATTATGTGATGATATCATTAATCTGAAGAGAGAAAACTCCAAATTACCGTTAGGTGTTAAATGTTCCGTGGAAGCGTGTGTCATAACGTCTTGAAGCGTAATGGGCGGAGGAGCCAGAATCGGTGACGTCGGAGCCGATGTAGAAGCGGTGGTGACGTGCGATTCAGAAGACGTCGTCGATGATGAAGACGTGGCAACCAGCGGTTCAGCGGTTGTCTGAAGAAACGGCACGCTTGCAATTTTGGAAGAGAGAAAAAACGGGGGGTTTAGAAAAAGGAAGAGAATTATGGTAGGTATTATGCAAATATTGAGTGGGCGGAAAGTATAAAAGTTAAATAATTTTTGTTTTTTGAAATTTCGATAATTTCTGTTAGCTGCATGTGAGTTGTGCAGATATATAAATCAATGAAAAATGTTAGTGTTCTCTCAGTTTTATGGGATTAGAATAAAACAACAGAAGCTGAAATTATAGTAACGATCACTAGAGCTGCTTGTGAAAATGTCAAATTTCTTCAAAAACCGAACATTTTTCTCCTATTGTTTTAACTTTTCGTTTTTCGAGTCACCCCGCCGTCGGGGGCTGGGATGAGCCGCCGAACAAATACAGTAGTCCCAATGGAGGGTGTTTCAACTCATTGGAAGAGAAAAGAAACCCGAGGGTCAAAGACGCTTTTCTGTGTGCACTTTTGGGATCGGGTAGAAATTGGGAAAAGAGAAAGAAAATGAGGAAATGTACAAACATTGAAGATAACATCCCTTCAGAAGTCTTCGGAGAAGAAGTGGGTGGGGAATGATGAACTGCAGAACGTTTCAAGGTCAAAAAAGAACAGTTTATCATTATATTGACAGATAGAAACTTCTTCTAATCGAAGGGAGGAGGAAGAGATATAAAAGTTACAGAGGATCTCTCTCCATATATGGAAAATGCCCAATACTTGAAGAAGAAAAAACAACTAATTCTAGTTCTTTGTCTTCTTAACATCTAGAGCGGGGTGTTTGGGAAAGGAGGAGTCATAAAACGATATAGTAGTTGTTCGAATCAGTCCATATATGCAAAAGTGAGTGAAGGGAAGGGAAAACGACTGAAATTAATTTGAAAGAAGAAGAAGAAGGCGTTTCTTTAGGAAAAACTGACGAAAAGTCTAATTGAAAAAGGGAAAATGTATGTTGAAAAGAAGAGAAAACCGTGATGAGGACTGGCCAGATATCTCCAAAAAGATAACATCAATTGGCAAACGAAGAAGGAGGATAAGGGCGGAGAGAGACGACGACGATGGTTGACTTCATCGGAAGTTTGTCTTGTAGACGTGGTACAAAACTAGGAACGAAGGATAAGAGAAGGACTCGTCGGTCCAGTGGACCTCATTTTTCATGTATGAATTTACGTAATTCCAGAAAAAACTTAGAATTTGCCGTAAGCCCTTTAATAGAATGGCACCCAAACCGTCTATTTTTAACCCATATATCTCACTTTCTGAGAAGGGGTTAACTGATAAAATATTCCATATATTATGATAGACATTTTTTTCAGTTGACAACTTTTTGATATCTTTTACGGAAACCCAGAAAAAATGGCTCAAAGTTGACGGTTTGGGTGGCAATTTACACTATTTCCTAGTAAGTTTAAAATCGGAATCAAGTCATGTTGAACCAACTAATGAGGTTTTGAGATCTTTCATTTTTTGTAAAGCTTCTCTTTTCCAAATGGATTGGCAACATTCGGAACAATGTAAACTCCTATTCATCTCCCTTTTTCCATATCTTGCCATGGTCATCTCCAAGACCAGCTTCTCCCACTTTTTCATCAATCATACGCACTGTATATAGAGAAACGGTCAGAGAAGAAGCCTACTTGGCGTCAACTAAAATCCACCAAACCAGTTGTATTGATAGTTTTTTGGCTGCCGACTAATTTTGTTAAGTGTCTATGTATGTGGCAAATGGGACATAGGAGGATAAGGCAATAGGGAGAGATAAAAGGAAGATGAAGTAGCAAATGAAGAGAAAAAAGTTGATACGGTGCGTCGCGGAGAATTAGGATGCGAATCCCCAAATCATTTATGGGAATAGGCTTCCAAACAGGTGTACTGTAGGGCGATTTACTGATTCCTTGACCTTTCAGAAAGAAAATTTCCAGAGAAAACAAATCAACGGTCCGATTGTTGTGTGCGGCAAACGAGTGAGGTCTCTTTCTTTCTCACTTTTTTCCTTTTTCCTTGACGTACGTCAAAATGAAACTATATGAAATATTACGGTAACTGGAGAGACGGTAGGGAAATAAAGATTTAAGGGAAGGAAGAAGAAGAAACACATTGGCAAAACAGGTTATTTCAACCTCCTGTGCGCACCCAGAAAATGAAAAAAGAATGAGAGACACCGAAACAAATCGCTTTCCTTTCGATTTATTCCAACATTTAGAGGAAGAGAGAAAACCATCTTCTTCTTTCCGTTTTGTCGGCATATCACTCTCTTTACCACCACGCCTTTCCATATTGTCTCCAGGTGATTACGGTGTTTCGGCCTTCAGTCTCTTTGGGGGAGAAAAATAGATAGAACTCAATTAATTATGCCTAGAGATCTTCTCCTCAAGGTTGTATCAAATGAACCTACAGTTAATTCGAAATGATCAAGAAATTGATTGAAAACAATTAAAAAGGAAACGAGAAGAAGAGGAAGAAAGACGGATATGTGTTCTTCCAAATGAGGCGGAACGATTGACGACGCTGCTTCTGGAGCATCAGACCCCGAGCAGATGACATTGTGATTTTTTTTCGTTTACTATCTACTAATCGTCCTTATATATAAAACTAAAAAACGTCGGTAACAGTCTTCCCAAAAAGCGAAGCGAATCCTAATAAAAATTTACGAGCTTCCGCCTAGATGCGGTACAAGTGAATAAGAGATCAGAGGATAAAGAGATTCGGTAAAAAATATTTATTGACATGATGATCATTTCTGGATTTTTTTTCTCCCGAAACATCCGACTACCTATATTTTTATGATGTTGTACCCGTACAAAAGATAATCAGATATGGACGGGAGTATAGGGAGAGAGAGAGAGAGAGAGAGAGAGAGAGAGAAAAAGGTGAATTATTTGTGATCAGTTATTCAGTCAGGCGGTTAGTTTTGGGCCGAGAACGAGAGAAGGAGAACCGACTAATTCGGATTACAAACAGGCAAAGTGGACGTCGAATAGAGGAGAGAGAGAGAAAGAATGGGAGAGAGATTGAAAACAGTAGCAGGTGCTGGGAATTTCAGTTTCAGGTCGTGTGAAGAAAAGGGGTCTTGCAAAACAGTTTTACCATACATGTGGGATTTGAGTGTTTCGAGATTTTTTAAGATAGCAAGATGATAATTTTCGAGTAAAACTATACTTGGAAACACAACGGTATCAGAATACGAGATGGAAAACTTCGAAAAAATGCTCAAATTTCCAAAATTCTCTTTGTGCTAGCTTACAGAGCCAGGAAACTTTCAAAAAATCCTTGTGTCATGAAATGACTGTACCACCTCTCCGTACTGCCTCTATGTTTGGGGTCATTGGGGATCTATATCTCACTCGAACCATCTCTCTTTTCCGTTACTGATATAGATCTTTGTGGGACGTACAAGGAAGAAAAGAGAGAATGCCGGTCCGCCGCCACCCCGACCTCTTCTAAACTGTATAGATGAGGAAAAACTCTAGATTAAAAGGAAGTGAATGGATATGTTTTTTTTTTTAATATTTAGCTCGGAAAAGGGGAGATTGATACAGTATAACCCACTGGCTGGTGCACCTTCAAAGACTCTTGCGCAGTTTGCAAGTGGGAACAATTTCAGATAGGTTCAAGTAGACAATTCTTCCACTTTACAGCTTCAACGGGGGATCAATTAAAACGATATTATGTCAATATGCGTAGTGCGTATAATTAGATACACATCGGAAGGAGAAAGTTGGGGATTTCTGATCATTTATTCATTGAATTTCAGCAAAAAAGGCTACTGTGTCAGCAGAAGACAGAGAAGATAGATTCAGTGACGAATGATTTACGGTGGAATCGAAGGAAGAGAAGTGCAAGATGCTAATCTCAAGAAACAGAAAACTGCAAATTGATTTTTAATTGTTGATTCTGGATCAAAATTCGAAAAAAAATCACAGGATAGGCGTCAAATCCACTTGTCAAAAAATCATCGGAAGGAAGTGAAAAGGCAAATAAAAACAGAGAAAAGTGGGAAAAAGTCTCAAAAGAGCATTTGTTTTAAAATGAGAAAAGTTTCTTTTTTCTACGGAAAACAGGTCAAACGGTATTAAAAGTAAAATGTGGACAGGTGTGGCCTGCCGGAAAAGAAGAAAAAGAAAACTAGGTGGTAGCGCGAGAACTAGAGAGAATCATCGTCTTTTTTATGGTCCATTTGATATACCGAACGATTGAGATGATAGGAAGAAAGAGACTGTATGGGTGGTCGTCGTCTCGAATGAGGGCAACTTTTTACAAAAAATGAATACCTAGTTACAGTTTTCTAACAGGATTCGAAACAAAGAAGCCTGCCTCCCCATTATAAGAAATTGAGCTTTTTCTTCAGTGTTTGCACACAAATAGGGGGCAGGTTGTCTCTCTCTCTCTCGCCTCGAATCTCAAAGAAGTCAAACATCTGAGAGCCCCTCTGTATGTACCGGTATTTGTCCGGTCGCGGTATATAGAGAGTTCATGTTGATTTAATTGACATACCTAATGGGAGCAGGAAGTCAAGAAGGAGAAGAAAACTGTGTTAGAGAACCCACAGTGTGGAGGTGGAAATGGAAGTGAGTAACGAATTTCAAAGTTTGTATGATTTTGGACAGAACCCGAATCCCACAAAAGTGCACACATTACTGTAAAACCTGTAATAGATGAGCCTCCAAAACGTCTTTCTCGGCTCCTTTGCAAGATATTAGAAATGTGTAAACTGATAAAATGTTTCTATTATAATGATGAACAATTTATCAGTTGACTACTTTTTTATATCTTTCACAGGAACCGAGATAATTGAGCTCAAACTTGAAAATGTGGGGGCTCTTCTATTACAGGTTTTACAGTAATCTTCATTTATTTTATTTTGAAAAAAACTAACCGCATCTCCTGATTTCCAGTCATCTTTCACAAAACCATTCGGATCGAAGTGATGCACCATCGTTGAGAGCATCCTGTGACGTGGCTTCTTGACCTGAAAATACATAAATATGGGCTAGAAGAACGTTCTGGAAAAAATGACAAAAGCTGACTGATCTAAAAAATGGAGAGAAAAAAGACGTAGGATGGGAGGAAATCGTCTTTAGCATATATCTCCGTAAATCGGGAATTATGTATTGGGGAGGCGGATGTTTTTGTGTTGTTTATTTACATCGAATTTAGTTTTGTGATAAGAGGATTTCTAGAGGAGGATTTTATATAAAACTTGTCGGATTATTGGTTTGGGATACAGTTTTTTGATAGAAAAAACAAGAAGAAAAAAGGAATGTATCATTTTTATTCGGTTGTTGTGATCATTTTTGCGTTTTCTGTCTCCACCACGTCGTCGTCGTTGTCTCACCAGAAGGATTGGCGCGCGCATCCGTCGACTCTTCCGGACTCCGGAAGTGTCTTCCAAAAGAGACACCACACATTTTAGTGTGGGGTGATGAGAAAGATGGAAAAAAGAAACAGAGCAGAAGAAGAAGATGATGGAATAGAGAATCGGAATTGAACGAGTGTTCCAGAAGGCCTCGAACTATTTTGGTAGTCTTCTGGAGGTCTCGAATCCATTAGCACTCCTAATTAAAATATAATTTTAACGTGAACTATCCAACGCATCAAATGTTTCATATCCGGTGCAAGACACCTGACGTAGACATGGAGCACTTAAGCTAACGTCTTCTACCCCAATATGGGTTCAAAATCATCCAAAGTATCGGAGAAGCCAAAAGGAAATGTTCGGGAGAAATTGGAATTAGAAGAAGTCGGAAAGTGGGAAACTACAGAAGATGAGGAGAAACCAAAGGATTCTGAGAATGAGGATTGTGCAGAAAACGATTCTATCGATAATCCGGAAGTCGTGGAAAATGAATCAGGAAATTTCGAGGAATCAGAATCCCGCGTCACCACTGGAACTGAGGTAGATCAGTCTGAAAATGGTTCCGATACCGATGGGGTGACGACTTCTGAGACTGAAGACGATGATGATGAATCTCCGGAGGAATACAATTCCCGCTCTTCTTCGGACCAAAACGAGGAGGAACATGAAGAGTTGGTTTCGACATTGGAAGATTATGTGGCAGAGAGTAAGGGATTACGGTAGATTACGGTAGCTTCTAGATTTGAATTACAGATGGGATCTCTCAAGAAACAGCTGAAACGAATGATTTGGTTTCCGAATCTCAGGAGAGGATAGCTACAGGAGCAGATGTAGCTGTCTATCAATACGAACAAAATCTTGCAGATTTTGTAGTTGAGAATCCGAGTTCAGTAGAAGAAGTTTCTGAGGGTAACTATACTTTATCACCAAATAATATAGCCAAAAATTCTAGACGAAATTCAACTTCTCGATTCTTCTTCTTATCCAGTGCAATCCGAGAAACGTCAGAATGGTATGATCCTGATCGAGGTGGCTGGCCCACGTGCCGATCAGATTCAACAGTTCTGGCAGATGGTTGTAGAGAAACGGATTCCAACGATTCATATGACATGCGACTATGTCGAAGACGGAGTTTTGAAGTGTGCTCCATACAATCCGATTCTTGGGGAATCAGAAGTCAAATGCGGAATTTTCATTATCAAACGACTCGGGACCGAGGCTCAGCTATCAATGAATCTCAAAAGGCAACAACTTCTGATTTATGAGACAAAAAAGAGCTTAAACAAGGGAGCGATTCTAGAATACAAGCACAGTGTGACTCATTTTCAAGAAATTGAGAATGATGATCATATTCAACGTTCTAGAAATCTCGATGTTATAAATAAGCATGTATCCCATCAGGTAAAATTCTTTCACAAAATGTAGAAAATAGAATTTTCAGCCGAATCCTCAACTACTCGTTCATGGATCATAATGAATTTAAGCAAGGAGAGCAATTATCATCAAGGAGAGCAATTATAGATCAAGGAAACTAAATTATTTTAACTTTTTGATGAATAAAGCTTTTTTAAAAACCGAATACAGAGATGTTTTTTCGCCTTTGTGGATTTTTTCAGAATGTCGAAAATTCCGATTTTAAAAGTTTCGGATTATCGAAATTTCCGCTTATTTCGCCTTGAAAGAGACCCGCAAGGAAACTTTTTCTCGAGACCCGCAAGGAAACTTCCCGCGTGCGCCTTTGACATACTGTATTCCGAGAAAAAATAGGTTTGGAAATATTCCGAAAATTGTCAGAATTGTTGGAATTTCGTTCCGAACAGCCCTGGACCGAATCTTGAAGCCGGCTAAATTACAAAACTCTCTTTTTGAAACTTTTCACAAAAAGAAGAGTGCATAAAATTCGAAAACAAGTAGAAAGACTGGATGTAGTTGGTGGTGGGGAAAGAGAGGAGCGATTTAAGGCCATAATTACATACTTTCTGTCGGTACTTCTCTGCCGCGTCTCCGGTAACAAACGTACTATTTTGTTATTGGCCGAAATTAACACCGTGGTTACCCACTCTTGTTTAAACGATTGATGAATTGAGATCGGACCAGAAGAAAACAGGTTCCAACAAGGATTACTGTAGGATTATTGGGTCTTCTTTAGACAAAAAGAGAGGAAACGAAAACAAAAGGTAACATTTGTGAGGGAGTAATGAATGCGACGCACATTTTCCGGTACATTGGTCCCGTCGTTTTAGTGGGAAGTGGAAAAATGTGGTGGGGGAAAAAGGAGAAGGAAATGAAAGACAAAAGTTTAGAGTATTCCGGATTAGTCTTAAAATAGTAGTAAATAAAAGTGTACACATACCTCCGGTTATTCCTCGATGTAATAGTACAGTAGATGAAGATACGCAGACTTCTGAAAATATGGTACCAGATAGCTGAAATAATCAAAAAGCGAGAAAGAGAAAAAATACATATTATGAGATTCATTAGTTCAGAAACAAGGGATTGATATCAAGTAAAAAGGACATCAGAGAGCTCAAAAAAAGAGGGATTAGTGGCAATTGACCGTTTTAAATGGAGCATAAGGTGTTCTATTTGCGAATAAACAAACGGAGGGAAAAGGTGAAAGGAGAAGAAGGATAACAGGTTGCATAACACTTTCGCGCGGTGAAATAAAAGGAAGGAAATCTGAGCATCTCACAAAAAAAAAGAAAATTCTGGAGTCTTAAAAGAAGGACTAGCTAAGAATCGAGTTAATAATGAAATTTTTGCAAACGTTCAACCCGGTTTGGGGTATTTTTGGAACGGGATTTCGGAAATTCGGAATATTTTGTATCTTTTTTCGAATTACAGTAGGGGGTCTTGAGCGGAAAACCTTTTTGCGACTTTTCTGTTTGTTTAACTTTTCTGTTTGTCAATTTTTCATCAGTTTCTTGCGTTTTTTTTTTTTGCGAAAAAGTGGATCTGCTTCGAAATTTGACTGTAAAAAATTCTGAAAAATTAAAAAATTTTAAAATCGGATAATTCAAAATCCCGGAAATTTCAAAACTCAAAAAAAGCTTAATTTTCAAAACTCAAAATTTTCAAAACTCAAAAAAAGCCGAACATCCCTGACACTTGTGCTAAAGTTCGACCCGGTTGTAAAAACGGTGGTGAGGTCACCCTCTCTTTTATTAATACTTTACACAAAAACGAGGACCTTTACATCCTGTATAACCACCAGATGAGCAGATGAATAGTATTCCGATACTGCTCTTCACGCCAAAAAACCCAAAACCGAGTAAAAGAAGATTTGATGCACCTTCTCGAAAAATGAATAATTCGTTGACACGAAATCTCGAAAAGTTGAAAAAGTATATGAATCGGAAATCAGATTGGGGATAAAATTCTAGATCATCTTTAACAGAAAAAGAATACAATAAATCGCAGAAAGAGGTTTTCAGAAGGAATTCGGCAAATAACAAAAAAATAGCGGCGGAATTTTTTGGGGAGAAAACGCGATACTCATCATTAATTCAACAGTTATTTTCGAAGATTTCTAGATTTCGAACTGAAAGACTGAAAATGGGAAAAACGACGTTGAGGAGTGTCTTCTCAACAAGTCCTTTCCACTAAATGTGAATTAATACATGCCGCGTGCAGATTTAATTATAGTCATCTTCGTCTCCCCTTTTCTGTTGGTATCCGAACGAGAAGCTGGGAGAAAGAATAAGTCTTTTCTAGAGGAGAGAAGCGAAATGATGATGAGCTCTCTGAAGAAAGACGAAGAAGAGGAAAACTTATACGAGGATGGGGAGAGATTACGGATTAGAGAGATTTAGATGGGCAGAGAAAGGAAACGGATCAGTTGGGAGGGTGTAACAGGTGACCTTCTTTTGATGCGCACTTTCCGCACCGTTAATATGAGGTGGGCGGTGGGAACTTGAAGGAGAACGAAGGAGAAGAAGCAGGCGGTAGGCTGGGTCAATTACAATAAGTTATTGTTGTGAAAGAACTGAAAAACGAGGTGAAAATGCATCGTACGGTTTGGAACACAATACGAAAAACTACAAGACAGCCATTACGAAACATGTGCGCGTATTTTTCTCTTTTCTTCCATCCATCTCTTTCGAATCAACTATACTGCCGGGTTCCCATGATGCCGATTTTACGAAAAAAAAAAGACTTTTGCAACTATGACGGAGATGCCTCGCACCGTGAGTGAGGGACACAGTGAGGATAACTGTGTAAAATAAATCATTGCTGTAATGGAAAACTTCTCATGCGATTTATCGAAATATTTTACTGTTGAAGTGAAGAAAATCTAGATGTTTTGGATGTTTATACAAAGGATTATCAAAAGTTTTCGGAAATTTTCTATAGCTATAGGGGAAGGAAAAAAAATCAGAAAAATAATAAAAAGGTATTTCCTGGTTGATTCATGGTCATCTAAAGTCCTGAAAACTTCCCAGAGAAATGCAGAAACAAAAAAAAACTAGGAAGAAGCCATTTCTCAAATTTACGCATCAAACAAATCAGCGATGGGTCGGAGGCAAAACGTCCGTTGTTTGCAAACATTCAAGCGCCATAAAATCCTTGAAATGGCCGTCATTTGGGACAGATTTCGGAGAGAAAAACTCAGAGAAAACAAAAGAAAAACGGAGTGTTGCGACTGGACAGTAAAAAAACTAATTTTGAAAGCGGTGTGTGAACACCGCACGACAGATTGCAGACGAAACATTTTACCTCACGACAAAACCGTACACCTCTAAATTTTTGCAATTGAATTTTCCTTGAATTTCGAGGTTTTCTAGTAAAACGAAGTAGAAAAGTACTATTTAGCATATGTAAATACCCAGAAAAGAAGGCAATTGAGATGTTAAATGTGAAAAAAGAGTGGCGATCTGAAGAGGAGGAACAACCGGTTGACAGAAACCGAACAAAAGAGAGAGGGGAGGAGTGGAATGGGAATGGAGAAGGCAATTGAAATAGAAAAGAGAGGAAACTCTTGTAAATCTAAAAAAATGACATCAAAAGGAAATGAATCGGAACAAATAGAAGAAGTTTCTGGAGTGCTACCCTAAAAATTTCTGTAGAAAATTTATTTTCGTACGAATTTACTACGAAAATTAATATTTCCTCCGATTTTTATCTCCCAGGATCCGCTGTTTGTGACATGTTTTTTTCTATTCCAGAAAAAAACGAATTGGCACCGCCCGTTTTATGATGCGTTTTTCCGAGAGCATGCTTCAGGACAAAACAAAAAAAAGGGGAAGAAAAATTGAAGACGATTAATTTTTAGTTCGAAATCTTCATCCGTTAGTCAAAAAAATAAAAATTAAGGGTGAAAAGAAATCAAGAAGAGATCGGAAATATGGGAATATGAACAGGTATACCCTAATAAATGCATGTATTCTCCTTTTTTGAGATGTGGAATCATAAAATTTGCATATTTATTATGTCACGCGTCCTCTCTTTCTTTGTGGGTCGTTTATCAAAGTAGAAAAGGAATTCCGGGATTACTGTAGTTTCACTTTTCAATCAGATAGGGGTTTGTAAAAAAGAAGGATTCTGGAATCCTGACATCTTGGAGTTTTGAAACTGTGAAATTCCCAAGTTCAAAGACAACTTCATAAGACTTTTAGAATATGGAACATATTATCAGCTCGATTAGTTTTACGTCCTAGAAGGACTAGATTTAAAATTATAGGTTTTTAAATGATTTTGAAAAAGAATAGGGTAACAAGGCAGCATTTCCAATGAGTAAAGGTGTTTGAAACCTAGAATTATTAGGGAATTCGAAATGTCACGATTTTCGAAAAATTGATCTTTAAAACATGACATTTTTCATATTATAATTTGGCAGAATCGATAGTAAGGTTTAATGATAAAAATGGAATCTCAAAAATCAAATTTTTGAAATCTCTTATTCTCTGAATTTATGAATATCCAATCATCGGAATATTAAAATTTACAAATTTCAAAATTTCAGATGTTCAGATTTTTAGACTCCCGAAACTGGAAAGTTTCAAAACTGCATAATTTCAGTTTTTTAAATGTTGAGAGCTTCGGATTTTCAGAATTTCAGACTTTGCAATTTTCGAAATTTCAGAATTTCCTAATTTCGTAATTTCAAAAATCAAAATTTTAAAATTTCAAAATCTCAGGATCTCATAAGCTCAGGATTTCAACATTTTAGACTTTTTGAATATCAGAATTTCAGAACCGATGAAGTATCTAAACATCGAATCTCAGAATTTCGAAATTTCAAACTTTGAACCAGATTTTCAGAATCGTAAAATCCCAGATTCAGGGACAAACCAACATAATTTTCTCAGTATTGACATTTTCAATACTACCTCAAATCGTCAACTTTGAGCTCAATTATCTCAATTCCTGTGTAAGACATCAACTGACAAAACACTTCTCATATTATGATAAAAAACTTATCATTTGACAACTTGTTCATGTCTTTCACAGGAATCGAGGTAACAAAATTCAAAGCTGACAGACTATGTGAGCTTCTATGAGATCAAATACGGTATTTTTTTAATCGAGAATCCTTAATTTTCACAATAATATTTGTATTTTTTGTTCTCCAACCTAAACGAAATCTTTTATAAATCTAACGGAATGTTTTTGATCACATACAAAACAAGCACAAAGAATCAACTAACAACTTTGTTCAGAATGAGAGTTTGAAGAGGAAGAATGAGAAAAAAGATCAGAATCTTTTTTCGAAAGATTCTCTCAAGAGAGGAAACCCATAAAACCGAAAAGAAGGCTCACTTTTCTCCAATGAAATTTTCTAAAGTAGCTACATGCGGATCTCATTTGTAGTGGGCGGAGTCTCAGGATTACTGTACCTCGAGAAGAAACAATTTGGATGTCTACTTGATAAAAGTGTCTACTGAAAAGATGTCAAGAACCTTCTTCAGAGGCTCTGAAATGAAAATCTTCTCTCTTATCCCCCCATCGTTTCCCCTTTTTCTCACTCTGTTTGACACACAAAACGATGTGTTTAATTAAATGGGAAAAGTGGGCGGAGCTTCAAAAGAAGAAGAAGACACCCAATATCCTCTGTGTCTTTTTCGAGAGCACTGCCCGTTTATATTGCCTTTTGAAACACATGTCAACACGAAAAAGAGAGTGAGATTGAGGATGAGAAAGAGAGTTTAGAAACAAGAGGAGAAGAGCTTTTATTTCACGATTCTGGAGGATTTGTTGGGGCAAACTGGAACGAATGGAATACTCGGATGGCCGAATGGGTTTTCCGAAACCCAGAAAACGAGAAAATTTGTGGACACCAGAAAATTACTGTTCCGTGCGTTGCTTCTCCAGATAAAAATAGCATTGTTCAACATAGAAAAAAGACCTTTGTTCGTTAAAATTTCAAAATTCAGTTCCAGAGTCCTTGAAATCACTATCCGTTTACAGGTTATCAAACCGAAATTTGTCAAAAAATTTGGAACGCTTCACGAATTTGCGTGTCATCCTTGCGCAGGGGCCATGCTAATCTTCTCTGTATTGTTCCAATTTTAGTATATGTTCTCGGAAGAACGAAATCTTATATAGGTCATCTGTTTATATAAGGACCACCTCGACAGCAGCCGACATCTCCCGGGTTCCGCGCGTCACTATGTATTCTGTGGGGAAGGGGGCGGAACCTATGGGGAGATGGGTGAAGACAGTGGTCAAGTCTATTCTATGATAGTCTGTGTTTTTTAGCTTTTTCCAAAATTCGGTGAATCTCATTCAAAGTAGAAGAAAATTCATCAAATACCCCAAAATTTAGAAAGTTTTTGAGCAAAAAAAAAATAATTTTTCAGCAATTTGCAGGTGGCCCTTCTATTGAAGAGGTGGCCCTTCTAAGACAGACTTTAATATATGTAAGATGATAACAAAATGAAATGTGAATATTGGAAAAGCCTTTATCATCATATATCATTGATACAATAATTTTTCTGATAGATCAAGAATAAAGTATAACACATTATTTTCTGGATACTTATGGAAGCTTTCAATAAAATCCAGAAAAAAACGGGAACTTCTAAACATCTTTACGATAATGCTTTTCTGCATTTTTATCCTTTCTTTTCGACGAAGCTCAATTATTTCAAAAATGAAAGTGTTTTCGGTGAATTTTCCTGAAACGGACGATTTCAGTATAAAAATTCATAATCTAGTAAGGTGATTGTAACTTATTTGATAAATAGTTTATCATAATATCATAAACATTTTATCAGTTGACACATTTTCGATATCTTGGAAAGAGGCCAAGAAAAATTAGTTGAAACTTGACAGTGTGGGAGTCCTTCCTTTTTTTACGTTATACAGTATTTTTTTGTAACTCTTATCGAGTATAAATTATACAGTAATTTATAACTTATACTCGATAAGAGTTACAAAAAAATTACTGTTCGGTCAATCTCGTAAGAGCTTTATGAAATACTGAACCATTACTTGACTTATCACTGAAAAACTATCAAAGAGAAGTACAAATGATGGTTTCAATACTATTTTACAAAGTCCAAAACTCAAAACCCTGCAAAAACTAGGGAAATGAACATGCTTCCTTTACCGAACAATATAATTTTAGAAGAACGGTATTCTGAAATTTGAGTAAAACAGAAAAAAGAAAAAAACAGTTTACATCAAGCACATTACTATTTCTTTCTCGCTCAAAGTCAGTTTAGACAACTTTATGAGTCAACTGATGATGACGTGGCAATGTATTACAGTACTTTCTCATATTACACATAGCCTTTGACTTTATGTTTTGTGTAGTAGAGAAAAAAAACGAAAGAATGATGGAAAACCGGGTTGAAATAAATAAATTTAGGAAGAAAGACAGAGGCAAAGAACTGCCAGATGTGTTGGATTTGACGGAAATGAAGTGAGGAAGAAAGCGAAGATAGAAAAACCATTCATCCAGCTGATGAAAATGAATGGGAGAGTGGAAAAGAGCAAATGAGGATCAGATGTTGAACATTCAACTAGTTTCCAGATACCATTTTGATTTCCTTTCAGTTTTTCAATTCCGATTTCAACTTCCATTTTTCTTTTCGTGCGTTCGTTGTTTCTTTTGATTTCTCGATCTCCTGTATACTCAACCTTGGTTTAGATAATAACTCTATGAATTTATAGAACAAAACCCAAAAAGTCCCCAATGCAAAAAAAATAATAAACCGGATTCTTCATTCCAATACTTTACATTCCGCTAAAAACCAACTACTGAGGATTCTCCTGATGAATAAATAATATACAGTAACGCTGAAACAGGAATATTCACAAAATGCAGCAGACACAAAATTCTTGTTTTCTCCAAATTTTATTTTTCAGGTACGGAGGATTTTGGTCGCTATGAGAGTCGGAAATATCTGAGTTGTTTCCATTATATCCAACATTCCCATTACCGGTTCATAAAAGGAGCCATTCATAAAAGGAGCCATCATAAAAGGAGCCATGACAGTAATCCAAGTGTTTTCCCCCCAAATTTCGTTTGATCCTGAAAGTGGAAGCTTTGAAGTTGTTGATAAAAAACTGTAAAAAACGAATAGAGCCTCATCTCAAATTATTTCAGAATTGTTGACATCTTTTTTATACTTCAGAAATAGGTCATAATGAAAAATGAGTCAAAACATTTGGAACGCTTCACGAATTTGCGTGTCTACGACCCTAATCTTCAGTTTTTGTCGAAAGATGTTTCCAAGTAAGTGGATTCACTTTTCTGTTATATCGGAACGTCGTTGCGCCATGTTTCGATGTCTGCGTCTCTCCCCACACAAAACATAGTGGTTGACGCGAACCCGGTTTTTGTCGGTACACTGGTTACCCCTACACCCGGCACCACGTCCTCTCTGAATCGCTTCTTCGGCTTATTAGCTAAGATCAAAGTGTAGTATCTGTTCTTATCGTATTAACCTACGGTATACACTCGAATGAGTGTAATAAAGGTTATATGATTTTTGGAACCTAGGAAAGACTCGGGGCTTGCTCCGACTTTCCAAGGGTCGTCCTGGCGTTGCACTGCTGCCGGGCTCGGCCTAGTCCCCGTGGGGACAACAATAACTAATCGGTGACTGGAAAAGCATTGCATCTTCAAAAAGTCTATACGGTTACAGAGGATGATAGCAATGGAATTATGAGACAATATCAGAGAGGTTTCTAGTTCTATGTTATTCAGTTTTCAAAAAATGCATTTACAATAAATGCGGTTCAAATATATACTTTTCAATATAATTTTACACCGGGTACGGTAAGCAATAGTTTCAAAATTCAGTTAATTTCTGATCAGGTTATCATGAAAAAAGAGTCAAAAAATTTGGAACGCTTCACGAATTTGCGTGTCATCCTTGCGCAGGGGCCATGCTAATCTTCTCTGTATTGTTCCAATTTTAGTATATGTTCTCGGAAGAACGAAATCTTATATAGGTCATCTGTTTATATAGGGACCTCCTAGACAGCAGCCGACATCTCCCGGGTTCCGCGCGTCATTATGTATTGCATGGGGAAGGGGGCGGAGCCTATGTGAAGATGGGGATGTTGGAAGATAAATGCAGGCATTATGCGCTTTGTTCAGAATAGTATGAAAAATTATGATCGTTGTAATGAAAAAAACAACGTACTACGGACAAAATCGAGCGTTTTCGAAAAAAATAGCACGGATGAGAATTAGTTATCGAGAACAACGATAGAAAAGAGAACGGAGCTCACTCAATTTTCAGCCAAACATAGGACAACGGACGGTCCGTGTAATAATTATATTTTTGGAAGCATTGCAAATCGACAGACGACTATTTCAGAAGACTACGACGAGAAGAACTACCACAAGTAGGAGAACAGAAGGTCAACGACGACGTCAAAATTAGAAGACACCTGACAATGAAAACCGAATAAAAACCGCGCAAAAAAAAGGAAAAAGGAAATCAAGTTCACGAAGTTCTCTGATGCAGCAAACAAAGCATCATGACATTGCTTGATCCGTGCCATCTCACTGAAAACTGTCATCATTTTAAGCAAATTTTTTTTTTCATTTTGGATACCTTATCAGAGATTTTCTTCAGCCAATCTGCCAATGTGAAGTCGTCGGAGGAGTTGCTGATGAGCGCCTTACATTGATTCTCTAATGCAGGGAAAGTAAGCATCTCGACATCGATTGATCCGTCACACCTCACTGAAAACGTTTTCATTATTTTAAGCAAATTTTTTTTCATTTTGGATACCTCATCAGAGATTTTCTTTAGCCATTGGTCAAGTCGTCGTTGTCGGTGAAGTTGGTGATGAGCGCCTTAAATTGGTTCTTGGTTCAAAATAATAAAGTTTATTCATCGTAACTCGTTCAACCTTTTGTTAAGACATCGCAGTTAGCAAATTTCATCAAAAAAAGTCTAACTTCGAAAACTTTAAAATCAAAACTTCCTCACCTTTCAATCCATATTCCTTACCATTTGAAATCGAAAAGTCCTCGGGGTCCTTAGAGTGGAGTCGTCGGAAGACATTGGAGTAGTTTTCGCTCGAAGCCAGGAAGTTCCTAAACTTGAACGTTGTAAACTGAGTACTAATTTATTTCCATTTTTCCAGATCTTCAAATTTGCTCTCATATTGGTAAAACTTCACGGAGGTTACGGAAAACCAGACTAGCATCAGTGAAGTGAAGAAAGTTAAAGGATCACGTAAAAACAAACTCGATATACATATTTTAAAAACGGGTATAGGTAATGAGCAGACAACAGAAAAATCAGAAAAATCGAAAGGAATTTTCAGAATACCTGACAATTGGACACTTTTCAAGAAGTCTCATCACATTGATTTTGCCGACTTACATCAACTAAAATTGGAACAATACAGAGAAGATTAGCATGGCCCCTGCGCAAGGATGACACGCAAATTCGTGAAGCGTTCCAAATTTTTTGTCCGATTTTATTTGATGACCTGATAAGAAATAATGTAAATTTTGGAACTATTGTTCACCGTTCATAAAAGCTAATGTATCCGGTGTAAAATTATACAGTGAAAATAAACAGTTTTTATAAATTTTGTATACAAAATATACAGTATACAATATACAATTTTTTCAACCGAATTTATCAAAAACCTGAATAACATAAATAAAATTGACGTTTCTGTTCCTGTGATTATTTGATTCTGTAGCAAAGTAAAATGTTAAAAGATCCTGGTGCCTAAACAAGAACCAACACTGTTTTGGGTTTCATTTGGCGATATCTAGCCTGATCGTTTCGAATAATATTTTGAACTCTCTTCCATACGGACTCCGCACTTGCAGCGCCTTTCACGATCACTGATTAGTTATTGTTGCCCCCACGGGGACTGGGCCGAGCCCGGCAGCAGTGCAACGCCAGGACGACCCTTGGAAAGTCGGAGCAAGCCCCGAGTCTTTCCTAGGTTCCAAAAATCATATAACCTTTATTACACTCATTCGAGTGTATACCGTAGGTTAATACGATAAGAACAGATACTACACTTTGATCTTAGCTAATAAGCCGAAGAAGCGATTCAGAGAGGACCAGGCGCCGGGTGTAGGGCTAACCAGTGTACCGACAAAAACCGGGTTCGCGTCAACCACTATGTTTTGTGTGGGGAGAGACGCAGAAATCAAAACAGGACGCAACGAAGCTCCGCAATTACCGGGGTGCGCGTTGTTTAGCACTCTTGTCAATTCGAAAACTGACTTTTTCCAATAGGGGTTAACCCCGGGGTTTGAGCCTATTCTTCGAATTAGTGATTAACATTTCCGTTTAGACAGTTTTTTGGTTTCTGTATTCATTTATACTCAGTTCTATTTCTTACAACAACCGTTCAGCGGAGGGAAATTTAGAAAGTTTACCTATTTCAGAAATAAACCTGAAAAATGGCCGACGACGAGCTTGAGACCTACAGACTGTGGAGAATCCGCAAAACTGTGCTCCAGGTAAAATACAAAACCCTTAAATAGTTAAGAACATTTGTTTCAGATGGTTCACGATCGCGGTTACCTTGTCGCTCAAGAAGAATTGGATCAACCGTTGGAAACTTTCAAGGAAACATTCGGAGATCGTCCTTCTGAAAAGAAACCTGCTCGTTCCGATTTGACCATTCTTGTAGCTCACAACGACGATCCGGCCGATCAAATGTTCGTTTTCTTTCCGGAAGACACCAAAATCGGAATCAAAACTATCAAGGCAATTTGTCAGCAAATGCAGGAGCAAAATATCTCCAGAGCCATCATAGTCGTTCAAACCGGAATGACTCCAAGTGCAAAGCAATCGATCGGAGACATGGCACCAAAATACATGTTGGAACACTTTTTGGAGGCCGAATTGATGGTCAACATCACTGAACACGAGTTGGTCCCAGAGCATGTTGTTATGACTGCTGAGGAGAAGGCCGAGCTTCTCGCCAGATAGTGAGTTGAAACTTTCTTTAACCATTCATACTGATTCAAAATTTTTCCAGCAAGCTCAAGGATTCTCAATTGCCACGTATCCAACAGTGTGACCCAGTCGCTCGCTATTTCGGGCTCCGTCGTGGACAAGTCGTCAAAATTATCCGTCCATCAGAGACGGCCGGAAGATACATCACCTACCGTCTCGTCGTCTAAACTCAGATTTCCATCTCTCTTGATCTTTTGCCTTGATTCAACTCTATCAAACACTCGCTATGTTTTTGTTCCATTGATACTTTTACTCTTTTTACTGTTTTTTTTGTCATTTACACATAAATTTCTGATTTTTTAAAGCTGTTTTTTCGTGCAGTCATTACTGGATGTATCCATTTGAGATTCATTATTTACCTGGATTCTCCCAATGAAGAGCAATAGAAAAACTGTTCAATTTCAGTCAAAATGAGCACAGACGACGTTGAAGCAGCACGACGAAAGTATGAAGAGCGACGTCGAAAAATTCAAGAGGAAGAGATGAAAGAGCGAAGGAATGGTATGAATCTGTCATCTGGAGAGGAGGATGAAGACGTCGACGATATGTTTCTGACGGCGTTACAAAGGAAAAGAGAGAAAGTTCATCGAAGAGCTCTTCTGAAGCAAGTTCTGGCGCCGACGATAAATCAGAAGGAAGAAATAGAGAGGAAACGAAAAAAGAAGGAAGAAGATAAACAATCAGAAGAGGCCAAAAAGACACTTTTAGAGAAGCATGCAGAAATAATGGAGACTCAAGGAGTCATCGATGAATCGGAAAGGCAACTTCGTGAAGAAGAAGAGCTTCTTGATAAAGTAACACGTGGAGGAGGTCTTCTAGCAGTTACAGAACTCGTTAAAGGGGAAAAATATGAGGAACCAATTACCACTGCGTATGTTTCAAATCAAGTAAGAAAAATTCATAAATATTTTTCAGATGGCGTCCACCAGGCCACATCCGCCGTCAGACTCAAACAGATTACGAAAATCAGAGAAAACGGTTGGGAATCAGTTGTGAAGGAGAAACAATTCCACCACCAATTGGAAGTTTCCTCGAGATGAAGTTCCCGAAACCATTGCTGCAATTTCTTCAAAAACAGAAGGGAATCGTCACGCCGACGGCGATTCAGATTCAAGGAATACCTGTTGCGTAAGTATTTGATCGGGAAATAGCTGGAAATTTTGACTTTTTAGCTAAAAACCGACAATTTTTGAGCTAAAAATTATGATTTTTAGACTGAAAATAAGGCATTTGTGGCCTTTAATCGAGATTTTTCGACCGGAAAAAAGCTTCTTTTGAGCGGGGTTTTGAGCTGAAAGCAGCTATTTTTGAGGTTAAAAAATAATTTTTGCTAAAAATTTGGGTTTTATAAGCTGAAAATTTGAATTTTTAGGCTGAAAATTTGGAATTTTAGTGCTGAAAATAGTGTTTTTTGAGCTGAAAATTGTCTTTTACTTTGCATTCGAAATTATATTTTGAAAATTCCTAGTTTTTCAGCTACTTGCTGATTTCTGGAGGATACCACTTTTTAGATATACCTCTGTTCTAACATGTTCTATAATTTCCGAAATTTTCAAAGTGATGGGACACTTGACAATCAAGATCTAGAGTCTGGACTCCTGAAAATGGTCAAAACCAACTGAAAACGCGTTTTTTCATATAT
>NC_013489.2:10190129-10216610 GCF_000004555.2 Caenorhabditis briggsae
CAGCAGCCGACATCTCCCGGGCCCCGCGCGTCACTATTTATTTTGTGGGAAAGGGGGCGGAGCCTATGGGAAGAAAGGATGAAGAAAGCGGTGTCGTTCATGTTGGAGATAATATTCAGGTTCGCGGTCGACATTGTGTAAAATTTTCAAGAAATTTGTATTTCTAAATGTCATTGTTTTTTTTCAAGACTTAAACAAAGGATACCGTTTTAATTATTTTTCAGTAATTTATTTATTCAGAAGAAACAAAGAAAATGATATTTCGAGAAATTATAGAATGTGTATTAAACAGGGATCAAATAAAATTCCAACGGTTGCAGTTTAGATTCATACGAAAACGATGACAAGAGAGTTTAGGAATTCACAGGTACAGCGACTAGTGGGCGGTAAGAACTATGGCGGGTAGAATAGAAAAATGAGTAAAATTAAATTTTTTGATTTTCGAGAAGGAATATTCTTCACAATCAAGCACAGGAATTAGTTTTCTAGTATATGAACAGTGAAACGGGTAAATATTTGAAGTGGGTAGAAGTAACGACATGCCAAAAATTACATTTCTCTTTGATTCTAAAAAATTATCAAGAAGAATATTACAAGGTTTTGGTTTCAGCATACGGGATTTGAAAAAATGGACTTTAAAAGTTCCGGGAGAATACAAATATTCAGATTCCAACCACACTGGAAACATACGTCGGAGGTGGATCATCTTTGATCTGGTTACATGTGGCACAATCCGAAAATTCCATGGCTCTAGCCGCTGGATTCCAGGAAGCATGTCGCATTTTCCCCCGATTTTCTTCAATCATCACCATTTCTTTATTTGTTTGACACGTTCTAACAGTCAGCAATGGAATGTGGCTTCTTGGATCTCTTTCCTCCATATGATCAAATTCAGAATTCTTACATCTGCCCATCGGATCAAAACGTTTTCTATCTTCTATCAGTTTCCAGTTCGTTTCCACTCCATATCGATTTCTCGTTACTAATTCAAATCTATCGATTTCTTTTCTTTCGACCACATCGATTTTCTCTTCTTTCAAATTCCAATTCGACCAATAATCGGGTCCTTGTGCCATTAGATTTCTGATAACCGTTGCATTGTATTCATATTTACTCTGATACGGATTTTCAATGTAGACACAGAATCCAGCTACGTATTTAACTCCACCGGCCACATAGTAAGCCACCTGGATTCTGTTATCTCCAATCATTTGGAATTCAAAATGACTATCCGGAGGTCCTCCATGAATTGGAACAAACATTCCAGGCATCGAACCACATTGGAAATTCTTTCTTGGACAAGAAACGATACATGTTGACGGTGGAAAGAGCTCATAATCACAATTGATATCGTACAACTCTCCCAATAATTTTCTCATCTTCTTAACAACATCCTTATCCTTCTCCGTCTTTCCTCCTCGATTGTTTGTTGTTTGGATACAGTAGTCTTTCGTATAGATTCTCCATGGTGGAATCGCAGTGAAATCCCAAATTTTGAGTTTAGGTCCACACAAGTTTCCTTCGAGCCAATGAGGGACTCGTGGTGTTGAAGTTCGTTTTTTGAATTGTTTGGATTTGAAGTACCGTTGGACGTAGCGGAGAATGATTATTATCTGAAACAAGAAGAAGATAGAACATTTGAACTAATAAAATGAAAAATTAATAGCGTATTACATGATTTTGAAACAGTCAATTTTCGAAGTGGTCCACAGTTTTGGAAAATAACCTGAAGTACTTTGCTACGTAGTATTAGTTCAAACTACGTAGTATTAGTTCAGAAAAATCGGGGATGTGGAAGAGAACCGTTTGGTGCCCGTGGCCAAAAGTCCCACAGATAAAACTCCATTAACCTAAAGCTATTTTCAACATCTGAATTTCTTGTTAGCTTTTTTTTCCGCTTTCAAAAAGTTTAAAAACTCGGCGAAAAAGATTGAAAAACGAGAAAATAAATCCGGAAGATAAACATATTTTAGGTTACGCTAGTTGTCGTTGGAATCTTTAGTCACGGCCACCGGCGTTTCTCCTCCACAGTTGCATTTTTTGAACCAGAATAAAAACATTTTTATTTCTCTGTTTCAGAATTTTAAGAATGGCAGGTCAAAAACTCACCGCTATTACTATCAGAAAAGATTAGAAAATTCTAAAAATGACAATTTCTTGAAAAATGGCAACATGTAATAAGTTAAGCAAAAACTAAAGTAACCCCGGATGACTTTCAGGGTCAAAAATTTTTTAATATATTTTTAGCAGAACACGATCTCCCCATCTAATTGTAAGAGCTGCAAAATCATCTTGCTCAAAATATTTTTCCAGTTTCGATACATTTTCATATTCGAGACATTTGTAAACCAGTGATCCTCGCTTTTCTTATATCCAAAACTAAAAACTACAGTAATCCTAAATTAAACTAGGATAAAACTTACAATACAAAATACGAAAAAACACATTACAGCTGACCCAGCCATGGTAGACAAAAAGTCTTGGACATCATCGTCTCTTGGCCTGAAATACGGCCCACCCTGCATCTGAAATCAGACTCAGTTGGTTGGAAAACAAAAGAAACTATAACGAAAATGAAAGATAGGGAATTCAACCCATAGAACATTTAAAAAAGGAAGCGAAGTTGAGAACAAAAGATTTTTATGAAAAAAGAGAAAATGGCACAGAGAAATAAAGAAAGACTGAAAAAACAATTTTTGAGGTGAAAAACAACATCCTGAGAAAAATGAACCGTTAGTATAAGGCAGTGAGAATTGGAAAATTCTATAAAAATTGTATATAAGGAATTATAGCCAAATAAAAAAAGTTGAAAAAAAAAATCAAATTACCATACTTGTAACGGGCCCGGGCCGGAATTATACATATATGCAAATTACCGTATTTGCTCTAAAATAAGCCTACCCAAACCGTCAACTTTTAGCTTAATTATCTCGGTTCCTATGAGAAATATCAAAATTTTGTCAACTGACAAATTATTTATCACAATATCACCAGTATTTTATCAGTTGACACATTTTTGTTATCTCTTATAGGAAGATAATTGGGCTCAAGGTTGACGGTTCTTGTGGCCTTCTATTGGAGCAAATAAGGTACAGTAAACAAAACAAAAATTTTTTAAAATCCATCACAGCCATACATCTCGCGGGCCGGGCCGGGTTTTGAGGCAAAAATTTTTAAGTGTCATTTTTTGAGAGAAAACTGTTTTTGGGAACATTTTATCAAAAGTTTTTTGTTTTCAGGTTTGAGAAGGGTCATGGGATAAATTTCGTGCTTTAAAATTATTATTTAATTTTTCTGATAATTTTTGATAATTTTTCTCCAGCCCGGCGCGGCACGGCCCGGCCTGGCCCACGGGCGCGGCCGGGCCGGGCCGAGATCTAGCAAGTATGATCACAGCCATTTTTGACTGTTTTGAGCTGTGAGATAGGAAGGAGGCGGAGCATCATCTGGTTGACTGCAACTTTCGCATTTCGAGAATGTCAGATTTTTGGTAGCGGGATCCCATTCAGCATGTACAACTTCCCCTTTTCTTCTTTCAATCATAACAATCGATTTTTTGAATTGACACATTTTTACAGAAAACGTTTCCGATTGAACTTCAGGGCGGATCATTTCTGCATTAACCATTTCGATCTGTTGGAATTTCTTTTGATCTCCAAGATGTTTCCAATATTTGATCTCTCCGTACACACTTCTGGTCATCAGAATCTGATTATCACTCATCATCTTAATCGCCAGTGATTCTTCTCGAACATTCACAGTCGACCAGTACTCGATTCCATTCAGCAACTTTTTTATAATCGATTCCCGATAGTGAATTATTGATTGATAAGGATTCTCAATGTAAATACAAACTCCAGCGACATACTCGATTCCTCTGACTTTATAATATGTCACCTGAATCCTATAATCTCCAATCATTTGATATTCAAATGTTCTGGTCATTGAAACTTCGTCGTTTTTTGAAATAAAAACTTCTGGCCTTGCAGTCGAACACTTGAAATTTCTCATCGGAATCGAAATGACGCATGTCGAATCAGGAAGTGTTCGTGCATCTACAGTAATCCCGAAGACGTCAGTCAACACTTTTCTCATCATCAAAATCACCAATTTCTCCTTCTCCTTGACTTGTCCCGTACTGTTCACCCATGTCTTTTTTGCGTAGTGCTTTTGATAGATTTGAAATTTCGGATGCTCGAATTCTCTGTATCGTTGAAGATTTCCTAATTTCAGCCAGAATGGTAGTTGAGGAAATTTGTTTCTCGTTTGAAAGTGGAACGACTTGAGGTACATTTTGATATGTCGCACGATGGCGTAGATCTGAAAATTTGACTGTTTCATAGTTTTTATTTCAAGATTTTCTTTTTTTCAGTTTTCACTACTATGAAAGTTACTATTCTTCTGGTCAGAAAAATCGGAGCTGTGGCAGAGAATCACCGGTGGCCGTGGCCGAAGGTCCCACAACGTCAACTACAGTAACCTAAAACGGTTAAACTTTCCGGTTTTATTTTTTCGTTTTTTCACTTTTCATCAAAAAAGTCGGAAAATCCAAGTTTCTGATAGTGTGATAAATTGTTAAAACTTCCGGAAAACGCCAGTAAAATTGATTTTTCTTTGATTTTTTGCAAAATTTTTAGACCTTTTTAAGATATTCAGGTACTTGTGAAGATTCTTTTTCGATTTTTCAGAATTTTTTCGTCTCAAATTCGATGGAACGGTGTTTGATTACAGTAGGATAATGTAGATTACTGTAAAAGACTCATTTCCTTTTAATTATTTTTTTTTTCAAACAAAAAAGTTTTTATCTGCATTCTGACGTGATTGCGTTTGCGAAAAAACTACAGTACGAAATTAGGTTTCTACAGTAATCTACAGTAATCTAACACCGTTCCATCAAATTTCAGACGAAAAATTCTGAAAAACCTAAAAAAGGTCTGAAAATTTTGCAAAAAAATTAGCAAAAAATCATTTTTTTCTGGATTTATTTTTTGATTTTCGTGCAGTTTTCCCTCAATTTTATCACTATCACGGCCACCAGTTTTGCTCTTCCACAGCTTTTAGGTACCAGTATAATATGTCCTGTTCTTTTTTCTTCATTTTCAGCTTCCAAAATTTTAGAAGTTTTGAAAATTGCTATTCTATCAAAAACTCACCAAAATTATTATCAGAACGGCTAATAAAACTCCAAAAATGACAATTTCTTGATATATATTCGAATCGTCCGCAGAATTCCCTACATACATCTGAAATTTTTAGTATTTTATAAATTCAAAATTCGGTGAATAAAAATTAAAGGAAACGAAAGATGGAACGAAACCAATAATAATCAAATTGATTTAAATTAAAAAAAAAATTTAAAATCTTTATCAGGTACAGAGAAAATGTATAAAACAAAGATGAAATGAGTAGAAAGGTGCTGAAAATATCCAAAATTGTCTGGAAAGTGGAGGATGAGGGGAAAAAAGGTAATTCACGAGAAGAGCAGATGAGGATCGAAACCGGGAATGTGTGAAGATTAGTCTGAAATTTTTTTCTGTTTCAAGTTTTTCACAAATATAAGTATTTATACAATCTATTAATCCTTTATAAGTACTCAAACTTTATTTTTCTTATCGCAAAAAGTCCAGAACGATGTTTTTTGATTCAGACTACAGTGTTGAATTTTAAAACTTTTTTTTGAGAATATTTCGAATTGTAAAGACTTTGCTTGACTGAAAATAGAGAAACGAACACGAAAAAACCTACACAGAAAAAATTTAGATTTTTTTCTGTTTCAAGTTTTTCACAAATATAAGTATTTATACATTCTCCTCTCCACTGCGTGTCATGGAGAAATTGTTTTCTCTAGTCCTACGCTGAAATATAAGACTACAAACGAAAATTATGGATGATACAGATTTATTTATGATGGATATGGTGTGTAGAATGCAGTGGTGCTTCTAACAGAGAGAGATGTACTGTATGTGCGGGTATAATGACAAGGGGAAAGTAGTTATCCGGTGATAACTAAACAACGGGGACAGAAGAATTTTGGATGGCACAAGCTGAGAAACAAGCGATAAATTAGTAAGAACAAACAACGACATGAGAGAGAGAGAGAGAGAGAGAGAGAGAGACACTTGTTAATGAGAACGATAATATACTATGAAGCGGATAGGTTTGATAAATAACTAAGAAACGTTTCGGTACTACAATAACCTGTTAATACGATTCTAACAAATATTACAAGATAAGCAAGCAACTGAGTCAATTAGACTTCCTTCTCTAGCACTGGTGGTCCATCGTCCTCTTCGGCTTCCCCTGTCACTTCCTTCTCCTCTGGAACCTCGCTGAGTCCCTGGGCCATTGGATTGTCTTGGAGATATCTCATCAAGCCACCTCCCGATCTCCACCGTCATTTGGCTTTGATTTGCTCTAAAGTGAGTCCCTTGGCTTGAAGTTCGTTCGCCGATCCTCTTCTGAGCGCGTGATGAGTGGCGCTCACTCCTATCATTTCCAAACGTCTTCTGGCGATAGACGAAATAGTGTTTGCTGATAGCTTATCACCTTTTTGAAAACTCGGGAACAAGAACTCTGACGTAATTCCTGATAGTGAGACCCTAACTTTCCATCGCTTGATGAGACAATCCAGATCTCCTCCTTCTGGGCATTCCACGAAAGTGCTCCGTCCCAAACCGAGCTGATCGTTTTTGGCCGATCTGATTCGGACTTCTAGACGATTCTTAGAAAACTTGATATCTTCCCACTTCAGCTCTGCAGTTTCACTTGCTCTAAGGAGAGCGAAAAACGACAAAACCACTATGAGTGTATCTCGCTCCGATTTGGGATCATCCGAAAGTGCTTCAAAAAGTTTCTGGATACTCTCAAGTTCCACCATTTTTGGTTGTTGTCTGGTGGCTATCTCCTCTCTTCTCTTTGCTCTGATCATATCCGACACCATTTGACTTTCCAGAACCGAGAATGTCCCATTTGCCATTCGAAACGCGGAAGCGATCTTTGCCAGAGAACCGCTTCCTGTTGTCAAAAATCGATGAGCCAGGTAGAGAATCGTCGTTTTCTCGTCCAGAGGGAGATGGTTTGCGCTTAACCACTTCCTCCTCACATGATTCTCTCTGTCATACGCTTTTATTGTATTGATGGCTTTCGACTTTCTGCTGACGGTTCGTAGAACATGTGTGAGTTGATTGAAGTCCACTGGTCCTCCATACTCAGCTACTTCCTCCAGGAATTTCAATTTTCTTCCTTCTGAAATACGATGTAACTATTATACTATTCTCTCTCTTTATCACGTTCAGATTCTTGTGTCTCTACTCTACTCATTAGTTTGACTTTTCTGTTTGTGCTGTTGCATATCGTCGTGTGGGGACTGGGCGGGCGGGACGTAACACACACGTAGAATGGAGGCCCGATGGGCGGCGCTTCCCACTCTCTCCCCTCTTTCGTGTCGGGATCCCTGGAGCGCGCAAAGGTCTGTACCTTTAAACGCGATCAACAAAACAACAACAGAAATTGGCCTATTTAGAGAAAACCAGCTAATCCCAGAGAAAACAAACAAATCTATTAATCCTTTATAAGTACTCAAACTTTATTTTTCTTATCGCAAAAAGTCCAGAACGATGTTTTTTGATTCAGACTACAGTGTTGAATTTTAAAACTTTTTTTGAGAATATTTCGAATCTTAAAGACTTTGCTTGACTGAAAATAGAGAAACGAACACAAAAAAACCTACACAGAAAAAATTTAGATTTTTTTCTGTTTCAAAATTTTGTGAAATAACATGATTTATTTAAAATTTTAATCCTTTATAAACGTACTTATAAAATAATTTTTTTTCTTGCTGCAAGAAATCTAGGAGATTTTTTGTTTCAGAATGTGAAAACGAATTTCCAGATTTACATTTTTTTTTTGAAAATATGTTGGATCGTGATGATAAAATTTTTTGACTAAAAATAGAAAAATCCGAGAAAAACTGAATATAAAAAAACAGACAGTGCAGAAAACCCAATTTTCCAAATTCAGGTTTTTCCTGTTTCAAATTTTTCATAAATTTAATGATTTATTTAATTTATTAATCCTTTGTAGTTGTAATTTAAACGTTGTTCTTTTCTCATTAGAAGATTCAGAACTGCAATAACTTTTCGGTTTTCTTGATTGTTTCCAATTCCAAAAATCCACAAATTTATTTTAAGAAACTAGAATCCAAAAATCCAAAAAAAAATTCAAAAAAACCAAAAGTTGAGGGCGCAAGAAAAGTATATAAATTTTTTAGAACTGATTTTGAATGCATTTACAGTAACTAAGGGACGAAAATTTATGCATAAATTAACCCAAGTTACTGTAAACAGTCTAAAAGGCCACCCTATCCTTGTATTGTGAACTCCGTTATCTCAATTTCTATAAGAGTTATCAAAATTATGTAAACTATCAAAATGTTTGTCATAAAATTACCAACATTTTATCATCTGACAACTTCTCGTTATCTCTTATAGAACTTGTGATAATTGATTTCAAGTGAAAGTATAAGATGGCATCTTATTAGAGTAGGGCTCATAGACAGGTTTTTTCTTAATTCCTCAGATATGATCAACTTACAATTTATGATTTGTGAAAATGTGTCAATTCGATCAATTCCAAAAATTCATAGGACGGTGGCTCATCTTCCAATCCTCCATCCCTATCAAATCTTCCTCTAGAATTGTTGTTACACTCGCAACAACTCTGTGTTTTGAATTTTCCAATCTCCGAATCCCAATTAAAATGAGCCACTTTTCCAGTTGAATCCTTTCCAACCATCACCAAATCATTCCATTTCTCACAGAATTCCACTTTCAAAAACTTTGAAAAATCCAGTGTTGGTAGAGGTTTCGAACTATTCTTCGCCGTTGAATTCTCGATTGACAAAGTGGAAGAATCATAAAAACAATCTGCACATTTCACCAATTCCATTTGATTTTCCTGTCCATTAAATGCAAATTTATCAACCTCTCCAAACTCGTTTCGTGTCACAATAATCCATTCATTTCGATACGGACACCAAACTTTTCTCATTGATTTTTCTTTGAAATTTGCTGGATTTGGTCGATAGATACTACAATTTTCAAATGCTCGGACCACATCATCCTTGATAATTTTGAATGGATTGTACCAGTCGTCCATATAAATACAAATTCGAGCCATATACTTTGAGTCTTGATAATGGAACCAAGTGACTTGAACACTTTGAGAACACATTTCATAGGTGTATGTCCCCTCGGCACCATCCTTCGGTACAAAATCCACAAAATATTCACCATCAACACGGAAACTTTCCTTTGGAATCGCAATTGATACCACATCTCGAGGAACTACGAAATCTGGCTTCCGAATGAAATCCGGTCCGTATAAGGCCTGCATTGTGTCTTGTAAAACCCACATTCCCATTTCCGGAATTGGTACCATTCTTCTCAAAAATCTTCTGCATGTATTCGGTTTCTCACATTGCACGACTACATTTCCATTGAATTCGTATTGCCACGTATTCTCTGGATTCAGGTGTTCTATGAAACGGAACCTTGTGGGTTCTGTTGTCTCCTTTCTTTTCCTACGGTAGTATTTGGACATTACGATGCATGAGATCTGAAAAATTAAATTAGAAACTTTAAAAATATTTTTGGGCTTCCAATCCTATAAACACCCTAAAAGAAAGCTAAGCAACTTTTACCTTTGAAGCTCAAAGCTTGAGCTCAATTTATCTCGGTTTCCATAAATGATATGGAAAAGTTGTCAACTGACAAATTGTTTATCATAACATCAAAAGTTTTTCGTCACTTGACAACTTTTTCGTATCTTTAACAGGAACTGAGATAAATTGACTCAAATAAGTAGATACATCAAAAAATACCCATTCGATTCATCGTCGTTTTTATCTTCAGTCATTCCTGAAAAGTGAATTATCAAGAAAACGGAAAAATGTGGGTGTGATTCTCAGAAAAAAAGGAATGACAGCGGAAATTGTGGTTTTTTGGGAGGGGATGGAATTGTATGAGGAGGAGTAAAAGGAACTAGACATTACACTTTTAAATTTTTTCCCTGTTTCTGATGGTTTCGATAATATTCAGTAAGGAAGTATGGAACAGTGATGCCGATTTTTGTTTCATTTTCACTTTGCACGCTCCCCCAGAGAACAATTCCGAACTGCAAATTAATTTTTGATCTACAGAAAAAAGTTTGGCGCGATCACAATTGCAGGTCTAAAACCATAAATTCAGAATTTTTTATCTGATTTTGTGGAGTTCCAAGATGATTCAAATAATTCTTTAAAAATTAATTAGTGGTTATAGATTCATGTATGGTCCTTTTCCCGAAGAAAAAATGTCAAAAATGGTCATTTTTGAGATTTTTACAGAAAAAAAAATCTATCTCCTCTTTCAGTTTTTGACATTTCTAGGAGTTCTATAGCTCAAAAAAACCGCAATTATTTTCTCTACATTATCTGTAAATGAATTTTAATTCATCTTATAAAACTTTTTATAATCAAAAAACAACGCAAAAATGCGATTTTGTGCAATTTCATGAGGTTTTTGAATTATAAAAAAAGTTTTATCAGACGAATTAAAAATTCATCCATACAAAATGTAGAGAAAATAATTGCGGGTTTTTTTGAGCTATAGAACTCCAAGAAATGTCAAAAACTGAAAGAGGAGATAGATTTTTTCTGTAAAAAACTTTCAAAAATGACAATTTTTGACATTTTTTCTTCGGGAAAAGGACCATACATGAATCTATAACCACTAATTAATTTTTTAAGAATCATTTGAATCATCTTGGAACTCCACAAAATCAGATAAAAAATTCTGAAATTATGGTTTTAAACCTGCAATTGTGATCGTGCCAAACTTTTTTCTGTAGATCAAAAATTAATTTGCAGTTCGGAATTGTTCTCTGGGGGAGCGTGCTAATGACGATATTTTTTATGTTTCGGAAGATTCTAAGGATAACGAAAACTGTCGAAACCAAGAAAATCTCGAAATTTCACAAAACTATCTATTACTTAATGATTTTATAAGGGACAGATTCGAGGAGATTAAAATGCGAACATTTTATTTGAATCGGCATACTGAAATAAAACAGGAAAACCGGTAATCGAAGCTTTCTCGGTTAGTGAATCATCAAACTTTTTTTCAGGTTAATGTTCTTATGGAATATATACAGAATTTCAACGGAACTAAAATAATGAAACTATGGAAACACAATTTTTTATTTGAATTTTTTGGATCTTTGCGGAATATTTGGACAAAAATGTGCTTGGGACTTAATCAAAGCGAGCGACCTAGAAAAAATTATGAATGAAAAGCAACTTTAATAATAAGGAAGAGCGGAACACTCATATAGGTAAGACGACAGGAAACGTTTCTTGATTTTACTGATTTTTCACGTATTGTGTGTTTTTATCTTTGTAGGAGAAATTATCCGGAAAAAATGATAGATAGTTAATCTTCCGTGATTAAAATTGTAAAATAACGCTCTCTGTAGCAGAACATAACCCCAAAGTACCCCTCCGAATTAACATAAGGCTATGGCATTATATTGCAGTTTTTACGGTAAACCTGCCTACTGTACCGAATTTTCTTACTTGGAATATTTTTTCAGTTTCTAGTGGACCACCGATCAAATTGGATATCAAACTGATGTTGTGGATATTTATGTTGATTCGATTCGAGATACAGTTTTCTACGGTGGAACGTCTAAAAAATTGATGATGCCAGCGAAAATCTCAATGAAATAATATGTACCTATCCGACAAACTTCTGAATGCATATTTTTTTCAATTGTACTTTTTTACAACTTCAATAAAGTGCTAATTTAAATGTGTTATTTTTTAATACGAGTGAAGGGAAAGGAAAGAAGCGAACGCTCGCGCGGCAGCGCTTACGCCACCTTTCTGTAGCAATTCTGTCGACTTTCTATAAATGTTCATAAAGAAGTCGGCAGAACTACTGCAGAAAGTCGTCAGGAAACCCCGAGATTCTTTTGATTCAATCTACTTTTATACTGGTTCATCACTTCACTCTTCACTTTTTCTTGAAGGGTCACGTAAATTTAAATTTATTTTTCAAGTTTTTCAAAAGTTGACAGACGGACATTAGGACGGACAGACGCCTCTAGCGTTTTATATCAAGGCTGTGCAAAATGGCGGCCAGCCGCGGCCGGCCCCCACTTTTATGTGAAAGCCGTGAAAAGCCGCAGCTAGCCGAGGCCGGCCGCGTCTAGCCTTATAAAAACGCGTGAAGTGAAAATCTATTAGTTTTTGAAGAATTTCGTTTTTTTTGTGTCCCACTTTTCCAAAAAATCTACGTTTCTCATGAAACAATTATTTTAAAAAGCCGTGAAAAGCCGCACGGCTAGCCTGGGCCGGCTTCATCAAATGTTTTTTCGGAAGCCGCGGCCGGCCGTGGCACAGCCTTGTTTTATATATAAGGAATATTGAATTTTCCTTGGATACAAAATAAAAGGGACTTGGAGATGTTGAACTTGGTGGAGAGTTCTAAAAACTTGAGAAACAAAATGAAAATTTAAAAATATAAAATCACTGAAACTTTAAAAAATTGTTTTTCAGTCAGGAAAATATTATATTTTCCGCATACTTCATACTGGCCTAACTTGAATTACACAAAATAAAATTAAAATAATTAAACTGACCAATGACCTAAAATCGTTAGACAGATCGGACATGAAAAATTGGTAAATTTAAAGTAGAAGCATGATTTGAAAACTTCTAAATTTCAGATTTTTTTGGCAGAGAAATGCTTTGCAACTAAAAGATTCAGAGAAATTGAGTACATATAAAACATCATCTTTTCGATGTTTTCCTAATATTATGCCAATTATCTTTTGATAAATGTGAGAATAGCAAGGACACAAAAATTACAATGCACAATAAGGGGAATACTTTCTGATATTCCTGAAATACAAACTTTTTCTGTTTCAGTAGTTAGTAAAAAACCACGACATAAAGTTAGCCATATTATCCTTCTCGAGCAGTCAGAGAAAAATCTCCTTTTAGAAACAAAAACAGAAAAATGTTAGAATACAGTAAAATTCTTCCGAACTAAACAAAAAATATCTGAACCTGATTCTATGAAAATATTGCTCTTTCTAAAGGGTTTATCTAGTCTAAAATCAATCTTCTCTAATTAGTTTCTTGAATAAATTTTAAAGTGAGAAAGTCCTAATTGAGAACATAAAATATCTGGATAATATATGCCTAATTTTACACAAAAGAAAGGAAGCGGTGAGGTGGTGGCATCGTCTTTATACTATTGGATGTGCGCAAATCTATCTTCCGATGAGAGATAGACAGACGGAGAATAAGAAAGACGAGATGCACATGATGAGAGAGGTAACAAGGCAGGAGAGACAACAGAGAGGAGGGTACTCTTTAGAAGAAAGCAAATGGCTCATGACGTCGAGTATTCTGAGCATTCAGATAATGAAATAAGAGAAAAGAGCGTATCATGGGACGAACTAATGAACGTGACGTTTGAGGGGAGAAGAATACGAAGAAGGCGTCAAAGGAAATGGAGAAACAGGAGACGAAGACGAAATTTATGAGGGTCGTTTGAATTCACAGAAAATTCAAAAATAGCTGTGTTAGTTGGTAGTATTTTTAAAAAGGATGGGGTGAATCATAAAATAGAATACGGTGAAAGGACAAGAAAAATGAAAATTATATTCCAAAAATATGCTTCTTAAAACTTGACGACTTGCTCAAAAAACGCTGCAAACTTGAAAGGAATTTTGAAACTACCGTGTTTGTTCTAATAGGAACACATCCAAATCATTAGCTTTGAGCTTAATTATCTCGATTCCTTTAACAGATATCAACAAGTTGTTAACTGATAAATTACTTAACAAAATCTCACCAATTTTTTATTGGTTGGCAGATTTTTTGATATCTCATAGGAACTGAAATAATTATGCTCAAAGTTGACGGATTGGGGGAGCTTCTTGAACAAATGGAGCAAATTCGGTTAGTGTATTTCTTTTGAAGTTTTTTAATATATTTTCAGTGAATCTATACGATCATCAGAAATTCCTTATTGAAACAATAATTTTCATCGTTTTCTTCTTTCTTTTTATGCAAATGTTCGTTCTTCATTTTACTTATTTACTAGCACTTTCGTAAGTTCGGTGCCGTTGGTTTTTGTGCTCTTTTCTCTCATTTCGTCATCTGAATTTTCTTTCTACGTCACAACTTCATTCATTTTTAGATTTCCTCTAACAAGAAACACTTTTTCTCTCTTTCTGTTGTCTCTTCTAACTTGTTTTCTCTCTCATGATGTGCATCTCGGCTTTCTCATACTCTCTATCTCTATTTCTAGATTTCTTGGGACACATAATATATCTGCGCACTTCAAATAGTGTAAAGATTTAACAATGGCATCACTTCATTTTTTGAGTAGAATTAAGTGGAGTAGCGGTACATAGAAATTTTTTACAGTTACCTTTTTTTTAAAGCAACCGAGGTCAAAGTGCACGGAGAGGGTGGTCTTTTATTGGAGAAAATACGACGACACATGAATCGCTGTTTCGAAAACCGCATATATTAAAATTATTCCGTTTTTTCGGTAATCAACGGTGAAATTCTGAAATAAACTTGGCAACATAACACAGTTTTTGAATCACAATATTTATTAGAAAAAAAGAAAAGTAGATCAATTATTACTGTATTTCTGTTATGAAGTCCAACTGATGCTGCACAAACTCTGAGTAGATCTGATCCTTTCCAATGATGTCCTCCAGATGTCCTTGAATTATGCTGGGCAACGACTTGAATAATTCCATGTCATCATGGGTTTCGATCTTTGACTCGAGAACTCTCATCGTGACGTGGTATGCTGATGGAAAAAGCTCCTTGAATTCCACTTCGTATTTGTATGAACAGTGGACATACTGACAGATGTCCATTGTGAAAAGGGTGATTTCATTCTTGAATGATTGCTCCTCTTCGATGTACAATCCATTTGGTCCGACTTCTGGGAATTCTACATCGGCTCCGATCTCGTGCTTCAACCACCATGGCAAAGTGTGTCTGAGAATTTCGAGAAGATAGTTCACTTTTCCAATGTAGTGCATTTCGGACTTCAGGTGGTTGTACGCCTTTGTGTACCAAGATGGGACTGTCAGACGCGAGAAGGTACCACGGTCTCTAATCATCAGCTCGAAGTACTGCCGGACGTCGTCTCTGAGGAACGAAGCATACTCTTGAACCCGCTTCTCACATCTTCCAACTTCATCGTCTGAGTAAATCTTTGGTGGGTACTCTCCATTTTCATCACGGTCCACAACAAATGGAAGCATTTTATAGAGAATATTACGGAAAGTAGAGAATATGACGGTAGTCAAGAAGACTGGTGACTAATTTCTGTTCTGGGGTTTCTTATATAGACTTTTGTTAAGTCCCGCCCACATGTCTGTTTTTGTGGGAATCCAGGTGGGGTTGCAGGGGAAGATCTGAAGACGGTCAATACAGAACTGAAGGCGGCTATATGCATATTGTGACGAGACAGTAAACCATTGAGTGACAAGGTGAAGAAGAAAAAACAGTCTCATCATGAAACTCTCATGTCTTGAAAATGAGGTTTCAGAATGCGATGGATAAGATAGAGTTGCAGAAAGCGGAGCGACCAGCCAGAAAACAAACTAGATTTAATCGCGCCGAAGGCGCACCAGCCAGATGTGAAAGATGTTTAAAAAGGGTTTTTTATCCAGAATTTTTTTATCCTTTAAAGGGGGTTTTCAGGATATCCAAACCTACTGTCATTAATATTTACAAAAACCTATTTTTCAGTTGATTTTCGGCCACTTTGACCATTTTCAGGAGTCTCGAGCTCGGCTGTCAGGTTTTCGATCACTTTGAAAGTTTTGGAGAATGTTAAACAGACCTTGAACAGTAAACTTGCATTCGGAAACATTTTTGGATAGTTCCTTTTATTTTGGATTTCTGTAAGACACCCCTTATATGCCGGTTTTTGTACTGAAACGTGGAAAAACAGGTTTCTTCCAGAAATCGAAAACAAAAGGAATTTTCAAAAAATCCTGTGATTCCAAGCTTCAGAGTCCTGAAAATTGTCACAATCAACTGAAAAAAACGGGTTTTCTGAGAAAGTTTATGAAAAAAAACAAAAAGTGTACTGATTAGCCAGACGTTTTGTCTGTTGATCCCTTTCGCCACGTAGAGGCTCAGCACATGAAAGGGTCCCCCCGCCCTGGTCTCCGAGGACCATTGTTGGATAATTTCCGAAGTTCCTTTCCCTTTGTAAGGAGCCTTACATACGCTTTTTATTGATATTCGTTCAATTCTTTCAATCTTTGATTGAATCTATTGCAAAAGGGGGACGTTCAGTGGAAATGATTCTACCTAGCCATGAACCCCAAAACATGGCGACCCGTAGGGTCTTCTAGTACTTTTTTCGCAATCGATCAATCAAAAGATCAAAAGAAATGAACCCAAAAAAGCTAAGTGTATGCAAAGAGCTTCTTACCAGAGAGAAGGGCTTGTGAAAATTATTCAATTCAACAATAAAATTCAAACAGTGGGATTTCACAGAGAACGTTTTTTTTCAATACGTTGAATATTTTTTTCAGCGTGGACAGAAGGAGATGACGTGACCTTCTAATTTTTGATTTATTAATTTATTGCGTTACGCAAATAAGAAATTGAAAAATGTTTGATAAACTCGAAAATTAATTATAATTTGACGTGACCTTTCGATAAAGTGAGGAGCGGAGCGACGAACAGTAAAGTAATTAGATCAAGTCGCGCCGAATGCCCACCAGCCAGCTGTTTGAAATGACAGAGGAACAGCAAACAGGCTCGTGTAAAAGTATTAACCGTAAACTCTTCAATAGAACGCCTCAAACCGTTTATCCCATATATCTCGTTTTCTGTAAAATAAATCAAAAAGGTGTCAACTGATAAATTGTTAATTGTATTTTATTTCATATTTAAGAAAAAGTGAGGAGCGGATCAGCTAACCGGTAAAAACTATATTAAATCGCGCCAAAGGCGCACCAGCTTGCTGGTTTAAAAGATTTAGTCAGTTGACTACTTTTTGATATCTTTCGTAGAAACTGAGATAAACTGGCTCAAAGTTGAAAGTTATGGGTGTAAATAACTCTTACAAGTTTTTAATAGACTAGAATTACGGCAGCGAGTTTCGCAACAAATGTGGAACTGTAAAAAAATGTAGCTAAAACCTAGAAATTCAACAAAAAATCCCTTTGGTACAAGTATGTAGTTTCGTCACATGAATACTGTATAAAACAGGCATTTTTGTTCTCTAAACTTTCATTTTCGATCTTCCTTGTTTATGTTTCAGTAATTTGTGAAAATTTGCAAATTAATTTGTATTTTGATGGGTGAACCGACTATCTCGACCGACTATCTCGTTTCTCTGAACATTTACGAAAAATTTGTCAATTACAAAATTGAATCGCTGTTTTTGTTGAGTATACTCCGAAATTTTCAGACAAATCAAAAAATTCTGGACTATTTTTGGAGACTAAAAACTCATTGAATCGAGATGCCTAATGAAAAGTCATTTTAGAATGAAAATTTGGAACAGCAAAATTTTATTGATTCCCGATAAAACAAAAACGAAGCAGAATTGATATGGATAAAACCAGAATGCACATAAAACTATTAATACCAATTATTAAATCAAAAATGAATTGTATTGTTGCACGAGTTGCTCCATGGATAGTCGACGGTAGATTTTGATTTGAGAAAGTTTTTCGGACCTGAACATAATTTGAAAAACTGAAATTTTCTGAATTTCAAAACTACCTGACAGCGCATCCAAAACAAAATGTTTCCCCATTTTTATCCATTGGAATCAAGTTAAAAACGACGACTTTGCACTTAATACATCGTTCGACGGCGTAGATTACAGAACTTTCAGATGCACCGACAACACAGGTAAAATGCGAACGGATCCGTTACGGACGCTCAGCGTTTGCGCGCGGTTGAAATAGGAACCGCATACGGACCGCACGCGACCCGTTTTCAGAAAACCACAGCACATTATTCCGTATTCCTCCGTATTCTGTCCGTTCGCGAACTCCGTATCCGATCCGCTTGCGAATGATGGACAAACGGAAATAATATGTATTTTGCTGTTCTAGCGCACCTTTTCGCCCATCCTCAATTTTCTCATTTTTAAGTTATTTTAAGGCTTATTTTTAACATAAACAAGTCTTACCTCTTCAAAAATGTGTCATTTTCAACAATTTTCAAAAATGGTAAAAAGGTCGAAATGCGCTACCTTGAAAATGTGGTCGAAATCCAGTGGTCGAGATGGTCGAAAAAGTGCGCTAGAATGGTGAAAAAAAAGCTAAATAAATGATGAAGCTAGAGAAAGATCTCCTTGCTTTAATCGAAGTATTGGAAATCAAGAATTGTAGAGGTATCTTCATGCGAGACACTTTACCACCACAATGGATACAACCACGAGAAGTAGGAATTATGAATTCAGTAACAAAAGCAAAAGATACTATGTGAGGTAGAATACACGTTTTATTTATGGTTCTGAGATCACTATCGACAAGTACAACCCAGCAAGACGAAGATTACTGTTAGTGAACAGTGGAATTCAAAACAATTTGAAGATTTTCTAAATTCTTGTTCAATGTATCGACGTATTCCTTCAGTTGAACTGTGGGACTATAGCATAATTTCCGCTTCTTAAAGCCAAGTTCTATTCCTTTTAAAACGTCTTTTGTGGGATCGAGTTGTTCTTGAGCCAGTTCGAGCTTACGAGACAAATCCCACTTATCCAAATTCTGTTTGGCTATCTTCAACCATGAGTTGTCGTCCAATTTATTTTTCACTGCTTTGAACTCTTCTTTCCATCTTGAGTGTGGAAAAGTTGTAAACAGTTGGGCTTTGATGTCATCATGAACTGTAATCTCATTTTCCGGTGCGAAGTCAACAATCGCAATGTTATTGGTCCCTTTCCAGATCCCTGAAATTAATAAATCAATAATATTCAGGTTTTCAGACTTTGAAACAAACCGCAGTTTTGTAGATGAAGGTCAGCAATAAATAATAACACCCGCAGCAAAACCAGCTGCACGGCTAAATCAGCGGTAAGACCATTCTCTTGGATAACGTGCTCCATGAGTTTAAAATTGTCGTCCCATTTTGTAGCAATGTACCTACAAATGCATAGGTATGTAAGTCACTTTCTATACTACATATATTGCTACTTGTTACTAATATGTATATATCCTTACACGCTTGTTTTTGTTCCAGTAGTGATGATGGGTGGAACAATGTGGCATGTTGGTCCGAAGGCGATCAGCTCCAACAGCTTGTAGCAATATAGTTCGTTGATGTCCGGAGGCTGGCCCGAGCTTGTGCCTTTTGGTCCAAAAAACATCTGAACATTACAGATCAATCTTGATTTCGATAAAAATAAAATAGGAAAAAACAAAAACGGATCTTGAATGAATGAATCGAAAACATACTTGATGTAGAACTTCGAAACGAAGTCTTCACCATGGATCCGAACAAATGCCAGTGTATTAGTAGATCTGCCTCCTAATTCGAGATCTTTGTCTTCGAAGTTGCAAATAAACTCGGATTCTTGGTTTCCTCTCTTCAGATCATGAAGACGGTGGAAGTATTGTTCTGCCGCATCACGAATCAAATTGATGTCCCCATCGGTCCAAGAGGCGACTTTAGAATGTTTTTGTTTTCGATAGTCGTCGAATTGAAGGTAGACATCGAAGAATCCACATTTCATCAGAAGTTCGTGATGTCTCGGCTGAAAAAATACCATAAACCTGTAATAGAAGCCCCCCCCCCACACTGACAAGTTTGAGCTCAAATATCCCAATTGGCTCAAAGTTATAAGTTAGGGAGACCTTCTGTTAGAGATTTTACGGTAGTTTCGTTTATATAATTATTGTTCGCACCCTTTAACAAGAGCGGAACTCTATGGTCCTACATCACACGTTTCTCTCGGCTCATTTTCTCTCCAAGCTGACGTTGGAATTTTTTAAAGATATTTTGGTGCCGACCTAGAATTATGAACATATGTATTTTTCTAGCAATTCGGCCTACTGCAGATTTATAAAACATTTGATGAATAGCTCCACTATAACTGGTACATGTGGCCTTCTTCCGTTCCTGTTCCTTTGCATTCATTGATACTGTAGCCATCGGGATGATAAATCCTTTGCCAGCCTGATTAACTTCATGCAAAAAGTCTCCTGTTGGAACTGCTGATCTAGCAAGTCCATTCGGAATAAACTTAGTTTTTTTGGTACAATAATTCGCTTCCGCCAATGAATCGATTTGGTTTCTATGCAACTGCTGGATGTTCTCACAAATGATCCTTCTGATGTTGAAATCGTTGGATAGTAGATCTTCCCATATTTTTTTCAGCAAATAATTACTTTCTGTTCTATTCATCGATGGAGTGTATTCACAAAGAGCAATAGCCTTTTCAGATGGATCCACACGAGCAAGAGCAATATTCGGAAGATTGTATTTGTATCCATCAAGAGCCAGAAGAAGATTTCCGTTCTCTTTGTTGTAGATCAAATCATTTGTGATTGATTCACTAGCATCTATCCAAACACTAGAAACTCGTGTGAAATAGTCTGGAAATTTAAAGAATCCGGATTTTTTTCAAATTATTTTTCAGTGTAAAGATCGTTACCATTGATTCTGAATGGTAGTGTCTCTCGATGCATGAACGCAATATGGACAAGAGGAAATACGGTAGATTAAAAATCGAGTGAATTATTTACAAGTATACATTTATTTACATCTTTACAATTTACAAAATTTACATGAAACTATATGTACAATTTAAAACGTAAAGGATTCAATTGAGATCAATTTTGAAAATACCAGAAATTGAAATACATGTGCAAACTTAAAAAATCAAAAAAATATATTACAGAAAAAAAATTTACAATATTTACAACTGATCGAGCTGGATATTAAAAATATTTTCTGATCGAGATTTCGATGAAATGATAAATCGAGGAAAAAAGACGACAAAATGAAGAGAGCATCGCTTTGAAACTATCCCCAAATTGCCAATTCTTCTCTTCGGATTTTTGTTTTTCTTTCTTTTCTTCTTCGCTCATTGGTGGTTCCTCGATTTGATTGCTTTGATTGTTAGCGTTATTATCATTGTTGTTGTTATTGTTGTTTTGGTTATTACCATCCAGTGGAATATCATAGAAGGCATCGTCCAAAAATTGACTGTTGACTGTAATCTGATGTGTTGGAAATTCTGGAACTGGATCCAGCTGCCCTGGCTCATTCTCTGTTGTGTTCTCCTTCTCTTTCGTTTTCTCTTCAATGAATTGACTACAGCGGTCCAATCCATCTCTCTGGAAATACTTTTTTAAAATTATCGCAAAAATAATAACTCACAATCTTCAGACAAATCTTGATGGCCATTTTCACCAATGCCCAGTTTATGATACTTTTTGAAAGCGTCCAGAAAATGTACAGTAATACTGGATATGCCAATTGAAGTTTGTTGTTTCGAATATATCGAAAAATCTTTTCCAGTGTTCCCAGATTGTCATTCTTCTGAATTAAAAGCTGCTTGCAACTTGGCTCAATTGGAGTAGTGCTGCTCAGACAGTCAACTAGGTTGTCTCCACATTTTTCTGCGTCTCCATTGAGTTTGCAGTGCTCATAGATGTAGTTACAAGAGCTCACTTCTCCTGTAAAATTGGAATAAATCGGTTTCATATCTCTATTAATTTTACTTTTAACAGGGAAACAAGTAAAGTATGTGTCTTCGGCGAAGCTGTGAAGAAGATACAAGCGATCGTCTTGATACTCAAATGGTTGCATATAGATGATACCAGTTGCATTGATGTAGGTCATTTTGTAGTCTGAAATTTACTTAGAATTGAAAGTTGCCGTTATTTGTAGGAAAACCTAAAGAGAGTGGAGGAATGCGAGGAAGATAAGCTTCAACCATTTCATGATACAGTCTGCATGTCGATCGGACTGCGCTCATGTTGGTACTTTTCTGAAAGACAGAGGTAAAGTCAAAGATTCGATCAGTGCCTTTCTGGTGTTCTAGACGACATAAACAAATGAACTTGCCTTCAAAGCCAACCCAAACGTTTTGTTGCAATTGGCTTGTTTGGAGTCTTCATGACAATCTGCACTTTTTGCCCAAGCATGATTGATGTCTACTGTAAATTACGAAACAATTATTTTCTCATTGCTCACTCCACGCACAAGCAACAGACACTCCACAGAGATATTCGACTAGAAATCTGTCCAACTCCCTCCAACACTTTTTCGAACTGAATCCTCCGTGCCACATTTGAATTGGGATGTTTATTTTACTGGTTCTAATCACTTCATCCCCATTTGACTTCTCCATACAAGGGCAGTAGGAAGATGCAAGAGACGGCATCCGGAGAATCAAATCGTTTGAGACTTTTGGAATTTCGTTAGTTTTGAAAAGAAGGCTGTGTAGATCACAATTGTCATTTTTCTGACTTTTCTTCTTTTTCACTAGATTCAAAGTTTCATCAAGGAAGTTTTGATGCCATTCAAGTCCAGTGATTACTTCGAATTTCGTGATATTTGGCATGTACTTGTTGCAGAATTCAGTATGGTTGTAGATGGGTCCGTTCTGAAAGAAGTCTTTATTTATGAAATAATAAAAATTGGTTTATCAAGCTTCTGAATTACAGGGTGGCGCTCAATTACCCGGACCTCTAAAAATGGGTATATCTTTAGACATGAGTATCTTGGAAGCACGAAATTAGGAAGCAAAGCTACTGAAGTTTCCAAAGTGATTCCTCAAGTATAATTATTGTTATGCTTGTTCAAAGATGGATGGTGTAATGTGTACATCGTTGTCATTAGATGAAACAACTTTGACAGGCGATAATTTAGCTCAAAGTTGATCAAATAACAGAAAATTTGGCCAGTATACTGATAAATTATATAAACTTTAGAATTCCAAAATTGAGCCCAGTAAAACGCTTCATTCAAATTTTATGATAGTACAAACTTCAGTTCGGGTTTTTATGCTCTGGAAAAGTCTTGTTTCACTACCGTACCTGGATACAAATCTGGAAAGAATCTCTGCATCCAGCATGATTTTTCCCAGTAACCAAACATTTCTCGTATTTCGGAAAACACAGTTTACTCTTTGTGAACTCTTGCCAACACAATTTCCGGATATCATTCTTGAAACAGGCAACTACTGAAACTAGAATTCTGATCAACAATTTCTTCATTTTGAACTTACCTAAAACTACAATGATCAGTATTAAATTTGACCTCATTCTCCAACAGATTAATTGCAAAATAAAAATATGATATCACAGAGATTGCCTTGTGATCAGATTCAACCATTTTTAAGGAGAAACTGGGCGGTCGGAAAGTCCCGAGTGATATAGAAGAAGTACCCAGATAAGATGAGTAAGAGAGAAATGGAAAGATCATTATTTTATCATTTTCTCTAATTCTCATCTTAAGAAAACTAAAAGTTGTTGTTTTCTGATAAAACGAAGACCCCATGATGAATGATTGAACGCAACGATATTCATATCTGGAACATGATTTTTCGTGATTCTTGATTTGAAGCCCCAGCTGACTTTTCTTATGAAATACACATGATATCCGTCTTCGTTTTTTAGTATCTGTAGAAATATTTCACCGTATTGCTGCTAATAACCTTGAAACGAATTTCGTTTGGATTTCCTCATGTTGTATTTGTTCTTGTTTATTATAGAACGTCATCTTTAGAATACATGGGGAAAGTATTGAGGAGGCATGATAATGAACCGGAAGCAAACCATGGGCAAAGTATATCAAGAAAAGAAAACATGAAGAACCTATATTTATGAAAGTTCGGGATCTTGGAAGGAGAAAGAGCAGTCGGCAAAGAGCAATCTTCGTTTTGTTTAAAACTGTAAAAAATTAATTAGAGTAATATTTCATGTCAGAAGCTGGAAGAACACCGTTTTGGAACTCCACAATTCTCTTTGAGCTCAATTATCTATTTTTCTGTAATTTTTTTAATCCATTCCATAAATGTGTTGATGATACAATGAAGAACGTTTTAGCAGTTGACAGGTACCGTAAAACCTGTAGGTGGGATGAGAACTCGGAAAATGAGAACTGCTACAAATGAGAGCTCGCAAATGAGAACTCAGTTTTTCCGCTCTAATTTCTTGCTCAAGATCCAACTTTTTTAGAAAAATAGTTTCGAAATGGTCTCGTTCTTCACAATACTTCAAGATTTTCCAAAAAAAAAATCCGGTTTTAACACATATCATACGAGTTTTTATTTGTAATCATGTCGTGACGGCATATTGGGTGGTGAGCCCCTAACCGTACGGATGAGCAAGAGAGCATAAATTTATCTAGTTTCAAATGAGAACAACATTAAGCCGTTTAATTTTAACTAATTTATTAAACACAAAAGAGTTATCGGCTGACTCCCGAATGGAGCTTTATCTTCTTCCGAGTTGTCCTCGTGGTCCATCCGTATCCATCCTTGTCCCTCGGTGGTCGAGCTGCCGTTGAGTCGTTCTTCGTAGACTTGAGCCGATTGGAATGGAACGAATGTAGACATCTATTTTCGAAGCTATTTTTCTGAAATTTTTAATCAAAATATTCGGTGTAAAATTGTTGTAAATCCATGAAAATCTACTGATTTCCCCAGAATTGAGCAAGTTTATTGAGCAAGAAGTTGTGTTCCTACAAATTTATGAGAAATTGCCTAACTTCCAGAATAATGTTTAATTTCAAACAAATCGTTTTGACGGGGTCCTTCTATTACAGGGGTACTTGTATTTGAGGGGGCGTTGGACTCCTATAGTGGTGTGTGGTATGTAGTCATGGACTACCGAGCGCTTCATGTCTATGGGCTTTCTAGCTCCGGTGTCCCGGGCCTTCTAGCTTATAGGGAACCTGTAGGGTTGAGAATCGAATTCTTCAAAATTTTGCTCAAACTCACTAAAACTTCAGGAAATTCTGCAAAACGGTTTTTTTGGCCTATCTATGTACTGCCTACATAAAGTTAAGCACAAATATTCAAGACTGAAATTTTTTGAAAATTTCGTTTTTTTCGTATATCACTTAAATTTTGATCCTGCGGACTGCTGGAAATGGGTCATAGTAATTTTCTTTTGAATACAAGGTTCTTAATTTATGCAAAAAATCCCGGAAAATTCTAGAACATTCTAGAAAATTTCAGAAAATTCTAGAACATTCTAGAAAATTCCAAAACGTTCCAGAACATTCTAGAAAATTCCAGGAAATTCCAGAAAGTTTCAGAAATTTTCAGAAAATTCTAGAGCATTCTAAAAATTTCGAAAACATTCTACAATATTCTAGAAAGTTCTATAAAACTACAGAAAATTTCAGAAAATTCTAGAAATTCTCAGAAAATTCTAGAAATTCTCAGAACATTCTAAAAAATTCCAGAAAATTCGATAAATTTCCAGAAAATCAAAAACATTCTAGAAAGATAACAAAAAAATCAGTAAATTCTAGGAAATTCCAGAAAATTCTCGGAAATCCCAGAACATTCCATAGGTTTCTAGAAACTTCCAGAAACTTCCAGAAAGTTCCAGAACAATCTAGAAAATTCCAGGAAATTCCAGAAAATTCCAGAACATTCTAGAAAATTCCAGAAAATTTCAGAAAGTTCCAGAACATTCTAGAAAATTCCAGGAAATTCCAGAAAGTTTCGGAAATTTTCAGAAAATTCTAGAGCATTCTAAAAATTTCGAAAACATTCTACAATATTCTAGAAAGTTCTATAAAACTACAGAAAATTTCAGAAAATTCTAGAAATTCTCAGAACATTCTAGAAAATTCCAGAAAACTTTAGGAAATTCCAGAAAATTCGATAAATTTCCAGAAAATCAAAAACATTCTAGAAAGATAACGAAAAAATCAGTAAATTCTCGGAAATCCCAGAACATTCCATAGATTTCTAGAAACTTCCAGAAACTTCCAGAAAGTTCCAGAACAATCTAGAAAATTCCAGGAAATTCCAGAAAATTCCAGAACATTCTAGAAAATTCCAGAACATTTCAGAAAGTTCCAGAACATTCTAGAAAATTCCAGGAAATTCCAGAAAGTTCCAGAACATTCTAGAAAATTCCAGCAAATTCCAGAAAATTCCAGAACATTCTAGAAAATTCCAGCAAATTCCAGAAAATTCCAGAACATTCTAGAAACTTCCAGAAAGTTCCAGAACAATCTAGAAAATTCCAGGAAATTCCAGAAAATTCCAGAACATTTTAGGAAATTCCAGAAAATTTCAGAAAGTTCCAGAACATTTTAGAACATTTTAGAATTTCCAGGATATTCCGATTTTTTTGAATGCTCAACGTAAGCCCCTGTTGAAGTTGAAAAAAGGGCACATAATTCGGAGGGTACAAAAATTCGGGGGTACAAGAGGGTACAAAGCAATTTAAGGG
>NC_013489.2:10216620-10248896 GCF_000004555.2 Caenorhabditis briggsae
AAAGTTTATATAATTTATCAGTATACTGGCCAAATTTTCTGTTATTTGATCAACTTTGAGCTAAATTATCGCCTGTCAAAGTTGTTTCATCTAATGACAACGATGTACACATTACACCATCCATCTTTGAACAAGCATAACAATAATTATACTTGAGGAATCACTTTGGAAACTTCAGTAGCTTTGCTTCCTAATTTCGTGCTTCCAAGATACTCATGTCTAAAGATATACCCATTTTTAGAGGTCCGGGTAATTGAGCGCCACCCTGTAATTCAGAAGCTTGATAAACCAATTTTTATTATTTCATAAATAAAGACTTCTTTCAGAACGGACCCATCTACAACCATACTGAATTCTGCAACAAGTACATGCCAAATATCACGAAATTCGAAGTAATCACTGGACTTGAATGGCATCAAAACTTCTTTGATGAAACTTTGAATTTAGTGAAAAAGAAGAAAAGTCCGCCGAATTGTTGTACCCCCAAAGTTTTTGCCTGAAAAAAAAGGGAAATATAAGTTTTCTATAAGTATACAGGTATTGTAATCACTTCCCTATTTTTACAAGGTTATCTAAAACCAAAGGCTTACCAAAAAAAAACCAAAGGCAAAAAAAAACCAAAGGCTAAAACCAAAGGCTTGTTAGAAGTAGGGCTGCGTGTGGGTTTTTTTAAACATCTGAATTTCAGAAACCCTAACAATCAGTAATCAGAAAATCCAGGAACATTCTAGAAAATACAAGAAAATTCTACATGTGGGCATCTATTAGAGAAAGTACGGTATTCAAAAATTCCGATATCAGGAAAAAAGAACATTTGAAAATAAAGATACTCGGAAATTTCGGACACACGGAAAGTGGGAATTTCTGAAATTAGAAATTCAAATGTAAGATAAAGTAAGCAAACCCAGGAGGTTGAGCCCCCGGCAGGGGGCTCAAACCAACTGGTACAAGTCTACAATGATTCCCAAAAATCTTATTATTTTTTTTGAAACTCGGACTGAAACAATTACCGTAAACCCTGTAAAAGAAGGCCCCTAACTTTTAACTTTGAGCCAATTCATCTCGGTTCCTGTGAAAGATATCGAAAAGTAGTCAACTAACAAAATGTATGTGACATTATAATAAACAATTTATCAGTTGACTACTTTTGCATGTCTTCGACAGTAAGCGAGATATGTGGGTTCAAAGTTAAAAGTTAGGGGACTCTTCTATAACAATATTTTACTCGAACCTGCTTTTGCAAGACATACATAGTTTTCATGTTTGAGAGTGTCTGAGATTCAAGAACCGAAACCAGAAAACTGTTTTAATAAATTATAATTTATTCGAGAAACATGATAAAACAACCAAATTAATAACCTGGTGGAGTTCTTGGGGTTGGGCAGTGGAAGCAGTCTCCATTTGGTCCCTTGGATCCAATTGGTCCTTGTCCTCCAGTCTCTCCCTTTCTTCCGGCTCTTCCCTTTCTTCCTTGGTCTCCAGTTGGTCCTTGAACTCCTGGATGAACGGATCCTGGCACTCCCTTTGGTCCACGCTCTCCCTTGCGTCCTTGTGGTCCTGGGGCTCCTGGTGGTCCTGGTGGTCCGTTTACATTGAGACACGTCCATCGTCGCCCTTCTTTCCTGGTGGTCCTTGTGGTCCTGGCTCTCCTTGGGTTCCAGCTGGTCCCGACATTCCTGGCTCTCCTCGTCTTCCGTCGACTCCGGAAAGTCCTGGTGATCCACGTGGTCCTTGTGGTCCCTTGGCTCCTGGAGCTCCTCCGAGTCCTTGAGCTCCTGGTGGGCAGATGACGCATGGCTCAGATTGAAGTCCATCGGATGGTCCGACTCCTCCGTCCTTTCCGTTCTTAGCATCAGCTCCAGCAGATCCGTCCTTTCCGTCATGTCCATCATCTCCTGGTGGTCCTGGTGGTCCAGCCTTTCCTTGTTGGCAAGTGCAGCATTGTGGCTCTGGCTCTGCATTGACAACTGGTCCGTATCCATTGTTGGTTCCCTGGGCTCCGTATCCAGAGTCAGCTGGTCCACTTCCATATCCTCCGGCTCCTCCTCCGACTCCCGAGTCTTGAACCCAGGATCCGAATTGCCAGGCACGCTTGGCACGGTAGTTGCTCTTTCCGGAGGTGGCGTACATGTTCATCATCATGTCACGGGAACGGAGCATACAGAATTGGGTCTCGTGAGAGATCTCACTTTGGATGTTCATGATCATGTTGTACATCATTGGAAGAGCAAGACGGAGCTGATGACAGCGCACGTCGAGATGACGACAGCAGCGACCGCTGCGCGGCGAGCATGGCTGGAAATTTGGAGTTTTAGTCAGGATTTTAGCTATTTTCAGCAAACATTCAACTCAAATTTATACACAAATCAATCAAAATAAACTCACAAATGTTGATCCTTTCCGTCCATAGTGTTTCGAAGAAGGAATCTTACCTTCTCCCCATCTCCTCGGCCCTTTTATAGATCCTCAAAAGATGGGCGGTCTCCCTCTCCTACCGTTGTCCTTGTCCTCTTATCCGAATCATGTGATCCGGTTGCCTGATAAGATGCATTTATTCACATATGCATTCATTAATAATAACACTGTACGAAAATCTAGGTCATCTTTCCCCCGCCGTCCGCATCCTAAAAACCGGGCGGGCACCTTAATTCGAATATTGCAAGTCGTGTGGAAAACCCCTTCATTTTTCAACGAATCATAGTGAGACAAGGAAAAATAGAAAAGAGAAACGCACCGCGCACAAGAAAAATTAGCAATTTCAAAAATCATAAAGTTAAAGAAATGTTACAAACTCGAAAATAAACAAAAATTACTCGGGTAAGGAGGAGGATTTCGGGGTGAATGAGAAAGATTAATTATTGTTACTGGGTATACACCGAGAATCAGAAAACACGATTCATTTTACAGGATGAGTTTAAAAAAGGAGGGAAGCAATTGAGCAATTGGGTCGAGCTTTAGTGAGAATCGCTCCTTATAGTCGTAGTTCCATCATCTGCCAAGACGAGATTCTGAACAGCTTGTTGAGCAAAGAACATCATTCGAGCATCCAGGTAGACACTCGCGTCAGTGTTTCTTATTCCGTGACGTTCACGTGGGAAGACCTGGAAATAATTAGATGAAATAGAAATATGGAACTGTGACTATGTGAAACTTATTAGCCCTTCTATCAGAGGGGCCCTTCTAATGCTGGTTTTACGGTATCTGAAACTTACCAGCAACTCGTGCCATTTTCCCTTCTTGATACATTCATCAATGAGCGTTGTTGCATGAGAGAAGTGAACATTCTCATCCATCAGTCCGTGGACGAGCATCAGACGGTTTGGCCTAGAAAGCAATATAGTGATACTTATATGAATAAAAAATTCCAACTCACTCATCTGGAAGTTTATCGACCAATGGAATTATGGAACTCTTCTGATAGATATCTGCCACAACTGGGAATCCCAAATATCTCTCTGTGTACGCAGTGTCGTAGAGTCGCCAGTCAGTCACTGCTCCTCCGGCGATGGCAGCAATGTATTGTTGGGGATGCTTTGCAATCATCTGAAGCGCCATATATCCACCATAGCTCCATCCGTGCACAACGACACGCTTCAGATCCATGAATCCGCCGGTTCGTTCAGCGATAATCTGAAGGCCTTCGACCTGATCCTCGACTTCTGCTGTGCCCATTTTTCCAGCGATAAAGCCTTCAAAATCGATTCCACGATGAGCGGATCCTCGATTATCAAGGACAACGACAACGTATCCGAGGCGAGCAAAACGTATGAATTGGACCCATCTGTAATGGGGAGTATTGCATTTCGGAAGTCCAAATAAATCAAACTTACGAGTAGTCGTTGTGAACTATCTGAATTCCAGGCCCTCCATAGACATAGTGAAACACTGGATACTTTTTGCTACCATCGAAATTGGCTGGACGAATGATCATTCCGAAATGCATTAGGCCGGTTCTCCTGAAATAATGAGGAGTTTAAGAATTCAGGTTTGGTGTCCTACTTCGACGGATACTCGACCATCTCTGGGACGTCATGTGGAGCTTCCGGTACGATTGGAGATCCGGGAATGTAGATCTGGAAAAAACAAGGAATCATACATGTCAGGATTTCTTGTAGGCGTCCAAAAATTCGTTTTTGTGAGATTGACAAGCAAAAATTTTTTACTGGGTTACTGTCGTCAAAAGTACGCAAAATTTCGTGTGGTGTGTTGCACCAAACATTAAACTTACAAACGCCGCATAGATAGTTTCAGGAATATCCTTTTCAGGCTTCCATCTGAATGCGTAGAATCTGCATTGCGGTGCCGCACCGATAGCCGTCATCCAGCAAGCGAAACCGTAGTCCAAATCGAAAGCCATCTTGCCATTCGCTCTTTCCGCTTTGAAACATATCCCACTCTCGGTGAGCTGTGCGTGACTTCCGGAACGGTAATTGGAGACACATCTGGAAGGGATGGAATAGATATGAACCATTCTCGACACTTACACATTCCATTCGGTTGGATGAGATTCATTTGCCACGTAGTAGACAAGTTGTCTCTTCTCATCCAAAACGATTCCCATCGATTTGTTGATCGAGTAGTTCTCAGCCATTAAACTCGTTTCAGCAGTGTGGTAGTTGTATCCGCTGAAATCATGGGTTGGGGTTATTTATTGGGTTTCAAACAAACTTCGTATCGAAGTAGGCAGTGAGAAGAGTCAGACAACTTCCTTGGGACTTCTCTAGACAGTATATGAATTCGTAGACTGGATTCTCAGGATCCTCAACTTTCAGTGGTTGAATAGCATTGTGGGTCTGAAATTCGTTCATTCTCTGATTGCAAGGCTTCGAATCTAACTCACATTTATCCAATGCTCATTATGATATTTATGGATCACAGAGGCCCTTTGAACCTTGAATCGTGGTCTATCTTCAACATGATTCGGATCGAAGTATCCCATATTCAAATTGTCGCACAATTGGAAGCCTACATCTCATGAAACGGGAGTTTTTATTTGTTCATTCTCTAGAAACTTACTGCATGGAGGGTTTATCGTCGCAAGATCTTCTGGTAGAGTGAAATCGGAGAATGGAATCAGCAGCAACCAGACAGTGTTTTGGGTCCGATTCATCACTTGTACCCACACCCTGCAATATTAAATTTTCTTAGATAAGCTAAATATCAACACTAACGTAGTTCCATCACTGAAAAAACCAGCTCGAGTGATATATTCAAAGCCGTCGCAAAGATCGCCGATAAGGTCGTTGCACAGACCGACATCATAGACTCTGCCATTTTCCAGCACAATCATTCGCAACTGACTCGTGGAATTTCTCGTGCCGGCTTTTGGATACTTCATTGGCATCGATGGCAAATCTCCATTGATTCCGAATTGAGCATCTTCGACGGCTTCCTCATTGACATGCTCGTACAACAGTCTTGTTTGAGTGTCACTCCACCAAATCCCCTCGAATCTTTCCAGTTCTTCTTGAATTATATAAGAAGGAACTCCATTTGTGATATGTTTTGAATTTGAAGTCGTGTGGTACACGACCTTCCCTTTTCTCTCGATGAACACTTGCTTGTTCAGAACATAGGCACAAAGATCCGGATCCGATGGGCACTGTTTGGCGCTTGACACGAAATTCTGGGCTGGCGGTGGTTTATTGTCAGTTTTGGTGTTAGATGATGTGGAAGTTGAAGAAGTAGATGAGTGTTCAGCTTCTACGGAGCATCCTTTGGTTCCTGGTCCCATGGATCCTTCAGACAGATCCATTGGCTCGACTTGGGCTCTGGTGCCTGGCTCATTCTTCTGATTATCTGGCAATCCGACGGTGATTTGTGTTATCGCATCGTTTCCAGGACGGAATCTGAGAATTAAAAAGGGTATTTTTAAGGAAGGATGGGGAAGTGTGTCGGGGATAGTTTCACCTTGGATCTTTTAATTTTTCTTTTTCATCAGGAACCGGATGACATCTTCACATATATGAAAAACAGTTTCAGTCACACACACATTCCTCAAAGCTATTTATATTTTAATACCTACCGGAATATTTGGTCGCCAGCCACCAGAGTCAAATCTTTATTGCAAATTTCGTAATCTGTGATTCCTTGAGCTACTTGAGCTCGCTGTCGCTCGCAAAGCATTGCGAACTCCGCAGATGGAGCTCCTTTTCTGAATTAAGATCGTTTTAAGGAAGAAATTCTAGATTTCCTACTTGATCAGGGGGTCTACATTGTGTCCGGCTCTCAATTTGATGTTAATTTTTGCATCGGAAGGAACGTATTTCTCGAGAAGTTCTATGGGAACGTCCGCCATAAAAATCGTTTGATTGCTGGATCCTGGAACTGACGAAATCGCATATCTGAAATTTTTGCTTAAAATTGACTGAATCGAAGCCAAAAAAAGAAATTGTTGTCTTCTTCAAACATACAAATTGAGACGACCATTCTCTGGACGCAGCATCCCCAACTTTGAGAATCCTTGAGTTGTCATATGGCGAATCTGGCAAAAAATTCAATTTCCAGAGAACTTTTTTCTCTTTATCAAACCTCTGCCTTCCATTTCTTGGCATGTTCTTGCAGTTCGCGAAAAGTGCAATTCCTGATTTTTGCCTCGTTATTCTCCGGCATCTTTCCTCTAAACCGAACGAACCTACTTTTTTAAATTGTAACTGAAAATCGATAAATTGCAAGTTGTAACAGTGGAATTCAATAGTGGACAAATTTGTCACGAAGGAACTGATAAAAACCAAAAGTCGGCGTAATTTGTAGTTGCAAAACTATGAAGGTGAAGAGAAAGAAGCCTGCGGGGGAAGAAAAGAAAGAGAACACTTATCATTGGAGCGTCTATTCAATGCACGCACAAGTTTTCCCGGCAGAAAATAGATCTAATACTCGATAAATTTCGCGCGATTTGAGAGTATGTACGCTATTAGAAATACAGTAATTTTTGCAGACAAGAGTATAATTCCAGAGAATGTTTATAGCCCAAAATAACCAGACAAAGAACCAAAAAGAATTTAACAAGTAAAATAAAACTAAATAAATGCTATAACTGCTATTATGATTTGGGGAAGTAAGGGCGAGTAGCAATACAACCAGTTCAAGATCATATGAAAATGGGGAGGGTAAAACTTTGAAAAGTAACACAAAGATCCGTAGAGATGATATAAATTAGATGATTTAATATCTGTAGTGGTCTGGCTTGTATGGTCCGGCGATTGGAACTCCGAGGTAGGCGGCTTGGTCGTCGGAGAGCTTGGTAAGCTTGACTCCCAACTTCTCCAAGTGAAGAGCAGCGACTTCCTCGTCGAGGGTCTTTGGAAGAACGTAGAGTCCGAGCTTGTACTCTTGTGGAGTTCCGAACTTGGTCCAGAGCTCAACTTGAGCGAGAACTTGGTTGGTGAAGGAGTTGGACATGACGAAAGATGGATGTCCAGTGGCGCATCCAAGGTTGACAAGACGTCCTTCGGCGAGGAGGATGACGTGACGTCCGTTCTTGAGGGTGTAGCGGTCGACCTGGAATTAAACAGTATAGATGATGAATGATAGGTACTCGAGTATTCTTTAGGGGTTAGTATTAACACTACTCACCTGTGGCTTGATGGTGTCCTTCTTGGTAGCGTTTGCGTTGAGCCACTTGACGTCGATCTCGCAATCGAAATGTCCGACGTTGCAAACGATGGAGTCATTTGGAAGAAGCTCGAAGTGCTTTCCGGTGACGATGTCCTTGCATCCGGTGGTGGTGACGATGATGTTGGCTTTTGGAGCAGCCTCCTCAAGGGTGGTGACTTCGTATCCCTCCATGGCGGCTTGAAGAGCGTTGATTGGGTCGATTTCGGTAACGATGACACGGGAACCGAAGGCCTTGAGAGAAGCGGCAGATCCCTTTCCGACGTCTCCGTATCCAGCGACAACGGCGACCTTTCCGGCGAGCATAACGTCAGTGGCGCGCTTGATTCCGTCTGGGAGAGACTCACGGATTCCGTACAAGTTATCGAACTTGGACTTGGTGACAGAGTCGTTGACATTGATTGCTGGGATCTTGAGGTCTCCCTTAGCAAGCATCTTAGCCAAGTTGTGGACTCCAGTGGTGGTCTCCTCGGAAAGTCCGCGGATTCCAGGAAGGTATTGGGAGTACTTAGCGTGAACCAAGTTGGTAAGATCACCTCCGTCGTCGAGGATCATGTTGAGTGGTTGTCCATCCTTGAAGACGATGGTTTGCTCAATGCACCATTCGTACTCCTCGTCGGTCTCTCCCTTCCAGGCGTAGACTGGGACTCCGGTCTGGGCAATAGCGGCGGCAGCGTGATCTTGGGTGGAGAAGATGTTGCAGGAAGACCATTGGACCTGTAAATCATTGAATATAATAATTCATTCAAATTAATACATGTTTTATATTTAAACTGAATGATTAGAGAAAGAAAACAAAAACATACCTCAGCTCCGAGAGCGGTGAGGGTCTCGATGAGAACGGCGGTCTGGATGGTCATGTGGAGGCATCCGGCGATTCTAGCTCCCTTCAATGGCTGGGATGGTCCGTACTTGGCGCGCATCGCCATGAGTCCTGGCATCTCGTTCTCAGCAAGGGTGATTTCCTTGCGTCCGAACTCGGCGAGCGAGATATCGGCAACCTTGTAAGCTGGCTTGGACTGGGCCATTGTGAATGTGTATTACCTGGAATAAACTCTATAAAAACAGGAAATCGGTCTGAAACGATAAAAACGAAATTGAGGAATCACAACGGAAGAAAACGAGAAGTGCGAAAAGTTCAAAAAATCCTAAATTTCTCATTTTTACTTAAAATAACCTGAAAATTGAAATTAGGAATTATTAAAATTTTAAAACCTTTTTTTCTACATTTTGCAGGTTTTGTTCCCAAAAAATAATAAAATTCAAAATTTCCACTGGTTATTTTCAAAGGCGCATTGAGTTTCAGGAAAAGGTCTCGCAACGAATTTAGTTTTTCTGGCCTAAAGTTTGAAAAAAAGCGACGCGAAACGGAAAAAAGAAAATTCCGAAGTTTTTTGCTAAAAAATGGAATAAAGAATAAAGAAAGACTGAAGAAAGACTGTGTCTTCAATTCCGAGAGTAGATAGGAATGTCGGATGACTTGATTTACGGCAGGGGGCTTGTTTTGAAGGCCCAAAAAACTCAGATACCATCTTGATAACCTCTAAATTGCCAGATAATTTTCCTAATGTGACCTTCGTGCATCCCACCACGACGTTTTGTAGATGTCTTGACCGCTCTAGATGATAGATTGCGCACACCGATAACCTAAACCAATTTTCAGACGAGCATAGTTTCCCCATACATTCACTTCATCGTAACTGTTTTCAGCCAGTTAAAGAAGTTTTTCTTCTTTTTTTATTCAGCCCGTATTTCTACGGCGAGTTTTCTGGCTTCAGCGCTCCCCTTTTATAGGCGCCCGGCCGCTGGTGCCACATTAGGCTCCGCCCATTTTTTCGGCGTGGATGTTCTGCGTCTCTCGCCCTCTGCTTCGGTGTACTTTTGTCTGGGTCTCTGTTTGATTGGAAATAATTGATAAGGGAACGAGAGACAACAGAGAAACAAAAAGGAGGCAATTTCGAAAATCAAATGTTTAGGATCAAGAAATTTCAAGATCAGATAAATACCGTTAAAATTGTAATAGAAGAAGCCCCAAATTTTTAATTTTGACCCAATTTATCTCGGTTCTTTTGAGAGATTAATAAGTGGTCAATTAACAAAATTTTCCTTTTTTGAGTTCTTTCGCAGTATATTGTTCCTAAAAATTATCTATTTTTTATTTCCTTTATTCTTCAATAGCCAACCTCCCAATTTCGACGATAGTGCATTTTCGAGAACCTAAAAAAGTTCTCGAAGAATCCATCGGCGATCTCTGCGTCTTCATTTTTATCTGACAAGGTCATTTCGTCTCCTTATCGCAGATTCTTTTTTTCGAAATGCCCACCGACGTTTTTCGTAGACAATTAAAATTTCGCTTATCAGTTTTGCAGGTAGTAGTTTTAGAGAGATAGGATCATGGTTTTTTGAACTGATCGCGATGAAAGTCGGTTAATATTTCAAAATGTCGTTGACAGACTTTTTTCTAATTAAAAAATTCTGAATCAAGATCTCAACAATTTTGAATCTTGAGATCTCTCCAATGGGGCCACTTTGTATGGCACCTGACTCCAAAGTTCCATCTGAAATCGTTTTTCAATTCTAGGAGCCAAATGACCTGCTACACGACATCACGCCATTCCCCAAAGTCTCATTATTCTGTGATTCTTGTCTTATCTCACTCATTATATCATCATGATCTTGTTATCAGTCGACACGAGAATAAAAAGGAATAGTTAAAAGAAATCGGGCATATATGGGAGAGGAGGAAACAAAATCTTGTAAAAAAGGAGTAGTACATTTCCATAAAAAAAAGGTTGTGGTTGGTGCATGGAGAAGATCAGAAGGAGAAGAATGAGAGAATCAGCAAAAAATAGAAAACTCAACAAAAGATAAAAAACCAAATAAATTAATTTCAATTACTAGAAGAATTAGAAGGCGTATCGAGTGCGGATGTCTTCCAGTTTCTTTGAGATCTGAAATTTATTTTTTTTTCTTGAAATTGTTCAATTGTCGAGACTAGATCAATAATTGGAAAACGCTGATGAATCAAGATATGACGAATTCTTGTTTCAATTCGTTCTAGAATCTTCGGATCTAATCTGCCGGGATCATACCTCGCTGACAGTTTTTCCCAATTCCTCGGCCACTTCTTTTTGCTTCGATAACTCCATCAAACTGAACTGTTCACAGATGTCTCCGTCGATGACGCTCTGAAGGAAAATATCTTGAAGAAGGGGAACTTATGATCACTAGTTTTTGATTATTGTGTCTATTACCAAAAATTTGCATTTTCTAATTATAAATTCACCGATTGAACAACCAACTAACCTTGCATGGTGCATAATAAGACCTGTAGGAGAGATGATCACGACCACAAAGCGGTGGATATTCACTACGAACATGCATTTCCAGATTGGTAAAGAAGTCCACTTCCTGAAAAATTCCAGATTAAAAATTTACTAAAAAGAAAACGCCAACTTACATCTTTGGACATAAACGAAACAAGACATCCGATAGCTCCACCGATTGTCGTGTAAACCAATGCTTCATTGGCTCCTGGCATCAACGACGTCTTTTGGAGACTCGTGATTGTGTCTCCAATGAAGAAATTAGCAACGAGTTCAACCTTTTGAGAAGCTCCATTCAGCCATCCACGATCCCACACACTCTTCGATACCGTTGGATCGTCTTGAACGTCTTCGTTGACTCGCTCCGGCAGGCGAACGACTGATAGATTTCCAAATTTATCAGCGATGGCTACAGTATGATAGTCGAGCACACAGACGCAGGAGACGTAGCGAGGAGTCGTGTCATCGGCGAAGACAACCAGTTGATTATCCTGACGATTTGTAAATCATAGGAACGCCAAATGAAGGACTCCGCGTCACTTCGAAACCGTTGTAATGCAGGCGAATGGATAAATTTCAGACTACATTAACAATTTTTGGGTTCTCAAATAAGCTCTTTCTTGTAAAACACATCCTGAAAATCGGAAAAGTTCAAAATTTGATATTCTTGAAAGAAGAAAAATTCTCGAATTTTTCGATTTCCGGAATGTGTTCCATCAGAAAAAGCATATTTAAAAACCCTAAAATTGTTGCTGTAGTCTGAATTTATCCATTCCCCTGTATTACCACAGTTTCGGAATGACTAGCTTCGAAGTGACACGGAGCTAAATGAAGAAAACCTGTATTAGGAGGGCACTTATGTTTGAGCTCAATTATCTCGATTCCTGACAAAGATACAAAAAATTTGTCAATTGATAAATTGTTCGTCATAGTATCAAAAAAATTTAATCAGTTGACAACTTCTTCATATCTCTGGCAGGAATCGAGATAAATGGCTCAAAGATCAAAGTTAGGGGAGCCCTTCTATTGCAGGTTTTACGATGTTTTAAAACTCACTCCTTTGCGGTATCTCAAAAAGTGAACAGATTCCTGGCTATCCGAGACGATTATACGCTGTCCAGTTGACTGAATATTGACAATATTCACTGGGAAGTTCTGCAAAATTATAATTATTTTGAAATGTTATCTCCCATCTCCCAAGTCATTTTTCTCCCGAAAAATTGCTATAAATCCAATTTTCCCTCTATCCCGATAGAGTGCCACCCTCTCCTCCCGATTACGCTTCCTTTAGTTCCGGTTCGTTCTTCCCATTCATCATTTTACCTACTTTCCCGTGTTTCCCCCTGGGGAGGTCCATTTCAAATGGGCGGGCGGGAAGGGACCGACCTTACCCGGTAAACATAAAAAACTGGAGCATCTCAAATTTCAGCGTCTTTTTGTATTTTGTATTATCTAGGGGGTGCTTCCTGGAGCACAAAAATGTCCGTTCCAGAGAAGAAGAAAACAATTTGGGGCTCTAGAAACTATTAGAAAATTTTAGATTCCCTCCTCTTCATGTTGTATTGTCTAGAATGCCTATGCCAAAGAAACATCCAAAATTTTCCTAGAAGACAACGAAAAATGGGCCGGAAGACGTCGACGTCTTCTTCTTCGTATGTCCTGTCTCCTGCAATTTCAAACATTTCTCCTTTCTATTCTTTTTTTCGTCGAATTGTGCTCTTTTTCTTCTGAACAATTAAACTTTTAGTTCCCTCGCTTTTTATGCTCCTAGTCTCACCTAGAAGAAAGTTTAGTTAATTTTTCAGTTTTCTTAGGATTCAAAGATTCTGAAAAACCTTAAAAAGACAAAGAAGGAGAAGACGAAGAGGTTGAAAACGTGAAAATGAGAAGAAGAAGAAGAAGAAGACGTCTTTAACAATAAAGGTAGTTATATGTTTTTCTTCTTCTTCTTTTTTGAAGAAAGACGAAGAGGACCCTCTTCTTCTACTTCAAATCTTATCCTCTTCATTCAAAAACAACTTCTACTTTAAGCGGCGACGAATAATGCCTTCTTTGTTCGATTTTCATTCAATTTAACGCCTTCTGAAGGCTTCTCTGAAGCCTTCAGATGAAAAGAGCACATGTGATTAGTCAGAAGAATTTTCTTTTCCTTGAAAAATATAGATCCCCGGAGAACTCTCTTCTCCAAAGTATTCTCATTACTCTGATTCCCTTTTTTAAATAATTCACGGTCACCTGCGACTACCACTAGTAGGCGACCAATCGAACCTGAACATTGAGCACTCAAAAAACACGACGTCTTCTTCGTGGTTCGCGAATGAATGCAAATCAAATTGGCGGTACTACTGAGATCTCTCTAAAAATAAAATATTCCGATTCTTGTTTTTTTATTCGGTTTTCCGGTCGAATAACTTATTTTTAGCGGAGGAGAGGAGGAGGGAGGCTTCATGGGATGAAGAAAAGATGAGAGAATGGAACAGCTGGAATAGGCTGGATCAAGAAATAACAATTTCATATGCAAATTCTGCCGTTTTCAAGGCACAGAACGAACTCGTCGTGAGCAATGCTCGAAAGAACGATTTTTGAGAATCCTAGTCTACCGTAAAACCTGTCAAGTTTGAGCTCAGTTATCTCGACTCCAATGCGAAACATAAAAAATGTGTCAACTGATAAAATTTTGGTGATATTATGATAAACAATTTATCAGTTGACAACTTTTTTATAACTTGGACAGGAACCGAGATAAATTGGCTCAAAGTTGAAAGTTTTAAATTCCAAGCCAAAATTCAGCCGCGTCGCGCGGCGCAACGCGCCCAAGAACACTGAGGATTCAAATTTGCATGTACCCTGTTGCAACCCCGTGGGGGGTCCTCCTACAGGAGCCTAATTCAAGACAAGAATACCTTCTCTCCGTTTTTCCCAAACAACAAAGAATTCCATTTCTTCTCACAACTTTTTGAACCCATATTATCAACTGAAAAATTCCCTATGACCCCTATCTTTGCTGGAAAAAGTGGAAATACATCGCAGTTTCCCTACTGTAGGTCTACTGTAGGTCAGCTTTTCTACAATACGTTATAGTCTAATTTTTATGTGTATATTTTTGAGCACCCTGTTGAGTCCCTGGCTCCTTTTTCTGGGGAAAACCATGACAAAAGGATGTCAAAATAACAAATTGCGTCAAAAAAGTTTCTGAGAACCCAAGTCCCCTTTCTCATCCTGAATCAGTATTAGGAATCGTAGTTTTACAAACAAACATCATGTTTTTCATACTGAAAATTTCAGTCTAATCGACCCTCTCATACCAATCCAGCTAATTCTTCTAAAAGCCTGCTTCAATTCAATCCAATCCAATCAGCTTAGAAGGAGGTGAGCCCCCTTGTGATGATTCCTAGAGATAGAATCCACATGTTTTCAGCGGCAACATACCTATTTCCAAAATACATCTCTCTTTGCCATTGAAAAAAACATGACGCGGCCCTTCAACCACCTCGAACTTTTCAATATACTTCCGACTCTACTACCACCAGCAGACCGTCGGGGGATATTTTGATGGGGGGATAAATAGAAAAAGAGCAAATAGATTCCGAATCTAGTTTATCCCTGTCATTTCTAGTAGTAGTTGTATTTCCAAACATTTCTTATTTTGACTCAACAACTTTCTGAGTCCGTCCCTCTCAGAGAGGGGCTCTCTCCAGAACCAGAAGAATATCAATCCGGAACTATTTTCCTTTCATTAGAAGAAGAGTTTATTGTCCTCAAAAACTACTTCAACTCTATTGTTCTTCATTTATTCACTTAATAAGTGCAATCTTGAATTGAGTGGGGGATGAGATTAAAAGAGATTAAAATCAGACCAGCTAGACAAAACAAATCCCCTCTGTATTCAATTGATTTAGAGTCTGGAAATGTGAGGTGGTCTGGCAATAGGTAATAAACCAAAATAGATTGGAGATTAGAAATCAAAAAGGAAATCAGGCTGATTTAATCAGCTGCTGCTGCCAAGTAGGTAGGAAAGTAGAAACATTTTTTGATTGGTTTCAAGTACTTCCTCGTTTGGAGTAGAAATCAAAGATCCTTATTAGCTGGATCTGCTTAGAACTGCTAGAGTAGAGATTTATTTATCAAACGGTTTAGTTAGTCTAAACTGATGATTCGGATTTAGTAGGTCTCGTTGATTTCTGATTTTAAAGGTGTTTTTCTAAGTCGATTCAACTACCTTATTTCCTCTAAAAAGTGCCCATCCAACCCGTCAATTTTAAGCTCAATTATCTCGATGCCTGTAAAAGATATAACGAATTTGTCAACTGATAAAATATTGATCATAATACCAGAAATGTTTTATCTGCTAACAAATTGTTGATATCTTTTACAGGAATCGAGATAATTAAGCTCATAATTGACGGTTCGGGGTTGCTTCTTTTAGAGGAAATACGGTAGTTTACACCAAGTTCCCCTATCAATTTCGAGCATCGAAACTTCTGTATCCGAGTGTTTCCCAAGCGATGTTCGGTCAGTTGTCAAAAAATCTGACTTTTTTCTCGCTCGCCGCAAACACAAAAATCAGGTTGTAACAATAACCCACAAATCATCAAAACCCAAAGATCCTCCCGTCTCCTTCCTGCTCTTGTTAACAAGTCAGTGGACTGAACACTCTCAGAAAGTAACTGTGAACCTTTTGTTTTCTTCTAGACCACCACCGCAAAAACATCTTCCGTTCCATCAAACAGCACGTGTGGCTGTGGCCTCTGGGGGTCCGGGGGAACACACAAAGAGACCTCTTTTTCCTATTTTTTTTCATTTTCTTCATTAAACCAAGCCTCTGTGTGTAAAGGAAGCGAACTGAAAATGGGTGGAGAAAAACACGGAGCAAGAGGGGAGCTGGCTGAAAAATGATGAGTTAAGGACCCTCCCAGTTAATCGTCTGTTTTTTTCCAGTCGAATTTTTCGGGTCTTCCAGTTTTTTTGTTATAAAAGCAAACCATTGGACATTCTTCTAACAAGGACATCCGCCCGGACACCAACTGCCGGTCGATGCAAATTCGATAAGTTGTGTTCGTCTCCTCCGGAAAGTTTTTTTTTCCCTCAAAGCTGACAAAAACAATTGAATTTCGTTTTCGAAGACGAAAAATCGAATTTCCTTCGAATTTCCCAAAGATATTCACACAGAGATTTCACACTTTCTCGGTGATTCCTTAGGAACCATTTCCTGATCTTTGCTATTTTCAGTGAAATCAAATTTCGCAAAAAGGAGTAGCTAGCTTAACAGTGACGTAGCTTATAAGGTTTCCTAGCAATGAAAAATCCCTCTTTTGAAAAAAAAACCCATCACATCATTTCCAGCGGCCGGAGCAACAGCAACAGCGATAAATGAATATTCCTAATCAAGAGAATTATAATATGAAAAAGGATATATAATAGCCCATATAGAAAATGTGTTTATGTATATAACTGGTATCACAGTCGCCAGAATTCTCTCGAGAGTGAATTATATAAGCAAACACAATTAAATTTTCGTATGTGTGGATTTGTTTTGCGTCATTCATTCGCCTTCCGTTTTGGATGTGTAAGACCAGAGTAAAACCAAAATGAGTTGTCCTTGTGTACAAAATACCGAAAAAAAGAAGCCCACGCCGTCTAGACTTCATATTGTGAAGCTCAGAATTTGGAGGTGGAGTGACCGTTTTTTCGATTTTTTACATCATTTTTAGCTAACTTTTAGCTTGGGTTAGGCCGTTTTGAGCTCATTTGAAGCACTTACAGATACATTTTGGGTTAGTTTTAACGAATTTTAGACTGCTTTGGACCATTTGACGTAATTTTGGGCTATTTTATATCATTTCAGGGGTCATTTGAAACTCATTTAGGACAATTTAAAAAACATTTTTAGGTGATTCTGGACCCTTCTTAGGTCAATTCTAGGGCGATGCTTGAAGGTAATTTTGGGCTAGTTTAGCTTATTCTTGGACCCCATTTTTGAACTATTTCGGAACATTTTCCACGAATTTACATATGATTTTGGATCATTTCCAGCTTAATTTCATCACTTTTAGAATAATTTTTGGGTCATTTTAAACGAATTTTAGGCTATTTTGGACCAATTTTAGTGAATTGTAAGCCGTTTTGGACACTTTGCTTATTTTTCGGGGCTTCTTTTTGGACTATTCTGAACTTAATTTCAACACTTTTAGGATCATTTCTGGATTATTTCTTCCAACTTTTTCTCGATGATCTCTGTGTCATTTTATCCAAATAATAATAATAGTTTCAACGAACCAAGATCCCTCTATTCCGGTCCGCACCACCTCGGTCGGACCCTGCTGTCCCAGTTTTCTTCTTACGCTTCACCGCCCATTTTCTCTCCTTTTCGCACCTCCCTCCCACCCACTTATGGAATATGATATGAGCAACAAAAAGAGAATAAGCTGTGTCCATCCAGAAAGACAACGATCTCAACCAAAAACATTTCAGAAGGGGTAACTGGAATCAGGGGAACCCACTTTTCTGTGAACTTTGGTGAACCAGAAAAAATTTTTTTCTTCATCTATCCTCTGAGAATCATAAACCAAAATATTCAGTGTGTCTCTCAATCTAGTAAGACAGCTGAAAAATCGAGTAACCAGAGACATCATCTATAAATACCCCCTCCGTAAGACTATAATGATCGATTCGACTAGTTTTTTTTCGAAAGTGGTGGAGATGAAAATATATGAAACTTTTCGAAAAAGAAGTCCTCGAATTTAAGAACGTTTCCAGCAGATATGTCCGGACGGACTTTTTGGAGAAACGGAATCCAGATATCTCTGGTTTCCAGAGAGTTCATTCGTATCAACCTGATCTATGTCAAAAAGACACATTCAGAGTTTGAAATTCAGACTCGGAGTAGCTGTAACCTATTCAGAATAGATTTTTTGATGCTTCTCAGCACAAAAATTTGGGTAGATGATCAATTTATTCATGACCTCATCAATCCATGTCAAAAAACATCGAAAAAATTGGTTGATGGAACCTTTAGAGCACATCTCTCTCATTTGAAACTTTTCATTTTTTCTGCTCACATCACTTTGCTCTCAAAGAACTAAAAGTCGAAAACTTAGTGCTGGTAATCCGGTTAGTGTGCGGAAGTACTTCTTCATCTTTTTCTACTTGAGATGTTTAAGATCTGGATAAGATACTAAAAATAGGAAATGCGAAGGTCAGAAATAGACTTCTTAACTTTTCTCAGCTAAGGAAGTGAGCAATCTATAAGTTAGTAGGATTCCAACAACTGTGATGAAGAATGAAAATAGAATAAGAAGATGAAACGTCATTGAATTCAAGATTCTGAATTCATTCTGAATTCAACCGTTTCCAATTGAATTGCTCCAGGGATCAGCAAGAGTCAGAATAGATATGAGTCAGGTATTCGAAGGCACGTCATACAAGTTCTCAAAATATTTTTTGTATTGTGTAAACAATAGACAGCCAGAAAGTGCTGCTCCAAATACAAATCCGTCCCTGAGGAGTCTAGATTTCCAGATTTAGCGTTTGCAGTTTCAATTCCCCATGAATCAAACCACTTGATCATCATTTTATCAGTTCAGATAATCCCCAGTGATAATTACTACTGTACACACACCCAATTGCCGCCGTTTCTCAAGTTGATTTAATCATTGAGACTCCCTTTCTTATATTTCCTTTTCATTTCGTTATTATTTTTCAAAAACTCTTCTTTCCAGAAAAATACGGAATGAGGAAATGAAAATGTTAAGAAAAGAGAAGAGGTGGGAAAAGTAGGAGTGAAAAACTTTTTTCCCGAGAAATTCCATTGTTTTTTTACTACTCCGTCGTTCCGTTCTAATCCACACCTATCCATAATTTTCCTCTTCTCCGTCGTCCCGTTGTTTTTCCATTCCTTCAGAATATTTTTAGCCTTCTGAATGCCTTCTTTCTTCAAGAACATCTTAGTTTTTGTTCAATTGGCACAAGAAGAAGAAGAAGAAGACTGTCAACAAGCAAATCCCCTCTCTTGGAAAACAGACACAAAAAACTAAACATTTCCATCATTTCCAAATCCTACCAAAAGATTTAAGAGGAGCCCCCAAAAAAGAGAGGTTCATCGATCAGAACCAGAACCTTGCCATCTATTATAAAAACGATGTATCCGTCGTTATTTAAAAAAAAGAAGAAGGAGACTAATTCGAAATTCTGGTGGTACGTATGTGTGTGTATTTGAATGTAATGAACCGAAAGAGAGATAGCTAACAGACACCTTTTCGTGGGCTGGGCTGCTGAAAAGTTCTCCGGACCTTCTCATATTTCACAAAGAGAGAGGCTAGAGGTCAGCTGTTAGTGAGAAACAGAGACACTTTGAAACTTTCTCTCTGAAACGGAAACAAAACGGAAACGTGTGATTGTTCACAATTTTCAACACCGATTCTTTGGCTTCTTTCTTAAGATTCTTGAAGAAATCTATTTCCACCTAGATATTCTATTCCAGTCCAAATTCGATTCGAAACGTCACCATGGCACGTCAAACTATGATACTATGATAGATTGAATCAATCTAAATAGTTATAGATTCGCTTATAGGTTTCTTTCTAATCTTCAACCTCTCTCGCGAGATTTGAGCAGTATTTAGGAGCAAAAAAATGTCTCCTTTTCTTTCTTTCCCCTGTCATTATCTCCTCCCATTTTAAGGTCTGAAGGCTGTCGTTGCTTTTTTTTTTATGTGCTCTGCCACGTCATCATGCCCTTTTAGGCCGTGATTTGTATGTAAATTGGTCGTTAGGGCATTCCGGATACAATAGAATGTTGACTGGCATTTTTTTGACCGAGAAGAGTTTCAGTTTCGAATATTTGGAATTTTTGAGCTGTGCTCCTCGAGTTAATTTGATCCATCTTGCATACTGACTCATTTAAGAAGAATGAAAAACTGAGCAATTTGCGTCGAACGCCCCCTTATAGTGCATGTCCGTCGTTTTGTTGTTCTATAACTTCAAGAACAAAGAAGACAAATTGAAATTATTTGGAGCCAGTCGAAAACCACCGAAACGCCTCCTCCCTCGTCGTCTTGGACTCCGCCCACTTTTTATTCTGGCGCTGATCCGGTGCGGTGCTCCGTGAGCAACAGCGCCTCTCTTTCCTTTCCTCATTCTCCAAATGTATAAAAATGCTAACACTGAAGATTAGCTAACCATATAGAGATTTTCTTATCTCTTTATATTCTTTCCCTATTTTCCGTATATACATCACTTTTATCTATAAAAAGCGTCCATACATTAGTTCGTGTCTGTTCTGCCTCAATTCCTTCTTTCAATAAGACTCTGAAATTGAACATTATTAGAATCAATTCGGGTCTAGTCTGGTGAGGAGTACTGTAGTCCTTTCAGATATTTGAATGAAGCAATTATCTCCAGCTACACAGATCACTCAAAAACATGTAATTTTCGGAATCGAAAAGTTCAATTTCAAAAATTTTTGAAAGACATTTTCCCTGTTTTCTCCCTAATCTTTTTATTCGCTAGAGTCTCTCTAGAGCTGGATCTTCGTGTCAAGACCCGAAATGGTCACCACTGAATAATTTTGCCTTTTCCGTTCGTTTTCACTTTTTTTCCCATAGAGCTGCTAAAAGAGGACGGACGGCAGACCGGGATTGGAGGAAAACAATAACAAAAAAAAACTTGAGAGCAAGTGTCTCAAAACAAAAAAAAAGCACGATGGTGGCAACCATGTCGAATCGTTTTGTGTCTGTGTGTAGCTATGACGTGGTCTCAGGTCTTGTGAGCTCTTTGGGTGATTTTCAGCATTTCCGGATCCTCATGGAACATTCGAGAAGGAAAAAAAACTTCAATTTAGCAAGAATGATGTGCTTGTTTGGTGATTTCTTTCATGCGACAAGGCATTCTAGAATTTTTTTGGGAACCTTTCCAGAAATCAGAGGGTTACTGTAGTTCAATTTTCAAGAAATCTGACTTTTCTAGTCCTCGTCGAACTCAGTAGATCTTCAATTCCCAATTCCCAAAAAAACCCATATTCGGGAAACTGACTCACCGAGGGAGAATTCGTAAATATTTCCGGAGGAATCTCTCCAGAGGTGATAAATATTTTGGTACGTTCCTTCGTGTCCAGATCCACCCCCAAATATCATATATTTTTCCTTCTCTGTTCCTCTCTCTCTCTCACTCTCTATCTCTCTATTTTTTCTTTTCTAGAGTTAAGAGCAAAACGAATACTAGAAGGCTGCTGTGGTGGCTCCTCTATGTCTGTTTGTGTGTGCCCCTGTCTGATGGCTCTTTTGCTCTCTCGCGACATCTTCAGATTTGTTTCCTTCTCTTCTTTTTTGCTCCTTCGTGTGTCCATCCCCACCCATCTACTACAACTTTTCGGGCGGTCCTTCTTCCCTTCATCGTTCACTTTTTCATTGACACGTCATTTTGGAGCCGTCGTTTCTTCGTATTCAACGGCGACAAAGGAAGAGAGGGAGGAGATGGGCGGGGCTTTATATAAATTAATTAAAAACCCACACATTCCATATATGGTGGGTATAAATAATAGGTCCTTTTCTTTTCATCGTTTCTCCTCCCCTCTTCAGGTACATTTTTCATTTTATTTTCCTCCTTTTTCAACAAGATAAATGACGTCGTCATCATTCTTGTGTACGCCGCCCCGAGAATCTTAATTTCCCGTTCGAAGTGTGCCCTCCGGGTGAATTCGTTACCCCATTTTCAGCAATTTTTCTTTACTTTCAGCCTCCTCCACACTTCAAACAAATCTTTTCTTTTTCTGTTTCTTCTCGATCAAAAATTCCATGATTCTTAAAGAATTTTTTTCCTACAGATCGTTACCATCCTCAATTCATATGGAATGAAAATATTGGAAGTGTGAAGAATCAGAAGAAGAGAAATGGAATGGGTACGACAAAAGTTGAACGGACAGTTTATAGAAGCGGACGAAGGAGATTATGGAGATAGCAACTACAACACAACGACTACAATAGGATTCACCCCAATCATTGGTTGGTGTCCTTCCCCAACGTCTTCTGATTTCTTCCTTATTTTCAGAAGACAGCCCAAACTGCTCGTTCTACGAATGGTCTCGAAACCCTTCACATGCCCAATTCTTTCGAATATTCTCCATCATTTCCGTTCTGACCGTTCTCGTCGTCGTCGTCGTTCTTGGAAATGCACTTGTGATAGCTGCGGTGCTTCTAAGACGACGTCTTCGATCAGCAACGGGTCTTCTGATTCTAAGTCTGGCACTTGCTGATCTGCTTGTCGGTACAGTAATCTTGCCGTTCAGTATAGCTAACGAGGTGTTGGACCAGTATTGGATCTTTGGAGAGACATGGTGTACGATTTGGTTGACATTGGATATTTGGATGTGTACAGCATCCATTTACAATTTGGTGGCGATTTCAATCGATCGGTAAGTTTTTCTTTTTCTGGATATTGAAAAAAAAAACCTTTGGATTTTTAGATATATCGCTATAATCAAACCATTGAACTATCCAATGCTGGTCACCAAATTCCGAGCTCGATGCACTGTGGCAATCGTCTGGATCGGAAGTTTCCTAATTTGCTCTCCAAGCTTCTTCTTGGCAAGCTCAATTAAAGACAAGGAAACTCCGTGTAGATGTACTCCTGCAAATGCTGGAAGAGTCTACGTCGTCTTCTCCGCTTCCAGCAGTTTCTACATTCCGATGATCATCGTCGTCTTCGTTTATTTCCGGATCTATGTGGCGGCTCGTGCGGCCACCAAGTCAATATATTCCGGAATGATGAGTGTAACAGCTGCGGCGAATAAGAAGCAGAATCCGAAGAACTATCTTCTGAATCATCCGGACGTGATTAACAAGGATTCGCTGCCGATGCTCCGTGTACATCGAGGATCGTCCGTGGTCGCTCAAATTACACCAAACAAGCCGTATAAGTGAGTTTCCTCCTCCTTTTTATCCGTCTCATAAACAATTTATAATTAGGGGTATATATGAGTCGGCGGTAAATTTAGAGGAAAAGAAGAGAGCAAAGCTTATTAATTATAGCACAACATGATCTTCATCTCCTTTTTCAGCGCAAGCCGCCAAAACGGAAATTCCATCGACGCCACCGCCGCCACCACAAACGGAGCATCACAGATTACTGCCGCCGCAGCTGCGAAGGCGAGAAAATATGCGAATGATTCGGCGAAAACATTGGTGAATCGAGGAGCTGTCGTCGGAGCAGCACAACAAGGAGCTGGTGCCGGAACAAGGCATAAAAGGAATGGAAGGAGTAGTGAGAGTTCAGTGGATTCATTGAATGGGTACGTCTTGAACTAGAGCCAACTAGACTTTATCCTAGATTTATTAGGAAATCTTTTGGGTTTTCAGCACGAATTCCTACTCGGCCACACCTCATAAATCCGGAAACGAGGAGCTCGGATCACTGATCGAAAACTCGCGGAGCAGTTCCACTGACTCAACCGACAAAACCGAACCGTTGACAAATCAAACCGATGACAACTTCTCAATGACCAACAATAACAACAATGGATATGAAAAGGAAACATGTGATGAGTCGTTGTTAGGTGAATCAAAGAAGAAATCAAAGAGTTTGGCATCAAAATTCAATCATCTAATGCGTCGTGGAATGCATAAGAAACGGACTGCAGGAGCGTACGAGAAACGGCTTTCGCTAGAGATCAAAGCAGCTAAAACCGTGGCTATTGTCACAGGATGCTTCATTTTTTGCTGGCTCGGGTTTGCGCTAGTTTATGGTTTGGAAATCAAGCTAGACGATGTAGCCTGGAGTATTGTCTTCTGGTTGGGCTATCTGAATTCCGCGTTGAATCCAGTGATCTACACAGTTTTCAATCGCGAATTCCGGACTTGTTTCAAGCGTCTTCTCACTTGCCATCACTTGAATCATCCTACACATAAGGTGAGTTTCTTTAACTTATTGAAATTTTGGCTCAACTCAAAACTCTTTACAGTACACCAACAACAATTCCTATAACTCCACTGCGATTCGTTCAACCAACGCCGTCAACCGTGTGCCTCAAACAAGTCTCTACAACTACACTCAAACTCAAAATTCGGAGAAAAGTTCAACGGCAGCGGTAACTTTTAACACTCCAACCAATTGATAGTTCTATGTACTTATTCTCTTCCATGTGTCTTTTCATCAATGATTTCATGTTCTTCCCATCCCATCCTTTCCCCAATTCTCTCATATTCTTCCGGTGAATTCTCTTTTTCTGTCCATTCGAATCACACAAAACAGGGTACTTTTGATGTTATACTTTTCCAATTTTTTACCATATTAGTTTTCAATGAATTTTCTTGCTATTTTAAGTCTTGTTTAAGACCAAAATTCGATTTTCACTCCAAAAATTAATTCATGCGGAAAACGAAATATGTAGAGAGCAGTATGTGACATATCGGAGGAAAAAAAGACCCGGAACTTGTTTAAATTTACACACATGCCCCTAGCAGAGACCAAGAAGTGAAATTTCTTCGAGTGGAAGAAATTAATTTGGAGTTTGATTGATATTTGTACATAGATTCCAGGAAAAAGAGACCTCGGTTACCATTCGGGGCGAAATTTTCAGCTGTCTTTTTCTAAATAGCTGAAACTAATACGATTCGGGAAGGGAAGAGGAAGAAGAAGCTCACAGACACTTGAGACTAAATATTAATACAACGCACTTGAGAGGGTGGGGATTTGTTTTTTTTTTGTTCCAGAGCGACAGCAAGGAGAAAAGTCAGGAAGATTTTCGATTTTGGGGGATTTTTAAGATACCTTTTTTGTCTTAACACAAAACATTTCAATTCATGAAGCCCTATATTTAGTATTCTAGTTTCAGAAAATGTGATATTCTCTAACTTTTGATCTTTGCTAAATCCCAATAAAAACTTATATGACACGACCTTTAGTCGGTCGCGGAAGTGATGAACTAAAAACTGATAATCCTCGCCCTCCTTCTCTTATTCTTTTTTTCTTCTTTTTTAGACTTCCTTCTGAATCCCCGACGTCGACTTCGACCTCATCTGTGTGTCATCCCTTTTTCCCCGCCGCGACTAATCAAATCGCTATTTTTGCACATGCTCCCCCCACCACAAGATTTTTTTTCAATTTTTCTCAGATCCCTTTACTGGAAAGAAAGAGATATGAGGGGTAAGAATTCCAAAGAAATTACAACTCACCTTATTTTCACACTTGGCCAACAACTTCTTCTGTCCAATGTCATACATTCTCAGGAATTTTCCGAATCCGACAAGAGCCATTCCTCGGAAATCGTGAATCGCGCCGACTGGCTGAAGAATTGGAATTTAAATAAAAGAGAAAATAGGGGTTTAGTAAGACACATTTTTGATATCTTGCATAGGAAGTGAGATAATTGAGCTCAAACTTGAGGACCCTTCTACTACAGGTTTTATGGTATTTTCCAAAAATTATATCTATAAAACCTACCAATGGGGTCTCGGTTCTGTGCAGAAAATCGAATCGATCACCGTTTGGAGACAGATGGAAAGTGTATACACATCCTCTAACCGGTCGATAGTTGGAATCAGATGGTTCCACTTCGCTTGAGTTCAGAATTTCATTGACTCCACATCCCACGAGAACCATAACTGCATCTGGATGCTTTGAGAATTGAACAAGAGCTAAGCACTTGGCGTTTTCGTTTTGTGGCAATTCAAAGTGCGAGTGTTTCTCTCCGGTAGTAGCTGATACCAAACTGATTGCTGACGCCCATTTTCCGTATCCAGCTCTCGGTGCTCCGAATACTCGTTCATCCAATTTTCGTTCGCGAAGGTTTGTAGCAATTTCTCTGGCCAGTGCAGCCTCGGTTTCATCTGATGCCATTTCTTCGACGTCCTAAAATTCATTGATTGGGAACAACCCTCTCCTTCAAAAATTACCTGAGCCATCTGATTTCTCTTCAATCCTTTTGTAACTTCTGTGTATGCAGCATGATCGGTTTCAATCACAACCAGACAAGGCATCGTTGGGTGAACAGCAATCCGACGTGGTGTCATTTTGTGTTCGAAAGATTGTACATTGAATGCGACTCCAAGTTTCTCAGCGGCAATGATTCTGAGAGTGCTTGCTGAGATGGCGACGACTCCTTCAGCGCACTGATTTGAGCAGAAGCTAGCAGCGTATTCCAGATTGGCGTAGCTCAATGGAGTAAGATGGAAACGACGTTGGAAATGATAGAGAAGCCAAGAGCGAGAAGAGGTGCAGAGGATCTGAATTAGTTACAACTTAAAACTTTGACAGAAACTGAAAAGCAATACTCACAGCTGATCTTCCCTGAACCTGAACTTTGAACAGCTTCACGGTCGAGTTCCAAGATACCGCGTACGAGTGTCCATGATGGCTCCGGTGACGTTGTCCACAGTGTTACGGAAAAGGCAACCATTCTGAAAAAAATATTTTATGAAATTTATTTCTTCCGGCGTTAGCAAAAATATACAAACCTGTAAACCAATATTAAGATGAACCGAAGCTACACCTTTACCATCTTCATTCGGCGTATCAATAAGAAGAATGGATTCTGGAGGACATGGAAGATTCTGTGTACTCAATGGCATCAGCATGTCATTCGGATCGAGGGAAATGATTCTGACTGCGTTATCAACCGTTCCGAGAGCCAGGAAACGAGAATTCAGTTCTCCTTCGGAAATCTCACTGAATGTCATGCAAGCAATGTCAGCGTTGAAGAGCTTTCTTTCAGTGAATTCGTTGAGAGTTCCATTCAAATCCAATTCGAAGTAGACCAGTTCTCCTCCACTTAACGCGACAGCGACTTGTCGTCGATTCACAGCACACTTGACGATTTGACGACGTGGTGGAGCTTTCCATTCGTTGATACGCTTATCTGCGCGGATATGACGGATGCCTTCAGAGTAGATTTGTACGAGAGAATCATCTCCAATCATAGAGCACCCGATTGTAGGGGTAGTTGGCAAGAAGCCGGAATCTGATGCTTCTTCGACAGTATCTCCAATGGTAAGAGTCAGTGTGGCGTTGACGAAAGACACAACGATGTATGAATCGTATTGATCTGAAAGACTTCTTATTGTTTCAGAAATATTTTCAGTCATTGCATTTTTTTATATTCGAAATAAAAGTTTTATTTATTTCTTTTGATTTTGAAACTCTGAGATTCTAGAATTCGAAGATTTCAAAGTTCTGAAACTACCGTAAAGTCTGTAATATTATGCTTGTCTGAGAAAAAAAAGGTTAGAGAGTATTTTTTGCAGTCTGAATACGGTAGCGATATCGAAGAGGAGAGCCTAAATAGCACACATAAGGTGGAGACACAGACACTTTTTCTCTGCGTCTCAACCTTTTTTTTCTCAGACAAGGATAATAGAACCACTGTCAAGTTTGAGCTCAATTATCTACAAAAATTTGTCAACTGATAAAATGTTCATGATATTATAATAAACAATTTATCAGTTGACAACTTTTATATATCTTCAACAGGAACCGAAAAAAATTGGCTCAAAGTTAAAATTTTTAGGGACCCTTCTATTACAGTTAACTGCACTAACCTTCGATATTCTTTTTCACTGTCCATACGGCATTCGGGTTTCCTGGCAAGTCTGAAACCGCCATTTCTGAAATTTCGAGACCATTTCGCAAAACTTTCATATGAGAACGAGCGCCACGACCAACGAGTGTGAATAATTGAGCTGCATCTTCACGAGCAATATCACCAATCACAGCATCTGTGAGTGGACTCAAACTGTCCATGGAATCGATTGGAATCAGAGATCTTAGCTCATGTGGCTCAAAGAAAGCGGCATCGTTCTCTCCGAAACCCATGGCTGAAGAGAATTCATCGTCTCCTCCTTCTCCAAGACTTGCAATTTGATAGAGCTCACTGGAAAGATAAAGCTTTGACTGATTTTTTGATAAGAATTGATACTAACTGATTTCCAAACTCTGCAGCGACGAACAAGAAACCAGCTTTCAAAATACACAGAGCGTTCGCTGGAGGTACTGTATCAAAGTACTTCAGTTTCATTTCCGTCACCAAATCTTCGTCAGTTTCGAGAGTCACTTTGAAAATATCTCCGTTTTCTGCTTGTATCAAGAAGAAGAACATATTCTTGGTTTTGTGAGTGGCTGTGGCGATGATGAGCATTGTGCGATCAGCGTCGTCGAGCTCGTTCTGAATGAAGATTTTCAATACCGTAAAACCTATAATAGAAGGGCCCCTAACTTTTAAATTTGAGCTAATTAATCTCGGGCCAACTGATAAATGGTTTCTTATAATATCCCAAACATTTTATCAATTGACACCTCCGATATCTTTCATAAGAGCCAAGAAAAGTTGGCTCAAGCTTGGCATTACAGGGGCCCTTCTATTAGAGGTTTTACGATAACTCAAATAACTCACTCTTCTTCTTGGAATCGGACATCTGATGTCTGGCTGATCACCAAGATTCTTGTAGACAATATAGTTCTCACAGCACACAATGACACCGGACGGTCCTTCGTTACCACCTGGAACTGCGATAAGCAAGTTTCCTGGATCTGTGAGGGGTTCTGCGTACTTGCGAACGACATGATTCAGACCGAGATCCAATTCGTAGAACGTGAGAGTTTGTTGAGTTCGTTTCGCAGCCTCTCCAGTAGGATCATTGTCAGCGTCCTCATAGTCGAACTCCAGACAAGCAAACGTTGGATTCTCAAACCCAACGTCGATTCCCACCATAGCATAGCACAGAGTATGTTGTTTATGAGCTTCTAATGGAGAAGAGATCGTCAAATGTGCTTCGGCATCTCTGTTCATAATATACACAAGCTTCTGTCTTTCTACAGCGCCAATCATCAGAGCACGTCCACGTGGATCTCCAGCCAGGTAGTGACCTGGAACAATGCGTCGGCATCCTGTTTTCCCAAACGTTTCCTGAAAGAGTTGGATGAAATTTAGTTAGAAAATTTTGAAAAGAAAACCTGATGTAGTCTCTCAAAGCATGTTTTCTCAGGATTGTATTGTAGAATCACAATTCTTCCCGAGTCGGATCCAACGGCAATAAAGTCGCGAGTTCCAGCTGTGAGGCGGAAAGCGAGAAGTGAACGGACGATCCGAATATGTCTTGATGGCACATGACCTAAAATACAGAAAATTAGAAATGTTTTTTCAATTAAGAAGTATCGTAATTTTCAGTTTTAATTCGTTCAACAACATAAAAATTTTTACCTTTATTTTTCCAGTTACTGTGTCAAGTTGTAGCAGCTCGAGTGCCGATCCTCGTCCCACAACAATTTCCTGCTAACATTGGGATTAGTCTTTACATTTTTTCGCCAATTTTTCAACTTACTTGTGATTTGGGAAGTCCTGAAAAATTACCCTGAATGGCCTGGTTGATAGCCGTTTGGCCTTGCAGCGTTAAATTGTATAAATGCATTGTTCAGGCCTGAAAATTGATTTATTCTAGGACAGAACATAAATGTAACGAAACAGATATGAAAGAGATGTTTATTAAAAAATTATTTTCAAAAAAAATCATTCCAAACAATTTTTTAGATCCAATCCTCAATAATCCGAAAGCAGAGCCGTTTGAAAAAGGGGAGGAGCATGTAGTGCAACGGCGTGCGCAGAGTTTCGCAACTCTGCGGCGCACTTCACCGATATGTCGAATTATTTTTAAAGGTACTCTCTGGTAAAATCAAACTGGCAGATGCTTCATTTTACAGTAAGAGTAACAAAAAAAACGAGATCTCAGGGGGGGGGGGGAGCATTGATAAAGTATTAACAGGCAATGATTATGAACTACTCTAAAGTTATAATAGACCAGTTACATAGATTAGAGTGAGAAAAATACGGGAAATCAACTAAGCAAAAGTATCATAAAAAAGAGGAAACAAGGGAAACACAACATTTTACATATTTTGGGATGGTGGGAGAGTTGAGTTTTCCCTTTTCGAAGTCGTGAATTTCTGGAGAATCGCCTCCAGCCGCATGCGTGGTTCTACACTGTCCAGCAGATGTTTCAGATCGTCATCCATTCTCATATTTACAAGCGAATCTGTTGGAGCCCTCTGAAAACGTTGAATCATGAAACTATCACTGATAATCAACAAACCAGCCATTCGGTGTTAAACCATGTGAAATACTCGGCGAATGCCATCATAAAAATTCCGCAGTCCACACCGTTCTTTTGTCTTGGTAGATTTTGACATACTATTTTTCTACAAAATTTATAACTTGGCATACATTATCAGTACTTCACGAATATACTTGACACGACACGCCCTAAGCTCCTCTCCATTTGCAGCAGCAGCCATTTGTAGCCAAACTCGGATCGAATCAAATGCTTCTTCATGTGCTTTGGCGAGATCTGGGCTAGAGTAAACCTTTATTTGAGATTTTGTGAATAATTACCCGAATCTGCGGCTATGACAAAGACTGTCCATAATAATTATGCGACATTCGCTCCCTTCTTCGAACTGTGCATACTCAGCTATCTGAGCGGATAGCGACTTTTGTTTTCTGTTATTGTTATCGTCGACTTCGTTAGATGCTCTACGACGTATAACTGCTCCTGATGGATTGTGAACCAGGATAAGAAACCTAAACAAGAACCTGTATGGATTATTCAAGGAATTCTCACTCACCAATGTTTCGGCTTTCTAATATGACAGGGAATCACGAGAACTTCTTTTCGCAACAGAGTACCTGGCTTCCCTCTTTGAAATAAGTTATTGTAGTGGGTTCCGAGCTAGAAAAAAAAAATAAATCGCTTGGTTACCTAATAAATTATCTTAACAAACCTCTGACTGCCTGGGTTGAACATCTCTGAAATGATAACGAAGACGTGTTTGAAGTTTATCGTAAAAGAATGTGTTAAACACATGAAAGCGACTTCGTCTGAAAATTACTAGTAGACCGACATTGTTGATAGCACAATATAAACCAACGTATTGTCGTCGTATAGCTTATCCCACAGAAAGTGACACAAGTAGAATTCGATGACAGTATCGTTGAGAAGTGTTCGGTCCTCATTACTGCCGTTCCATTCGGTTCGAAACAGAGGCGGTATTGTGAACGATTTACCCTTATAGAAGATGTTAAAAGGATCGAGTCGCTGAAATAGAAATTGATTTTTAGAGTAAAAGATTCTTTACTTTAACTTTAAATGTGGGAGGTGGTGTTTCACACAAATGATCAGCATTCACTGTAACCGACGATATATTCGAATCCTCTCTAGCAATAGCTGGCTTCTCGCCTCGTTTCGCTTCCCCTGGTTTCATCGGAGCTTCGGTAGGCGCGATATTATTTGACATGTCCTCGTTTACGACTTCTATATGTTCCCTACGTGGCGCTTCTACTTCGAAATCTTCTTGAGACGACGTTTCTATAGCCGAATTAGAAAAGCGGAGTTCCACACGATGATTTGATTGGATTCCACTTGCGACAGAAACAATTTCAGCAGCATTCTCAACGTCGACTGGCTTGAATAGTTTCGCGGCTTTTACCAGTCTCTGGTAAACATCCAAAGCATAGCTCTTATAAATTTTCTGGTGTTCTAGAGGTAGTTTCTTCGCTCTCTTGAAATCTAGTAACATCTGTTGTGAACTTCCGATACTCTCTTCCGTTTCCCATGTTCGTTCTGCTACAGTGGAATTCGACCAGTGCACCTGAAAATCATATCGCATATTAAAACAGAAAAAACCACTGATTTACCAGAAATGCATATTTCGAATGCCGCTGTTTGGAGGTCAAAACGCATTTCGGCAGGAATTTGGCTTTCGAATTCAAAGCGTCTTCGATCAAGCGTTCAAATTTGGCAAAGTCGATAATGGCTTCAACATCGAATCTACTCATTACTGGAATGTCTGGGAGTCAAATTCGGTTCAAAAAGCAGAGAAGAACGCCGAAAAACGGGAAAACAGCGTGCCCAGACAAAAAATCCGAGATTTTTTGGAAATCGCTGCGAAACCCATTCACTACCGTAATCTCTGAGAGCATTTTCTTTAAACTGCGCCTTTAATTTTCACAATTTTTATTATTATGCTTGTCTGAGAAAAAAAAGGTTAAAGGTGGTGTACGGTGAAATTTTATTGCATCAAAATGTGCAGAAATGCATGTAGATTCCCATAAAAATAAAGAAAAAATTCAAAAAAATTCCTTCATCGAGAAAAACGCATCGAAAAATACGCTGGAAGCCCTTAGGGACGAGGTTTTTTCTAGGCCGCCCGGTGAGTAAAAGCGCGCGAATTCAAATTTTTAAAATTTTTTCGCTCGTTTTCACTTTTTTTTCGGTTTTTTCAAGAGTTTTCCAGGTTTTTGTCAATTTTTCTTCCAGATATATCGGAAAATTTGAAAAAACAGTGAAAACGAGCGAAAAAA
>NC_013489.2:10248937-10256247 GCF_000004555.2 Caenorhabditis briggsae
GCGCCTTGCAACCAGTTGATTTTGAAGAAATAGATCATGATCTAGATCAAACCCGCGTCCACTTTAAAATTATTAAATTTCTTCTGGCCTACGAGTTTGCTGGGGCGCGCTTTCTGACCCCCTCGCTTGAACCCAAGTGGGTACCCCATGGAACATTTTTTCAAATTTTTTTCTGAAAAAATATGCATTGAAACTTTGTCAGATTGTATAGAAACATCTAAAATTGCAATAGCAATCAAAAAACATCCAAAATCTTTTATTAACCATTAACTTTATATTCTCAAAAGTCCAAAAGTGGTTTGAAACAATGGCTCAAAATAGTTTTCAAAAGCATATATTATGCTTGTCTGAGAAAAAAAAGGTTAGAGAGTATTTTTTGCAGTCTGAATACGGTAGCGATATCGAAGCGGAGAGCCTAAATAGCACACAAACGGTGGAGACGCATACACATTTTCTCTGCGTCTCAACCTTTTTTTTTCTCAGACAAGCATAATAACAACAATTTTAATCAGTTTTAGAAAACGCAGAAAATTTTCAGCTTTCGAATGATATAGGTCTCATATCGAAGTCCCATACCCCACAAACAACCTTCCCTAGTCAGACAAGCATATTATGCAGTCTGAATACGGTAGCGATATCGAAGCGGAGAGCCTAAATAGCACACATAAGGTGGAGACACAGACACTTTTTCTCTGCGTCTCAACCTTTTTTTTCTCAGACAAGGATAATAATATTGTTTTTTTTCCTCAAAAATCGCCGATTAGGAAACCAAGAGTTTCAGGGCTTGATTAGGTTGTGTTAAGAAAAGAAGTACGTTTTTTTCGAAAACGAACTCAACGAAAAATCACAAAAGAGTCATGTCTTGTCTCCAAGCGGAAAGGGAAGGGAGACTCCGATTATTTTCGTAAACCTCGACCTATATTCGGAACGTGAGGTGGCAGCTGATTCCACATGTCAGAAATGGTAAGTGCTGACACAAACTTCACATTTGAAATCAAATATGGGAGAAAACACATATGGTGAGCAGTTCGAGCAACTTTTCATCTGCAACGGAGATGTGTTAGTGGTGCAGAATGAGAGCCTCACCTGAAAGTTAATTCTTTTTGAAGGTATCATGGATTCCAAGTAATGGAAAAGATAGATGAAGGAAATTATGGTCAAGTATTTGTTGTGTCTAAAGACGGGAAACGATTCGCAATGAAAGTTGAGCCGAAAAGAGTCGATGGGGCGGCGCCGGCGTTGAAAATTGAGGTGCAGTGACTTTAAGAATTCGAAAAAATTGTTTCTATTTAAGATCGAGATCATGAACAAGCTAGACGAGAACAAAGCGAAATACTTCCCCAAGTGTATTTTCGCTGGTGCGGATTTAAAATGTCATGTAGTGGTGATGGATCTTCTGGGCGACAATTTGAAAAGCCTTCGACTAAAATGCGCCGATCCAAACGTTTCGTCTCCTGGAACATGGAGTCGAATTGGTATTCAGTGCTTATATGTGTAAGTTTTTGACAAGATAACTTGAAAAATTCGATAATCTTTCTAGCCTGAAACAAATGCACGACAATGGCTACCTGCACCATGATATAAAACCAGGGAATTTCGCAATGGGACCTGCAACCGATCCAAATAGGTCTCGTATCCTCCACCTTCTTGATTTTGGAATTTCTCGGGCGTTCACGAGGCCGAAGAAGGGGGCAGCCATCAGTACAATGCTGAAAGATGGCCAAAAAACGACAGACTCGGCAAATCTAGAGTTCCGACCACCCAAGAAAAAAATAACATCGTTGAGAGGAACTCCCGTCTACGCATCACCAAATGCTCACGATTACATTGATTTGGCTAGAATAGACGATGTTTGGTCTCTGATGTACATGATCGCTGAGATGGTTGAACCTCTTCCATGGTATGCTCTCGAAGATGAGCAATTAAAAAATTGCAAGCTCAAATTCAAACTCAGTGAGCTCTTCAAAGATAGTAAGATTTGTTTCATTTCAGTTTTTTAATTGAAAAAAAAACATTCTTCAGATTCCTTCGACGCTGTGGAGCAGATGCTTCGGTCGTGTACATTCTACTCTTTCCCTAACTATGAATTAGTTTATAACACGTTCAAGGCAGTCTACGATAAAAGCAAATCCACTTGGATCGACCCTTATGATTGGGAGACGAAGCAAATGCCGTCGTATGTTCGTTGGGTAGGTTTCATCGCTAGATAAAGCTAATGTCTATTATTTCCAGCAACAACACAACGATAGACGTACATCAATTTATATGTTTAAATGGGAATATTCTGACATTCGAGATTATTTCCGCCTGGATCCATACAGTTCTCTTCAAAGAAGTGAGAAGAAGAAAGAGAAAATGGATGGAGGAGATACGGCAACGAAAACTTGTGAGAGTCCAACTGTCGAAGAGGCGAAAACTCCAAAAATCGTCATGAAGAAAAAGTCGAAAATTTCAAAACCAGTCAAGTCGAAAACCAAAAAGAGCAGCCACGGAAAGAAGAAGTGATAGCTGAAACTATTCTATACTTGTTGTTCTTGCAATTTTTATTTCGCTTCTTAAAAATTTATCCATTTTTCTCTTGTTTGTGCATCATGAATCGAAGATTGCATTGTATTTAGTAGGGAATCTTGTGATCCAGAACTGAAATCCGATTATAAAATACAAAATTCTATTTTTTTCAAAAACTATTTCCATTACTTTATAATCCCCTTTTCAAGTACAACCGCTCCCAAACTACAAATATTATTTGTCTTTCCTTCTTTTTCTTCTTTTTTACTTCTGATGCAAGAATGAAAATTGCCGGAGATATCCAATCAAATAAATGCCATATTCACTACTCTTTCTTTCCTCAAAACTTTTTATTGCCTAACAGACAAGCCGAGAAAAAATGGGGATATTGAACTGGAAAATTATACTTCAAAGATCTGAAAAATTCATATTAATGAGAAAAATGTCGTCGGAAAGAGGAAATCGCAGTTGAATTATTAAACTTGTTCGAAGAAAATCAGAACTCTGAAGGTCCCACAACGACAAATACAGTAACCTAGAAGATTTTCTCGATTTTCTTTGTTTTTCTTCGATTTTTCTGTAATTCTCTTCTACAAATAAGTCGGAAAAAAATTTAAGAAATTGACTGAAAACGTACGAAAATCGGGAACATCTCTGGTAATCGGTTTCTAACCAGATTCGGGAATTTCCATCCAGATTCGGGTAACGGGCATTTTCCAACCAGATTCGGGTAAAATTCCAACCAGATTCGGAAACTTTTTATTTTCCGACCAGATCCGACAAAGCTAATTTTCCAACCAGATTCGGACAATTTTCCAACCAGATTCGGATTTCTCGCGCTTTCAACAGAAAAGACCCAAAAAATCAGCGGAAACTTCAGATTTTTTCAGTATTTCAGTTTTTTTTTTGCTTTTTGAATTTATTATTCCTGGTTACCCATTTAGGTGCTTCCAGTCACTGCTCTTTTCAACCATATTCGGATTTCTTGCGCTTTCAACAGGCGAGAATCAAGTGCTTGATTTTTTTAGGTTGTTTTGCCCATAGTTGTTCAAAACAGAATAATTTTGAAGGTTTCAGATAATTATGAAGCGAAACAGGTGCTCACTGAAAGAAATTATGCGAAACGCTGAAGAAAAGTGTATAAATGGCGAAAGGATCAGTATAATCTCAAAGTTGGCGGGAAAACAGAATCGAGAAATTATGACATTTTCGGGTTCATCCATGATTTTGTTCTTCGATTTTTTATTGGCTTTTCGTGCGTTCTCGCTGAAAATGTGCATTAAAAAAAGGGAATTAGGCTTAGGCTCAGGCTTAAATTAGTGTTCACCCAAAAACTCACAACATATATGTAGCGTGTCTTTTGAACAAAGCATGAACGAGATCCGACAGGTCGCTGGGCGCTATTCCGTCAACTGTGATGCATTGTGATAGTAATTCTGTAAAGATGAAATAATAATTTATTGTTGTGATGGTTTTCTGTTAACTCACTGATTGGGATTCTTGAGAAGCGTGATGGAAGAGAGACATTTGGTGTCTGGGGTTTATCAGATATCGTGAGTGAAGACCACAGCTGAGGGTGTAGTGGTAACGAGAAAGTAGATTCTCTGCAAATCTTGATTACTTAGACACCTCCAGGCGTTTCGTGTCTCTGCTTCTTCAATCTCATTCAATTCACTTCTGTCAGTCAAAAAAGTTCCATCGTCACTGTTCCTCTCTCCTACATCTTCTTCATTACCCGAGGCAACAATTGAATCAATTCCGAAAATTTCATAATTTCTCGATTCTGTTTTCCCGTCAACTTTGAGATTATACTGATCCTTTCGCCATTTATACACTTTTCTTCAGCGTCTCGCATATTTTCTTTCAGTGAGCACCTGTTTCGCTTCATAATTATCTGAAACCTTCAAAATTATTCTATTTTGAACAACTATGGGCAAAACAACCTAAAAAAATCAAGCACTTGATTCTCGCCTGTTGAAAGCGCAAGAAATCCGAATATGGTTGAAAAGAGCAGTGACTGGAAGCACCTGAATGGGTAACCAGGAATAATAAATTCAAAAAGCAAAAAAAAAACTGAAATACTGAAAAAATCTGAAGTTTCCGCTGATTTTTTGGGTCTTTTCTGTTGAAAGCGCGAGAAATCCGAATCTGGTTGGAAAATTGTCCGAATCTGGTTGGAAAATTAGCTTTGTCGGATCTGGTCGGAAAATAAAAAGTTTCCAAATCTGGTTGGAATTTTACCCGAATCTGGTTGAAAAATGCGCGTTACCCGCATCTGGATGGAAATTCCCGAATCTGGTTTGGGNCCCCGATTACCAGAGAAGAAAAAATTGATTTTTTTATTCGATTTTTTGTAAAATTTTAAGACCTTTTCAGGTTTTTCAGCTATTTTTAGAGACTCTTTTTCGATTGTTTCAGAGTTTTTTGTCTGAAATTTGACGGGATGGCGTTCTTGACGGAAGATTAGAGATTACTGTAGAAACCCTCGTATTTTGTAGTTTTCTTTGCAACAGTTTTTGTCTGTATTTAAACGTGAGTGTGTTTGCAAAAAAAAAATACAAAAGGTTTGGGTTTCTACAGTAATCTACAGTAATCAAACACCGCTCTATCGAATTTAAGATTAAAACCCCGGAAAAATCGAAGAAGAATTTTGGAAATAGCTGAAAACCTAAAAAGATCTAAAAATTTTCCAAAAAAACGAATAAAAAATGAGTTTTTTCCCGAAAAAACTATATTTTTTGGACATTTTTTAGGTTACGGTAGTTGTCATTATGGGACTTTTGGCCACGGACATCGGCGTTTCTCTTCCACAGCTACTCAGGTAAATCGGAAAACCTTGCTGAGCTACATTTGAGCAATTCTGAAACCTTTTCAAGCAAAAAGTCCACAATTAAACTTTTTCAAGCCATAATCAAACTTTTCAAACCTTTCTAAGCAATTTGTAAACTTTATCCAGCTGCGCTCGAAACTGAAACTTTTTCAAGCCACAGTTAAACCTTTTTCAGTCATATTTAAACTTTTCAAACCTTTTCGAGCCTTATTAAAACTTTTCCGGCTTTTCGAAAGATTTATTCTGTTTTTAAAATTATTTTACCTGATATTGTTTTATTTTTTATCATCTTTTACTTTTTTGCTCGCTTCCGTGTGTTTGAAAGTCATAAAATGTTTATTTGAGAGACGATCCAAATCACAATCTCCTAGAATCATAATATATTGCTCAAGAACTATCATCGAAAAAACGTCATTTTGAATCATTGAATGGGAATTCAAACCTGCCGTCAGAACGGAGTAATTTAGCCTACGGTTCGTCAGTTTTAGCAAAAAATGTCTTTATCAATCATAATTTCAGACAAGTAGAAACTTCAAACTTCCGAAGCGACAATTTGGAAAATCGTGTTACACCAATATGAGGAAGACTAGATCATAATCGCGATCACATGAACCTGCTCCAAAGACACTATCGAAAATACGTATGAATCAGAAGAGAACGTCTTCGATAACAGTGAGTTGTAGCTCTCAATACCTATTTCTAAAAATTTTAAATATCTTCAGGAGGATATAATATTAAACTGGTAACAACGGGGATGCGGTACGATCTGAGGTCCGGAGATGTTTCGGGATCGAGATTCCACTTCAGTTTAAATTTTCTTGTTTTTTGTTCATTTCTTTTTCTCTAATGAATGTATTTTCTGAAAATCTGTCTTCAAAAGAACCAATAGTGGAAACCTTTTGTAGAAACGATAAAACCTTTTTAGCTGTGAAACAACTTTTTTAAGCAACGAATAAACTTTTTTAAGTATCAAAAAAACTTTTCTAAGCCCTTCTCTAACTTTTTCAAGCAACGAATAAACCTTTTTAAGCGACAGTAAAACTATTATTAGCACTTTCAAACTTTTTCGAGAAATGGATAAACTTTTATAAGCAACAACGAAACTATTCTAAGCCCCTTATAAACTTTTTCAGCCGTGGCTAATCGGACACCTTTTTTAGTTTAATCGTGGCTTGTTTATGGCTCAGAAAGGTTTTCCAAACTACCTGAGTAACACTTTTCGTACCAGAACAATACGAGAGAAGAACAAGCTTATTTTCGAAAGTGTTACCAGAATTCTCTTGTAAATAAGAAGATTGCATGTTTTTAGAGACTGAAAAATCTTCAGACAAACGAATTACAGTGATGATTTCAGAGAAAATGCGATGATGTAAACAAAGTATTTTTCGAATTTCAAAAAAAAATAGTGAAAGCAACAAAAGATTGAAAAATCCTAAATGATTGATGGAGACTGATGCCATGGTAAATCTAGACAAAAATAAATTTATTCGAAACGTGTTTTTGAAGAAATGTCTAGCGACCTGATTTTTAATATCTGGTGTTAGTTGTTATGTGAAAATTAATGTTTCACGACAAAAAAGGAAAACAAGTCAAAAATCATGTAACTGGATAACTTTCGAATGTATAATGTTTGTCTTGTTTTTGGAGCAAGTGAGGAACGAATTTTAAAGATTTTTTAAATGAAAAAAACATAAAGCGAAGGTTCAGCGATTCCTACGTTTGGGATGGGTGATTCTGATTTTAAAAAACGAACGGGACTGAAAACTACTTATGAAATCCTAAATTTTGAAAATCAGATTGTCTGTCGTGGCAATAACATATCTAATGCACGACCTAAAACCAACAGTATATAAAATATACTAAAACGACAATATTGAAATTATCTACGTGACTTCTCTGGTTATCCACAGGTTATTCGCGAACAATCCGTTACGGACGCTCCGCGTTCGCGCGCGGTTGAAATAGGAACCGC
>NC_013489.2:10257247-10291241 GCF_000004555.2 Caenorhabditis briggsae
AATGTACTGCTATTTACTGAAAACGGTTCGCGTGCGGTTCCTATTTCAACCGCGCGCGAACGCGAAGCGTCCGTAACGGACCCGTTCGCATTTTACCTGTGATCGGCAACTTCATCAACCTCGCCCCAAATCAATCCACGTGGCTTATCGAAGAGAAGGCTATATAAGGAAAAGAATTGGAAGGATCAATCAGTATCAAGGAAATCTCTCCTTCGATCTCCAACTGCTCCGGCCACCGATGTCTGCCTCCAACTCCAACGGAATCGCCAAGTCCTCCAAGGCCAAAACCACCAATGCCGGATCCTCTGGAACCCCAACTCAAGAAGCTCCAACTGACACCGTCATGGAGGATCTCTCGTCCGGACCACTGCTTCTACTTCCGAAAGGTATAACTCAGTTTACGGTTGATAGTTTCAATAAAGTTGTTTCCTCTACTCTTGTTCAACTTGCTCATCAGTCTGTCCCGATAGGTCAATAAAACCTATCTGGGGCAGCACATTGTCAGGATCTTGGGGATTCGGATTGAGATTACTGGAACTGATTTTCTAGATGAAACTTTTTCAGCATGTTATTCGCTTCGACGTCTTTGCTCATCCCTTTTGTCTATTAGGTACGGAAATGTCGAAAAACTTTTTTTTTCAATTTCTTGAACCTAAATCACGGTGTTTTTTAAAGGACGTAAAGTAAATGTTCTCTAACGCGACTACCGTAGTTAAGAGCACTGAATATCGACGCGCATGCTTTAAGCTGGACTGCCGAGTCGCTACGTAGGTGTGCCTGCATTCTAAAAATGAGCGAATTAAAAAACATCCCGGGAAAAACAACGTGTAAATCACAAATCCTGAAAAATTGAATTTCAAAGTTTAGCATTTTTGAAGCCGTTCTCATCTCAGAAGAACAGGCAAATATTTCCTTTTCAAAACTTCAATGGCTTTTAATGCAAATCGCGGAAAATTGAAAAACCTATCGCTCTAATTTTTGAAAAATTGAAAAACCTATCAACTGGTGGTTTAAAAACACACAATTTTTAGTATTTCTATTGACAAAGAAATTAAACTTCTTATGAACTTTTTTGATTTTAAACTACCGTAAAACCGTAATAGAAGGGCACCCTAACTTTGAATTTTGATCAAATTTATCTTGGTATCTGTTATAGGTATCAAAAAGTTGATAACTGATAAAATGTTGACGATGTTTTGATAAATATTTTGTTAGTTGACTACTTCTTGACATCTTTTACAGATAATGAGATATAAGGGCTCAAACTTGACAAGGCCCTTCTATTACAGGTTTTAGGTATTTGAGACAATAACTTTTATGCGAATCCTAAACCAACTACCGTATTCCCCATTCTTTTTTACCCCTTCCATTTTTTTGTCTCCAACGAAAAAATCCAGGATACATGACCAGAATGCATTAGTTTTTCGTGTCCAGCAGTGTCCATTTCTTTTTCCCATCCTTCATATCTTCTTTTATTTCAATTTCAGTCAACTCATCTCATCCGGAGAGATAGAAGAGGCTTCTCCTATCTTTTGGAGCATGAAACAATTAAGGCTTCTGCTCTCACTTTTCTCTCCTTTTCTCTCTTTTTTTTCTCTTCTAGAATCTCTTCTCAACACTATTTCTCTTCTTTTCCCTCTTCTTCTAAATCCTCTAACCACTGTGGCTCCCTAGAAGACGTGTGTGTGCTCCGAGAGCACTCAACAATATTGAAAAGTGGGCGGAGCCTCTGGGACGCCTTCTTCTCTAACGTCTCCTTCTCACTCTGCTCTGGCGCCGAAAAAAAAACCACGAAGGCTGGTCAGAAGCAGCTAAACGGGAAGAGCGACTACTTCTCTCTTTTTGATACTATTCTCAACACTTCTAAAAAGATGCCGTCCTCATCCATCGTTACACAATCGCTTCTCGCTGTTGCACTTTTGTCTGTAGCCATGGTCGAGGCTGCTCCATTGGTAAGTATTCATGAGTTTTATGGGGGCTGGGTCCCATACACTGGGGTCTCTTGGGGATTAAAGGGACTTCTTAAAAGTTATACTTTTTATGTAAAACTTGATTGGTGGGCTACCTTCTTGTCCGTTTCCGTTTGCTTAAGCTTGCTCGTCTAATGTCTTTAGAAATCAGAATTTGTTTTTTAGTTTTTTCTTCTTGCCAAAAATACATAAAAACAATTTTATTTTCCCACCGGAACAATAAGAATCGTCTCCAGTACCCGGTACACTGGGGAACATATTGAGAATCAGACTTTCTTATAAGAAAAATAAGAATTGAAAATAGTTTTCCCGAAGTTCTGTCCCTCGAGGAGTTGAACTTGTGGGCTTCCGCTCGAGGTGCAGCGCTGCTACCGACTGAGCCATACGGGCGAACTTAGAAAATGTGCTCAATTCCGTATATAAAAGTGGGCCTGATAGCTTAGGCTGCCGAACGATAGGATAGACAACTGCTACACTGATCACAATACAAAATAGTCATCTGACTCAAAAAATTTGTACTCTAACACAATTTTTTGTTGATTCCAGTTCAATAAGCTTCAGATCAAATGACGTTGAGTTGAGTCAAGAAAAAATGTATGTTTGATTCACTCCCCCTTGACACAATTTCCGGTTAGCTACGTCATTATGTATAATGTGATAAGATGATACGGATCAGGTTATTGTTATGTCATTTCTATAGAATATAACTCTTTTCAGGAAATGGGAAAAAGTCATTTCTATTGTCTGAGGGAGGTTTCTAGAAAGGTTTCAAAAGAGCACCTGCTTCCATTTTTCTCGACAACGCATTTCCGGTCAAATTGCAACACGACATCTTGTATACATTGCTTTGACATGTTAAAAACACAATGTGAAGGGTTTTTTTGTTGAGGAATTCAGATTCTAGGGATAATCCAAAGTGCTAGAAGATCCGATTGCCAGATGTGTCAAATGTCGGCATTCTAGGAATTTGATGACTATCCTTAATTCTATTCCTCTGAGCTCTTCTGGTCACATTTGAACTATAGAAAAAAACCGAAAAAAAAAGTTGCCACCTAGCGGACTCGAACCCGCGATGGGCAAAACCACTACGTGTTAGCCACTACACCACGAACGTCACAGCGAAAGTAGCGTGCGAAGTCGTATAAGATGAAAGCCTTTTTCGTCACTTTTTGACCCCTGAAAGGCCAACGGTTATTCTCTGGCTACCATAACCCTTGTCCGAATTCGAAACGAAGAAAAAAAAACGTTTTTGCATACTAATTCCCATCTCTCCTTCTCCCATCTTGTTTCTTTTAACACTCAAAATAAGAAAACTAAAATTTTGACATTTCCTATTTCATCGGGACTTCGATCCCTAACTAACAAATTAAGCACTTTATGGCTTCTCTTTGAAATCATAGAAATTTGATTTTACAAAATGTTTTTATGGAAAAAGAAGATTTTTGAGCTTTCGTTCTCTCAAGGGGTTCATGGAGCATGTTGAAAGCAAAGAAAAAACCGGAAAGTACATTTTGAAGAAAAAAGAAGAAGATGCGGTTCTTGGATTTGGGGAGTAGAAAAAAAAGAAGAAACTTTGAATTAGAAATTAGAGAAAAGAGAAAAAACGGGGCGTTTTCTAGCTTTTTCCCTAGAAAATATGCAGGAGAAAAAGAAAAATACTATTCGAAATTCATGAGTATTTTTGTGGAAACAAGGGGGATGTCTGGAAAAAGCTGGTGGTCATCATAAGGAAATTTTTTTATTGAAAAATATGTTAAAAGAAAATAAAAACTAAGAAATTATTTGAACCTAGAGACTCTGCTTTCAGATGCCCACAATTTTTATAAACCGAGGAACATCCCACAGGGACGCGCATAATTACGCGGTACTAAGGTTTGAACTCGCATAACTTTTTTTTTAAGAGTTGTATTGAGCTCAAATTTGGAGTGCGAAAAGCCAAATAATTCATCAGTTAACAGCCCAAGTTCCAAATTATTTGATCAACTTTTAACTGAGCTATCGCTTGTCAACGTTGCTTTTTTATCTTTGACAAATTTATCTTTGAACCATCACCACAATACCTAGACTTGAGGAATCGCTTTGAAAATTTCTGCAGCTTTGAATCAAATTATATTTTTACCGATTTTCATGCTTACAACAAACTTCTGTCTAAAGATATGCTTGTTTTTATCAGCCTGGGTAATTCTGCTAAACTCTGAACCCGTAAACATTTCCAATCCCCCAAAAACCACTAAATTCAATTCAGGTACATCCCTTTTCCCCATTTCTATACATTTTTTCTATTTCCTCCAGACGAAGATAATCCTGAACCTTGTTTTTCCATCCACCCTCTCTCTATCTTTTGTTTTCGGGTCTTGCCCCCTTCTGGTCATATATAAAAACCCATTCTTTCTTCTTCCATAATAAATAGATATCACTTGAATGACTTTATAAGGTTCTATTGGCTCGGCGGCTCGCTCGGCTCACTCTGCTGAAATTCAATTATTTTTCTAGAGAAAGGCCAATGAGCACAGCGACCAGATGGGACTCATGATCTTTGCAGGGTTCTTAATTGGTGTTTAATTTGATATTGAAAATGAAAAAAAATGGTCTGGGACGGAAAAAAGTAAACATAGACTACTGAGAATAATTATCTTTAATACCCAATTTTCATTACAGGAACCGGCCAAAAGTGCAGCGAAAAACACGAAAACATCGGCCGCCAAAACAAAAGGATACGGTAGGTTTTGAGGGAGAATTTTGGAATGATGGTTGTATGGGTTCAAGCACAAAATAACGGTTGATGAAATGAAATAGTTTTCTAATGAGTTTGAAACAGCAAAACTTTTATTCAAAAATTGGAAAATACGATTTTGTGAAATACCGTTCCTTCTATTTTGAGTCAGCTTATCTCAATTTATATAAGAGATAACAAAACTTTGTCAACTGATAAAATGTTTATCATAATATCAGCAACATTTTATCAGTTGACCACTTTTTTATATCTTTTACAGAAACTGAGATAAAGACTCAAAGTTAAGAGGTCGGCAGCCGGCAAGCGTCGACTTGTCAACTTTGAGGCTATTTATCTCGGCTCCTAAGCAAAATATCAAAAAGTGATCAACTGACTGACAAAATGTTTGCCATGATATCCCCAAAATTTTATCTTTTGATACATTTTTGACATCTTTCACAGGAGCCGAGATAATTGAGCTCAAAGTTAAGAGGTTCGGCAACCGACCGCGTAGATCGACCGGCAAGAACCGACTTGTCAACTTTGAGCCAATTTATTTTGGTTCCTGTAAAAGATATCAAAAAGTTGTCAATTAATAAAATACTTCTGATGTTATGATAAACATTTTATTAGTTGACCACTTTTTCATATGTTTGACAGAAACCGAGATGAATTGGCTCAAAGTTCAAAGTTAAGGGGCCCTTCAATTACAGGTTTTATGTGTTTGACTTTAGTGAAGCAATTAATTTTATTAGAAAAAAAACTTTTTGTTTTGAGCATTCACCAATCATTTTCAATATACTGTAATTTTAAAAAAGTGCTGAAACGAAAAAATTGTGAAACCAACTTTTAATTGAATCTCTTTTCAGTCCCCACCCCAAAAGCGCTTCGACGTGGCAAGCGAAACGTAATTCTGGAAGAGATTCCAGATGATTCTGAACCAGTTTTGGGAACTGAAGAAGACGTGCTCCGCGAGCAACTTGCTGGTTAGTTTTCTTTTGGTCTTTTGAGAAGCATGACGTGAGATTGGCTTAGGTATCGGATTACATAATTGAATATTTAGAGTGTTGAGGGTTTGGACTAAAGAAGGAATTTTGAATTTTAAACCAATTCGAATTACCGTAATCCATGAAAATTCAGATAGCATAAATCCTAATTTATTCCTATCTCTTATTAGCATATCCGTCATCATCTTTACTCTATCTTTGCAAGATTTCGTGCGATTCATAATCCTCCTAATCGAATCTAAAAATTGAATTAAGAGATTATCTTTTTAGGGTTTTCAACTACAAACTACAAAATTTAACATCATTTTTTCCAAAAGCTCAAGTTACTTTTCTAGTGCTCTTTTTGCTCTTTTCCTCTGGTTGCTTTTCCCACGAAAATTAGTCAATCTTTTTGGTTTTTTTTTCTGCTTCACTCGACTCTAATTTTCCATTCAAAAAGCCAAAAATCAGCTGTTTTGACAGAAGGATTGGAGACATATGTATTATTTTGTGTTGACTGAAAAAACAGCAAATTTGATGGAAAAGTGAGAGAGAGAGAGAGAGAGAGAGAGAGAGAGAGAGAGAGAAGGGTGTGTCTGGAAAATATTAAATTGGTTTAGAAGGTGTGCTTTAGAATTCCGAGAAATGATTAGATTGGATATATGGGAATTGAATTAGATTGGATATATGGGAATTGAATTAGATTGGATATATGGGACATTAGATTGGATATATGGGAAACACAGAATTGGGAATATTAAAAAAGATGAAGTTTTTAGTCGATTTGTCAAACGGGTCATACCATTAACAGTCTAATAGAATGCTCTAAACTTTGAGCTCATATATCTCCATTTCTGTAAAAGATATCAAAAAGTAGTCAACTAACAAAATCTTTTTGATATTACGATAAACATTTTGTCAGTTGACCACTTTTTGATATCTTTCACAGGGATTGAGATAATCGAGCTTGAAACACGGCACAGCTAAGCTGCCGACCGCCTGTTGAAAATTTTGAGAATTTTGAAAATTTTGAAAACCTCTTGAAAAGCTCTTGAAATTTTTGAGTTTATATATCTCCGTTTCTGTAAGAAATATCGAAAAGTGATTAACTAACAAAATATTTGTGAAATGTTGATAAGCATTTTGTCAGTTGAACACATTTTGATATCTTTCACAAGAACCGAGATAAATTGGCTCAAAATCGATTAGATTGATTGTTTACAAAGATGGAACCAATTAGACAATGTTCTGAACTTATATCGGTTCTAGATACATATTTCCAGACCTAGTTTTTTTTTCATAGAATACCATAAACATTTCTATTTTTTGAAAATGTTTAAACATTCTTAAAGCTTCTCTTTGAGAATGCACGCCGTATTCCCTCTAATAGAAGCCCACCGAAGGCTTCAACTTTGAAGTCAATTATCTCGGCTCCTATAAAAGGTATCAAAAATTTGCCCACTAATAAATTGTTTATCAAAGTAACACCAATGTTTTATCAGTTGACACATTTTTGATATCTTTCACAGAAAATGAGATAATTGAGCTCAAAGTTGACAGCTTTGGTGGGCTTCTATCAGAGGAAATACGGAATTTTGATTTGGCAGTCAGGCCAAACCATCTGTCAGTTGCTTTTCACAAATCATAGACTTCGTGCAATTTTCAAATTCAAACTTTTCCCGAATTTCTATTTTTGGTGATTTCTCTCTAAAAGTTCTAGAGTTCACTATAAATAATTTATCTGTAATCATGATCCACCTCCTCATCTCTTCTTTTCCATGTTTGTTTCTCCTCAAATAATCTATCATTTTTTGCTTTCATCTCATCAAGGACCCCTGATATTGCCCTCCGGATATTTGGGTTGACATTCATTTCCCAAACACAGATATTTTCTTTTTCTTGGAGAAATAGTATACAGTTTTGAGAGGGTGCAGAGAATGCCATAGGAGAGCACTCTACGAGGAGCCAAATGAGCATAAAAAAGGACGAAGATTAAAGTTCTTTTTTATGGGGTGGATGAAGGGACCAATAAATGAGCAGGGAAAAGGGGAGATTATTTTGGAGGGATTTCGAGGGGAATATTACAACATTTTTGCAACGGAAATAGACTCGATTTGATGGGAAGGGGAAGGATGGGCAATTCGAAACAGACATTATCTTGCGAAATTTTGAAATTAGGGAGCTTCTATTTTGTTTTTTAAAGGAGAGAAGATTTTTCGGAGTGTCTTTGGAGTTGAGGTGTACGATGTTCAGTGCTCACAGCTAGTTGATATCGTGCCACTTTCATCTACCCCCTCGTTTGGTTTCTTCTGTTTGCCCCACCGTAGCTCAGCCGGTAACAGCGCGGCACCTTGGGCAGAGCCCCACAAGTTCAATTCCTAGCGGTGCTTTTTTGAACGGAAATTCGAGGAAGTTATTTTTTCATGTCGTTGTTGACACCTAAACTCCTAAAAATTGAGAATTACTCATTTCTTTTCCTTATTAAAACGCCTTATTGTCATCATGATCCTTCGTATAGAATCTAATCCTTCTCCTTATTTTTCTTCATCATCCCTAACAAAAATTCTATTCACTAATTCCATGACATTCAAAATAATGAATGGTTTCCTATTCAATGATTCATCTTTTTTTCAGGTCTCAGCGATGACCAACTCGCCGTTCTTGCGGAAATCGTTCAAAACGAAATCGACCAGTACAACCCGGAAGCCATTGAAGCATATGAGATCGTCGAGCTTCCAGAATACTGTGAGTTAGAGAACGGAGAGAGCACAAAGGCAAAGTAAAGGTTACAGTAACCCAACCAATCGAATATATGCCACGCGATCGTCGCTCGGTTCCAGTCTTCGAGGCGTTCGATGAAAATGACCTACCGGAACAATATGATGATAACCAAGAGGTACGGTATCTCCATGTTTAAATTTCGAACTGCAAGTCAAGCCAGCGGAGCGCGATTGCGCGAAGCCAATTTTTCAAAATTTTCGTACAGACATAAACAACAAAAATCATAATGAAAACAATTGAAAACTTAAAAAAAATCAATTTTTGCAGCTAATCTTCGTCCCAGAAGAAGCTCTTCTAGAAGCCGCTGCTGAGGAACAAGACGAGCTGGAACTCCGTCAAAGGATAGCTGAAATTGCAACGATTCTCAACGAGAGAGCCTCCCGACGATTGAGATTTATCTAAATTTTCTTTTCTGCTTCTTCTATTTCCTTCTTTTCCCGGTAAACACCAAACAATTTGTCTCCACACATTTTCAACGGTTTCCCTCTCTCCGTTTTTTCTCCTTTCCCGGCTTTTCCCCCTTTGCTCTGATATATTTCAAGTTCTCCCCATCAACACCCCACACCAAGTCAAATACAAAAATCAGCACAATCTCGATCGCCTTTTATTGAGTCTCGAAAAGTTTATTTTGTAGAAGAAGAGAGTGAACACAAGCAACAACGCAAAATAAACTGTTTTCTACCGTTGATAATGGAAAAACGAGACAAATTTAAAAAGAATAAAAAACATGGGTATGGAGAGGAATTCATCAATAAATTAGTAAATAGGAGATCCTCATACTTCTGGATTGTACTCATTTGGTTGTGGGGATGCTCCTGAAATAATTTCCTCAATTACTTTCCAGAAGAATCTTCCAAACCATTTTGCTCCACCGGCACAGTGGTGTTATAAACATAATCTCCAATATCTTCCTCTTCTTGTGGTGGAGTACGTGGTTTTGCATACGGGTTGTACTCTTGATACTGAGCAGTTGAGGAGTCTTCTGAATATTATTCATTTGTGTACCTATCGCAATATAATCAATGATCTACCTGGCTGATAATCACTGGCTTCCTCTCTTTGCTGCGTATAGTATTGTTGACTTTCTGCTGCTGGTTGACTATAAATCACTTGGTAGTTCATTTTTTTTTGTTGATAATAGGGATCTTCCAAATGCGCCGTCTCCGCTTTCGCCTGCTCAACTGTGGGGTAGAAGACCTAAAGATAAAATTAGAAGACGTGGAAAATAGAAGAAAAGCCTGACCATGTGCTGAAGGCTTCCTTCTCCAACTCCAGGAATATTGAAAATCTGCAACATTCCTTCATCGCCAACGGATACCCCAGGGGGCATCGTGCTCAAAGGGGGCATACACTCATAGGGGTCACTAACTCATAGAGGGCATCCTGAAGTTGTCTCTTAGGGGGCATCCCACCATGTCTCATAGGGGGCATCGGACCAAATGCTCCCAGGCGGCATTGATAGTCTCATAGGGGTCATTGAGACCAATTTGAGTATATGATTCTGAACATGATGAATTTTTGTTTTTACATCTTTTTCGTAGTTTTTTGATGAAAACAAACACAATTGCAGACTATTGAAGGTGTTATTTCGGAGGGTCAACTGAGTAGAATTTCTGCCAAAAATTCGGGGTACAACTCATTTCATTCAGGGGTACAACGTTTGTGATTCGGGGGTACAGTTTTTTTTGAGGGAGTTTCTGAATTCCTGAATTTCAGAGCTTGAAAATCTCAGAATTCTTAGAATTTCAGAACTTTGAAATTTCAGTATTTCGGAATCTGAGAATTTCGGAACTTCAGAGTCTGAGAATTTCAGAATGTTAGAATTTCAGAACTTCGAAATCGCAGAACTTCAGAATCTCAATATTCTTGAATTTTTAAAAATTACGACAGAAAATTTTCACTTCTCATTGTCACATTGTTCTATTTGATTTTGTGTCATATTTTTCCGTAAAACAATCTTGACAAGTTTTACAAACTCAGGACTTTAATGCTTAATTTATGTTTTAAAACTCAGTCGATACTTTCCTCTACCAATTTTTCTCAATTGCTTTTCTTCTCAATCCTAGTTCATTTTCTTCTGTTTCTCAATATTCCTTCGGTTTTTCCCAATTTTCCCTTTTTTCTCAATTTTTTGTTTTTTCCCAATTTTCCTCAATTTTCGTGGTAATTGAATTTTTTCTTATTTTTTTCATAATTTTATAGATCATTGAATGAAGGAAACAATCACAATTTAGTGATTTACACACAAAAATTCAAAAATCCCAAAAATTTTTTTCATTCCCAATTTTTTATTCCCAATTTTATGTTCCCAATTTTATATTTTCAATTTGTCAATTCCAATTTTATTTTCCCAATTTTTCGCTTTGATATTTGAAGAAATGAAAAATTCAAGTGTAAGATACAGTAAGCAAAACCAGGAGGTTGAGTCTCCGACAAGGGGCTCATACCGACTGGTCTTTACTATTAAAAATCACCAAATTCTGTGTATGTGTGTCCGCTTGTTCCCGGTTCGCCAACGAATGGAATCGGGATCCCTTTCCCAGCGTTTAGAGGGATCAACTGGAGAGTTAGCGAAGGATACCTCTTAAAAATCGAGAAAAAAAAATCAATTTATTCAGCTAATTATCGTCCCAGAAGAAGCTCTTCTAGAAGCCGCTGCCGAGGAACAAGACGAGCTAAAACTCCGTCAAAGGATAGTTGAAATTTCAACGATTCTCAACGAGAGAGCCTCCCGACGATTGAGATTTATCTAAATTTTCTTTTCTGCTTCTTCTATTTCCTTCTTTTCCCGGTAAACACCAATTCAACACATTTTCAACGGTTTCCCTCTCTCCGTTTTTTCTCCTTTCCCGGCTTTCCCTTCGCTCTGATACTGTATTTCAAGTTTTTCTCATCAACACCCCACACCAAGTCAAAACCAAAAATCAGCAACAATCTCGATCGCCTTTTATTGAGTCTCGAAAAGATTTATTTTGTAGAAGAAGAGAGTGAACACAAGCAACAACGCAAAATAAAAATGTTTTCTACCGTTGATAATGTTTATTCACAAAGTTTGAGACACATTGATTATCAGGTTCTGGAAGATCTCGGAGATAGGCGCAACGCTCGATTTCGTCCGGGTTCCAACGAGTTGATGGACGTATTCGGAGACTGAAAATTTAAAATTTCGAAAGGAAAACTACCGTAAAAACTCTAAGAGAGTGTTATGCAGATCGTAAACTTCGAACTCATGTATCTCGGTTTCCATAAAAGTTAGCAAAAGTGTGTCAGCTGATAAAACATTTATCATTATATCAACAAAATGTTATTAGTTTACAGCTTTTTGGTATCTGTCACAGAAAAAGAGATATATGAGCTTAAAGTTGGCGGTCTGGGCGGTACTCTATTATGGTCTTGCAAAGAGGCTACAGTAATCTACAGTAATCTTAACGAAAATGGTCCCAAAAAAGCCGGAAAAAAACAAAAAAAAATCCTCAAAAATAGCTGAAAAAGCCAAAGACTGTGGCCGAAGGTCCCATAACGACGACTACAGTAACCTGAGAACATTTCTGTTCATTTCTGTTCCGGTTTTTCACTGCTTTTCTGTTGTTTTTCTAATTGAAAACACACGAAAATCTAGACAAGAAACGCAGAAAACAAAACTATTTCCAGGTTACTGTAGTTGTCGTTGTGAGACCCACAGCTCCGACTTTTGTGATTGAATAAAATTGACATACCAATTAGTGATAAGTTCCGCTAAAGACTCCGGATAACCATCAATCGGATCCACTGTGATCTCTTCATAAGATGAAAATCCATTCAAGTATTCTTCATGGATCGGTCCCATCGCCAGCTCCCACAGCGTTAATCCAAAACCCCAAATGTCGACTTTTTCACTGAAAATTAAAAAAAATACTTCTAAAATGGTATTTTCTAACCTATAATCCTGACCCATTAGTTGCTCAGGTGCCTGATACCATTGGGTTCCGGCCGCTGAAGAAGCGATTCGATACGTGTTGTCGATCCTCTAAAAATTCAATGAATTTGGGAATCTCAAATTTCGGAAAGCTCACTTTGGCCGCACCAAAATCACAAATCTTCACATCTCCTTGTGAATTGACTAGGATATTTTCAGGCTTGATATCCCTGTGGATGTACCCGGGTCCACTGTTCCACACATGACGTATCGCTCGTATCAGTGATAACGTAACACTTTGATGAACAGGGAATGGAAGAGCACCGAATTGACGGAAATCTCCACGGTTCATGTACTCAAGCACCAGCTCTTTTTTCGTTGAGCTCACTTCACATCCATAATAGCCGACAACGTATGCTGATTTAGAGCACTGAAAATTTATTTGATTTTGAATAGAATTAGGTTCAAATTTTCAAATTTTTTAAATACGAATTTTCAAATCAATTCAATTACCTCTTCATAGGCAACAATCTCCTTCTCATACTCCTTTTTGTCATTGTTTTGTGATAGAATCGTCTTGATCACATACCATTTATCTGATTTCTCATGTCGAGCCCTTAACTTACAGGTTTTCCCCGTTCTTTTGACCTAATTTTTTACATTATAACTGAGCCATGAACCCCATTTCCCACATATTTTCCACGTTGAAGTTCAGAAGGAAAAATTCGATGATGATTTTCAGAGTTCGCGGATGACGGTTTTCTAGATTGAACCCTCTCCAGAATAAGAATAATTTCTTCGTCTTCTGTTGTGTTTTCAAGCCTTTTAATGAATTTTTCAAAATCATCCGCTCCCCGAACTTTCAAAATAGCACCATCTACATCGTTATATTTTATTTTGAAGTTTTCAGAAACTTCAGGTATCTTCAATTCTAGCTCAGCCATAAAAATGTCTCGATGTTGCCAAATGTGCCCAGGGAACTGGAATTTTAATGTTCTAATAATATAAAGTAGATCTTCAAAAAAACCTGCACACTTATGGGTTCTGCTAGCTCGTCAGCTTCCAGTTGATAGTAAACTAGAAAAGTACGATATTCAAGCATAATTTCAGCTGTGTGAAAGTAGTGAGACCAGCCGGAGAAATAGGGTCTACAACAAAAAAAAGCGTGGTGATGCCTTTTGTCTTATCTATTTGCTCTTTCTGCAGACTCTTATCTTTTGTACGAAGGATGATGCACTTGTCATTTTGAATGGAGGAGTGGGATTTGGGGTTCGTCTTGATTGTTTTCAGGTCATGTTTGATTTATATATTTATTAACACCAAATTTTTTATTTCGACGACGAATAATTTTATTTTGTTTAAATTTTCAAATTTTTCTTGAAGTGGGGAGGAGCAGCACAAAATAAATTAGATTTTCGATCGATCGGATATGATCATTGATCTAAATTGAATAAAAATTATATAAGGGTACATCAAATGGAGAGAGATCCATTAAAAAAGAGTAAAAGAACAAGAAGAAGAAAAACAAGATAGATAGAAACAGGAGAGGAGATAAAAAAAAGACGACGGTCACATTTTTTGGGTCAATTTTTTTTGGAAAATTTTGGTTTTGTTTTGATTTTCGTCGCAGTTTTGTTCATTTAGGGAATTCGATTTTGGGTTTTTTCTGGTTCAATGTTTGGATGAATTTTTGGAATTTTAGTATGGCCGGAATCTGAAATTTTTCGTTATTTGGTTTTTAGTTTGATTTTTGATTTTGAATTTTTCAAATTTTAGCTTATTTCTAAAAAGAAATAGCCGAACATCTTACCCTGCCGGATGTCCACCTCGTCCTCTTCCCATTCCACGTCCTCGTCCTTCAAATCCTCCACGACCTCCACGGAAACCCCCTCTGAATCCACCACGACCTCCGCGTCCACCTCTTCCAGATCCCTCTTCTCCTTCCTTCTTCTCGTCATCCTCAGTCTTGCCCTCTTCGCCTTCCCCTGACCCGTTTACTTTCAAGTGAGCTGGAGTGGTATCTTCGTGGATCTAGAAACAATCGTTAGCGTTACCCTATAACTTTATCTTACCGGCTGCAGAATCCGCGACAATTCTTCTATAACAGCAGCAACACGAGCATAGGCGATATAAGCTGGTGCAACAGTCTCCACTTTAACGTGAAGTGGTCCACTGAAATGGGCGTGTTGTGGGTCTCCGGACGCCAAGAGCTCAGCTTCCTTCTCACGATCCTTTGTTGAGCCACGACCGAGAATGTAGATGTGACATTTGTGAGTCTTGCATAATGTTTGAAGAGTCGCTCCTTTTGGTCCGAGAACTTTTCCGATGAAGTTGAACTGAACAAAACAATTAATGATGCATAGGAGGAAATATAGAAAACTTACATTTGGGTGACGATAGATTGGAATGAGAATCTTCTTGCATACTTTCACTGGTTTGGCAATGTCAACCTCAAGCCATTCTGGATCAATGTTGTTCTCCAGTTTTTCCATTTCTCCTTTCAGCAGACGTTTCGCGTTCCGGAACTGATCACCTGATACTTCTAGTGAGCCCACTTCGCGGTGTATTTCACCCAAAACCGCCTGGATCTCGGCATCCAGTGGTGATGAGATCTCTTGTGGTGGGTAACCTCCGCCTCCTGGGTACATTCCGTAACCACCTTGAGCTCCATACGGATTGTACGGATCGTAGCCTGCACCATAAGCAGCGGCGTGAGCTGCATAGGGATCTTGTGGATATCCTCCATGACCACCACCACGTCCTCCACGTGGTGGATATGTGCCGCGACCTCCTTGATATGGATCCATTGTTCTTTTGAGATCGTTGAGAATAAGTTGAACTCTGAAAAACGGTATTTATGAATTAATTGAAAAAGATTAGTGAAACCAAAGTCGAAAGTTATAAGAAACGCATCAGAATAAGATAAAATATTTGTAGAAGGCATCACTATTGGATGAAAAACTGTATAAAATTTGGATGAGCGAAAACTAGGTCCCTGTAATTGATTTATACATAAAACAAACAAGAAATCTTGCATAGGAACGTTCAGAAATCTATCTTATCGATTTCTGTTTTACTATGAGCAATTAAAATCAATGGGAACATAGAAACGCCGTGAATTCTGGAGGAAATGGGTCGGAAGACGTCGGCGTTCGATTCGAATTTTGCAAAAGTCCGCGGGTGCGCACTTACTGAGTGTGCAAAACTGCGTCGTGGTTACTACGGAGTTGTCGTAAGATCTAGTGTTTTCAGTAGAAAAATAATCGAAATTGGCTGAAAATGGCAACTTTCGCATCACGGGATTTGCTGAAAAGTAAAGAAGACGATGAAGATAATGACGAAAAACAAGAAGACACTCCGGGTCCGTCTGAAAAACCTGAACAGGATGTGTTGGGAATCGTGAGAACTGGACCGAAAAGTCTTTCAACTGGAGAGACATCTTCATTGTTCAAACTGAAAAATGAACTACTTAAAAGGAAAGACCGAATTGAAGCTCAACACCTTATTAAGAGCAGTGGAACTCATGTCTCTGGAAAATCTGTTTGTTTGATTCTCGAGTATTCATTGAATATATAATTTTTGCTCTTTTTTAGAATCTCCTGAGCACAAAAAAAGAAGAACGGGAACGTCAAGCAAAGGAAGATGAAGCTAGAAGTCGGCAGATCGCCAAGAACGAGCGAGCTATGCGTCGAGAAGAAGAGGTTGAACGAATTCGGGCGGCTGAGCAGAAGCTAAAAGATAAATCCGAGTTGTATGATAGAATGCAAGAAGGAGCAGTCAATTTATCGAATTCAGAAGATTCTTCGTTTGATTTCTTAGTGGATTTTGGTACGAAGCGAAGAAAAATCGACGAGGACAGAGCGATCGAAAGAGATAGATTCAGAGAGCAAGAGACTGCCGCTCCAGTTGGATTCGGATGGGGTCCAGTTCCAGAACACTATCATCACAGCGAAGGTAATTTTTTGCGTATTTCATACTTGAAAACGGGCCACAACGGACCCTGCCATAGTTTCCTTCAGGTCCTATATTTTGAAGACCAAATCGACCGCGTAGCTCGGGCGGTTTTAGCTTTGTAACATTGTTCCTAGTTAAAATACAGATTTCCAAATAGTATCATTGTGTAGAACTCGTCTGGTTCTAATTTAGGTGGGCCAAAAATATAGGCTCAAGAGAAACTATAGCACGGCTCGTTTTCAATTATTGATGAACGAATTTTCAAAACTTTTCAATTTTCAGAACAACGTGTCTACGGAACATCTCATATGCGCCTGTCGATGAACGCTAATAAACGACGGGACGACATCGAAAAACTGTTGGACATGTCGAAACAAACTGATGCAGAGCTAGCGAAACGTAAAGAAGCGAGAAAGAAGAAAGATAAGGAGCGAAGAGATAAACTGAACAAAATGAGAGTGAGAAATGGATTAGAGCCTTGTAAGTTGAACTTTTGGTTTTTGAGAAATTCCTTTTCTGTTTCAGTGCCCTCTCCGCCCCCAACACCTCCTCCACCAGAGATCGATTTGGATTCGATTCCACTGCCTGGCCAGAAGGAAACTCCAGAAGAGCGTCATGCTCGTTTGATGAAGTCCGATCGTGAATGGGACAGAGGAAAAGGGCTTTACACGACATGGATCGAGAAGGAACGAGACGAACGCGAAGATGAATTCCGACCACCGGATTCATACTTCCAGTGAGGCAACAATTGCTTGTAAATATCGATTGTTTATAATAAAATTGCTTCAATTGTACATAAGTAGCTGAATATGAACTAATAGATTCAGATCTGAAAAATTCGAAAAGAATCGTGAGGATCAGATACGAGAGAGGAAGAGATACGGAATGATGGATGGCTTGAAACTACTACCGAGGCGCTACAAAGGGAAAATTACAGGAACAAAAAGTGGGACAGGAGATTAGATTTCGGGAGATTCGAACTTCGAATTTCAAGGGAGATGATTATAATATAATAGGGGAAAATGGTAAATAGAACAACAATGGAATAAAAAACCAAGCAAAACAGAGTGTACAGCTCAAAAATACAATTTTTAGAGCGGTTTAGAAGAAATCGAAGGAATCTGGCTCGTTGATTCCTGCGAAAGGATCCTCCTCATATGACGGGGTTTCAGGAGAAGCTGGCTCCTCGAATTGGATAGTTTCCAATGGTTCGGCACGTGACATGAAAGCATCGGAGAGAGAAGGTCCCTGAAATCAGAACTGTGTTGGAAATGTATTGGTTTTCGGTACGGAATTCCGACCGATTTATTTTTTCGGAATTTGAGGTTATCGGACTACGGTATGATTTTTGTCCGACGCCGATGAACCTTGTGGCCGACAATTTATTTAAAGGAGGCCAGACATGAAAATTTTCAAAATTCTATTTTTTTATATATGCCACAGTACAGTCAGAAAATAACAATGGACACAAAACCATAACTCCTTGTTACTGTACAAGCGAAAACGCGACCGTTCTTCCAACCGGCGCCCACTCCTCGTTTCATAATCGTTTTAGAGGTAGAAGCCGACAAGCGCTGTGTAGTGTGAAGGTGAGCGTGCTTGTCTATCAGTCGTGCATCGCGGTTCGACTTCTGTATGTGCGTTTTCGTTTTTTTTTCTTTTTTCATGCGGCGACATCCTAGAATGGACGAATAACGAGAAAAAGTCGGGAATAAGTGCCAAACAGTAAAGAAATCTAGTGTATGCTAAAAAAAATAAATGCTCGTCAAGTAGCGTGCGTTGGTCGCAATCGCACGATTTTCCGTCAGAATACATGATCTCGCCCTGAGAAAACCCCGTAGACTTTCGTGTCTGGCCTCCTTTAAAGGCGCATAGCCGGTCCTGAAGAGGAAACGGCTACGGTTTTTACAAATAAATCCGTGCGCCTTTAATACAGTACTTCGAAATTATTATTTGGCCCGTTTTAGGCAATTTTTTTTTGCTAAAAACTAGCTCAAATTTGATGAAATTAAAAGATTTTCATAGATTCTGAACAATAATTCTAGGAATTTTTCAATAAAAAATTTCGGAAAAAATGGCTGGAAAAATAAAAGGACGCACTCTAATTGAAGGGTTCTCCGGAGGCACTTTGGAACAACCGGTCCTTCTAATACAGGTTTTCCGGTACTTTTTTGCCGTTTTGCGCACATTTTTTCGAGATTTTGCAACGAAAAAATGAGATTTTCAATCGAAAATCCTTGAAAATCCGTATTTTTAACATTGAAAAATCTTACAGCAGCGTCGTTTGCCATTTCAAACGCATCGAATTCCTTCAAAGCACTTTCAGGGTCATATTGGTTGCAAACTGTGTTTACTTGAGCAATTTGTTGTTGTGGTGCTTGTTGCATAGAATTGTCCAGAACAGGAACTGCTGGTCGCTTGCGATAAGCTCTCGGCTTTTTCGGCGCTGGCTTTGGCTTCAGAACATCCGCTCTGATTTTGTAGATTTTTCGTGCAGAGCCTGGAACTGGCTGAGGGACTGTAATTGGTACTGGTTGCTGCTGAACATTATGAACCATCGGTGGCATATGTGGTGAGAGTGGTTGCGATTGAATCATCGGGGATACGTGGGGTGGAAGAAATGAAGATGGTGCTAGTGGAACCAGTGGAGGTGGTGTTGCTTGCTGTTTCTCAGTCATCTCAAATGTGAAAAATTGTAATTTAAAGTTGAATTAATAAACCCTTACCGTTTGTTTCTGAACATCCTCTATTTGTGTCTGGGACAATGGACTATGGTAGCGACTCTCCGGAATTTTAAAGTCAGGATCTGTGAAGATGCGGACGAGAAGCGATTCCTGTTTTGGGACCTGCGGAGAAATTGGAGGAACATCACTCTGCGGTCTTGACGGCTGACCAGTTAGCAAGCTTCGAAGTTGGGGTCTATCGACTTTAGGATTCACCGAAGGTGGTCCTTTTGGTGGTCCAGCCAGTGGACTCATGGGATATTGAGTCTGGGCAAGCATTGGAATCGGAGACTGCGGTGGAGCTTGCATCTGTTGATACCCATTTGTTGCAAAGTTCTGAAGAGGTGGTCCAGGGCTCATTGGATAGTTCTGTGTAGGCTGGAAAAGCATTTGTTGCGTGATTGGCATGAAGAGAGGCGATTGAACATTCGGGGATTGTGCTGGAACATTCTGTTTACACCCATTCGTAGAAAAACCTTGAACAGCTTGTGGAGAAGCAGCTGGCATCGCTAGAGGGGAGATTTCCCTTGGTACCTTCGGCGCTCTAGGCTTTGACGATTTTTTTGGCGCTTTTTTTGGCATCACTGATAGTTGCTCTGGCTGGGGTGGAAGTGGCGGCTGCGAGGCAATTTGAATGACATCCGGATAATCATGAGATGCTTCTGATCTAGCTCCAGATCCACGTTTCTTGGCTTCTTCCATTCTTTGAATAGCTAGAAGACGGTTTCGAGTTCCCTCTTTTAGAAGATCCTCTGGTATCTGCATTGGCAATTCTTTTTGCATGTCAATGTAGAAGGTTTCCAAGTTTATAAATGGGTGATGGAAGGATGTGGATTCTGAAAAAGGGAATCCGAGTTAGGAAGAGATCTTATGGACGGATTATGGTCAGGTTCTGGTCGAAAATTTCCCAAAAACGGCTCTATGGCGGACCTTGGCCAGATTTTGGTCGGAAGTTGAAAATTGAAACTTTACTAGGTCAGAACCTTGGGCACTTAATGCAGAGAGTAATTCGAGAGTACAAAAGGGTACAGAGTGGTACAAAATCTGGATTTTTCAGGTGTTCTGTACCCCAAAATTTTTTCACACTCCGAATTATTTGCCAGAACTTTTCCATAAATTTTCCGGAGTCTGGTCAGCTTTAGTAGTGGCCTTGTCCGGAATGTGACCAATTTTCGCCCAAAGGTTGCCAGAAAACAAAAACTAACTTTTGACTTCTGGAGTCGGCTGAATTATTGGAGCGTTTGGTGATGTCTGATTTGACTGATAAACTTCAATGACATCCGGTGATGAAGCAGATGTCGATGAATCTGTGGCTTCATAAGATGCTTCTGAATTTCGAAGATTCCGGTATTTCCAATGATCTTCATTCCCTTGATGTGACATAACATCAGCCATTGCTTTCTTGTTAGCCTAAAAATTAACAGATACTGTACATGAAAACTGCGATGACAACAACAAAAAAAAGAAGAGAAGAGCAATTACTCACTTTTCGAGAACGAGGTTTTGGAGGTCCTCGAAGGGCGTCTCCTACCGATAGGAATGAGAATCCATTGATTGGAACCATTGTTTATTGTTTATTACCTGAAGACAAACTAGATGAGGGAAGACCAGGTGGACCTCTATAAGAAGGCAAACATTTGAATAAGGAGAACCGCTTACCATTTTCCCGGGGGAATATTAACAGGGCCCGTCGCATGCAAAGGTGCTCTACCGTTACGTGTTCGCGACACCCAGCTATGGACCGTTACGGTTTGAATTCATGCGGGTGAGTGTTTGCGGACGAGATGGAAGAGCTAACGGTTCTTAAAATGCAGAAATCGATTGTAGGGGAGATGGAAGGGAAATATAAAGGTGTGGAGAAGGAAATGGGGAAAGGCCTTTCGAAAGGAAATGAAATTGGTATCAGGAAATTGGATGGATATCGGTGCCAATAGTGTTTATATGTTGTGGCTGGCTTTGGGGTCGTTCGTTGTCAAGAAAACGAGTTTTTTTTTGAAAAATAATCTGATTCATTAGATTCCAAAATGAAAATTACAGTTTGTAACTAAAAATAACTATTCCTGAAGAGATATGTTAACTTTTAGAAGCGATTTTGTCTGAAAATCGCCAAAAGCCAAAGCTTCAAAAAACAAATTGAAAGTTTTGTGCAAAAATCGAGATTTGCCCATTTGAATTTGTTTTTTATTCACAGGTGAAGCGATAAATAACTATATTATGCGAATGCGCCAAAGATGAAAAAAATATATGTATCAAAATATATGTCCGAAATAGTCAGCAATGGAAGTTCTCTGTTGATTTATCAAAAGTTCCTTTCTCACTATAAAATGCCAATAACAATATCATTTATTCAATTCTTTACGAAAATTTTTAAATCAACTTCAGATAATTTCAATCCGAGAGAAAAAAGTTAATCTTTAACCGACTTGGGATTGTGACAGTTCCAGCTGGAGTGACGGCAGCGAAAGCAGCTTGAACATCAGTGGCATCAGCTGGGGCGTTGGCGAATTGGATGACGAGCTTATGGGGTGATACGGTACTCATTGTTGTTTGACTACTTGATCTTGAAGATCAACTTCTCGGCTCTCCAATTAACCAATTTGTGGGTCGAGGTTCCTCCGGCGGCTGGAACGGTGCATGCTGGTGGATCGTCGATCAAATATTTTTGGCTTCGATTGGAACTTCCTATAGAAGACTCCAACACAGTACGACACTTTTGAAACCTTAACTATCCGTAAGCTGATACGTAAGATGAAAACACTTGAGTTGAGAGTCAATTTTCAAATACTGAGTACATTCACAAGCTCAGGGATTAAATAGATCAGTTGTTTTATCTTTTCTCACTTATTTTATCAAAGAAAACCCAAAAAAAAAAAATAAACAGCTGAAAAGTATTATTTGTTTCAGAGAAACTTGAAAATGAAAATCGCGAACGGATGAATGGCGGCTGAGTGGCGGATGAAGACCGAGCGATGGAGCAGCAGTGGCGTAACCAAGTGTTTAGTAACAGTTTTATTCTGATACAAAAATTGGAGCTGTGGAAGGGAAAATCGTAATCTAAAATGTTCTGTTTTCAGTCCTTATTTTCTCGTTTTTCACAGATTATTATCGACTTTTCTGTTATTTTCCCCAAAAAAAAGTCTGAAAATCAAAATTGATGTTAGTGAAAAAATTGACTGAAAACGCACGAAAATAGAGAAAATAAATCCGGAAAATAAAGTATTTTTTAGATTACTGTAGTTGTCGTTTTGTGACCTTGTTGATTCACCACCCAGTCTTCATCCGCTACTCAGCCGCCATTCGTCCGTTCAGACTGAACAGGTCTCGTTGTTCAAGTTTAGGTTACAATTTGACGGGCTCAATAGGAAAAGTGTCTTTCAACTTTTTGTTTATAAATTCATCAAGAGTAAGAAGTAATCTTTTGTTCATGGTTTTTGCATCTTCATTCACAAACATGCATAGTTATTCGTTTCAGATTCCATACCTTATTTTCTCAAAGATCAGAGGTTGGCAGGCAAGCGCCGACTTGTCAACTGAAACCATTTATCCCAGTTCCTGTAAAAGATATACAAAATCTGTAAACTAATAAAATGTTTTTCATGATATCACCAATTGTTTATCAGTTGAAATCTTTTTGTTATCTAGTTAAAAGAGCGAGATATATCAACTCAAAGTTAGGAGGTCGGCAGCGTAGCTCAGCCGGCAAGCGCCGAAGTGTCAACGAAGTGTTGGAGGCTATTTATCTCGGTTCTTGTGAAAGATATGTCATCTGATAAAATATTTATCATAATATCACCAATTTTTTATTAGTCGACTAATTTTTGATTTCTTGCAGAGGAACTGGGATAATTGAGCTGAAACTTGAGAGTATAGAGGTACTTCAATTCAAATTTGTTTTTTTTCTTCTGAACTTCGATGAATGGATCCGTTTTTCTAGATTTGATGCCTACATTTTCGTTTCTTTTTTTGCTATTTCACAAAAAAGAGAACTCATATAAATTTATAGATCTTTATGTAACCAGAGAAAGGCGACTGAAATTGAAAAACACATAAAATAAAGTTAGTTTAAAAAACGGGATTAGAGAGACTGCGAATTTAGCTAATTGGGGGATTGTTAGTGAATGGAAAATTGAGCAATTGACTTTAAAGTGTTTTGAAAATTAAATTAGAAAAGTACATGAAAATATAAGAGCGCTTTGAGGATCAAATCGGTGGTTTTGGGGGAAATAAACAATATCTTACAAATTTGGGAATTTCGAAAAAGAGATTTTTGAGCCGGAGAGAAAATCGGAAAAGTTGAATTCTAATAAAACTTAGAATCAATACGAAAAAATGGGGAAAACGAGTTCAATAGGAACCTGTAATACGAGGAGAAAATTCGAAACATGTAGCACTTTTTAAAACCAAGAAGTAGAGACTAGAGTCAACAGAGAAAACATGTGAAAGATGGGAGAGTGAGAAGAAGCACCAGATTGAGGGAAAACTTGAGCAAACTTAGCGAAAGAAAAGTGATTTAGGCCTGTGGTTGGGGAGGCGGAGCGACTGCAACAGGAGTCGACGGAGCAGATGGAGGGGGCGGAGCCTGAGGAATTCCATGATTTTGATGTTGCGGTGGCGGTTGTGGCAAATGATGAAGTGGCATCTGATGCATTTGCTGTTGTTGTTGCTGCTGGTGATGCATCTGCATTTGCATCATTTCTTCATGCTGCTGCTGTTGTTGGTGATGCTGCTGCTGCTGCTGCATTTGCATCTGTTGCATATGGTGTTGCTGCATTTGTGGATGCATCTGCATGTGGCCTGGATGTCCTGGATGCCCTTGCATCATCATTTGAGCATTCGGATGTTGTTGTTGTTGTTGCATTTGTTGGTGTTGTTGAAGAGTCATTTGCTGCTGTGGATGAGGTGGTGGTGGCATGGCTTGTGGTCCCGCTGCCTTTGCTTTCGATGTTCGTGGCTTTCGATTCGATTTCGCCTGCAACTGAAAATTATTTTTGTTAGGGGGTTCGGGGTTAGACAAAAGAGAAGAAATTTGGTTAGTAGGTATTATTCTGATACAGAAAATCGGAGCTGCGGAAGAGAAAAACATGTGGGCGTGGCCAACGATTCCCAAACCACCGAATACCAAAAATTTCGATTTTCTTTTCTCGATTACTATTGCTTTTTCACAATATTCCTGTTCAATTGTGGCAGGCTGGCCGTGACCGAGACCACCAGACTTTCTCTTCCACAGCTCCAATTTTTGCGTACCAGCATACCGTAAAACCTGTAATAGAAGGGCCTCTAACTTCGAGCCAATTGTTCTCGATCCCTGTTAAAGATGTAAAAAAGTGGTCAATTGATAAATTGTTCATCATAACTCCAAAACTATTTTATCAGTTGATCCATTTTGATATCATGCACAGGAGACAAGAAAAACTAGCTCAAAATTGTCAGTGTGAGAGCCCTGCTATTACAGGTTTCTCGGTAATATTTCTTAGCAAATTGAAAACTTTCAAGAACTAACCTTCGTCTTGCTCTCCGCCGCTGCCTTGATCTTCTTATCCTTCTCGCTTATCGTTTTGGCGAATTCAGCAATTTTGGCATCGTTCGGATCGTCAGTCAACTCGTTCTTCATCATTTGCGGCTGCATCATTCCCATGGGTGGCTGTTGTTGGGGATGTTGAAGCGGTTGGGGTTGTTGACGACGAGCACCGTTTTGGAATTTCGGCTGAAAAATTTAAAAAATTATTCAAAATCTTCAGATTTCAAAACTGCTCCTTATAAACTGCAAAAATGCTCACCTTTACCTCGTGTCCTCCATTAACCATCCTCATCGGACCTCCTGGACCAGATGGCATCCCATTTGGCTCCATCCGATTTGCTCCATGAAACGCGTGAGCTCTCATATTGTGCTCATGTGACAGATTCCCTGTAACGCAAGGAGCTACGAATGTTAGAAGTCAGCGTTTGCTCTTCGAATGATAAAAACCCCTGATAGGGACTCGACAGAAGAAGATAGACCGAAACAAAATCAGTAACCAACCACTACACATGACCAAAAACTGAATACAAATCACAAAAACGATATATAGATAGTTTGGGGACCAGTTTCATTTTGCATTCTCTTTTCTGACAAGTCCCAATAATGTATACTTACTTCCTCCGGGGCTTGCAGTTGGCAGTTGTGAATTCAGTGAGTGATTGCCACGTGGATCGGTTAGAGCTGCCACTTCAGCACTATTCGGTCGGCCGCGGCCAGCGCGGGCGACACTTTCTACGACTTCCATGATTGAAGCGGCTAGCCTATCGTTTCGATCTGCGTCTTCTCCGTTTGACGTGCTCGGCGCTGCTGGAGGGTTGTCTTGAGAATTTTCCATTGGTTCGATGTCAAGTTCTCCGAGGTCACCAAGGTCTCCAAGATCAGCCACTGGAAAAATATAGAAATTGTTATATGTGTTAGATAAGGATTTCAACTTACATGGCTCCGAACAATTCAGCAACTGATCCACCATCGTCTTCTCTCCCTGGTCACCTGACGCGTTCTGTTGATGCTGTTGACCTGGCGGTGGAGCCGATGGACCCGCCTGCGATGGTCCCGGTTGCTGTGGTACAGATTGCCCTGGTCCAAATGGAGTATGACTACCCGAATAGACACTTGCCGACGAGTCGCTGCGTTGGAATCCATGATTAGGAGTAAACTGTCCCGATTGAGGTGTATTCTGACCTCCTTCTCCAGATGATGTCCCTGGCGGCGGTGCAAACTCTCCGGATAGCCGATGTTGAATTGATGGCGGTGGTGGCTGGTTGGGAGTGTGTTGTTGCGGTTGGGTTGGTGGTTGGTTCGCATCTGGAGGAAGTTGATTCGTGCCTGGAGGATATGGAACTGGGAGTTGGCGTTGCTGGGGTGGCCATTGACCCATTGGTGGCTGCTGCTGTCCCATTGGTTGCGGAGGACCTTGCTGACCTTGTTGCTGCTGTTGTTGTTGGAACATGGCAATCCTTTGCTGCTGCTGCTGGTGCCACATTTGCTGCTGTTGTGGCGTCGGCGGAGGTCCTCCTGGATGGAATCCTGGAGGGAATCCTCCCTGAGGTGGCATTCCTGGAAACTGCTGTCCCGGATATCCCGCTTGCCCTTGATGCATCATCTGTCCTTGTTGTTGCTGATGCTGCATCATTTGCTGTTGCTGCTGTTGACCATAATACGCCTGCATTTGTTGCTGTTGCTGCTGTTGTTGCTGCTCCAACGCCGCCGCTGCAGCTGCCTCTTTCTGCTTCTTCGTGGGACGCTTTTTCTTTTTCGGCGGCTCCGCAATCGGAGCATCCTGTTGTTGCTGTTGAGGAGCCGGTTGCTGTTGTTGGGGTGGAGGACGGAACTGTTGAGGTGGTCCCGGATTGCCAGGATACGATGGTATCCTCTGGATCATCTGGCCTTGAGGTCCATGGAACATCTGTGGTTGGCCCATTCCGAATGGGGGTGGACCCATTGGCCGACCAGGGGTTCCTGGTGGTGCTCCTGGCTGTCCAGGAAAGAACCCTGGCGTTCCTGGAACTGGCGTGGTTGGTGGCTGACCTGGCGGTCCTTGCTGCTGGGCTTGCTGTTGTTGAAGCATCGCTTGATGCTGCTGCTGTTGCATCATCCGCTGTTGGTACTGTGATAGGGCGAATTTAGTTTATAAACTAACATAAAATAATAGGGATACCTGTTGCTGCTGTTGTTGTTGCTGTTGAATCGCTGCCATCTGCTGTACCGTCATTCCTTGCGCATACTGTGGTGGTGGTTGCTGTGGTTGACCACCTTGGTTCGGATTAGAGAGCAAAGTCACGAGAAGCGGACTACTTGAAGCTTGTGCTTGCTGTTGTTGCTGGTGTATCCTTTGTTGTTGTGGATTCATTGGCGGATGTTGTTGTGGATTCATTCCCATTGCGACTTGTTGTTGCTGCTGTTGCTGAGGTGTTAACGGAGGACCAGGCTGACCTTGTGGACCTATCGGACCCATTTGTACAGGTTGAGGAGTCATCTGCTGGGATTGTGGTGTTCCGGGAACCGGTGTTGGGTGTCCACTCGAACTGGATAGCTCCTGTTTGATCTGAGATGCTGACATCGGACCAGAAATTGGTCCTGACAGCGGTCCAGGAGCGAATCCTTCTCTTGCTCTCATTTGGGCGAATTCTTCAGCAGTCATCTGACGCATTCCAGGATGCATTTGATGAGGGTGTGGTTGAACTCCAGGCGGATAATGCGGTGGCATCTGTTGTGGATGCATCGGATGTTGTGGCATCGGTTGTGGAGTCGGCTGAGGTTGCGGTGTGAATTGGGACGGTGGTTCTTGTTTGATTTGGAAATTCGGATGTCCTTGCGCGCCAGGATGATGAGGTGGGAGTAGCTGTTGTGGAATAGCACCCATTGGATGACCGGCATGAGCATGTCCAGGATGAACCGCTTGTGGTAGCATATGCTGAGGAACTTGACAAGGAGGTGGTTGTTGATGAGGAATCATTGGATGACTCAATGAAATCAATTCCCGTGATCGATCCAGAGATGATCCACACGGACTCCTTCTCTCCATTTCGGGAGCAACTGGAATCGGGATAGGAGAACCATCGGGAATTCGAATCGTTTCACCATCGGCGATCTTCAAAGAACTCAGACTTATCCTTCTTAACGTCGACGGCTGGAAGTTGGCTATCCGTTTTAATCGTTGTGCTGCTTTTTGGGGTAATCGAATGGTGTATCGTAGTTTTCGCAGTGGATTACTTGGTGGCGCTGGTGACGACGTCATCGTGACACCGGGAACTCCGGATGAGGTACTCGGAAGGACACCGTCTTGAGTTGGGCCGTTTTCTACTATACTGGGTTCGTCGATGACAGCGGGTGGAGGAGGAGAAGGAGGGTGAGGAGGACAGGATTCTTCTGAAAAAAAAAAGTTATTGGGTTACTGTAGATTTAAAAAACCAAAACTCACCTTCAATTTGAGGTTCAGGTTCTTTCGATGGTCCAGGTTCAGAGCAATGCTCTGGTTCTTCAACTGGCTTCTCTTCCTCTTTTTCCTCCTGTATCCTATCTTCCTCCTTTGGTTCCACGACTGGTTCTGAAAATAGAGAAATATAAGTTTTTTTTTCAGAATTTTTTGAATTTTCAACAGAGCGCAACTGCATCAACGCCTCTATACGGCTAATAGACTTGAAAAGTAGAGTACGAGAAAAAGAGTGAGCGCAGAGAAAACAGAGAAAAACTTGCCAGGCGGGTTCCCCCGTCTATGGAAAAATACATGGGGGTGGAGAGAGATAGTGGATCTGTGAGATTTGAGAAAGCGATGGAATCCAGTAGATCAAAATGAGTTGCAAGTTTATTTAGCGCCGAGAAAAAGATTTTGATGGGAGGGAGATATCATATGTTGATTTATGCATGTCTGTGCTATTTTGATAGCTCCGATTTCAAAAAAATTGGGAATATTCGGATTTCGAAATTCTCGGAATTTAAATAAATCAGATTTTTATGAAGAAATTCCATTTTTCCGTCACAAAAACGACGAGGATAGGTGAAAAATTGATAAGAAGATCTCGAAAACGAAAAAATCCAGTCAGAATTTTCGGAATTCTGTTCCGAACATCCCTAGCAGCGTCGTGCACAAGTTCGGAAAGAAAAGAGAAGAGAGTGTGAGAGACGAAGAGACGGAGAGAAACGGAATTCGGAAAGCGCGTAACGGAAGCACTGATTTCACGACGAATCCAGAAAAGGAAGCGCGAAGAATTAAGCTAACAAGTCGACTGTTTTTTATGAACACTAAATTCATTTATTTAGCGCAACAGGTGACAATTAGAGTGTAACAGTGTAACTAGAAAGCAAGGGAAAATGAGCAAAATGCGCTGGACATCTGTAACCAAAGTCGGAAAAAGGTGATAAATGAAGCTGCGACGAAGAACAAACAGGGTTTCACCAACCGGCGCCCTTCTCCGAGACAAAAATGATGATTTTGGGGCCAGAAAAAAAAACAAAATTCACAGGTTCCCGCTCGGTTTTTTGGTGCAGTTTATTTCGCCACAGATTTTCTATTGGTTACGGCGGAATATTCAAATTTTAAATATTTTTAGAATTTGAAGTTCAGGGATGTTCGGAATGGTCTTTTCTGAAATTTTCGGATCGGAATGTTGAAAATCCCGATTTCAAAAGTTTCAGAATTCCCGAATATTCCGATTTTGAAATGTTCGGAATTCCGCAAATTTTGAAAAATTTGGATTTTAAAGTTGAAATATGATTTTCCCATCAGAAAAATATCAAAAAACGGGTGAAAATTGACAGAAAAAGATTACAAAAACGAACAAAAACATCAAAAGTAATTCCGTTCGAGACCCGACGTCATTTTTTTTGTGTGCGCCTTTAACGTACCGTAGTCCAAAAAATCTTTCAAAAAAGTTTCCGGTTGGAATTTTCGGAATTCCGTTTTGAATATTCATGTTTAAAGGTTTGAAAAAGCGAATAACCGAAAGAGACTTCGGTGATATTATGAGAAACATGTTATCAGTTGACAGATTTTTAATATAGGAAAAGTCAATTGAGCTCAAAGTTACAGGTTTTATGGTAACTGGACTCAATAACAAACAAAAAATTAAGCTCACCTGGACTCCATCGTTCCACTACTGGGTTTTCTTCTTCTTTTTCCTCTTCTTTTTCGATTTTTGAATCTTCTTCTTCCTCAATTTTCGCTTCTTCATCATCATCTCTAACTGTCTCATTTTGAACATCTTCTGAAGGAGGTTCTGGTATCTTCTCCGGAGAATCCTTCACCAGATTCTCTTCTTCTTTCTCTCCTTCACCACCAACAACTCCAGAATTCGAATCCTCCGCCGCGTCGTCTCCAATCGTATCGTCCTCAGCTGATGATTCGAGCGGTGCGAAGGTGTTGGTCGTTGTGGGGGTACTGGCACACGACGTTCCGCCTTCTGAAGTCATCGAAAGTTCAGCAAATGGACTTCTCAACGACTCACCAATTCCAGATGAAGAGGTGGACAGGGAGGAGAGTAGTGCTGTCGCTGACGACGGACGCACTATGTCTCCCACCTTTTCGATGTCTGCAAAATTATCGATTTTTCGAGATTTGGGTTTTATAAGGGGGCTGGATTCTAGGGAAGGGATATGGACTGGTATTGGGGTAGTTTAAACTTCAAAATTTGAAGTGCAAAGGTTTCAATTGATTCATGAAACTTAATTAAATTGGTTGGGATATAAATTAATTAGAAATTATTCATTTCAAAATTTATGAAAATCAGGAGATCATTTGAATTCATAAGCTTTTAAAAATCATCCAGAAAAGACTACTTGTAGTCTTGAAGTCCAAGAAAAAAGTTTGAAAATTAGGAAACTAGATAATTAGGAGACCAATTAAGACTTACTAGACTGAAGCGGGGGTGTGCGTGAGTGCGGAATTGTGGACCACGTTGAGGAAGCCGCAGAAGAAGTAAGTGCTGAGGCAGACGCTGCACCCCGCATCGACCGACACGACCATAAAGCGCCAACTATTTTTTCTGAAATTTTCTGAAAATTGTATAATTAACAAATGATCATTTTGACATAGTTCAACTTTAATTTAAGAGGTAATAGAGGAGAAAATTTCATCCAGAAACTGTAATTCTGGAGAAGAAAAAGAGGAAGAAGACAGTAATCCAGTTTGAATGGGGATGACTATAAGAAGAAATTTTGGTCATTTTTTAAGAGAAAATTGTCTTATCAAAATGAAAATAATCATGAATTTTAAAGGGTGAGAAATTTGAAAAGATTCTGGGTCAAAAACGATGAAAAACCACCGTACTACTGGGCGCCAAAACTAGATACTGTGCGCCGCAAGGAAGTGCACGAAAATCGATAAGTGGGCGGAGTCGGGATGTAGAAATTGGAGAATGGGCGTTAAAATAGAAGTAAGTGGGACCTCGTCATGTCTGAAGTTATGAAATCTGAAAATCAGAAGGCGTGGTCAAATGACGCCATCTCCAGAAGTTCACTGCCCGGCGGCACCAAAAGAACGGCGGACACTCACAGTCGTAATGCAGCCGCGACGCGCCTTGTCCGCGTCGCGGTCGTCGAATTGAGTCTCTCTGCCCCGATTACTCAGTTATGTGTGCATTCGCGCTCCATTGAACCTGTTTGAGTGGGGAGTGTGTTTGCGGTCTCGCATACAGTAGGTCTGGAGAATAATGTGTTGTTCTGTGTCTGGTTTAAAGTTGCTTCTTTCAAGTGGTAAACAGATTTTATTGAGCACAGATTATAGACAAATTGACAACAGATATAAATATCAGCAGGTAAAAATAGAACTTGTTTGAAACTCCGAAAAAAAAAACAATTCAGAAAAAATCCATCTGGAGAAGTTAAACCTGAAAATCTAGTTAAAAACCTGAAATCCCAGAAAAACGTGGTTCATTGAATCTGAAGTACTATGATAAAAGGATTTAAAAAAAAGTAAAATTGAAAGAAAGATCCTGAGGGATTACTGTAGCAGATACTAAAATATTACTGTACAAAATCTGTATCAAAAATAAATATTCAAAAATAGACGAATAAATATCAGGAGAATAAATAAAACTAAAATTCACAAATTTTTAGTTATAGAATTTCCGGAATAAGGCATTTCGAAATCTGATTTTGAAACACCAAACATGGGAAAAAGAGAACTTTGAATTCCAAAAAAATGCCCTGGTCCCCTGGCGCCAGTTTGTCTTCATCTATAATTCTGAACTTTTCTAAAACCCTTTTTATCATCTTCTTCTTCTTCTTCTTCTTCTTCTTCTTCTTCTTCTTCTTCTTCTTCTTCTTCTTCTTCTCCCACGCACACACACTGAAAACAAGTGTTACCGTATACCGTCTGGCGGTCTCAACTAGACTTTCGTGTCTGCGCCCTCTCTGATCATTGAAAAACCTATAGAAATCCTAAATTTCCGACCGCTTTTTTGCTTTTTTGTTTAAAAATTCAAGTTTTTAGAGTTTTTTGCTGAAATTAATTAAATTTTTGTAGATTTACACTAAAAACTTTGTTGGGGAGGTTTCGATTCCAGGAGGAATAAAGTCGAAGATTTTAGAAATTTGTTCATTCATTGGGTGACCTGGTTTTTCGTTCAAATTGACTTTTTTGAGAATTTCAAAGTTCTAAATAATAAAATAAGGCATTGTCTGTGTTTTAAACTTAAATTTGGTATCAAAAAGTAACAGCTATACACCGTAAACCCTCTATGACTTTCCTAATAGTTAACTTTGAGCCAATATATCTCAATTATTCTAAAAGATATAAAAAATGTGTTAACTGACAAAATGTTTTTGATATTATGATAACCATCTTGTTAGTTGATCACTTTTTGATATCTTTCACAGGAACCGTGATAAATGCCCTCAAAGTTGACAAATCGGCGGTTGCAGGCTGACCTACGCGGTCGGCTGCAGACGTCTCAAGTTTGAGTCTTTATATCTTGGCCCTTTCAAGAGATATCAAAAATTTGTCAACTAATAAAATATTTTTCATATTGTGATAAACATTTAATCAGTTGACAACTTTTTGATATCTTTCACAAGAAACGAATTATAGGTGCTCAAAGTGGACGGTCGTCCTATTAACATTAATTTCTCAGCTGAAATAATCCTTTTTCTTGTACTTTTTACTTATTTTTAAAGGTGTACTGTATTCTAAGTTATTCGAATTTTGCAGCCATGAAGTACTTGGGAGCTTATCTCCTCGCCAACCTCGGTGGAAACGCCTCCCCATCAGCCCAAGATGTCCTCAAGGTCCTCGGTGAGTTGTTTGCCTTTTTCAAATTTTCAAAAAACCAATTATGTATTTGAAAATTACTAGAACATATAGTTTCGAGTGTTTCGGGTTGATCTGGTATCAAATGACCTGGAATTTCCATCCTGAATATAGTTTCGGTGTGAATTTTGAATCAAATAAAGTCAAAGTTCTCAAGATTCGAAAAAATATTTCTAGCAAATACATAATTTTCAGAGGCCGGAGGTCTTGACTGCGACATGGAGAACGCCAACTCCATCGTCAACGCTCTCAAGGGAAAAACCGTCGCTGAGGTGATCGCCGAAGGAAAGGTCAAGCTCAGCTCGGTCCCATCAGGCGGATCCGCCCCAGCCGCCGCTGCTCCACCCGGAGGAGCTGCCGCACCAAAAGGTAAGGGACTTATTTTTTAAAAATCTAATTAATTTTTCAATTCTTTGCAGCCGAAGAGAAGAAGAAGGAGGAGCCAAAGGAGGAATCCGATGACGATATGGGCTTCGGTCTCTTCGACTAAACTCGTTGTTAAAATTGTTATTTGTCATTTAATGAATGACTTGACTTTTATTGGTTTTTTGTTGAATACATAATTACGGAAAATACAGTAATTTAGAAAATTGGTCAAGATCCGAGATTGTGTTTTAAAAAAAGAAAATTGCAAAAAACAATTTTTGAATTGAAAAAAAAATCTGAAAACGATGAAACCGAAAGTTGGATTACGGTAGTTACAGATTCAAAAGTGGTTTAAAAATATTCAAAAGTATTCAAAAGTGGTTTAAAAATGAGAAAACTACGATAATGTTCTGAAACATTTGTCTAATTCTAAATTTGAAACTAATTGTAAGAAAATTCCTGTAACTACGATATTCTCTAAAAAAGAACATCGTATATCGTAAATGCTTTAATAGAAGCCTATCCTCTGCACGAGCTTTTTCAGCTCAATTATCTCGGTTCCTTTGAAAGATCAAAAAGTTATCAACTGATGAAATATATATTGAATATTTTATCAGTTCACGCTTTCCCATAGAACATTTCCGAAATCACTTGGGTTCAAGCGAGAGGGTCAGAAAGCGCGCCCCAGTAAATTTTTCAAAAATTCTCAATTCGCTGCCGAACTTCGTTGGCTGAGTATCACAGTTTTAAACGATGAGCAAAAATACGCGCGTTGCCACCCGTTGATTTTTAAGAAATAGATCATGATCTAGTTCAAACCCGCGTTCATTTTAAAATTATTAA
>NC_013489.2:10291685-10298973 GCF_000004555.2 Caenorhabditis briggsae
TTTGAGAGTTTTTTACTGAAAAAATCTATCTCCTCTTTCAGTTTTTGATTTATGTTTTTTGATTATAAAAGTTTTTTTTAAAAGATGTATTAAAATTCGTCCAAAGAAAATTAAAAAATAATTGCGGTTTTTTTGAGCTATAGAACTCCTAGAAATGTCAAAAGCTGAAAGAGGAGATACATTTTTCTGTAGAAAACTTTCAAAATGACCATTTTTAACATTTTTCTTCCGGAAAACGACCATACATGAATCTATAACCACTAATTAATTTTTTAAAAATCATTTGAATCATCTTGGAACTCCACAAAATCAGATAAAAAATTCTGAAATTATGGTTTTAGACCTGCAATTGTGATCGCGCCAAACTTTTTTTCTGTAGATCAAAAATTAACTTGCAGTTCGGAATTGTTCTGTGGGAGAGCGTGCTAATGACGATATTTTTTATGATTTCACAAGAAACGAGATAAACTGGCTCAAAGTTGACAAGTCGGCGCTTGCCGGCTGACCTACGCGGTCGGCTATCGACCTCTTAACTTTGAGTCTTTGTATCTCGGTTTATTTTGAAAGATATCAAAATTTTGTCAACTAATAAAATATTTTTAATATTATAATGAACATTTTATCAGTTGGCAACTTTTAAATATCTCTCACAGGAACTGAGATAAATTGGCTCAAAGTTGAAGGGACTTTTCTGTTACGGGTTTTACTGTATATTCCATGAAATGTAGTAAAAGTTATGATAAACGCGAAAAATTTTAACATTTGAAAGATCTAAATAGTTCGTTATTCCAGGTGAAGTCTCAGGTTACTGTAGTTTGAATTTTTGGAATTTTCAGAATTGATCTACCGTAAACAGGTTTTGACCGTCTACTTCTTTCATTATACACATTTAAATATACAGAAAACTCCAAGAAAATGAAAATTCGAAACATTCCAGATGTTTCAAATGAGATACTGTAGCAGGGATGTTTGGAATAAAATTCGGAATTCCGGAAATTCAGTTTTTTTTGGAATTTAGGCTACATTATGTCAAAGGCGCACGCAAAAAGTTTCCTTGTGGGTCTCGAGCAGAATTACTCTTATTTTTTGTGCGTTTTCGGAATCTTCTTGCCATTTTTTTCATAAATTTTCTTATTTTATGATGGAAAGCTTTGGTGATGGAATATTCCAAAATTTGAAAAATCAATAAATTAGACAATAGAAAAACACCAAAAAGGCCATTCCGAACATCCCTGATACTGTAGTTCCCCACCCAATTTTCTTATTGATTTTACTTCCCGGTCTCGATTTGAATTTTCGTTTATCCCCAGACAATGCTGCAACCCAGTCTCCATGCAGCATCCAAGTGGATCATCCGAAATACTCTAATCAGTAACGAAAGTTTGACTCCAGAACTGAAACTTCGTCTTATCACAATTGCAAGTCCTCTCTGGATGAGTACTCCTGATTTATGCCCACTTCCGGATCCCTACTGGGCATTCTATTGGCCCGGTGGACAAGGACTATCTAGGTACATTTTGGATAATAAGAGTTCGTTTCGTGGCTCAACCATTATGGATTTCGGAACCGGGTGTGGTTCTGCTTCGATGGCTGCGTCGATTTGCGGAGCTCAAAAGATTCTAGCAAATGATATTGATAAATGTGAGAGTTCCAGATTTTTAGTTATTCTTTGAGTTTGTAACTTTAGATGCTCTTCTTTCGACAAAACTAAATTTCCGGTTGAACAATTGGAAAGACTCAAAAATTCACTACTCGGCCAGGAACTTTTTGGACGACCAAAAATCATCCTCCGACTTTTTCGAAGGTTCAGATGATCAGAAAAAGTATATTCTTCTTGGAGATATGTTCTATGATTCTGATTTTGCCGAGATCCTTTTTAAATGGTTGAAGAGGTACACTATTGGAAAATGAATAAAATTTTTAATTTTTTTTTTCAGAATGCAAGACGAACACGGAACGATCGTTCTTGTCGGAGATCCAGATCGCCATCCATTAGTCGAATCAGACTATCTGAAAAAGTAGAACAAAATTTCGATGACAAAGTTTTGAGTCTTTAAAATTTCAGATACAAAACCAAATTCACGAAAACGCAACTGGCAGAATACTCTCTTCCAGGATACGTCATCAAAGAGCATTATGGTTTCAACACTGCTAAAGTTTTTGAATTGCAATTTGAGTGATAAATTTTGAACATTATCCTGTTTTGTACATTATCCTGTTGTCCTCTCATAATAAAAGTCTTCTTCATCACTTTCCTATCACAAAAGAGAGAAAAAATTGTGAAAAATTGACGAACAGCTTTCAAAACAAAAATCATTTGAAAGTAATTCCGCTCGAAACTTGCCAGGCAACTTTTCGCATGCGCCTTTAACGTACTGTAGTCTAGAAAACTTGCTCAAATTCCGAAAAAATCGGATAATTCCGATCCGAATTTGATTCCGAATATTGTCGGAATTCCGAATTTCTTTCCGAACATTCCTGACATTATCTGGTATTATCATTCCTCTGCTTTCCGCTTTTTTTCACTTTTGAAAAAAATGTGTTGGAACATACCGTAACCCATTTAAAGGCGCAGCGCTTGATTCGTTTTGGTCTCGCCGCGCTAACTTTTTGGCTTGAATTCGAGTTGAAAAGCCGTCACACTGACAAGCAATTTTCAGACATTCTTCCACTTTTCCCGTGAATTTTTTCAGCGAATTCAATCAACAATGACTGGCACATTGAACGAGCTCGACTCGTGGTTCATCGACGACATCAGGAGGCTTGGAAGTACTAGTAACGCGTTTAGTTTCAAGACCAACAACGCAAAATTACCACTGTAATGTTTTAGGTCCTCTCGTTCTTTGACGCCATCTGACACTTCGGAATCCGGTCTTGGTTCTTCGATCTCTCCAACGTCGGATCGTTCTCAGTCACCGGAAAACGCGCAACCAGCTTCTGCCGAAAACAATTTGTTATCGCCAAGAGAAGTGGTTAAAATGATAGATGTGATCAATGGTTCTACAAAAGCGCAATGCGTTCAGTTAGATTCCCAAGAAAATAACGAAGATGACGATCGAGAAACATCGGACCTAGATAAAGAAGACGTTGAGGCCCGGTCGGGACATTTGGCTCCGCCACAGTCGCCAGGGGAAACAGACGCTCATTCTGGAGATACTACTTATTCGTTTTGCTCATTTCAAGGCTACGTTCCGTCAACTGCGAGTCCCGAAGCTTGCAGTCCACATCCGGAAGATGAATCAGACCCGCGCATCAAACTAGTCAGACAGTTATGGGCCCGGATGGATGAGCCAGTTAAGAGATATCTGCAAAAGGTAAGACAATTGTTATAGTGTTCTCATGAAAACGATCTTTTTTCAGATTACACGAGATTATTTGGAACTGGAAGGGAAGCCGATACAGACTAGCAATATCCCAACGGAACTGTTTAGTGAAATTCTTGAGGTAAACCGTAGAAAAAGCTTTATTAATGATTTTTTTCCAGTATGTCCAGTTATATCACGAGTATCATCAATGCAACTTGCCACAACCGACACCGCGATTGGGTGATATGCCTGAAGCTGTTGTAGCGTTCTTTACTAACGTAATAGCTCAGTTTGCGGATAATTCTAGTAGTATTATGACTTTCAGATCATTTATCTACGATATGGCACCGAGAATCTGTAGATCTTCTAAATATATATTTGTTATTTTGTGTTCTTGTAATTTATTTAAATCTTTGTATCTATCCAATTTTCATGTAGCATCACATTGACGTATTCTGAATTTCTTTGTTTCTTGATTTATTCTAAAAATCGATTTCGAATGAGTTGCTTCAACTGGCTGCGCTTACTACATATTAGCTGCAAGTTGCAGTCTACAACGTGGATTTTCAGGAATAAAATGACGCAGAATTCCGAAAATCTCGAAAACATCGTCTTCCAGCACGATTTTCAGATTGTACCTGATGCGAAGTTCGAATCGATGTTCAATTTTCACTGTTTTGGAATTTCTTGGTATTAAAAAAATTATTTCAAAGCTGCTAACATGATCTTCAGGAAAATCCAGTTACTCGGTAGAAGACACGGTCTTGCTGTCGAACTGTTTTGTCTGAATGAGTATTTGAAGCCAGAAGTTCGAGAATTTCGGTTCTGTTTAGTAAAAGACTCGAAAATCAGAAGCGATTGGAAGAATGTGATCACGATATCGAAATTCGAAATACCTCGTAGTTTTACATGGGCGGAAGCGAAGCGATACGCTGTTGATAACATGTTGAGCATAGAATTTCGAATAGAGATTATGAAAAATCGAGATATTTATATACCGAAGGAGAATAGGATTCATCCGATGCATGAGAGAAATGTGTCGGTATTTGAGAAGTTAGAGAGAGTTGAGGTGACCAATATAGTAGAATATACATATTTAACATTTTTGAGTCCTTTTTCAGAACGATTATACTGAAATACAGCTTCCAAAGAGTCCAACCCGGCTGCTCCACGAGCTTTTGAAAGTGTCTGGTGAAATAGAGCTTCAAGTACCATGTCCAACATGTGGAAGCGATATTGTCTTATTGGCAGACGAGTCTACAACTTTTGGGTATTGCGATCATAAGAAACTGTTTCAAATAGTCAAATATTTCCAGATGTTCCAATGAAAATTGTCAAGTCCGCCGAAAACGAGCGCTAACTGAAACGGAACGCCGACGAATCGGATGTTTTGAGCCTCTTCCCATTGGTATTCCGTCCAAAATTCCTTGCATGCGCTGTGATTGTTCGAAAATGAGTTTGGAAATATACCGAAGCAGCTCGAAATCAGGACGTTTTCATTATCGGTTTGTGCCGGAAATTGTTTGCGGAGCTTAGGTCCGATAGCGGAATCCTTGAAGAATCATGTATAATTTGAATTGTTTTCTGGCTTTTGATATTAGCTGTTTTTATGCGAATTTTCCTATTTTTTGTCTCGGAAAAACAGTAAAAATCGAAAAAAAATTTATTGTTTTTATTCGATTTTTCGTTATTTTTCCAATTTTCGTTGAACAAGTTCAAAATCAATAAAATCGAAAAATTGCAAAAAGAAAAATTCTGGACCTAAGCTCCGCCCCCTTCTCGGCCGCAACGCGCCTTGAAATTGGACCAGAATAATAGTAAAATTATTTTTCAAGATGCTCCTTAAAACGATGCCGAGCTCGACGAGTATTTTCCAAGCAGGAGCTGGATATCCTCCAAATTGTCTGCAACACAAAATCCTCAGCTGATGAGTTTCAAGAATTACTGAAAGAGGTTAAATAAGAGATGATGGAGGAGGAGCCTGTGGAGGAGCCTAAACATTTTTTGCATGATTTTTTTTGTTGTTTCTTGTCATTTTGTTATGTTTACAATTAGATTCAAATTTGCTCTCGCTTTCAAAGTTTATATTCAATTTACAAAAAATGACACAGAACTAGTATTCACATCCGACTCGAACTTCCTTGACAAGCCATTGATTCAATTCATAGTACGCTCTCATTTGAAAATCCATTTTTGAGATAGTTGTATCCACTTTTTTAAGTTTTAGGATACATTTGAATGAGAAGTTCGTGTTATCCAATACTTCAGATTTCTTCAGCTCTGACGACGCGTAGCTGGAAGGCCAGCTAGGAAGGAATTGCTCTGAGAAGTAGTCTGAAAACGGGAAAACGATTCAAGGAGCGACTTTTGAGCTTACTATAATTCTTTGGTCCGTTTCCAGTTCCACATATAATCGCCCAGAATCCTTGATGCTCTTCTTTCATCATATGACTCAAAAATGGGGTTCTTGACTCGACGGATGGTTCATCGTTGATCATCGGGGAGAGGGATCCGCACACTTGACCAACGAACTCGTCTTTGAGTGCTTGAGGATCAACGGTTCTAAAATTTCACAGTTTTTTTTTTCGAAATTCGTAGTATAAAAAATTTTGTATATTTTTTTCTGACAAATTTCTATTAGATTTTCAGACATTTTATTCATAAAAGGAGAAAAAACTTACGGCGTCAAGTTGATGGGACATGCAACAATCACATAGGCGGTCCACCAATCAACCCATCCCAATTCGTCTCCTTTGTTTCTTTTCTGGAAAATTTATATATATTTTTCCTTGTTTTAGCATTTTAAGAATACCTCTTCCACTCGAAAGGTGTAATTATCCCTCATGATGACTCCGTTCGGGAAGTCGGCTTGCACCGAAATGATCACAACTGTTTGATAGTTGGAAAAGTCGTTTTGTGAAACTGCATGGTCCGTAAAGCTTACAGCAGTTTGATATCGGTCGGAAAGATATTTTGAGAATTCAGCTGAAAATTTAGATAATTTTTCTAATTTCTATGCGCGTTGTGGCCTAAATTTCGAGTGTGAGCGGAGCTTATGTTCGGTAAGCCTCAAAGGAGCATGTTTTTTCTTGATCGATTTTGACCTTTTTTGACAAAAATTCCGGAAAATCGCTCGAAAACAATGAAGCTTATAGAAAAATCGAAAAAAATAGGTTAGTAAATGATTACGAAAAAATCATGATCCTTTAATGTTTTCGCTACCGGACCCAAGCTCCGCCCCCTTTTCTGCTTCAACTGCTGACTCACCAGCACTCAAAATCTCCCCATTCTTCTCGCACAGCTGTACTCGAACTTTTTTGAATAGAAAATCGTCGGCGAATCGATCGTAATCAACGGGCCGAGGGCGTGGATTCGTTGCGAGAATCTCAGTGGAAAACGTTTTTTTGAGACGGCTGATATAGGATTCAATCGGTTGAGTTGGATGCTCCGGAAGAGTTTCAGGGATTCCAGCGCAGTCTCCAAGAAGTGAGAATTTTGTGTAGTAGAACACTTTTTTGGTAATATCCTGAAGTTGAAGAAAGTTTGTTAAAAGAAGCTGTGGAAGAGAAATGCTAGTGAGCGAAGGTCCCACAACGACAACTACCGTAATGTAAAAAAATGTTATTTTCTGAACTTCATTTTCTCGATTTTCACTGCTCTTCGTCGATTTTTCAGAATTTTTTGCCTGAAATTTGATGAAGCGGTGTTTGATTACTGTAGGTTACTGTAGATTACTGTAGACAACTAATTCAGTCCCCGATACGAGTGGTAAACACCTACTGATATATTTTGAAAAAGTGAAAAAACTTAAGCGAGAACCCTTTTGTGTTTTCTTTTATTGTCGGAATAAAAAAAGTGGGACTCGGTGTTTGCGTACTTTGATTCCCGCCTCCCCCCACCGACGCTCCGCCCATCGCTTTGCAAGTGCGGCGTGGTATTTTGGCGCGCCACTTGGAGATCATATTTCCTATGAAAATCTCATT